>NC_067247.2:362432210-363057210 GCF_019359855.2 Lolium perenne | reverse complement strand
AAAAAATGCTCTCTGTGCGCTGTTGCATGTTTACTCTTTCGATCTGGAAATGTTGTTTTTTGTGACTTGTTAGCTCGTTGCTCCTGACGTAGTTTGCCGAAGGTGTTGGTATGTGTTGTATATATAAACAGGAAAGAACCTGACGATGTATTTTCGTTATCCCATGATAATGAAAATTCGATCCCGGTGGGAGATTGCCTGGAAAAAAAAAATTACAGCCAGTTGGCGACATGGCAGCGCCACCTACGACGTGGTGTTCAGTTGGCTATGTCTATTCGACCTGGTTCAACGGGCATGTACCATAGAGTGAAATTAGCTTTACAGATATTATTTGACTTTTTGCTTGCTTAGAGCAAATCAGCAAACAGATTAAAGAAAGAGAATGCTCTCTTCTTTTAATTAAGAGATGATTTTTTAAGAAATAAGTGAATATTATTTTCTTCATGGTACAATTTTGTCTTCCCTTACCAACATAATTTTTTACTTAAATTTTATTAATATTCATTAATTGGTAGAGAAAACAATAAGAGATAATGCATTTATAACATATGTCTTTTACATTCTCTAGATAACATGGAGTGCTAAGAAAATGTGTTCCTTCTCTACTATTCCCTCCTTAAAAAGGATGCATATAGTTTTGGGATTTCTATTTCCGTGCCTTCAGGGCTTTAGTTGTACTCAGTTTTCCCCAGCTTCTTAGTTTTTTTTCAGTTTTCTCCAAGCCCTTGTCTGAAACCCGCAGAATGAGCTCGGGCGGGAGGATTCCCGTTTAGTTTACCGTTCCGTGCTAATGTGTGGGTCGCGTCGTGTGGGGCCGCGTCGCGTGTGGCTGGTAGAAAGGGACCGCGTGGGACAGGACGAGACCGCGTTTGGTTGTACGTGAGCAGGAGCTGGGTTCTGTCTCTCTCGGCCCAAATTGGCATCCCTTTTTAAGAGCACATGTTTCCCCTCTCTCTGTAACAATTCTCTCTCTTTTCACCAAATTAGTATCAAATCTAGAGAAGGTTTTGTTTCTGTCTTTCTTCAATGATTGTTGCCTTTTGACCCTCGTTTTTTGCCCAATATGGTAACAAATATAATAACAAATCTAGAAGCTAGTATAGGATAAATTCACAGCAGCATAATAAATCACGAAAACTAAGTATAATACATAAAGTGCATACATCATCCAAAAACAGCCAATAACGATGTTAATGTTCACGACAAACTAAGCTGAAAATAATACAAGACACAATGTATGACCAACATGAAGACTAGGATACCCCAGGATGAATGAATATGTTCTTCATTCATTATATATTTCTTCGTCGCTCTATTCATGTATCTGAAGGAAATATTCATTGAACTCCTTCCGTCTGCAGTGTACAGCCAATACATCCTCCAAACGGTATGGTCTTTGTTTATTTCTCAGATCGTAGTTTCCTAATCTATCCACACGTAGTGGCCACTCATCCCAGGTCTTTATATCATCAAAGTACTCTCTGATATAACCCAAATCCGCGTAGTAGATGCAGCCATGTCGAAGTGTCGGGTGCACTCTGGTATCGACGGAGATACACCGGATATAATGGACGAAGAAGGCACGACTGCCAATTTTACTAATGGCATGGAGAGAGCGGCTCTCAGTGTCCACACGGTACACCAATGGTTGACCTTCCTCCAAATGCATGTTGTCCAACAACACAAGCAGCAGATCACCATCCGACTTCACAAGGTAGAACTTGTCATTTTCAAGTTCTAGAAATGAAAATAGTTTCTCCATGTTGACAGTGCTCGCACGCTGCCCAACTGGACATTGTTGGTGCACACTATTTTTCTGAACTCAAAATTGTCCATAACTGTTGCATACAACTCACCATTGAACGTAGTAATGCAACGCAGAGCATGGTGCTTGATGACCCACAAGTATAGGGGGTGTATCGTAGTACTTTTGATAAATAAGAGTGTCGAACCCAACGAGGAGCAGAAGGTGTTGACAAGCAGTTTCGATGAAGGATTCACTGTAAATGTTCACAGACAAGTATTCAGGGGGTTTTGATATAGCAGATAAATAAAGTACGAGTATGTAAAATGCGAGAGAAATAATTGCAGCGAGTGGCCCAATCCTTTTTAGCACAAAGGACAAGCCGGTTTGTTTACTTATAATGACCAAACGTTCTTGAGGACACACGGGAATTTAGTCTAGTGCTTTCGCTTCATATAGCTGATTAATCTTCATTGTTTTGATAAGTGTTATGTGGGTGAACCTATGCTAATGCACCGCCCTTCCTAGGACTAATACATACTTGTGATTATACCCCTTGCAAGCATCCGCAACTACAAGAAAGTAATTAAGATAAATCTAACCACAGTCTTAAACTCTGAGATCCTGCTATCCCTCCTGCATCGATATACCAACGGGGGTTCAGGTTTCTGTCACTCCGGCAACCCCGCAATTGGCAAACGAATACAAGATGTATTCCCCTAGGCCTATAAAGGTGAAGTATCATGTAGTCGACGTTCACATGACACCACTAGAAGAATAACACCATAACTTAAATATCAAACCATTAAATATTACCCAACATAATTCACTACTAACATTTAGACTTCACCCATGTCCTCAAGAACTAAACGAACTACTCACGAGACATCATATGGAATGTAATCAGAGGTGATATGATGATGAATAACAATCTGAACATAAACCTTGGTTCAATGGTTTCACTCAATAGCATCAATAACAAGTAGTAACCAATACCGGGAGAGTTTCCCCTATCAAACAATCAAGATTCAACCCTAGATGTTACAGTGGTGACGAGGTGCAGCGGTGGAGATGGCGGTGATGATGATGGAGATGATGGTGATGATGGTCCCAATGATGTCCAGCTCGATGGCGGTGACGATGGCGTCGATTTCCCCCTCCGGGAGGGAATTTCCCCGGCAGATTTCAGCCCGCCGGAGAGCTCTTTTCTCTCTGGTGTTTTCCGCCCCGCAGAGGCGGCTGTGACTCCTCGCGACTATCCTCCCGAGCTTAGGTTTTCGGGACGAAGAAGTACGCGAAGGAGAGGCGGTCGAAGGGGCCTGTGGGCCCCCTCCCCACAAGGCGGCGCGGCCAGGCCAGGGCCCGCGCCGGCCTATGGGGGGGCCCATGGCGGCCCTCCTCGACTCCTCCAATTGGCTAGCTCCGTCTTCTGGAAAAATAAGATTTTCAGTGTAATTTCCGTTAATTGTTGATCTTCCGAAATATCGCATTCTGACGGTGCTTTTTCCAGCAGAATCCTGACTCCGGTGAGCGATTCTCCAATAATCATGAAACATGCAAAATAGATGTAATAACATAAGTATCATCTCTAAATATGAAATATATCAATGAATAACAGTAAATTATGGTATAAAATAGTGATGCAAAATGGACGTATCAACTCCCCCCAAGCTTAGACTTCGCTTGTCCCCAAGCGAAACTGAACTCAGGAAACAAGACCACATGTTTATGGAGTGAAGAGTCGATAAACCAAATACGGACAAGAAGCATCATATTAATTCACACAAGACATTCTAGTAAACAACTTCCTCATATAATTCAACTTGAAACAAGTAGAAGGTAATCACAAATAAAGGTGCATAAGAAATCATGATTGGTGATGGCAAACTTCGTTCTTGGTCAGAGAACAATTAACAGATTGTACTTATCTGTCGAGCAGCGCTCTTATGTTAAAGCTTATATGGCACAACTTGCATACTCAATCATAATAATCTCCTCATAATCATTGATAATTTTCAAAGCTAAATTCATTCGGATAAAACTTGTACTAAACAAGGAAGAGTAAAAGGCATGATTAAGTAGATCACAATATAAATGGTTTGATCACAACAACTCAATTGCTTGCTTAAGATGAAGGGAAATAGGTTTATTGACTCAACATAAAGTAAAGGATAGGCCCTTCGCAGAGGGAAGCAGGGATTAAATCATGTGCTAGAGCTTTTCAAGTTTTGAAATCATATAGAGAGCATAAAAGTAAAGTTTTGAGAGGTGTTTGTTGTTGTCAACGAAAGGTAGTGGGTACTCTAACCCCCTTGCGAAACAAACTTCCAAAGAGCGGTTCCCATGAAGGACGTTATCTCTACCAGCAAGGTGGATCATCCCTCTTCTCTTTTGTTTACACATGTATTTTAGTTTTTATCTATGGGTGTGATACGTCTCAAACGTATCTATAATTTCTTATGTTCCATGCTACTTTATTGATGATACTCACTTGTTTTATACACACTTTATGTCAAATTTATGCATTTTCCGGCACTAACCTATTGACAAGATGCCGAAGAGCCAGTTGTTGTTTTCTGCTGTTTTTGGTTTCAGAAATCCTAGTAAGGAAATCTTCTCGGAATTGGACGAAATCAATGCCCAGGGTCTTTTTTTTCCACGAAGCTTCCAGAAGACTGAAAGGGAAACGAAGTGGGGCCACGAGGCGCCGCCACACTAGGGCGGCGCGGCCCAGGCCTTGGCCGCGCGGCCCTGGTGTGTGGGGCCCTCGCGTCGCCCCCTGACCTACCCTTCCGCCTACTTAAAGCCTTCGTCGCGAATATCCCAGTACCGAGAGCCACGATACGGAAAACCTTCCAGAGACGCCGCCGCCGCCAATCCCATCTCGGGGGATTCAGGAGATCGCCTCCAGCACCCTGGCGGAGAGGGGAATCATCTCCCGGAGGGCTCTTCATCGCCATGATCGCCTCCGGATCGATGTGTGAGTAGTTCACCCCTGGACTATGGGTCCATAGCAGTAGCTAGATGGTTGTCTTCTCCTCATTGTGCTATCATGTTAGATCTTGTGAGCTGCCTATCATGATCAAGATCATCTATTTGTAATACTACATGTTGCGTTTGTTGGGATCCGATGAATATGGAATACTATGTTATGTTGATTATCAATCTATCATCTATGTGTTGTTTATGATCTTGCATGCTCTCTGTTGCTAGTAGAGGTTCTGGCCAAGTTGATACTTGTAACTCCAAGAGGGAGTATTTATGCTCGATAGTGGGTTCATGCCTCCATTAAATCTGGGACAGTGACAGAAAGTTCTAAGGTTGTGGATGTAATGTTGCCACTAGGGATAAAACATCAATGCTTTGTCTAAGGATATTTGTGTTGATTACATTACACACCATACTTAATGCAATTGTCTGTTGTTTGCAACTTAATACTGGAAGGGGTGCGGATGCTAACCCGAAGGTGGACTTTTTAGGCATAGATGCATGCTGGATAGCGGTCTATGTACTTTTTCGTAATGCCCAATTGAATTTCACACTACTCATCATGATATGTATGTGCATTGTTATGCTCTCTTTATTTGTCAATTGCCCAACTGTAATTTGTTCACCCAACATGCTATTTCTTATCGGAGAGACACCTCTAGTGAACTATGGACCCCGGTCCATTCTTTTACATCTGAATACAATCTACTGCAATACTTGTTCTTTACTGTTCTTCGCAAACATCATTTTCCACACCATACGATTAATCCTTTGTTTACAGCAAGCCGGTGAGATTGACAACCTCATTGTTAAGTTGGGGCAAAGTATTTTGATTGTGTTGTGCAGGTTCCACGTTGGCGCCGGAATCCCTGGTGTTGCGCCGCACTACACTCCGCCACCAACAACCTTCACGTGTTCCTTGACTCCTACTGGTTCGATAAACCTTGGTTTCTTACTGAGGGAAAACTTGCTGATGTACTCATCATACCTTCCTCTTGGGGTTCCCAACGGACGAGTGCTTTACCGTCACAAGGAAGCTACTTTCTGGCACCGTTGCAATCCAACTCCCACGTCAGCAGGGTGACACTCCTCCCAACCTTTGCTTTCACAAGCCATGGCTAACCGAATCCTCGGGTGCCTTCCAACGATCTCATACCATGGAGGAGTGTCTATTTGCAAAATTAAGTTGCTTACTGATGAATCAGAGCAAAACATGTGAAGAGAATTATTAATGAAAGTTAATTAATTGGGGGACTGGGAACCCCGTTGCCAGCTCTTTTGCAAAATTATAGGATAAGCGGATGTGCCACTAGTCCATTGGTGAAAGTCTGCCTAACAAGATTGAAAGATAAAACACCACATACTTCCTCATGAGCTATAAAACATTGACACAAATAAGGGATGATAAATTTTGAATTGTTTAAAGTTAGCACATGAAGTATTTACTTGGAATGGCAGGAAATACCACATAGTAGGTAGTTATGGTGGACACTGATGGCATAGGTTTGGGTTAAGGTTTGGATGCACGAGAAGCATTCCTCTCAGTACAGGTCTTTGGCTAGCAAGGTTAATTAGCAAGCATAAGAGTTGAGGGAAACAAACAAATATATATGTGATAGAAACAATCATGCATCTTCCTTGTAAGCACACACAATTTTAATTTTAGAATAATAAGCTAAGAGCTAACAAGAAATAAAGATAATGAAACAACATATCTATATGTATTTCTCTTTTCTACTTAAACTCAAAGTGTTGTTGCTATTTGATACGTCTCCAACGTATCTATAATTTCTGATGTTCCATGCTTGTTTTATGACAATACCTACATGTTTTGTTCACACTTTATGATGATTTTATGCGTTTTCCGGAACTAACCTATTAACGAGATGCCGAAGTGCCAGTTCCTGTTTTCTGCTATTTTTGGTTTCAGAAATCTTACACAGGAAATATTCTCAGAATTGGACAAAATCAAGGCCCACGATCTTATATTTCCACGAAGCTTCCAGAACACCGAAGAGAGACCAGAGGGGAGCCAGGGGGCCCACACGCCAGGGCGGCGTGGCCAAGGGGGTGGGCGCGCCCCCCTATGGTGTGGTCCCACCAGGGCCCCTCCGAGGCTGCCTTTCCGCCTACTTAAGGACTCCGTCGCAAAAACCCTAGAAGAATAAGCCACGGGACGAGAAAAGTTACGCAGCCGCCGCCATCGCGAAGCCAAGATTCGGGGGACAGAAGTCTCTGTTCCGGCACGCCACCGGGACGGGGAAGTGCCCCCGGAAGGCATCTCCATCGACAT
This sequence comes from Lolium perenne, assembly GCF_019359855.2. Classification (NCBI taxonomy): domain Eukaryota; kingdom Viridiplantae; phylum Streptophyta; class Magnoliopsida; order Poales; family Poaceae; genus Lolium; species Lolium perenne. Next base: position 363,050,185 of record NC_067247.2, on the reverse strand, counting down.
CACTGCCATCTTCATCGCCATCGCTGTCTCCATAATGAGGAGGGAGTAGTTCTCCCCCGAGGCCGAGGGCTCTACCGTAGCTATGTGGTTCATCTCTCTCTTTGTGATCTAGTTGAATATCATCTATGTGCTACTCTAGTGATGTTATTAAAGTAGTCTATTCCTCCTCCATGATGTAATGTTGACAGTGTGTGCATCATGTAGTACTTGGTATAAGCTATGATTGTGATCTCTTGTAGATTATGAAGTTAACTAATACTATGATAGTATTGATGTGATCTATTCCCCCTTTCATAGCCTGACGTTGACAGTGTGCATGCTATGTTAGTACTCGGTCTAAATTGCAATGGTCTATCATGCACTCTGAGGTTACTTAAATATGAATTCCGGGTGTTGTGGAGCTTGTTAACTCCGGCTTGAGGGTGCTCTTGTAGCCCTACACAATGAATGGTGTTTTTTATCCAACAAGAGAGTGTAGAGTAGTTTCAGTTATGTGATCAATGTTGAGAGTGTCCACTAGTGAAAGTAGGATCCCTAGGCCTTGTTTCCAAATATCGAATCTCCGTTTGTTTACTGCTCTGCTACATGTTTACTCGCTGCCATATTTATTTCAGATTGTTATTGCCACTCATATTCATCCATATTACTTGTATTTCACTATCTCTTCGCCGAACTAGTGCACCTATACATCTGACAAGTGTATTAGGTGTGTTGGGGACACAAGAGACTTCTTGTATCGTGATTGGAGGGTTGCTTGAGAGGGATATCTTTGACCTCTACCTCCCTGAGTTCGATAAACCTTGGGTGATTCACTTAAGGGAAACTTGCTGCTGTTCTACAAACCTCTGCTCTTGGAGGCCCAACACTGTCTACAGGAATAGAAGCGTGCGTAGACATCAAGCTATTTTCTGGCGCCGTTGCCGGGGAGGTAAGGTAAAAGGTATTCACATCCTCCGACTACTAAGCTATTTCCTAGCACTATTGCCGGTGTGTGAGTGCTCGAAGCTATTTCCTTTAGAACCTGCAATTGCATCTTCTTGTTTCTTGTTTTTATTTTTCACTAGTTAGGCTTAATGGAAAACAACTGTGAGCTTTTTAATCTATTTCCTGAGTTAAGGCATGGATTGTTTGATGCGAAAATTAAAAAACATGTGGAACCTTATTTGCATGATAGTAGCAATGTTATTAGCATGAACTCTTTGAACAATATTATTGCTAATGCTATGGAAGAATTTAAGCTTGGGGAAGCTGGTTTTGATGAGCATGATATTTTTAGTCCCCCAAGCATGGTGGAGAAAATTTACTTTGATGATACTTTGCCTCTCATTTATGATGATTATAATGATAGTGGTATTTTGGTGCCACCTACTATGGAGGATAAAGTTTATTATAATTATACTATGCCTCCTATAGATAGCTACTTTGTTGAATTTGCTCCCACTACAATTCATAAGAATGACTATGCTTATGTTGGGAGTAGTAATTATTTTATGCATGAGACTCGTGATAAAAATGTTTTATGTGATAGTTATATTGTTGAGTTTGCTCATGATGCTACTGGAAATTATTATGAGAGAGGAAAATATGGTTGTAGAAATTTTCATGTTACTAAAATACCTCTCTATATGCTGAAAATTTTGAAGTTACTCGTGTTTTATCTTCCAATGCTTGTCACTTTGATCTTCATGAATTTATTTGTGTACAAGATTCCTTTCCATAGGAAGTGGGTTAGGCTTAAATTTGTTTCATACTTGCTTTTTGATGCTCTCTTTTGCTTCAACTCTTATTTCTTGCGAGTGCATCATTAAAATTGCTGAGCCCATCTTAATGGCTATAAAGAAAGCACTTCTTGGGAGATAACCCATGTTTTTATTTTACTACAGCACTTTTGTTTTTGTGTCTTGGAAGTTGTTACTACTGTAGCAACCTCTTCTTATCTTTATTTTATTCCATTGTTGTGCCAAGTAAAGTCTTTGATAGTAAAGATGATACTAGATTTGGATTACTGCGCAGAAACAGAATTCTTACTGTCACGAAATTGAGCAGCCCCGTCTGTAGGTAACTCAGAAAAATCTGCCAATTTACGTGCGTGATCCTCAGATATGTACGCAACTTTCATTCAATTTGAGCATTTTCATCTGAGCAAGTTAAGTGCCCCAGAAAAATTCGTCTTTACGTACTATTCTGTTTTGACAGATTCTGCCTTTGATTTCGCATTGCCTATTTTGCTATGTTTGATGGATTTCTTTGTTCCATTAACTTTCAGTAGCTTTGTGCAATGTCCAGAAGTGTTAAGAATGATTGTGTCACCTCTGAACATGTGAATTTTTTGCTTATGCACTAACCCTCTAATGAGATTGTTTTGAGTTTGGTGTGGAGAAAGTTTTCAAGGGTCAAGAGAGGAGGATGATATATGATCAAGAAGAGTGAAAAGTCTAAGCTTGGGATGCCCCCGTGGTTCATCCCTGCATATTTCAAGAAGACTCAAGCATCTAAGCTTGGGGATGCCCAATGTCAACACCCAGATTTTTAAGTCCAGATGCCTATTATGTCATTCATCGCAATCCCAGGAATATTGTTGTTGCGAGGCATAATAGTTAAGTATCACAGTCATCATTTATTACAAACCATATTGTCTTACATTTGGAATCACATCATCCATATTACACGAATAGTTGATCTAGTGATCAACGAACAAACACAAGTTCATAGCGGAAGCGTAAAGATAGAAAGACTCTCGAGTCCACAGGCCAACGTTTGATTTCGGAAGACTCCTAGTTGTCGTAGGCGTCCTTCTGGTCATCTCCGTGATAGTTCTGTTCATCTTCATACTCTGGCCATTTGAATAGCCAGGGACAAAGCCGTAAGTACATTGAGTACTTGCAAACTAACACTAATGTAAGTGCTACACTTGAGTAAAGGGGTGCTAAGCTCTAGTTTAATTTGCATAAAGCCAGTTTTAGTTCACAAGTATTTGAGCAAAGACTTACCCATGAGCTAACTATCTCAGGTGGGAACATTAGTGTCATTCCCACAACTCTTTTGTGATTCAAGCAAGTCACCATGTTTAAAACATTCATTTCACCAGGTACTTTCAAAATCTGACACCGGAAACTGCATGGCCTTTCCAACCGTCCGTAACCGTGGACACGGCTATTCGAATAGATTCACACTCTGCAGAGTTTGCACACTTTTGCCACAACATTTGATTTCATCCGTCGGGATAACCCCGAATCATCGTAACACAGTACGCGGATCATCAACCATAACCTTTCACTTATAAACCCTAGTATGAGCACCTCTCCCCATGAGCTTGGCCTCCCAGTGAAGACCAACTGTCACCCTGGGAACTGCACAGGGCTTGGCCGTACAATTCACCTCAATTCACATCATTTCTCAACAACGGAGGCAGCCTCGGCATAACCCCTATGATGTGTGTTCAGAGGGAACCCATACTAAGATACATAAACTTCCAGTTAAGCACTACCCATAATCAGGTATTGTGGGGGTACTCAAAATTGGAAAGGTATCGCATCCAAACCACTATCAGTTTTATATCAAAAATCACCATCTTCTCTTGTTCATAAACCCTTTCCAAAAATCATTCAATGGAGATGACTCATCATTCCCAGGTTTCCAATTCATCTCAAAGTCACAAGTTCCCATCTAGAGTAGTCAAGTTTTAGTATTTTAGCACTAGCACTAATCATGAGGGGTGCTATCTTGCTTGGCTAGCTTGAGATTAACTTCGCTACACTAAGAATCTTAAACACTTAGATCAAGCTAACTTATCCAAGTAACTCTTTGAAATAACAAGTAAACTTGTAAAGGAAAAACTTGGGATAGGCTTGCGTGTAAGAAAGGTAAGTATCATGGTGCCTTGCCCCAAAGGGGCTTTGCACTTTGCAAGAGTATGAGCTTGCCTTGGTAGTTCTCAAGGTTCTCTTCTTCTTCCTCTTGGTAGTATCCTTCCTCCTCCTGGTAGTCTCCGGTGCTAGCGTCTAAATATGAATACGAGTATAAATACTCACTAACTCAATGGCTATTCCAATCATCAAATACATTCACACACACTAGGCTAAGCACACAATTAATTCAGTTTAGGTGCATTGGTTGTGTGGCTTGGAGGAGAAATGAATTCCTCTTATTGCATATGTGAGAGTTAATTTCCATAGGGTTCTTGAGGAATACTTTCCTCTCATTGCAATCTTCTTAAGATTTAATTTCTCAAACAATAATACATGAACTTATGGTTACCCAAGTCAACCATTCATTATCATCATTTAAGAAAATGATTTAAATGAGGTAGACCACCTCATACCCTTTTAATCCTCCTATAATTGATTTAAATCTTCAAGTAGTTCATATAAGAGTGTTTGACCAGGGTTCAAACATCACATGAATTCACTTGAGACAAGATTTAAATGAAGTAAAATACTTCATATGATTTGCATAATAGTTTTGGACAATATCAAATAAAGTAACTAGCCATATTGTCCATTAATTAAACTAGGGCATGATCATGCAAAGTGACCACACCATTTTCTTGTAGAAACAATTAGTGTAAGTCAAATGTGAGCTATTAGAGTTGGAATTAACTTAATATCTATTTTGGTTGATTTTTAGGAATTATTTGAATAGGGAAAAGTCCCTGCCTTCATCTTTTTGTCAGATTAATTCTACAACAGATCTCAAGGTGAGACCAGTGCCAAGTTGTAGAACTTTTTCATAGCTTTCCAACCATACAAAGTTTGTTAAATTTGGCCAAGCCAAACAGATTCTATGGATTTTCAAAGTTGGAACCATTATTGAAATTCAATTCTATTTATCAGACGAGATTTGAATTAAACGGGCTGGCGGGAAACTCTAACGGGCCAGATTCGAATTAAACGGCCCAGGTCCAGCCCACCACGCGTCCACGCACGCGTGGGCTGCCTGACTGGTGGGCTCCACCTGTCAGTGACGTTTAAAACCGAAGCGGTATGACTTAACGTGGGGCGTTGGATTAGAATAGGATCGGACGGCACATGGACATCGTCATCTCCGGCGAGAGGGGTTCACTGGCACGGCGGCGAGAGGGGGTCGGTGGCTCACCGAGGCTCCAGCTAGGGTTGGCAGTGTGCGTGACGAGGTTGTAGACGACGGCGAGGCAGCCTGTAGCAGCGGCGTCGCTCGAGGTGGCCTGGATCGACGACGATTGCACCAGAGCTTCCGCGGCTCCGATCTTCCAATTGGGGCAGCTCCGGCGTCGATTGAGGTGGCTACTGGTGCGAGGTGAAGCGGTGGTGAATGGTGGTCATGGTGGTGTGCTTGGTTCTGTCCAGGGGGTGCTCTATTTATAGGCTTGAGGAGGCGCTGCGGGGCAGGGTGATGGTCGACAAGCGCGCGGCTCCTCCGGCGAGCTAGGAGGCTAGGCGACGACGCAGCGGTGTTCACCGCGTCATGGCGGTCCTGTGAGCGTCAACGGCGCAGAAAATGGGGGCGTACGGTGGTCGGGCGCGTCCGTGTACTGCCGCGGTCGTGGCGGGCGGCGTTGTCCTCTCCGGCGACGGTAGGCGCTAGGGGGTGACGCGCGCGTGTCCGGCGAGCTCCGCGTGGCGAGGAGGGTACCGTGGCGCGCGGAGGTGGTCGGGGTACGGCTGGGTACGGCGAACGCCGCGTGGCCGTGTCGCGCGCGTCCGTGCACGCGTGACGTCGCCATGCCGTTGGCGGCGTACCTGGAGCGTCCTGGGCGCGCTCCGTCCGGGGCGTGTCGGCGCCCATCCGACCAACGGCGAGCACAGGTGATCTCCTGGGATCATGGGCTACTCGTTTGACAAGGTTGCTTGGTCGGGAGAAGCAGAAAGAGAGGGGAGAGCGTCGAGGTGGAACGTGGCCGGCATGGCCATGGCTAGGCTAGGTTTGGTCGTGTCCAGGGGATGGCAAGGCATGGGCTTGGTGTAGGAGTGTCCAATGATCAGTTCTAGGCCAAGTGGTGATCAAGAGTTGGTCTGGTTTGATCAAAATTTAAAAATTGGGAATCTTGCCATTGTTTCAAAGTCCTCTCTTTGATTGCCTCTAACTTTTGATCCAAGGAGAATTTGGTGTGATGATCTTCACAGAAGTTGTTCACCTTGTTGATTACTTGGATGTGGTGCAAAGACTTGTGCTGGTTTAGTTTGAAAATTTTGAAATACAGAGGCTCAAAGTAGTGACCAGAGAGTAAAAGTCAAAAATGACCATTATTCCATGTGATCAAGAATTTGATTTTGATTTGGTTCAAAAGTGTTTCTTTGATTCTCCAAAGTTGTAATAACTATTTAATAGCATATTACCAGTAGTGGTGAAGATCAAATGGGTTTGGGGTCAAATTTTGCAAAAATGGCATAAGCCATATGTTAGGGTTTTTAGGGTTTTCCTCTTATTTGATTTCTTTCTCTTTTTGATTTATTTGGTTGGTGATCTTCACTTGATCACTTTAGGGATTTAGAGTTCATCACATAAGCAATTAAACAATCATCATGGCATATCACTCAAAATGCACAAGTCTTATGCAGGGTACTATATGCAACTGAAAAGTTTTTTGTTTGTTCTGAAATTTGAATCTCTGAAACTTTGCTTCTCTCTTTTATTGAAATTTGGGATGTTACACCCAAGGCATCCCCTTCTTCATCAACAATTTATCAGGTTTCTTCTATCGAAACTATACTTTTATTTCGTCACATCTTATGTGCTTTACTTGGAGCGTCTTTATGTTCTTGTTTTTGTTTTGTTTGAATAAAATTGGATCCTAGCATTCTTTATGTGGGAGAGAGACACGCTCCGCTCGTTCATATGAACACTGGTGTTCTTAGCTTTGCTTTTAATGTTCATGGCGAAGGTTGAAACTGCTTCGTTCATTGTTATTTGGTTGGTTCAGAAAATGTTGCATGTGGTAGTGGGTATAATGAAATACTTGCATAATCTTGTAGATCATTGAGCTTTGATAACCTGATTCTTTGCAAACGTTTTGAGGTATTTAGATGGTAAAGCTTGCTGGATAAATAAGTTAAAATTAGTAGTGGATTGTTGTCTTTAAGCTTGTGCCGTACTACAAACTCTACTTAAATGGTTGAAGGTGTAGTTGGACTTGATAGCTTTCCATGTCTGAGAGTTCATCGTAATAACTAAGTTGTGCTGAAGGTCGAGGGAGCTAGCGGGGTAATTGTGCCACCGTGAACGGCCCTCCTTGGAGTAAATTTTAATCATGCTCTTAATGTTGAACCTGCTAGATGTTTGCAATAAGCTTGTGAGTTCTTTTTGACTAATGTTAAGCTACGGTTTTTGGCACTTCCACCATCCAAATTTGCTAGCCTCTTCGATACTGTGCATTGCCTTTTGCTCACATTGAGAACTGTGCATACTTCGCCAGTACATCCAAACCCGTGGGAGGACTTTCTCTTGTCCTCCTACACATAAGCCATACATCTTCCTCAAAACAGCCACCATACCTACCTACCACAGCATTTCCATAGCTGTTCCGAGATATATTGCCATGCAACTTCCATTTTACATTACATGACTTGTTGTCATTTATTATTTACATATTGCTTTGCATGATTCTATATAGCTGATGTGTGGTTTACCCATGTTACGCTAGATCATTGCACATCCTGCTACACTGGCAGAGGCATACAGTTTCATACATCCTGTTTTATTCATTACGAGTTATTTGTACCAAAAAGTGTGTTGTCATATTAGGATGTTGCCCCTAAAAGTGAAAAGAGCCATGGAGGCCATCAAAGAAAAGAAAAAGAAAAAAAAAGAGAAAAAGAAAAAAAAGAAAAAAGGGGGCAGCATTACTATCTTTTATCCACACTTGTGCTCATGTTTTAGCACCTGCAGTATTCATGGTCATCATTTGTGCTCATGTTTAGCACCTATACTCGATATGAGAGAGTTTTCATGTTTTACTAGTATAACTATGTGGGGAATTTACACTATAGAACTTGGGTTGTATATTCCAATGATGAGCTTCCTCAAAAGTGCTCTAGGTCTTCGTGAGCAACCAAGTTGGATGCACCCCCACTGACAAGGTATTAACTTGTCAATGCCTACGAGTAGTAGACTAGGGTTTCGTTGGATGTAGAGGGCAAGTAGATCTCGAAGGTTTCAGCCGAAAAGTACTCGACAATGCAAAAGCTAGGGTTTGAGAAAACAACGATTCGATCCTTTCTTTGTCCGTCGACTCCCCCTTATATAGGAGGCGGAGCCGAGGGATTCGTGGTACACAAGTTTACAGAGTCCGGGAGGGTTTCTGACCCATCCCGCAAGATTACAAATTACACTTCCTATTACAACTCTAGCTTTCCATAATAACATCTTGGGCTTCCGAATCTTCTTATTCTTCGATACGTGGGCCTTCAGTAATCCCCGGGTACTATCTTCGGCAGGCCCATTGGGGATTCCTATGTCAGTAGCCCCCGAGATTTTGTTTGAGTCGTAGAGTCAAGGAAAAACTCCACTTTTATATTTATTCGATATCTTTGAACTTTACCACATATCTTTGCATACGAATTTCTATATTGTACAGGGATAATGGTAGTTGGGGCTAGTTCATCTGACGGATCAGGTACTAGTTAACTGCTCTAGTGGCAATCCGCAAAACCTACTTCAAGATCACGTCCCTGGACATGATTTCGGGATACTGGTGTAAACTTCGACAGGCGCCGCTTAAGGTCTTACCATTCTGTCGAGTCCCAGTCATATTTTATCGGGTACCTAACGCGTCCGTTAGGATTTTTCTTCGTATCTGTTGATACGGAAAAAAGTAGCAAACCGACGTCAGAGACGGCGCCACGCCACGCAGAACGGATCTGGGGTCTTACCTTCGCAAAGTTTTGCGGCATTCAGAAATTATTCGCAACTTTGGCGTTCTGAGAATATATTGTCGAGTGCTTATTCGGCTGCTGGAATAGCACATTTTATTGAGTCATCGGATGACTTATATTGTTCTCCCGATGGGAGTATATGTAGAGTTATTTACATAACTCGAAATATGCTCCCTTTTTCTTCTTCTTTTTCTCTCTCTTTTTATAATTTCATCGGGCACGCGAACAGCGTTCCCGATGGGAGTAGCCCCCGAGGCTACAGCCAAGGACTAGTGCTTGGTTGTAGGCTCAACACCTTAATGCGTTGTGTCGCTATATTGTCATTCTTTCCCGAACTTTTATATCTATCGGGTGCGCGAACAGCGCTCCTGATGGGAGTAGCCCCCGAGGCTACATCCAAGGACTTGGACTTGGTTGTAGGCTCCACACTTTATGCCGCTATATTGTCGTTCCTTCTCGAGCTTTTATATCTATCGGGTGCGCGAACAGCGCTCCCGATGGGAGTAGCCCCCGAGGCTATGAACAAATGCTTGCGTTTGATCATAGGCTCCCGCAATTTCTATATTGTCATATTTGAATTTTACTTTTTTCCAAAGTAGCCCCCGAGCATTTGGGCAAAAACTTGTATTTGATCAAAGGCTTCCAAAGTAATAATTTTTCTTGCCGCCGATCTTCTTATTTCATACTTGTCGAGATTTTCCCCTTGGTCAAAGTGACCTCAATGCTGACGATAGCCACGATCTTTGTATTTGAGAAACTCGAGTACTGCTATCCCTGCCTTGTGGGTCCAAAGTTCCTACCATGTTGACACGTCGTGCAAGTGGGGGACACACGTCCTCCGCTTTTCCTAGCGCACGTACTGTAGCGTCTGTTCTGTTCCATTGAAGTAAAAATACCATTTTACCCTTTAATTACGAGCTCCTTGTCCACCGCACGATTTCTTCATCCGACGGTGCGTCGATTCAGCACACCTTTATTTAAGGTCATCGTCTTCCTCCTTCCACACTTTCGCTCGCGCCGCTCCTCTGCTTCCCTTTGCGAAAATCTTCCCTTGCGCCCATAGTTCTTTGAGCTCCGCCTCGCTCGCGCTGTGCTACTCCGCCATTGTTGATGCCACCGCGCAAGCTCACCAGGCACACCATCCCAGAATCCGCAATGGCTGCCGCGGATCTTGGAAGCGCGGAGTGGGAGAGATCCAAAATCACCTCCCAGGACATCAACCTGCTGAAGAAACTGGGGATCAGCAAGAAGCCAGACGCGCTGCGCTTCCCCAGCGAGGAAAGCTACCCAACCCCTCCAATGGAGTATCGGGTTAGTTTTGTTGATCATCTTATCCGCAGCCTCTCTGCCCCTATTCACAATTTCCTTCGAGGGTTGATTTTCATGTATGGATTGCAACTCCATCATCTCACTCCCAACTCCATACTCCACATCTCAATCTTTATCACCCTCTGTGAGTCCTTCCTTGGAGTCTAGCCTAACTGGGCTTTATGGAAGCGTCTCTTCTTTTGTCGCCACAATGGCTCTGCCAACGTCGCCTATAACATAGGTGGCGTCGTTATCTGCGTCCGCCCTGATGTCGAGTATTTCGATGTCAAATTCCCTGATTCAGTTCAAGGGTGGCACAAAAAATGGCTATACATCCATGAGGAAAACCACGGGTCGATTGAAGACAATATTCCTCCTTTTGATGGTGTCGAAAGAATCTGTCGCCGACGTTCCTGGGATGCAGAGGCTACCGCCGAAGAAAAAGCGGCGACAGAGGCACTGATGACTCGCATCCATGAGCTTCAGAATACCCGTGGCCAAGAGTTATCGGGTATCCAAATCACGGCGTATTTCCTTAGGATTAGAGTGCAGCCTCTGCAAGCTCGCAAAAATCCCCTCTGGAAGTATGCTGGCGACGAAGATGTGGATCGCTTGTCAGTGGATTTGCCGGTCAAGGACTTAGAAAAACTTGTCCGAAAAATCTCCTCCCCCAACAAGAAAGATCCTGTCCCCTCGGCTTGCCGCGTAAAGCCGTATAGCGCCACCAACCCTCTCCCTGAGGTAATTTCTCATGTGAACTTTCTTGTCAACTACTTTTTTTACCGACTACTTTTTTGTTTTTGTTGACATCCTTTGCATGACTTTCTTGTCGACATTCTTCTGTTTTGTAGAACCATCCGGATCTTGTTTCTCTTCCTCCCCTTCCCGAAGGTGGGGAAGTCGAAGAACGGGCCGTTGTCACCGACGACAACCAGGGTACTTCTCGCCCTGAGAGTGAAGCCGCAGTTTCCTGAAAATCTGCGGTATCCTCTGAAAAAGAGACTGAATCTGAAGGCACTGCCTCAGTACCTTCTCCTCCTCCTGCTGTTTCTCCAAAGAGCAAAAGGAAGAGGAATGAAGTCGAAGATTCCGGCACCTCCAAAGCCGAAGAAGCTGGTCCTTCCGAAGGGAAGAAAGCTTTCGACCCTTTTTTAGATGCCCTCGTCAGCTCGTAAGTCACTATCCTTTGTTGTTCATCTTGCAAAATTCTTGCCGTCGTTTTGCTTATATTGTCGACGTTTTATTGCAGTAACGACGAGGAAGAAAATCCGCCTATTGACGTGGCTGCTCGAACGAGCACGTCACGTACTTTAGTTGTGTCGGATGCTCAGCCTGACGTGGAGGAAACTTCGCCTCCTCAACATAACGTCGAGCATCCGACTCCACCTGCAAGCCCCCGAGCCCCTTCACCGAAGAGGGCCAGAATTGAACCAGTCGAAGAACCCACCCAATTAAGTGGTGGTTTCACGACTTCTTCACTGAATGACGTAAGTTTTATCCATTACTCTTTTGTTTGTTGCCTCTTTTTCCTTATTGCCGCTGAATTTTTCCCGCACTATATTTTTGACTTTTCTTTCTTTGGGTTTCTCTAGCCTTTGATGAAGGAGTTTTTCCGTCTCGGTACCCAATTCGTCGGGTACCGTGATCTTTCAAACCAACTGAAAGGTACTATCTTGCTATCTTTTTCTCAATTGCATTTCCTTCCTCTTAATTCTTGTCGCCATAGTCAATATTGTCGACTGCTCTTTCAGCCGATCTTGCGAAAGCTAAAAATCGTGCTGACACACTTGCTCGCATAACCGAGCAAAGTGAAAAAGCTCGCAAGGAGGCTGAAGCAGATGCCAAAAAGGCTAAGGCAGAGGCCGCCACCGTCGAGGACCTTCGAAAGAGACTTCATGAGGCGGAAAACTCTCTAAGCGAGCGCATTTCTGAACAATCTGCTCGCGAGGAGGCGATTATCAAGCGCCCGGCGTCGCAAAGTCGTCGTTTCGTCAGTAAGTGCCCAAACTATTTTGACTGCTTTGAACTTCTTCTATCTTGCTTGCTTATCGATAAACTTTTGTCTTAGCAGGAAAGACGTGTCAAGAATATGAACTTAGTGATCCCGAGAATGATCCCCTTCTTGACGCGCTTTCTCTTCTGGAGATTCATGGAGACGAGGCACGCGACGGCCTTGCCGAAGCTGAGGCGGGGTTGTCGCGGCTTTATCCCTACTTCTTCCCGAAGAAGGAGCAACCCACGCCGTTCCTTGCCCTCACCAAGTGCTTCAATACTGCCGAAAACCTTGGGCTCAAACTTCGCCAAGAAAGTTTGAAGGTTGGCGTGGAAGGTACCATCGCCTTAATTGCCGATAGCCAACAGAATATTGACTGGACCAAGGTTGGCGACACGCAAGAGATGGAGACCAAAAAGTGGCAGTCGCTGATCAAGGCTGCAAAACCAAACTCGAAGAAGGTCCTCGCCTATCTTGGGTGCAAGCCAACTCCGGCTCCAAGTTCATCCAAACCGGAGGTCCAGTAGACCACCTTGTCTTTCCTCCCCTTTTTCCTCTTTTTCTTTCTTTCTTTTGATGCTGTCGCCAAAGTAGCTTTTGGCGACACTTTTCCCACTAGCTCCATTGTAATGTCTTATAATTATTCTGAAAATCAATGGAATTCTATTTTGCTTGATGATTGATGTCGACTCTTTTTAATTTCAGTTGATATTTGATAACTATACTCCAACTCATGCTGCTTCCGATATTTTGCCTACTTCTTCTCGCTTGAGGAAAGTTCTCGGTAATACTGAACTTGGTGAAAATTCCTCGAGTGAAAATTTGTCGCAAGACTTGGAAGAACTTCGGCTACAGCTTCAGTATGCGAAGAGGCAAACACTTGTGATGATGGAAAAATCTCGCAAGGCCTCCGAAGCAGAAAAAATTGCACTTCAACAAGCTCAAGAGGCCATGGCTGCTAAGGAAGCCGCCGTTTCTGAAGCTGAGAAAACAACTGCTCGAGAGAATTCCATGCTTGAATTGATGAATGAAGCCGCTGCCGATATATCCGGTATTTTATTTCGAACCAAAGCTCCTTCTATCTTTCTGTTGTATCCTTTTTGAGATTTTCGTGCTGTCGTCAAATAGGTTCCTTTCTCGATGCTGCGGCTGAAGATGGAAGGGTAAACACGAGGACCAACCTACTCGTCAATCTTTCCCTTGACCATGGTTGTCTGTTCTGGGCCACTCCAGAACGGACCCGACAAATTGTCAGATTTCAAGACCGCGCCTGCCAGGTTCGCGATTTCCTGGATTTCTGTACTAGAACATTATCTTTGGTTTACAAAACGATGTTTCCTCGGAACGAGGCACCCGATACTCTTCTTGGCTTGATGGAAAAATTTCGAGATGCTCCAAAAATCCATGGCTTTGTTCGGGCGCAACTTTCTGCTGGCGCCAGGTTTGCTATGATGATGATCAAAATCTGCCATCCCAAGTTTGATATGAGCCAAATTGTTACCAAGTGCTTGACGAAGATGGCGAAAAGGAAAAGGGATGTTGGCAAAATTGATGATTATGTAACCCCTGTAGCAGAAGATATGATGGATGAACTTCTTCGGATGGATTCTGAATTCTTCATGAAAGGCAGCTATGCTGAACACAGTACTCGTACTTCAAATCGGATGACCATAGACAATATACTAGGCCATAATTGATTTTTCTTTTTCTCTTGTCACGTTGAATTTTTCTGGAGAGTTGTCTCTTGTATGTTGTGAACATGTTCTATATTGTAAAGCCAATAAATGTTTTTATTTTTCCTCATCAAGCCCCCGAGTGTCTCGGTGGCGATTTTCTTTATTGTATGTGCGAGGTTTTGAACCAAGGCAACTAAATTATATTGAATATGCTATATTTGCGGGTACGAGCCCCCGTGCCTTGTTGTTGATTGCTATCTTGTATCTTTGTTTATTTTGCGAGGTGTTTGTGCACCAAGGCGAAATATTTTTCGGAAATATATATTGCAAGTCTTAAGCACAAGCCCCCGGGCCTGTCGAAGAAATATATATCTCAACTATCTTTATTATATTGCAGCCCCGCGAGCCCGCCTCATTAAAAACCTTTCCCGGCCCCACTCGGTGCCCCGAAAAAGGAAAAGAGTGCGTCTGAAAACTCGCGGGTGTTTCAGTACATTGTATTTTTACAAGGAGGACTATATTTCGACACTAAGCGTAAAAACGCCTTAGGCGTGCCACGTTCAGGGGTTTTCTCGGGAGCCCCTGACTTCTTGTCCTTGATTCTGTATGCTCCTCCTTCGATGACTTCTGTGACGATGTAAGGACCAAGCCATGGTGACTCGAGTTTTTCAGTACCCTGTTGGTTGAGTCGTAGAACTAGATCTCCCACCTGAAAGGACCTTGGTCTCAAGCGTCGACTATGATAATTTTTCAAGTCTTGCTGATATTTGGTGACCCTTGATAGTACTTCATCTCGAGCTTCATCTAGTGCATCGACATCATCCTCCAATGCTCTTCTTGAAGTTTCCTCGTCATATTCTGTGACTCTCGGGGAATCATGCTCTATTTCGATTGGCAGCACTGCCTCAGCTCCATGGACCAGAAAAAACGGAGTTTCCTGTGTTGCTGTATTTGGTGTTGTTCGGATACTCCATAATACACTCGGCAACTCCTCCGGCCAGGTGTGTCGAGCTTTTTCCAGTGGTCCTAACAAGCGCTTCTTGATACCGTTGCAGATGATCCCATTGGCTTTTTCGACTTGGCCATTGGTTTGCGGGTGCGCAACTGATGCAAAGTGTAGTTTGATGCCTACCTCTGCACAATATGCCTTGAATTCCTTGGATGTGAAGCTGCTACCATTGTCCGTGACGATGCTATTAGGCACTCCAAACCTGAAGACGATGCTTTTCACAAACTTGATGGCAGATGCTCCGTCTGGTGAATTTATCGGCTTGGCTTCTATCCATTTAGTGAATTTATCAACAGCTACGAGCATATACTCGTATCCTCCTGGCGAAGCTTTATGTAACTTCCCCACCATATCGAGGCCCCATTGAGCAAAGGGCCAAGACAATGGTATTGTCATCAGTTCTGCTGCCAGAGGATGAGGTTTTGAGGCGAATCTCTGGCACGCGTCACAAGTTCGTACTATCTCCTTTGCATCCTCTATTGCTGTCAACCAATAGAATCCCGCTCTGAAAACCTTGGCTGCAATAGCTCGACTGCTTGCGTGATGGCCGCAGATTCCTTCGTGTACATCCTTCAAGATCATCCTTCCTTCTTCGGGTGTCACGCATCTTTGTAGTACTCCCGAAATACTTCGTTTGTATAACTCCCCTTTAACCACAGTAAAGGCCTTCAATCGCCTGATAACTCGCCTTGCTTCCACTGGATCGTCGGGTATCTCTTGCTTTAGGATGTATGATATATAGACCTGCATCCAAGGTATCTGCACAATCATCACCAAGTCCTGTTCCTCTTCTTCTTCCTCTGGTGCTTCTTTGGTAGCCCCCGAGGGTTTCTTATCTTTCTCCTTCTTTTTTGGTTTTGTCGACTTCGTAGATCTCTCTGCTATCTCTTCCCAGAATACGCCTGGTGGAATTGCGAGGCATTGTGACCCGATGTTTGCGAGAACGTCGGCTTCATCATTGCTCAGCCTGCTGATGTGGTTTACTTCGCATCCATCAAACAACTTCTCAAGCTCATTGTACACTTCTTTGTATGCTATCATATTGTCATTGACTGCGTCACATTGGTTCATGACTTGCTGAGCCACCAACTGCGAGTCGCCAAAGATTTTTAGTTGAGTTGCGCCACAAGCTTTCGCCATCTTCATCCCGTGTATGAGAGCTTCGTATTCTGCCTCATTGTTAGATGCGTTTGGGAACGTCATCCTCAAGACGTACTTCAGCTTGTCGCCCTCAGGTGATATTAGTATCACGCCTGCTCCAGCTCCCTCTAATCTCTTGGACCCGTCGAAGTTCATAGTCCAAGTTCTCGATAAATCCGGTGGTCCTGTATTTTGTAACTCCATCCACTCTGCGATGAAGTCTGGTAGAATCTGCTACTTTATTGCCTTTCTTTTTTCATACGTGATGTCCCGAGGGGAAAGTTCTATTCCCCAAAGGGAGACACGACCCGTAGCTTCTGGATTGTTGAGTATATTGGACAAGGGCGCCTCATTGACCACTATTATCGGGTGTGCCGAAAAATAGTGCCGCAATTTTCTTGCGGTTGTAAACACTCCATATGCTAGCTTTTGATACTGAGGATACCTCTGTTTTGAAGGCGATAAAACTTCGCTGATGAAGTATACTGGCCTCTGTACTCCATGAAGTTTTCCTTCTTCCTCTCTTTCAACGACAAGTACTGTGCTTACCACCTGAGGTGTGGCCGCAATGTACAACAACAAAGGTTCCTTCTCTTTCGGCGCCACCAAGATTGGTGGTGTCGAAATTTTGCGTTTGAGATCCTCAAAGGCTCTATCTGCTTCTTCATTCCACTGGAACTTCTCTCCCTGCTTGATCAAGGCATAAAATGGTAACGCCTTTTCCCCCAACCTGGCGACGAATCTGCTTAAAGCTGCGACTCGCCCGGTTAGCTGCTGTATTTCTTTTAACTTTGTTGGCTTTCTCATTGTTACGATGGCCTGGATTTTATCGGGATTTGCTTCAATCCCTCTTGCTGAAACAAAGAACCCGAGAAGTTCTCCTGCAGGAACGCCAAAAGAACACTTTGTCGGGTTCAGCTTGAGACAAAATTTGTCGAGATTGTCGAAAGTTTCCTTCAAGTCCTCGATTAGCGTGTCCCCCATTTTTGACGTTATGACGACGTCGTCGATGTATACTTGTACGTTTTTACCGATCTGTGTTGGTAGGCACTTCTGCATCATCCGCTGACATGTTGCTCCCGCGTTTTTCAAACCAAAGGGCATTGTTCGATAGCAAAACACGCCGTAAGGTGTGATGAACGTTGTTTTGACTTCATCTTCTTCTTTTAATCTGATCTGGTTATAACCAGAATAAGCATCCAGGAAGGAAAGACGTTCACACCCTGCCGTGGAATCGATAATTTGATCGATCCTCGGGAGGGGAAAGTGATCCTTTGGACAATGTTTATTGAGACACATGAAGTCGACGCACATGCGAAGGACTTTCGTGTTTTTCTTCGGCACCAGCACTGGGTTAGCTACCCACGTGGCTTCTGTGTGTAACTCCTTGATGAAACTAGCTTCTCTGAGTCCATCAATTTCTGACAGCATAGCCTTGCGATTCGGTTCCGAAAAACGCCGCAAGGGTTGTTTGATTGGTCTCGCTATTGGATCCAAGTTTAGGTGGTGCTCGGCAAGTTCCCTGGGTACTCCTGGCATGTCAGCTGGACACCATGCGAAGATTTTCCAGTGCTCACGGAGGAACTCGACGAGCGTGCTTTCCTATGCGAGGTCCATATTTGTCGCGATGGACGTCGTCTTCTTCGGATCTGTCGGGTGGATCTGTAATTCCTTTGAATCCTTTGCAGTATTAAAAGTTGATTCCTTATTAGGCCTCCCTACATCTGGCAACACATCGTAATCGGTTGTAAGCCTTGATGCCATGTACTCTGCTTGCATCCCGAAGGTTTCTGAGAGTTGATGAAAATCCTTGTCACATTTATCGGCTAGCGCGAAGCTCCCTTTCACTGTAATTGGCCCTTTAGGTCCAGGCATCCTCCACAACAAGTATGTGTAATGTGGTACCGCCATAAATCTAGCATATGCTGGCCGCCCCAACAAAGCGTGGTACTGTGACGGGAAATCCACGACTTCAAACTCCAGCCTCTCTATCCTGTAGTTTTCTCGAGTGCCAAACTGAACGTCGAGATTGATCTTCCCCAATGGGTAGCTTGGTTTTTCTGGTGTGATACCATGGAAACGTGTGTCCGTTGGCTTCAGGTTTGCCAAGGATATGTTCGTCTTCCTTAGTGTATCTGCGTACATAAGGTTTAGACTACTGCCTCCATCAATGAATACTCGAGATACATTGAATCCTGCAATTACTGCTGGTAAAATAAGTGCTGACTTCCCTGGTCGAGGAACTTGCTGCGGGTGATCCGCAATTGTGAAGCCAATATCCTGTCCCGACCAATTGAGGTACTCGACTATTGGTGGAGGCATCTTCTCTGCCATGAACACCTGTCGCGAAATTACCTTCTGCGCTCTATTGGATGGCCTGCCTTTCTGAATCATCGAGACCGCTCCATGGGAGTTGGGATCAACGTAAGGTGGTGGTGCTGGTGCTGCCGCAATTCTGAGCTGATGTCGATTTTCGTCCGTAATTGCGGGAGGAGGTGGTTGGTGGATCTCACTCCTAGGTCCCTGAGGGTTTCGACTCGCTGCCTGAGTATTGGCTTGTCCGGCGAATCTCAACATTGCTTGAAAGTTCCGGCAATCCTTCTGCAAATGCCCCGACTGCCTCTTCCCGTTATTGTCGACATAGAAATGCATCTGGCACGGGCCGTTCATCATATCCTCAGGGGACACGAAGGGTCTCTGAAACCTAGGCCCATTGTTTGGCCTGTTGTTTCGGGAATCGTCTCTATTGTCGCCTCGCTGCTCGTTGCTCCTTTGATACTCATCTCTATTGTTTCCTCCAGCGCTCGCTCGAAACCCAGCCGAAATTTGGCCAGGTGCATCATAACCCGAAAATTGTCGAGAAAATCGTCGTCTATTTTGAAAATTTCGACTGCGGTCCTCCTCTGGTGACCTGTGTCGTTTATTATGCACAGCATCCTCGCCATCTGCCCATCTGTTTGCTATTTCCATTAATGTTGATACTGTCCTTGGGTTAGTTCTTCCCAAGTCCTCCACAAAATCTCCTCGTCAAACTCCTGCAACAAACGCGTCTATCGCTCTCTCGTTAGATATATTTTCTGCCGAATTTTTGATGATGTTCCACCTTTGGATGTACTTCCTCATTGATTCATCATGCTTCTGTCGACATGATCTCAATTCCTCGAGTGTCGCAGGCTTTTTGCAAGTTGATCGGAAGTTCTTGACAAACACATCCTCAAAACTGTCCCAGCTGTCGATGGAACCTGGGGGAAGTTTCTTTATCCAAGACCTCGCAGCTCCACTCAAGTGTACTTGGATGCTTCGCATGGCTGTTGCTCTGGTTCCTCCTATCAGCTTCACCGTCTCGAGGTAATCGATTAACCAATCCTCTGGATCTTGAAGGCCATCGAACTTTTTGAAGTTATCGGGTAACTTGAATCCTGATGGGACTCGAGTTTTTCAGACCCGTCGCGTAAAACACGGGAGTCCACACATATCTTCTTCGGCGAGTTCTGGTGAACGCCGATGTTCTCTTCTCTCTTGTCGCGCTCTATCTACCCTGGCCTGGGCCGCCGTATCTCTGACGCCACTTGCTCCTGGTGGATCTTGCACTGCTGCAGTAGGTCTCGGGCTATTTTGTCTTGCAGGTTCTTCGGGAGGTGTGGCTGCGAATGCTGCTCCCATGGCTCCACATCCTGCCATGGCCATGTTGTACAACGCCTCTCTTGGATCTCCGGGAGGTGGCCTAGACGCGAGGATAAAGGCTTGTGTCGCCATATACCCAGCTTCTGGTGTTTTGGGAATAATGTTCCCTCTCGTATCTATCGACATAAAAGACATGTCGAGGTTTTGAACTAAAGTCTCTCTTTCAGCTTCAGGTATATTTTGCAGCCGAGATCTTGCTCTCCTTCGAGCTTCCCTGTGACTATCTCCCGAAGTTCCTGATTGTCGACTCAACTCCGCTCTTCGCCTGCTTGATGCTGAAGCTGCCTCCCTTCTCCTGTTTAAAGCCGCTGTCTGTTTTTCTAACTCTCTTGCAGCTCGAGCGAGCCTATATTGGTAAGCCTGCAATTCTTCAGTCGTAGCAGTTGTCGCCATTGGTTCTGAACCATCCATAGCTCTTGCGGCTCTATCCCATGCTGATTGTGGGAGTTGAATCCTGATTCGTGGTGTAGGCCCGACATATTTAGTGCCCAAACCTCGCCTTAAGTCAGAGGGATCGACGTATGGATTTCCCAAATCGTCGAAAGCCTCCGACGTTTCCTCCTGATCGCGACTTGCTTCGCCAATGGCGTAGATTTGATGATATTTTGGATTCTGCACCTTGCTGGTTTTGATGACACCATCATAGAGATTGGTGAAGACCTTTCCGACAGTGATGGACTTGTCGATGAAGTCGAAGCTGTCGATGCTACTCGAGTCATCGCTTATATAGGAGTCCGCGGATGACTCGAAGGACATGTCGTTGAAGATCTTGGCGAGTTTTTCGCTTGCTCTGGTGCTGATGAAGCGTGGCGATGAAATCTCTTCGTCGCCTGACTCGATGGATGATGCTGAGCTTGAAAAATCGGGATCGACCGCCGATAATCCCGACGAAATCGGAACTTCGAGATGGTACGCTCCTTCTTTCTCGACGCGGAAGTGAAACCTTCCGAACGTCATCTCCATGGGCTCCTCCAGATACGCACATGCATCCAAACGGGAGGGCGGGTGAGGAACAAAATCAACGAGACCAGTTTCGATCTGTTTACCTCTGTCCATGATGTTGCTTGCTATCGACGAAGTCGACGATCTTGAACGTGCCATCGAGATCAGCTCCTTGTCGCCTCTAAATCCCACAGACGACGCCAATTGACAAGGTATTAACTTGTCAATACCTACGAGTAGTAGACTAGGGTTTC
Organism: Lolium perenne; assembly: GCF_019359855.2. NCBI lineage: Eukaryota > Viridiplantae > Streptophyta > Magnoliopsida > Poales > Poaceae > Lolium > Lolium perenne. The sequence continues at coordinate 363,029,330 of NC_067247.2, read as the reverse complement.
GTTGGATGTAGAGGGCAAGTAGATCTCGAAGGTTTCAGCCGAAAAGTACTCGACAATTCAAAAGCTAGGGTTTGAGAAAACAACGATTCGATCCTTTCTTTGTCCCTCGACTCCCCCTTATATAGGAGGCGGAGCCGAGGGATTCGTGGTACACAAGTTTACAGAGTCCGGGAGGGTTTCTGACCCATCCCGCAAGATTACAAATTACACTTCCTATTACAACTCTAGCTTTCCATAATAACATCTTGGGCTTCCGAATCTTCTTATTCTTTGATACGTGGGCCTTCAGTAATCCCCGTGTACTATCTTCGGCAGGCCCATTGGGGATGCCTATGTCACCCACTAGTTCCATTGGAGAGCTTTCATATACATATAGCTCTATGTGCATCCGTTGCATGGCAATCACTACTCCTCGCATAGCTTCGATTATAAGACTTCCTCTTGTCTAATGATCACTTATAGCTTTGTGAGACTTTCTTTCATTGGCCTTCCAAACCCCCATTAACGTTCTTTATGCCATAACATCCTGGTGCCAATACCAAATGCTTGCGCTCACCGGTTGAGTAAGCTTCGAAACAGTTGATTCATGACGTTCATGTTTATTTTTACTTGACTGAATCCTTCTTTGTTGTGAAAATTTACTTGATGCTTGGAATGAAGGATAGAACTTCTATGTTGGATACTTAAAACATCTTTAATGAACTTTGTACGGTTTCATGTCATTAAAGCAATAGTTCATGAAAACTTCTAGCTTGTTTAACTCTTGCATTATCATCTCTTATATCAATATAGACATTTGTTTTGAATGATTTGATCTCAGTTCATATGCTTTACATCATTATTGGATCAAGATTATGTTGGTAGCATGTCACTTCAGAAATTATCTTTTATCGTTTACCTACTCGAGGGCGAGTAGGAACTAAGCTTGGGGATGCTGATACGTCTCCAACGTATCTATAATTTCTGATGTTCCATGCTTGTTTTATGACAATACCTACATGTTTTGTTCACACTTTATGATGATTTTATGCGTTTTCCAGAACTAACCTATTAACGAGATGCTGAAGTGCCAGTTCCTGTTTTCTGCTGTTTTTGGTTTCAGAAATCTTACACAGGAAATATTCTCGGAATTGGACGAAATCAAGGCCCACGATCTTATATTTCCACGAAGCTTCCAGAACACCGAAGAGAGACCAGAGGGGAGCCAGGGGGCCCACACGCCAGGGCGGCACGGCCAAGAGGGTGGGTGATACGTCTCCAACATATCTATAATTTCTGATGTTCCATGCTTGTTTTATGACAATACCTACATGTTTTGCTCACACTTTATAATGTTTTTATGCGTTTTCCGGAACTAACCTATTAACAAGATGCCACAGTGCCAGTTCCTGTTTTCTGTTGTTTTTGGTTCCAGAAAGGCTGTTCGGGCAATATTCTCGGAATTCGACGAAATAAAGACACGACATCTTATTTTTCCCGGAACCTTCCAGAAAGTCAAAGGGGGACCAGAGGAGGGCCACAGGGGGCCCACACATGTGGCTAGCGCGGCCCAGGAGGGGGGCGCGCCGCCCTGTTGTGTGGCACCTCCGTAACCCCTCCGACTCCGTCTCTTCGCCTATTTAAGCCCTTTCGACCTAAAAACGCGATACCAATTGACGAAACTCCAGAAAAGTTACTGTGACGCCGCCGCCATCGCGAAACTCCAATACGGGGGACAGAAGTCTCTGTTCCGGCACCCTGCCGGGACGGGGCAGTGCCCCCAGAAGCCATCTCCATCAACGCCATCGCCTCCATCATGCTCCGTGAGTAGTTCCCCCATGGACTACGGGTTCTAGCTGTAGCTAGTTGGTATTCTCTCTCCCATGTACTTCAATACAATGATCTCATGAGCTGCCTTACATGATTGAGATTCATCTGATGTAATCGGTGTTGTGTTTGTTGGGATCCGATGGATGTTACATTATGATTAGTCTATCTATAAAGTTTGTGAAGTTATTGTTGCTGCAATCTTGTTGTGATTAATGCTTGTCACTAGGGCCCGAGTGGCATGATCTTAGATTTGAGCTCTATAATTATTGCTTAGATTGTATCTACAAGTTGTTTGCACATGTCTATGTCCGGAACCCGAGGCCCCAGAGTGACAAAGAATCGGGATAACTGGAGGGGAAGGCGTAGGTATGAGGATCACATGTTTTCACCAAGTGTTAATGCTTTGCTCCGGTGCTCTATTAAAAGGAGTACCTTAATTGCCAGTAGATTCCCTTGAGACCCGGCTGCCACCGGCTGGTAGGACAAAAGATGTTGTACAAGTTTCTCATTGCGAGCACGTATGACTAAATATGGAAAACATGCCTACATGATTAATAATCTTGATGTTCTGTCTTAATTCTATTTCAATCCTATCAATTGCCCAACTGTAATTTGTTCACCCAACACTTGTTATTGGAGAGTTACCACTAGTGTAGATAGCTGGGAACCCCGGTCCATCTCTCATCATCATATACTCGTTCTATATGTCATTGGAAGTAGTATCAACTATTTTCTGGTGCCATTGCCTCTGTGTTACTGTTACTGCTGATGTGTTACTGTTACTACTGCTCTCATATTACTACTGCTTTCACATCACCCATGTTGCTAGTGCTTTTCCAGGTGCAGTTGAATTGACAACTCAGTTGTTAAGGCTTATAAGTATTCTTTACCTCCCCTTGTGTCGAATCAATAAATTTGGGTTTTACTTCCCTCGAAGACTGTTGCGATCCCCTATACTTGTGGGTTATCAAGAATATTTTCTGGCGCCGTTGCCGGGGAGGCATAGCTCTACTCATAAGTTCACCTGGGGAGTACACTCTTCCTCTCTTTCTGTTTTTGTTTTATTTTATTTTGTTTTGTTTAGTTTTCTTTTGTTTAGTTTATTTGTTCTTAGTTTATTTCTGTCTAGTATTATTTTGCTTAGTTTACTTTTGCTTAGTTTCTTTTTGTCTTGTTTTATTTTTCTTATATACCCAAAAATCCATAAAAATTTGAAAAACCTAAAAATTAAAAACTGCTGTTATGGGAGAACCTACAACCTATTTGGAGCTTATAGAATTATATAATAATTATAGAGAATCAAGAACGGGTAAAGTAATGAGTGCTGTGATAGAAAAATTGAATACAATTGCTAAAATCTTGCTTAAACGCCATGATATAAACTGTTGCTCTCAACAGGATACTAAACATCTTAAATTTCAATGTGGCTTTAGTGAGGAAATTTTAATTAAGAACTATAATTGGAATAGCTATATTCATCTTGGGTTCGAAGAGGTAGAACAATTTGTCTTATTTATGGGAGCCTCTGAGATAGAATCCTTCATGGTTAAAAATTATGAAACTTGTGTTGTTTGTAAGGACCTTAAAGATTATGTCTCTTCTATCCTTAATTTTTGCATAGAAAGCTACAGTGATAATCCTTATATCATTGATTATAAAGAGAGACTCATTAATGCAGAAGAATGCACTCACAATTTGCAGGAACCAGTGGAAGAAGAAATTGATGAACCTGAAAGCTCATTGGATGAAAACAGGAGGAAATTGATGAACCTGAAAGCTCATTGGATGAAAAAGAAGAGGAGAGTGATGAACAAAAGGAGGAAGAATTGATTAGCTACCCATGCCAACCTTCTAATGAGAGTAACTCTTTATCTCTTACACTATTTGATTGTCCTCCATGCTTACCAAAGGAGGATGAATGTTATGTTCCTGTGGATTCTCTTGAAATATTCCCTATGAGTAAAACTTGTGAGAATAATTATGCTACTGTTATCTATGATAATCCATGCTACTTTGATAAATCTTATGATAATGCTTTGTTTGTGCCTGATGTCGAAATGCATGGTACTAAAGAGTTTTGCGTAGCAAATGTTTATGATAAATCTCTAGATGATGGTCCTATGTTACTTGATAATATTAATTGTACTACTAATGAAAATGGGATTGGAGAGTTCTTGAATTTATCTATGAGTCCCATATCTCTTGAGAATGATCAATCTTCTTGTTATATTATTGATAAAAGTGGGTTTGAAAGTTTTAATCCCACTATTTTTGAGCTTGATAAAAATTATATGTTTGTGAATCATGAAAAGCATGTTGTATATGATAGTTATGTTGTTGAGTTTGTTCATGAAGCTACTAAAAATTATTATGAGAGAGTAAAAAATGGTTGTAGAAATTTTCATGGTACTAAAACACCTCTCTATATGCTGAAAATTTTGAAGTTACTCTTGTTTTATCTTCTTATGCTTGTTACTTTGTTCTTCATGAATTTATTTGTGTACAAGATTCCTATGCATAGGAAGTGGGTTAGACTTAAATGTGTTTTGAACTTGCCTTTTGATGCTCTCTTTTGCTTCAACTTTTATTTCTTGCGAGTGCATCATTAAAATTGCTGAGCCCATCTTAATGGCTATAAAGAAAGCACTTTTTGGGAGATAACCCATGTATTTATTTTGCTACTGTTTTGTTGTGTCTTGGAAGTTGTTACTACTGTAGCAACCTCTTCTTATCTTTATTTTATTGCATTGTTGTGCCAAGTGAAGTCTCTAATAGAAGGTTGATACTAGATTTGGATTTCTGCGCAGAAACAGATTTCTATCTGTCACGAATCTGGGTATGATTCTCTGTAGGTAACTCAGAAAAATCTGCCAATTTACGTTCGTGTTCCCCAGATATGTACGCAGCTTTCATTAGTTTTGAGTTTTCTGATTTGAGCAACGGAAGTACCTCTTAAAAATTCGTCTTTACTGGCTGTTCTGTTTTGGCAGATTCTGCCTCTGTTTTTTGCATTGTCTCTTGTAGACTTTAAGTGAGGCTTTCTAGACGTGGAGAGCTGTAGCTAATGTTTTATTGAGTACTTGCAATGTGTCACTACAGGGCTAAAGTGGATTAAAGTTTTTTGAGTACTAACCCCTCTAATGAAGTTTATGAGAAGTTTGCTGTGAAGGAAGTTTTCAAGGGTCAAGAGAGAAGGATGATATATGATCAAGAAGAGTGAAAAGTCTAAGCTTGGGGATGCCCCCGTGGTTCATCCCTGCATATTTCGAGAACACTCAAGCGTCTAAGCTTGGGGATGCCCAAGGCATCCCCTTCTTCATCAACTTATCAGGTTTCTTCTATTGAAACTATATTTTTATTCTGTCACATCTTATGTGCTTTACTTGGAGCGTCTGTGTGCTTTTATTTTTGTTTTTGTTTGAATAAAATCGGATCCTAGCAATCCTTGTTTGGGAGAGAGACACGCTCCGCTTTTTCATATGAACACCTGTTCTTCATTTTACTTTTAATGTTCAATGACAAAAGTTGGAAGCTATTGCATTTATTGCTATTTGGTTGGAAACAGAAAATGCTTCATATTGTATTGGATAATTTGATACTTGGCAATTGTTTTGAGCTCTCAAGTAGATCATGTTTCTCTTGCATCATGTAGTTTAAACTTATTAGTGGAGAAATACCGTAGAGCTTGTTGAAATTGGTTTGCATGATTGATCTCTCTAAGGTCTAGATATTTTCTAGTAAAAGTGTTTGAGCAACAAGGAAGACAGTGTAGAGTTTTATAATGCTTGCAACATGTTCTTATGTAAGTTTTGCTGTACTGGTTCATACTTGTGTTTGCTTCAAACAACCTTGCTAGCCAAAGCCTTGTACTGAGAGGAAATGCTTCTCGTGCATCCAAAACCTTGAGCCAAAACCTATGCCATGTGTGTCCACCATACCTACCTACTATGTGGCATTTTCTACCATTCCAAGTAAATACTTCATGTGCTACCTTTAAACAATTCAAAAGTTATTATCTCTTATTTGTGTCAATGTTTTATAGCTCATGAGGAAGTATGTGGTGTTTTATCTTTCAATCTTGTTGGGCAGTTTTCACCAATGGACTAGTGGCTTCATCCGCTTATCCAATAATTTTGCAAAAGGAGCTGGCGCGGGGTTCCCAGCCCCAATTAATTAACTTTTATTAATAATTCTCTTCACATGTTTTGCCCTGATTCATCAGTAAGCAACTTAATTTTGCAAATAGACACTCCTTCATGGTATGTGAATGTTGGAAGGCACCCGAGGATTCGGTTAGCCATGGCTTGTGTAAGCAAAAGGTTGGGAGGAGTGTCAACCATAAATAAAACTAAAGTACATGTGTAAACAAAAGAGAAGAGGGATGATCTACCTTGCTGGTAGAGATAACGTCCTTCATGGGAACCGCTCTTTGAAAGTCTGTTTGGCAAGGGGGTTAGAGTGCCCACTACCATTCGTTGACAACAACAAACACCTCTCAAAACTTTACTTTTATGCTCTCTATATGATTTCAAAAACTTAAAAAGCTCTATCACATGATTTAATCCCTGCTTCCCTCTGCGAAGGGCCTTTCTTCTACTTTATGTTGAGTCAGTTTACCTACTTCCTTCCATCTTAGAAGCAAACACTTGTGTCAACTGTGCATTGATTCTTACATACTTGCTTATTTGCACTCATCATATTACTCTGTGTTGACAATTATCCATGAGATATGTATGTTGAAAGTTGAAAGCAACTGCTGAAACTTATATCTTCCTTTGTGTTGCTTCGATGCCTTTACTTTGAATTTATTGCTTTATGAGTTAACTCTTATGCAAGACTTTTTGATGCTTGTCTTGAAAGTACTATTCATGAAAAGTTTTGCTATATGTTATCTATTTGTTAGCAACTATAGATCATTGCCTTGAGTCACTGCATTCATCTCATATGCTTTACAATAGTATGATCAAGATTATGTAAGTAGCATGTCACTACAGAAATTATTCTTTTTATCGTTTACCTACTCGAGGACGAGTAGGAACTAAGCTTGGGGATGCTGATACGTCTCCAACATATCTATAATTTCTGATGTTCCATGCTTGTTTTATGACAATACCTACATGTTTTGCTCACACTTTATAATGTTTTTATGCGTTTTCCGGAACTAACCTATTAACAAGATGCCACAGTGCCAGTTCATGTTTTCTGTTGTTTTTGGTTCCAGAAAGGCTGTTCGGGCAATATTCTTGGAATTCGACGAAATAAAGACCCAACATCTTATTTTTCCCGGAACCTTCCAGAAAGTCAAAGGGGGACCAGAGGAGGGCCACATGGGGCCCACACATGTGGCTGGCGCGGCCCAGGAGGGGGGCGCGCCGCCCTGTTGTGTGGCGCCTCCGTAACCCCTCCGACTCCGTCTCTTCGCCTATTTAAGCCCTTTCGACCTAAAAACGCGATACCAATTGACGAAACTCCAGAAAAGTTACTGTGACGCCACCGCCATCGCGAAACTCCAATTCGGGGGACAGAAGTCTCTGTTCCGGCACCCTGCCGGGACGGGGAAGTGCCCCCGGAAGCCATCTCCATCAAGGCCATCGCCTCCATCATGCTCCGTGAGTAGTTCCCCCATGGACTACGGGTTCAAGCTGTAGCTAGTTGGTATTCTCTCTCCCATGTACTTCAATACAATGATCTCATGAGCTGCCTTACATGATTGAGATTCATCTGATGTAATCGGTGTTGTGTTTGTTGGGATCCGATGGATTGTTACATTTTGATTAGTCTATCTATAAAGTTTGTGAAGTTATTGTTGCTGCAATCTTGTTGTGATTAATGCTTGTCACTAGGGCCCGAGTGGCATGATCTTAGATTTGAGCTCTATAATTATTGCTTAGATTGTATCTACAAGTTGTTTGCACATGTCTATGTCCGGAACCCGAGGCCCCAGAGTGACAGCAACTGGGATAACTGGAGGGGAAGGCGTAGGTATGAGGATCACATGTTTTTACCAAGTGTTAATGCTTTGCTCCGGTGCTCTATTAAAAGGAGTACCTTAATTGCCAGTAGATTCCCTTGAGGCCCGGCTGCCACCGGCTGGTAGGACAAAAGATGTTGTACAAGTTTCTCATTGCGAGCACGTATGACTAAATATGGAAAACATGCCTACATGATTAATAATCTTGATGTTCTGTCTTAATGCTATTTCAATCCTATCAATTGCCCAACTGTAATTTGTTCACCCAACACTTGTTATTGGAGAGTTACCACTAGTGTAGATAGCTGGGAACCCCGGTCCATCTCTCATCACCATATACTCGTTCTATATGTCATTGGAAGTAGTATCAACTATTTTCTGGTGCCATTGCCTACGTATTCTTTATTCTGCTCTTTGTATTCTTGTTACTACTACTCTCATATTACTACTGCTTTCACATCACCCTGTTGCTAGTGCTTTTCCAGGTGCAGCTGAATTGACAACTCAGTTGTTAAGGCTTATAAGTATTCTTTACCTCCCCTTGTATCGAACCAATAAATTTGGGTTTTACTTCCCTCGAAGACTATTGCGATCCCCTATACTTGTGGGTTATCAGTGGGCGCGCCCCCCTATGGTGTGGCCCCACCAGGGCCCCTCCGAGGCTGCCTTTCCGCCTACTTAAGGACTCCATCGCAAAAACTCTAGAAGAATAAGCCACGGCATGAGAAAAGTTACGCAGCCGCCGCCATCGCGAAGCCAAGATTCGGGGGACAGAAGTCTCTGTTCCGGCACGCCGCCGGGATGGGGAAGTGCCCCCGAAAGGCATCTCCATCAACATCACCGCCATCTTCATCGCCATCGCTGTCTCCATGATGAGGAGGGAGTAGTTCTCCCGCGAGGCTGAGGGCTCTACCGTAGCTATGTGGTTCATCTCTCTCTTTGTGATCTAGTTGAATATCATCTATGTGCTACTCTAGTGATGTTATTAAAGTAGTCTATTCCTCCTCCATGATGTAATGTTGACAGTGTGTGCATCATGTAGTACTTGGTATAAGCTATGATTGTGATCTCTTGTAGATTATGAAGTTAACTATTACTATGATAGTATTGATGTGATCTATTCCCCCTTTCATAGCCTGACGTTGACAGTGTGCATGCTATGTTAGTACTTGGTCTAAATTGCAATGGTCTATCATGCACTCTGAGGTTACTTAAATATGAATTCCGGATGTTGTGGAGCTTGTTAACTCCGGCTTGAGGGTGCTCTTGTAGCCCTACACAATGAATGGTGTTTGTTATCCAACAAGAGAGTGTAGAGTAGTTTCAGTTATGTGATCAATGTTGAGAGTGTCCACTAGTGAAAGTAGGATCCCTAGGCCTTGTTTCCAAATATCGAATCTCCGTTTGTTTACTGCTCTGCTACATGTTTACTCGCTGCCATATTTATTTCAGATTGTTATTGCCACTCATATTCATCCATATTACTTGTATTTCACTATCTCTTCGCCGAACTAGTGCACCTATACATCTGACAAGTGTATTAGGTGTGTTGGGGACACAAGAGACTTCTTGTATCGTGATTGGAGGGTTGCTTGAGAGGGATATCTTTGACCTCTACCTCCCTGAGTTCGATAAACCTTGGGTGATTCACTTAAGGGAAACTTGCTGCTGTTCTACAAACCTCTGCTCTTGGAGGCCCAACACTGTCTACAGGAATAGAAGCGTGCGTAGACATCACTATTGACCAATGCTAAGTTTGCCAAAACCAAATAGATGTACTCAATGCTCCCAAAGTGATACCAATACTAACAACAAGATCAATCATATAATAGAGATTGCAAACTAAAATAAGATGTGCAATATGTAAATGATAAAACTTCTCATTAATATTCCATAACGATAACTCACACCAAAGGATACATAGACAACCAACTAAAAGAGAGATACTTCCACACTGCAACCCATCTTATATGATAACTTCCCTACTCATGATATGACACTACTTGATAGTAAAAAGGTAAAAGATAGTGATGATGTGATACCGCGGCACTCCCCCCCAAGCTTGGAACAAACCAAGTGGGTGCCAATACCAATGATGAATTACTCCTTCGGCGGTGGTGATGAATTCTCCCCATCATCAGACTTCCAAGGAAGAGGTTCTCCATCAACAAACGACATCTTGGTCTCCGGAATCCTGAAACTAGCAGCATAGCTTATGTGTTTAAACCTGTTTTCATACTCACAGTTTTGATTCTGAACATCATAAAGTTGAGCTTGGAGTTTGTTGGTGGTGTCGTGAAGCGAAAGGATGTCGTCCCACAGCCTTGCAGTCTCCTTCTTGTGTCCATCAATAAGTTCAGACACAATCTTGTGGAAGATGTCCACTTCACGCTCAGCCATCTTCTTGTAGTTGAAGACCTCTTGCTCTAGTTTCTCCATCCCGTCTTCCAAGCTTCCTTCTCCTTTAGGACCTCGGACATCTTCAATCTGCAACTCTCCATCTACGAGCAGCAATTCCTTGGGGTGCATCTTCAGCTCGTTCATGTACGGGTTGACGACGTCCTTAAAGAAGCTGTCCTTCGGAGTTCCCGACGAAGACATGGTGTCTCTAGATCAAACAGATCCTGGCAGAAAACAGCTCGAAACAAAACACGACAAGAAAGCGATATACGGACCTCCAGGGGTCCGGGGGATTATATATCAGAAATTTTTAAGACGGAAGGAAAGTACAAGGTCGAACTAGAGTCGGAGAGGGACAACGAGGGGCCCTCCTCATAGGGCGGCGCGGCCAGGCTGGGGCCCGCGCCGGCCTATGGGGGCACGCCCTCGTGCGTCTCCTCCACTCCGTTTCGATCTCGTAATTTTTCATATTTTCCAAAAACAGCAAAAACATTGTTCGAAAAGTTAAACGCGAATTTTTTATTACCAGTACTGTTACCTATTCAAAGTCGAACTCTGCAGAACTGTCAATTTGACCTTTGATGAAAACTTCCGGAGTCACCACTCGAATAACATCAACATCTTCATTATAAGAATCTCCAGAAATATAATGCTTGAGTCTTTTTTCATTCACCACTTGTGTGGCATCGCCTTGCAGAGAACTAATTTTAATTGCCCCTGAACGATACACCTCCACAATGACATATGGTCCTTCCCATTTTGAGAGTAATTTCCCTGCAAAAAATCTGAGACGAGACCGATACAATAGGACTTTATCCCCAACATTAAATTCTCTTTTGATAATTCTTCTATCATGCCATTTCTTGACTTTCTCTTTAAAAAGTTTAGCATTTTCATAAGCTTCACTTCTCCATTCATCTAGAGAACTCAATTGTAGCAATCTCTTATTACCGGCAAGTTTAGGATCTTTATTTAGTTCTGTTACAGCCTAATAAGCTTTGTGCTCTAGTTCTAAAGGTAAATGACAAGCTTTCCCATAAACCATTTTATAAGGTGACATACCCATGGAATTTTTATAAGCAGTTCTATAAGCCCATAGTGCTTCCTTCAATTTACTAGCCCAATTCTTTCTAGATTTATTAACAGTCTTTTGCAAGATAGATTTAATCTCTCTATTTGTTAATTCTACTTGCCCACTAGTTTGAGGATGATAAGCGGAAGCAATCCTATGATTAATACCATACTTAGCAAGAGTTTTTCTAAAACCACCATGAATAAAATGAGAACCCCCATCAGTCATAAGATATCTAGGAACTCCAAATCTAGGAAAAATAACATCTAAAAGCATTCTTAAAGAGGTCTCACCATCAACACTTTTTGTGGGTATGGCTTCCACCCATTTAGTAACATAATCAAAAGCGACAAGTATATGACTGTTACCTTCTGAAAAAGGGAAAGGACCCATGAAGTCAAATCCCCAACAATCGAATGGTTCAATAACAAGAGTATAATTCATAGGCATTTCATTGCGTCTAGAGATATTACCAACCCTTTGACATTCATCACAAGATAAAATGAACTTTCTTGCATCTTTAAAGAGAGTTGGTCAATAGAAACCTGATTGTATAACCTTTTGCGCAGTTCTATCTCCGGCGTGATGTCCTCCATAAGCACTACCATGACATTTACTCAATATCTCTTGTTGTTCATATTCGGGAACACATCTTCGCATAATACCATCCACTCCTTCTTTATATAAGTGTGGGTCATCCCAAAAATAATGCCTCAAATCATAAAAGAATTTCCTCCTTTGCTGAGCTGAAAAGGTTGGAGGCAAGTACTTGGAAACAATAAAGTTAGCATAATCAGCATACCAAGGACTATCTCGCGAGCTCACCTTTATTACAGCCAATTGTTCATTTGGAAAACTATCATTAACAGGAACAAGATCATAAGCAATATTTTCCAATCTAGATAAATTATCAGCAACAGGATTATCAGCACCTTTTCTATCTATAATATGCAATTCAAATTCTTGCAAAAGAAGCACCCATCTAATAAGCCTTAGCTTAGCATCTTTCTTTTCCATAAGATATCTAATTGCAGCATGATCAGTATGAATTGTAACTTTTGAATCAACAATATAAGGTCTAAACTTGTCACAAGCAAAAACCACAGCTAACAATTCTTTTTCAGTTGTATCATAATTTCTTTGAGCAGCATCAAGAGTTTTACTAGCATAATGAATAACATTCAATTTTTTATCTATTCGCTGTCCAAGGACAGCACCTACAGCAAAATCAGTAGCATCACACAAAATCTCAAAAGGTAAATTCCAATCAGGAGGTTCAACTACAAGAGCAGTTGTCAAGGCTTTCTTCAGAGTTTCAAAAGCTTCCTTACAATCATCATCAAAAACAAAAGGTACATCTTTTTGAAGAAGATTAGTAAGAGGCTTTGAAATCTTAGAGAAATCTTTAATAAATCTCCTATAAAACCCAGCATGACCAAGAACACTACGAATACCTTTAACATCCCTAGGATAGGGCATCTTCTCAATTGCTTCCACTTTAGCTCTATCAACTTCAATACCTCTCTCAGAAATTTTATGTCCCAATACAATTCCTTCATTAACCATGAAGTGGCATTTCTCCCAATTAAGAACAAGGTTAGTTTCTTCACATCTCTGCAAAACTTTATCAAGGTTTCGCAAGCAACTGTCAAAAGAATTACCATAGACAGAAAAATCATCCATGAATACCTCTACAATTTTCTCACAAAAGCCATGAAAAATAGCAGACATGCATCTTTGAAAAGTAGCAGGAGCATTACATAAACCAAAAGGCATACGCCTATAAGCATAAGTTCCATAGGGACAAGTGAAAGTGGTTTTCTCTTGATCTTTAGTTTTAACAGCAATTTGTGAAAACCCAGAATAACCATCAAGAAAGCAAAAATGAGTATTTTTAGAAAACCTTTCTAACATTTGATCAATAAAAGGTAAAGGGTAATGATCTTTCTTAGTAACTTTATTAACTTTCCGATAATCAATGCACATTCTATACCCTACAACTACTCTTTGAGGGATGAGCTCATCATTATCATTAGGCACAACAGTTATTCCTCCTTTCTTAGGAACACAATGCACATGACTAACCCATCTACTATCAGCAATAAGATATACAATACCAGCTTCAAGAAGTTTTAATACCTCATTTCGTACCACATCCGTCATCTTAGGAATTAGACGACGCTGATGCTCAACAACAGGCTTTGCATCATCTTCCATATTGATGGCATATTGGCAAATAGAGGGAGAAATCCCCTTCAAGTCATCAAGAGTGTAGCCAATAGCTCCTCGGTGTTTCTTCAATATTTCCAATAACCTTTCTTCCTCAAACTCTGAAAGCTTAGAACTAATAATAACATGATATATTTTCTTATCATCAATATGAGCATATTTAAGATTATCAGGCAATGGTTTTAAATCAAAAACAGGATCTTCCTTTGGTGGTGGTATTGTACCTAGATCTTCAACCGGTAAATCATGCTTCAGAATAGGTTGACGAAGGAAAATTTCATCAAGCTCATTCCTTTCTTCCCTAAAGACTTCACTCTCACTATCCTCCAAATGTTGCTGCAAGGGATTATTAGGAGCAAGAGCAATAGATGTACACTGTTCAACTCTAAAATCATTATTAGGCAAATCAGCTTTATAAGGAGTTTTGGCAAATTTAGAGAAATTAAACTCATAAGATTCACCAGCAAATTTAGTCACAATTTTCTCTTTCTTGCAATCTATAATAGCTCCACAAGTATTTAGAAAAGGTCTACCAAAAATAATTAGACAAGACTTACTAGCAGCAGAACCAAGTACTAAAAAGTCAGCAGGATATTTAATCTTACCACGTAGAACTTCCACATCTCGAACAATAACAATAGGAGAAATAGTTTCTCTATTGGCTAGCCGAATAACCACATCAATATCTTCAAGTTCACAAGAACCAATTTCATGCATGATCTCCGTGTAAAGCTCATAAGGAATAGCACTAATACTTGCACCAATATCGCATAAACCATAATAACAATGATCACCAAATCTAACAGAGAGCATAGGAACACTGATTTTCCTAGACTTATTAGGATGTGAAACAATATTAGAAGCATCTTCACAGAAAATAATAAGACCATCTTCTACATTTTCAGTCACAAGATCTTTAACTATTGCAATAGCAGGTTCAACATTTATTTGCTCTTCAGGTTCTATAGGTTTCTTTGCACTTTTATTAACCGCACTAGTTATAACAGAATACTCCTTCATTTTAACAGGGAAAGGAGTTTTTTCAATATAAGCTTCAGGAAGAATATGATCAACAGTTTCAATTACAACACATTTATTTATTGATGAATCAGTTTTATCTTTATACGGTTCATGATACTTATCAAAATTCTTCCTAGGCAATTCAAAATGAGAGGCAAAAACTTTATAAAAATTTGCAACGACTTGAGAATCAAGACCATAAGTAGCACTCATATTACAAAATTTATCAGTATCCATAAAAGTTTCAATGCATTCATAATCATAATTTATACCTGACTCTCTATCTTTGTCGTTCTCCCATCCTTCAGTATTCTCTTGAATCCGATCAAGAAGGTCCCTTTTAAACTCTTCTTTGTTGCGTGTAAATGATCCAGAAGAAGAAGTATCTAGCAAGGTTTTATCTTGAAAAGAAAGTCTTGCATAGAAATTATCAATGATGATATTACCAGGAAGCTCATGAATGGGGCATTTGAGCATTAAAGACTTAAATCTCCCCCATGCTTGGGCAATACTCTCTCCATCATGAGGCCAGAAATTATATATGCGGTTCCGGTCTTTGTGAATTTCACTTGGAGGATAGAATTTAGAATAAAATAGAGGCACAATATCCTTCCAATCAAGAGAATCCCCATTCTTCAGTAATTTATACCAAAGCGCCGCTTTACCAGACAACGATATAGAGAATAGTTTCTTCCTAACTTCATCCATAGCAATACCTGCACACTTGAATAAACCGCATAATTCATGTAAGAACAGTAAATGATCTCCAGGATGGACAGTTCCATCCCCTTCATAGCGGTCATCCACAACCCGTTCAATAATTTTCATAGGTATTTTGTATGGAACCTATTTCTCACCTGGCGCCTCATACACTACCTTTTCAGTAGTAGTAGATTTTCCAAATAGAAATTCAAGAGAAGATCTCTCCATAATGAATTATAGCAATAGGCAGAAATAAAATCAGCACGTACAGTAAAAGTTTCCCTTACCAATTCCACTTACCAATAACGCTTCACTCCCCGGCAACGGCGCCAGAAAATAGTCTTGATGACCCACAAGTATAGGGGGTGCATCGTAGTACTTTCGATAAATAAGAGTGTCGAACCCAACGAGGAGCAGAAGGTGTTGACAAGCAGTTTCCATGAAGGATTCACTGTAAATGCTCACAGACAAGTATTCAGGGGGTTTTGATATAGCAGATAAATAAAGTACGAGTATGTAAAATGCGAGAGAAATAATTGCAGCGAGTGGCCCAATCCTTTTTAGCACAAAGGACAAGCCGTTTTGTTTACTTATAATGACCAAATGTTCTTGAGGACACACGGGAATTTAGTCTAGTGCTTTCGCTTCATATAGCTGATTAATCTTCATTGTTTTGATAAGTGTTATGTGGGTGAACCTATGCTAATGCACTGCCCTTCCTAGGAATAATAAATACTTGTGATTATACCCCTTGCAAGCATCCGCAACTACAAGAAAGTAATTAAGATAAATCTAACCACAGCCTTAAACTCTGAGATCCTGCTATCCCTCCTGCATCGATATACCAACGGGGGTTCAGGTTTCTGTCACTCCGGCAACCCCGCAATTGGCAAACGAATACAAGATGTATTCCCCTAGGCCCATAAAGGTGAAGTATCATGTAGTCGACGTTCACATGACACCACTAGAAGAATAACACCATAACTTAAATATCAAACCATTGAATATTACCCAACATAATTCACTACTAACATTTAGACTTCACCCATGTCCTCAAGAACTAAACGAACTACTCACGAGACATCATATGGAACATAATCAGAGGTGATATGATGATGAATAACAATCTGAACATAAACCTTGGTTCAATGGTTTCACTCAATAGCATCAATAACAAGTAGTAACCAATACCGGGAGAGTTTCCCCTATCAAACAATCAAGATTCAACCCTAGATGTTACAGCGGTGACGAGGTGCAGCGGTGGAGATGGCGGTGACGATGATGGAGATGATGGTGATGATGGTCCCAATGATGTCCAGCTCGATGGCGGTGACGATGGCGTCGATTTCCCCCTCCGGGAGGGAATTTCCCCGGCAGATTTCAGCCTGCCGGAGAGCTCTTTTCTCTCTGGTGTTTTCCGCCCCGCAGAGGCGGCTGTGACTCCTCGCGACTATCCTCCCGAGCTTAGGTTTTCGGGACGAAGAAGTACGCGAAGGAGAGGCGGCCGAAGGGGGCTGTGGGCCCCCTCCCCACAAGGCGGCGCGACCAGGCCAGGGCCCGCGCCGGCCTATGGGGGGCCCATGGCGGCCCTCCTCGGCTCCTCCTTTTGGCTAGCTTCATCTTCTGGAAAAATAAGATTTTCAGTGTAATTTCCGTCAATTGTTGATCTTCCGAAATATCGCATTCTGACGGTGCTTTTTCCAGCAGAATCCTGACTCCGGTGAGCGATTCTCCAATAATCATGAAACATGCAAAATAGATGAAATAACATAAGTATCATCTCTAAATATGAAATATATCAATGAATAACAGTAAATTATGGTATAAAATAGTGATGCAAAATGGACGTATCAACTCGCCCCAAGCTTAGACTTCGCTTGTCCCCAAGCGAAACTGAACTCAGTAAACAAGACCACATGTTTATGGAGTGAAGAGTCGATAAACCAAATACGGACAAGAAGCATCATATTAATTCACACAAGACATTCTAGTAAACAACTTCCTCATATAATTCAACTTGAAACAAGTAGAAGGTAATCACAAATAAAGGTGCATAAGAAATCATGATTGGTGATGGCAAACTTCGTTCTTGGTCAGAGAACAATTAACAGATTGTACTTATCTGTCGAGCAACGCTCTTATGTTAAAGCTTATATGGCACAACTTGCATACTCAATCATAATAATCTCCTCATAATCATTGATAATTTTCAAAGCTAAATTCATTCGGATAAAACTTGTACTAAACAAGGAAGAGTAAAATGCATGATTAAGTAGATCACAATATAATGGTTTGATCACAACAACTCAATTGCTTGCTTAAGATGAAGGGAAATAGGTTTATTGACTCAACATAAAGTAAAAGATAGGCCCTTCACAGAGGGAAGCAGGGATTAAATCATGTGCTAGAGCTTTTCAAGTTTTGAAATCATATAGAGAGCATAAAAGTAAAGTTTTGAGAGGTGTTTGTTGTTGTCAATGAATGGTAGTGGGTACTCTAACCCCCTTGCGATACAAACTTCCAAAGAGCGGCTCCCATGAAGGACGTTATCTCTACCAGCAAGGTGGATCATCCCTCTTCTCTTTTGTTTACACATGTATTTTAGTTTTTATCTATGGGTGACACTCCTCCCAACCCATGCTTTCACAAGCCATGGCTAACCGAATCCTCGGGTGCCTTCCAACGATCTCATACCATGGAGGAGTGTCTATTTGCAAAATTAAGTTGCTTACTGATGAATCAGAGCAAAACATGTGAAGAGAATTATTAATGATGCAAAATGGACGTATCAGTGCTCGATCGAAAATCTTCCTTCTCCCCAATCTTCATCTATACCCTTAGTTGGAGTGCTCTGATCGACCCAAGCAATTTCCGCCGGGTAATCTTGTTGGAGATATGCCCAAGAGGCAATAATAAAATGGTTATTATAATATATCTTTGTGTTATATGATAATGTTTACATACCATGCTATAATTGTATTAACCGAAACATTGATACATGTGTGTTATGTAAACAACAAGGAGTCCCTAGTAAGCCTATTGTATAACTAGCTTGTTGATTAATAGATGGTCATAGTTTCATGATCATGAACATTGGATGTTATTAATAACAAGGTTATGTCATTATATGAATGATGTAATGGACACACCCAATTAAGCATAGCATATGATCATGTCATTAAGTTCTATTTGCGATAAGCTTTCGATACATAGTTACCTAGTCCTTTCGACCACGAGATCATGTAAATCACTTTTGCCGGAAGGGTACTTTGATTACATCAAACGCCACTGCATAAATGGGTGGTTATAAAGATGGGATTAGGTATTCAGAAAGTATGAGTTGAGGCATATGGATCAATAGTGGGATTTGTCCATCCCGATGATGGATAGATATACTCTGGGCCCTCTCGATGGAATGTCGTCTAATTAGCTTGCAAGCATATGAATGGTTCATAAGAGATGACATATCACGGTACGAGTAAAGAGTACTTGTCAGGAGACGAGGTTGAACGAGGTATAGAGATACCGATGATCAAACCTCGGACAAGTAAAATATCGCGTGACAAAGGGAATCGTTATCGTATGTAAATGGTTCAATCGATCACTAAGTCATCGTTGAATATGTGGGAGCCATTATGGATCTCCAGATCCCGCTATTGGTTATTGGTCAGAGAGAAGTCTCAACCATGTCTGCATAGTTCACGAACCGTAGGGTGACACACTTAAGGTTTGATGTCGTTTAAGTAGATATGGAATATGGAATGGAGTTTGAAGTTTTGTTCGGAGTCTCGGATGGGATCCAGGACATCACGAGGAGTTCCGGAATGGTCCGGAGAATAAGATTCATATATAGGAAGTCACTTTCCGAGTTTGGAAATGATCCGGTGAATTTATGGAAGGTGGTTTCTAGAATTATCCGGAATAAATCACTATGGAAGAAGGAGTCCCGGAGGGATGATACGTCTCCAACGTATCTATAATTTCTGATGTTCCATGCTTGTTTTATGACAATACCTACATGTTTTGCTCGCACTTTATAATGATTTCATGCATTTTCCGGAACTAACCTATTAACAAGATGCCGAAGTGCCAGTTCCTGTTTTCTGCTGTTTTTGGTTCCAGAAAGGCTGTTTGGGCAATATTCTCGGAATTCAACGAAACGAAGACCCAGTATCTTATTTTTCCCGGAAGACCCCAGAACACCGAAGGAGAGTCGGAGGCGGGCCAGAGGGCCACCACACCATAAGGCGGCGCGGCCCCAGGCCTGGCCACGCCAGCCTATGGTGAGGGGGGCCCAGGCACCCTCCTGCGCCGCCTCTTCGCCTATAAGACCCCTTTCGACCTAAAAACGCGATACCGATTGACGAAACTCCAGAAAGACTCCAGGGGCGCCGCCGCCATCGCGAAACTCCGTTTCGGGGGATAGAAGTCTCTGTTCCGGCACCCTGCCGGGACGGGGAAGTGCCCCCGGAAGCCATGTCCATCAACGCCACCGCCTCCATCATACTCCGTGAGTAGTTCCCCCATGGACTACGGGTTCTAGCTGTAGCTAGTTGGTACTCTCTCCCATTGACAAGGTATCAACTTGTCAATGCCTATGGATTGTAGGCTAGGGTTTAGTTGGAAGTAGAGGGTAAGTAGATCTCGAAGGTTTCAGCCGAAAAGTACTCGACGATTATGAAAACTAGGGTTTGTAGACAATGATTCGATTCTTTCTTCGTCCCTCGACTCCCCCTTTATATAGGAGGTGGAGCCGAGGGATTAAATCTTTGCACAAAGTTACGTAGTCCGGGACGGTTTCTAACTCATCCCGCCAGATTACAAATAACACTTCCTATTACAACTCTTGACTTTCCTTGATATATCTTGGGCTCCCGAATCTTCTTATTCTTCGGGTAGTGGGCCTTCAGTAAACCCCGGGTACTATCTTCGGCAGGCCCATTTGGGATGCCTATGTCAGTAGCCCCCGAGATTTTGCTTGAATCGTAGAATCAGGGAAAATCTCCACTGTTTATTCTTATTCGAAAGCTTCAACTTTTTTATATTTCTTCACATAAAATTCTATATTGTACAGGGATAATGGTAATTGGGGCTAGTTCATCTGACGGATCAGGTACTAGTTAACTGCTCTAGTGGCAATCCGCAAAAACCTACTTCAAGATCACGTCCCTGGACATGATCTCGGGATACTGGTGTAAACTTCGACAGGTGCCGCTTAAGGTCTTACCATTCTGTCGAGTCCCAGTCAAATTTATCGGGTACCTAACGCGTCCGTTAGGATTTTTCTTCGTATCTGTTGATACGGATAAAGGTAGCAGAGCGCAGTCTTTGGCGATGCCACGCCCAGCAGAACGGATCTGGGGTCTTACCTTCGCAAATTTGCGGCATTCAGAAATTGATCGCAACTTCGGCGTTCTGAGAATATATTGTCGAGTGCTTTTCCGGCTGTTGGAATGGCACATTTTATCGAGTCAATTTTGACTTATATTGTTCTCCCGATGGGAGTATATGTAGAGTTAATTATAACTCGAAATATACTCTCTTGCTTTTCTATTTTTCCTTTGTTAATTTCATCGGGCACGCGAACAGCGTTCCCGATGGGAGTAGCTTGAGGCTACAACCAAGAACTTGTGCTTGGTTGTAGGCTCGACATTTTAGTCCACCTTGTCGCTATATTGTCATTATTTCCCAATATGATCTCTCTCTTCTTTTTTTTATCTCTCGGGTGCGCGAACAGCGCTCCCGATGGGAGTAGCCCCCGAGGCTACAGCCAAGGACTTGTGCTTGGTTGTAGGCTCCATAATTTCTATATTGCCATACTCGAAATTTTACTTTTTGTCGAAGTAGCCCCGAGCATTTGGGCAAAAACTTGTATTTGATCAAAGGCTCCCGAAGTATTTAATAATTCTCCCTCGCCAATCTTCTTTTATTTTCCTTGTCGACATGCTTCCCTTAACCAAATTTACTTCATCCCTGTTGAATAGTCGTGATTTTTCTGCCCTGTGGGTCCATTGCTTCCACCACGTTGACACGTCGTGCAAGTGGGGACACACGTCCTCCGCTTTTCTCGCGCACGTACGGTAACGCCTATCTCAAGAAAATACTTTTTTACCCTTGTATCTAGGAGATCTTTTTTCACCACACGATTTCTTCATCCAACGGCGCACTGCTTCACCCGATTCTTATATAAACCTTTCTTCAACCTCCGTTCATCCCCTCGCTTGCGCCGCTCATCTGTTCCTCTTCGCAAAAGCTTCCCTTGCGCCCAACTCTCTCTGATCATCCGCACTCACGAGCATTGCTCTGCCCATTGCCGTTGATGCCACCGCGCACGCGACTCACTCGCCACAGTACTCCGGAATCCAAGATGGCCGCCGAGGATCTTGAGTGGGAGAGATCTAAAATCTCCAACCAGGACATCAACACGCTGAAGAGACTTGGCCTCATGAAGAAGGAAGACGCCATCCGCTTTCCCAGCGAAGAAAGCTACCCCAAGCCTCCAATGGAGTACCGGGTTAGTTTTGTTGATCACCTTATCCGTGGTCTTTCGACCCCAATTCACGATTTTCTCCGCGGCCTTCTCTTTGTTTATGGGATTCAACTGCACCAGTTGACCCCCAATTCCATCCTTCACATTTCTATTTTCATCACACTTTGCGAATGCTTCCTCGGAATCCCTCCCAATTGGGCTCTGTGGAAACGTATTTTCTGCCTCCGCCGCAATGGCTCCCACAACGTCACTTATAACATAGGTGGCGTTGTTATCTGTGTTCGTGCGATGTCGATTATTTCGACGTCAAATTTCCTGATTCTGTCCAAGGATGGCGCAAAAAGTGGCTCTACATTCACGAAGAAAGCGCCAACTCCGTTGAACACAACATAGTTCCTTTCGACGGAAATGCCAGAATTCAGCGCCGCCGCTCCTGGGATGCCGAAGCTTCTGAGGAAGAGAAAAAGGCGACAGAGGCACTCATGTCTCGTATTCATCAGCTTCAAAACACTCGAGGCAAAGAGCTGTCTGGTGTTCAAATCACTGCCTACTTCCTTAGGATTAGAGTGCAGCCTCTTCAGGCTCGCAAAATCCCCTTTGGACGTACTACGGCAAAAACGACGCCAACGAGAATCTCCAACGATCTTTCTGTAAAGGACTTGGAGAAATTGGTTCGAAGAGTTTCTCGACTAGCCAAGAAGGATCCTATTCCCTCCTCTTGTCGAGTAGAACCATACAGTGCTTCCAATCCTCTTCCCGAGGTATTTTGTCTTCTCGAGTTTCTGTCTTGCTCCAAACTTTTCCTTGCATCTCATTGTATTGGTATCTCGCTAATTTTCTTTTGTCGCTATTTTCTTGCAGAACCATCCTACTATGGCTTCCCTTCCTCCTCTTCCTGAGGATGGAGAAGTCGAAGAACAGGCCATCATTGCCGAAGATACTCAAGGTTCTTCTATTCCTGAAAGTGAAGTCGCGGGTTCTCACAAATCTGCGGCTTCTCACGAAAAAGAAGTTGAGTCTGAAGCCAGTGAATTGACGCAATCCCTTCCTCCTGCTGTTTCTCCAAGGAACAAAAGGAAAAGGACTGATGCCGAGGATTCCGGCACTTCTAAGGCTGAAGAAGTTGTTCCTTCTCATCCGAAGGCAGCTTACGATCCTTATGTTGAATCCCTCGTCAGCTCGTAAGTCGTCTTTATTTCTCCCCTTTTTTTTTTTTTTTTTTTACTCGAAATATTTATCTTGTCTTGCTTTTTATGCTGCCGATTTTTTGATCAACAGTGATGACGAGGAAGAAGTACCAACTACTGACGTGGCTCCTCGGACAAGCACGTCACGTACTGTACTTGCTTCAGACACGCTAGTTGAAGGAGAAGAAAACTCGCCTTCTCAACAAAACGTCGTCACCACTACTCCACCATCAAGCCCCCTTGCTCCTTCACCAAAAAGGACAAGGGTTGAAAAGATTGTTGAACCTGCCCCTCAGTTGGGCAGTTCGTCGACTCTGCTCTTAGATGATGTAAGCTTGTCGACATCTATATTTTCCTTATTTTGTTTTTTCACACCTTTTCTCTTTTTCATGCCGATGTTTCTCTTGCTGTGTTCACCTTGAACAGCCTATGATCAAAGATCTTCTCCGCATCGGTTCCCAATTTATTGGATACCGTGAATATGCTAATAGAGTCGAAGGTAACGACTTTTATACTTGCTATTTTTCCTTGATTTTTTACTCATGTTGCTTTTCGCGATTTTGATCTTTCTTCTCTCTCTTTTCCATATCTCGTCAGAGAAACTTGCAGAGGCCAACGAACGCGCCAACGCACTTGCTCGAAAACTTGAGCAAAGTGAGGCGGCTCGCAAGAAAGCCGAACTCGCTGCTAGCAAAGCCAAGGCCGAAGCTGATGAAGCCAAGGCGAAAGCTGCTGGTGTCGAGGAACTGCAGAAAAAACTTGAGGATGCTACAGCTGCCTTGGATGAGCACAAAGCTGCGCAAGCTTCTCGTGAAGAAGGAATCCTCAAGCGCCTGAAAACTCAGAGTCGACGCACTTTCAGTAATTTTGCTGATCCCTCCTATTTTTATGAGAATCGTTGTTTCTTGTCTTTTCACTAATGCTTTGTTTCCTTGACAGCCCAAACAAACCAGGATTTTGATCTGACGAATCCTGTCAATGACCCTGTCCTTGACGCACTTTCCTATCTGGAGCTTCATGGATCCGAGATTCGTGAAGGTGTGTCGAATGCTAGCGCAGTGTTGTCGGCATTGTTCCCCTACTTCTTCCCGAAGAAAGAGGAGCCTGCGACTTTCCTCAACCTTGCCAAGATGTTCAATACACCGGAAGACCTTGGACTGAAGATGCGCCAAGAGAATATGAAGGTTGCCGTTGAGAACACTGTCGCGTTGGTTGCTGACAGTCGACAGACTATTGACTGGATGAAAGTTGGCGACACCGAGCAGATAGAGCAATCAAGATGGAGGTCGTTGATTAAGGCAGCCAAGCCCAACACGAAGAAGATCTTGGCCTATCTCGGGATCAAGCCAGCGTCGACTCCTAGCTCATCAAGGCCGGAGGTCTAGTTGCATGCCTCTTTATTTTTCTTTCTATGTTTCTTTTGCTCTTGTCGCCAAAGTAGCCATTTGGCGACACGTACTTCCTTAGCTCCACTGTAATGCCTTTGTAATTATTCCGAGAGATCAATGAAAACTCTATCTTTGCTTGTTGTTTGATGTTGTCTTGTTTAAATTTCAGTTGATATTTGATAACTATACTCCATCTTCCGCTCCTTCCGATGTTTCGCCTTCTTCTTCTCGCGCGAGGAGAACTTTTGCTGATACTGCACCTGTCGACGATACCTTGTCGCAAGAACTGGATGAGCTTCAACAGCAGCTTCAGTATGCGAAGAAGCAAACACTTGTGATGATGGAACAATCTCGTAAGTCATCTGAAGCCAAAAAAATTGCTCTTCAGCAAGCTCGCGAGGCCGTGGCTGCTAAGGAAATTGCTGCTTCCGAGGCTGAAAAGGCAACCACTCGAGAGAATTTCATGCTCGAATTAATGAATGAAGCCAGTGCAGATATGTCGGGTATGCTTGCTTCATCCTCCGATATCTTTCATCCTCATGCTATGTCTCTTAAAGGTTTCCCCTTCGTTGTTTTGATAGGTTCCTTTACTGATGCTGCTGCCGAGGAAGAGAGGGTAAATGCTAGGACGAACCTCCTTGTTAACCTTTCCCTGGACCATGGTTCTTTGTTTTGGGCTACCCCAGAGAGGACCCGACAAATTGTCAGATTCCAAGATCGCACCTCTCAAACTCGCGATTTCCTTGACTTCTGTACCAAGACCTTGTCCATGGTTTACAACTCCATGTTTCCTCGGAACGTCCAACCAAAAATTCTCCCTGAATTGATGGAAAGATTCAAGGATGCTCGCAGTATCCATGATTTTGTCAAAGCTCAACTGGTAGCTGGCGCCAGATTTGCTCTTATCATGCTCCAGATCTGCCACTCAAATCTTGACCTTACCCAAGTTGTCGTAAAAGTTCATCAAAAGGTACAACGTCGAAGAGTTGGTGTTGACAGGATTAACACGAAGGTTACGCCTATAGCCGAAGAAATGATTGAGGACCTTCTTCGGATGGACGCCGACTTTTTTGCCGATGGCCATTATGCCGATTTTCTTGGTGCTGCTCCTGAAGAAAACAGAGTTACTCTTGATGACATATTGAATCAAGACTAGTTATTTTCCTCTTGTAGATACTTCTTCTTTGTAATCCATGACTATATTGTAAAGCAATCATTATATTTCTCTGTTCGTCTAGCCCCAGGAGTGTTTCGGTGACTCTTTACTGTATTTATATATTTGCGAGGTTTTGAACCAAGGCATTTATATATTTATGGCGAATATGAGTCCCCGAGCTTCTTTATTGAGTACTATTTTGTATTTTTACTGACTCACGAGGTATTTTAATACCAAGGCAAGGTTTTTTCTTTTTTGATGGACTATATTGAAATTCGTCGGATCGAAGACTTTGAACATGTCGATAAAGAGAAAGGTATATTGACACTATCTTTATTATATTGCAGCACCGCGAGCCCGCCTCATTAAAAACCTTCTCCGGCCCCACTCGGTGCCCCGAAAAAGGAAAAGAGTGCGTCTGAAAACTCGCGGGCGTTTCAGTATATTGAAGTTTTACAAGGACTATATTTCGACTCTAGGCGTAGAACCGCCTGAGTTGCGCCACGTTCCAGGGGTTTGGCTCCTCCACCCCTGTCTTCTTGTCCTTTATCCTGTATGCTCCTCCTCCGATTACTTCCGTGACAATGTAAGGGCCAAGCCATGGTGACTCGAGTTTTTCATGACTTTTTTGCGTGAGCCGAAGAACTAGGTCTCCCACCTGAAAAGATCTTGGCCGCAAACGTCGACTGTGGTAATTCTTCAAGTCCTGTTGGTATTTGGTTACCCGAGACAATACTTCGTCTCGGGCTTCATCAAGTGCGTCCACGTCGTCTTCTAGCGCTTTTCTCGACACTTCTTCGTCATACTCGACGACACGTGGAGAGTTGTGCTCTATCTCGATTGGTAGTACTGCTTCTGCTCCATGAACCAAGAAAAACGGCGTTTCTGTGTTCTTTGTGTTTGGTGTTGTTCGGATGCTCCACAACACACTTGGTAGTTCTTCGGCTAGGTATGCCGAGCTTTTTCCAAAGTGGTCCCGACAAGCGTTTCTTGATGCCATTGCAGATGATGCCATTGGCTTTCTCGACTTGCCCATTGGTTTGAGGATGTGCAACTGACGCAAAGTGCAACTTGATGCCCACCTCTTCGCAATAATCTTTGAATTCGTGGGATGTGAAGTTACTGCCGTTGTCTGTGACGATGCTGTGGGGCACTCCAAATCTGAAGACGAGGCCTTTTATAAATTTTACTGCGGATGCTCCGTCTGGTGAATTTATCGGCTTCGCTTCTATCCACTTTGTAAATTTGTCGACAGCTACTAGCATATACTCCTTTCCTCCTGGCCAGGATTTGTGTAACTTGCCCACCATATCAAGTCCCCATTGAGCAAAGGGCCATGACAATGGTATTGGTGCTAGCTCTGCTGCTGGAGAGTGAGGTTTTGCGGCAAACCTTTGACACGCGTCGCAAGTTCTTACTATGTCCTTGGCGTCCTCGATTGCTGTCAACCAGTAGAATCCTGCCCGAAAGACCTTGGCTGCAATAGCTCGACTACTCGCGTGGTGGCCACATATTCCTTCGTGTACGTCCTTCAGAATTATTCTTCCTTCTTCGGGTGTGACACACCTTTGCAAGACGCCTGAAATACTTCGCTTATACAATTCTCCTTTGACCACCGTGAAAGCTTTGGAGCGTTGAATTACTCGTCTTGCCTCAACTGGATCATCGGGTATTTCTTTCCTGAGGATGTATGATATGTACGGCTGCATCCACGGTATCTGTATCACCATGACCAGGTCCTGATCTTCTTCTTCTTCCTGTTGCTTTTCCTTGGTAGCCCCCGAGGGTTTCTTCTCCTTCTTTTTTGATTTTGTTGATTTGATGGACCTCTCTGTTATCTCTTCCCAGAATACACCTGGCGGGACTGCAAGGCATTGCGACCCGATGTTTGCAAGAACGTCGGCTTCGTCGTTGCTCAATCTGCTAATATGATTTACTTCGCATCCATCGAATAACTTCTCGAGCTCATTGTACACCTCCTTGTACGCCATCATGCTATCATTGACTGCGTCACATTGGTTCATAACTTGCTGAGCCACCAACTGTGAGTCGCCAAAGATTTTTAGTCGAGTTGCACCGCAGGCTTTCGCCATCTTCATCCCGTGTATGAGAGCCTCATATTCTGCTTCATTGTTAGATGCGTTAGGGAACGTCATCCGAAGGATGTACTTTAACTTGTCGCCTTCAGGTGATATGAGTACTACTCCTGCGCCAGCTCCTTCCAGTCTTTTGGACCCGTCAAAGTTCATGGTCCAGGTTCTCGACAAATCTGGAGGTCCTGTATTTTGCAACTCCATCCACTCTGCAATGAAGTCCGGCAGTATTTGCGACTTGATTGCTTTTCTTTTTTCATACGTGATGTCCCGAGGGGAAAGTTCTATTCCCCAAAGGGAGACACGACCCGTAGCTTCTGGGTTGTTCAGTATATTTGACAAGGGAGCTTCATTGACCACTATGATCGGATGTGCCGAAAAATAGTGGCGCAATTTTCGTGCTGTCGCGAACACTCCATATGCTATCTTTTGGTACTGAGGATACCTTTGTTTTGAGGGCGATAAAACTTCGCTAACGAAGTATACTGGCCTCTGCACGCCGTGGAGTTTTCCTTCTTCTTCCCTTTCAACAACTAGCACCGTGCTCACCACTTGGGGCGTGGCTGCGATATACAGCAGGAGAGGTTCCCTTTCTTTTGGCGCCACCAAAATTGGTGGTGTCGAGATTGTGCGCTTCAAATCCTCGAAAGCTCTGTCGGCTTCTTCGTTCCACTGGAATTTATCTCCTTGCTTTATCAAAGCGTAAAATGGTAACGCTTTTTCACCCAGCCTAGCGACGAATCTGCTCAAAGCTGCGACTCGCCCAGTTAGCTGTTGTATTTCTTTCAACTTTGTTGGCTTCCTCATTGTTACGATAGCTTGTATTTTATCGGGATTTGCTTCGATCCCTCTTGCTGAAACTAGAAACCCCAGAAGTTCTCCTGCTGGGACGCCGAAAGAACACTTCGTCGGGTTCAGTTTGAGGCAGAACTTATCAAGGTTGTCGAAGGTTTCCTTGAGATCCTCGATCAGCGTTGCCCCCTTTTTTGATGTTATGACGACATCATCAATGTATACTTGCACGTTCTTCCCGATCTGTGTCGCCAAACACTTCTGCATCATCCTCTGATATGTTGCTCCCGCATTTTTTAAACCAAAGGGCATTGTTCTGTAGCAAAACACGCCGTAAGGTGTAATAAACGCGGTCTTTACTTCATCTTCTTCTTTCAATCTGATCTGGTTATAACCAGAATATGCATCCAGGAAGGAAAGACGTTCACATCCAGCCGTGGAGTCGATAATTTGATCGATCCTCGGGAGGGGAAAGTGATCCTTTGGACAATGTTTATTGAGACACGTAAAGTCGACGCACATGCGAAGGACCTTAGTGTTTTTCTTCGGCACCAGCACAGGATTTGCTACCCATGTGGCTTCTGTGAATATCTCTTTTATAAAACCAGCTTCTTGTAGTCGATTGATTTCTGACAGCATGGCTTTGCGGTTTGGTTCCGAAAAACGCCGCAAAGGTTGTTTGATTGGTCTCGCTAGTGGATCCAAGTTTAGGTGGTGCTCGGCAAGTTCCCTGGGTACTCCTGGCATGTCAGCTGGACACCATGCGAAGATTTTCCAGTGCTCACGGAGGAACTCGACGAGCGCGCTTTCCTATGCGATATCCATGTCGTTTGCGATAGATGTCGTCTTTTTCGGGTCTGTCGGGTGAATCTGCACCTCTTTTGAATTTTTCTCGGTACTGAAAGTTGATTCTTTGTTTGGCCTTCCAACGTCTGGTAGTACGTCGTAATCAGTCATGCTTTTTGACGCCAAGTACTCAGCTTGCATCCCGAAAGTTTCTGACAGCCGGTGAAAATCCTTGTCGCATTTATCGGCTAAGGCAAAGCTTCCTTTGACTGTGATTGGTCCCTTTGGCCCAGGCAACCTCCACAACAGGTATGTATAGTGTGGCACCGCCATAAATCTAGCATATGCTGGTCGTTCCAACAGAGCGTGGTACTGCGACGGAAAATCCACGACTTCAAATTCGAGCCTCTCAATTCTATAATTTTCTCGGGTCCCAAACTGAACGTCGAGATTGATCTTTCCCAATGGATAACTTGGTTTCTCCGGTGTGATGCCGTGGAACCTTGTGTCTGTTGGTTTCAAGTTTGCTAAGGATATGTTCATCTTCCTCAATGTATCTGCAAACATAAGGTTCAAGCTGCTGCCGCCGTCTATGAACACTCGAGAGACATCAAATCCCGCGATAACTGCTGGCAGAATGAGTGCTGACTGCCCTGGTCGAGGAACTTGCTGCGGATGATCTGCTATTGTGAAGCCGATATCTTGTCCTGACCAATTAAGGTACTCAACTGTTGGTGGAGGCATTTTCTCTGCCATAAACACCTGTCGTGAGATTACTTTCTGAGCTCTATTGGATGGCCTTCCCTTCTGAATCATCGACACTGCTCCATTGGAGTTAGGATCAACATAAGGTGGTGGTGCAGGTGCTGCCGCTATTCTGAGCTGATGCCGATTGTCGTCTGTGATCGCGGGATGGGGCGGCAAGTGAATCTCGCTTCTAGGTTCTCGAGGATTTCTCTGTGCTGCCCGCGCGTTAGCGTTTTCTGCGTACCGCAACATTGCCTGAAAATTTCGATAGTCTTTCTGCAAGTGCCCTGACTGTCTTTTACCGTTGCTGTCGAGGAAAAAGTGCATCTGGCACGATCCATTCATCATCTCTTCAGGGGACACGAAGGGTCTTGGGAACCTAGGTCCGCTATTTTGCCTGCTGCGTGAATCATCCCTGTTATCACCTCGCTGTTCATTGCTTCTCTGGTAATCATCTCTGTTGCTTCCTCCTGTATTTGTCCGAAAACCTGCCGAAATTTGTCCTGGAGCGTCATAGTTCTGGTACTGCCGAGGAAATCTTCGCCTCGGTTGATAGTTTCGACCACGGTCCTCCTCTGGCGACCTGTGCCGTTTGTTGTGGACAGCGTCTTCTCCATCTGCCCATTTATTTGCTATCTCCATTAACGCGGATACTGTCTTTGGATTGGTCCTTCCCAAATCCTCGACAAAATCTCCACGCCTGACTCCTGCGACAAACGCATCTATCGCTCTCTCGTCAGATATATTTTCTGCTGAATTTTTGATGATATTCCATCTTTGGATGTACTTTCTCATTGGCTCATCTGGCTTTTGTCGACATGCTCTCAATTCCTCTAACGACGCGGGTTTTTTGCACGTGGATCTGAAGTTCTTGACGAATACATCCTCGAAACTTTCCCAGCTGTCGATGGATCCTGGAGCGAGTTTCTTTATCCAAGATCGTGCGGCTCCACTCAAATGTACCTGGATGCTTCGCATAGCTGTTGCCCTGGTTCCTCCTGTCAGCTTCACCGTCTCCAGATAGTCGACTAGCCAATCCTCTGGATCTTGGAGGCCGTCGAACTTCTTGAAATTATCGGGTAGCTTGAATCCTGAGGGGACTCGAGTTTTTCGGACTCTCCTCGTGAAGCATGGCAAGCCGCACATATCTTCGTCGTTAAGCTCCGGAGATTGCCGATGATCCCTTCTGCTTTGTCGTGCTCTGTCGACTCTTGCTTGTGCTGCCGTATCTCTTGCTCCACTTGGTCCTTCGGGGGCTGCCGCCGTTGCTGCTGCAGGTCGTGGACTATTTTGCCTTGTTGTTCCTTCGGGAGGCGTTGAAACGAACGCTGTCCCCATAGCTCCAACTCCTGCTATCGCCATATTGTATAGTGTTTCCCTTGGATCACCTGGAGGTGGTTTAGACGCGAGGATAAAAGCTTGTGTCGCCATATACCCAGCTTCTGGTGTCTTAGGGATAATGTTTCCTCTTGTGTCTATCGACATAAAGGACATGTCGAGGTTTTGAACCAAGTGCTCTCTTTCTGCTTCGGGTATGTGTTGTAACCTTGATCTTCCTCTGTTCCGAGCCTCCCTGTGGCTATCACCCGAAGTTCTAGATTGTCGACTCAGATCTGCCCTTCTCCTGCTGGATGCAGAAGCTGCTTCCTTTCTCCTGTTCAACTCAGCTGTCTGTTTTTCCAATTCCCTCGCAGCTCGTGCGAGCCTATATTGATATGCTTGCAATTCCTCTGGTGTGGCCGTGGTAGCCATTGGTTCTGTACCGTTCATAGCTCTCGCGGCTCTGTCCCACGCTGCTTGTGAAAGTTGAACTCTATCTCGCGGCTCTGGCCCGACGTATTTGTTGCCCAGGCCTTGTCGCAGATTGGAGGGATCGACGTATGGATTTCCCAGACTGTCGAAAGCCTCAGATGTCTCCTCTTGATCTTCAATGGCATAAATCTGATGATACTTTGTACTCAGATCTATGTTGGGTTTGGTGACATCATCGTTTAGATTGATGAAGACCTTGCCCACTGTGATAGATTTGTCGATGAAGTCATAGCTGTCGACATTGCTTGAGCCATCGCTTATATATGAGTCCGCAGATGACTCAAACGACATGTCGTTGAAGATCTTGGCGAGTTTCTCTCTTGTTCTGGTGCTGATGTAGCGTGTCGCCGAGGTTTCTTCTTCTCCTGACTCGGTTGACGACGCATAGCTTGAAAAATCGGAATCGACCTTCGACGATCCCGACGAAATCGGAACCTCGACACGATACGATCCTTCCTTCTCGACGCGAAAGTGAAACCTTCCGAACGTCATCTCCATGGGCTCCGCCAGATACGCATATGCATCCAAACGGGAGGGTGGGTGAGGAACAAAATCGACACGACCAGCAGCGATCTGTTTACCTCGATCCATTGTGTTGCTTGCGGTTGACGATGTCGAAGATCTTGAGCGTGCCATCGAGATCAGATCCTTACGCCTCTAGTTCCCACAGACGGCGCCAATTGACAAGGTATCAACTTGTCAATGCCTATGGATTGTAGGCTAGGGTTTAGTTGGAAGTAGAGGGTAAGTAGATCTCGAAGGTTTCAGCCGAAAAGTACTCGACGATTATGAAAACTAGGGTTTGTAGACAATGATTCGATTCTTTCTTCGTCCCTCGACTCCCCCTTTATATAGGAGGTGGAGCCGAGGGATTCGTGCTGTACAAGTTACAGAGTCCGGGACGGTTTCTAACTCATCCCGCCAGATTACAAATAACACTTCCTATTACAACTCTTGACTTTCCTTGATATATCTTGGGCTCCCGAATCTTCTTATTCTTCGGGTAGTGGGCCTTCAGTAAACCCCGGGTACTATCTTCGGCAGGCCCATTTGGGATGCCTATGTCACCCATGTACTTCAATACAATGATCTCATGAGCTGCCTTACATGAATTATATTCATCTGATGTAATCGGTGTTGTGTTTGTTGGGATCCGATGAATTGTTACATTATGATCAGTCTATCTATATAAGTTTGTGAAGTTATTGTTGCTGCAATCTTGTTATGCTTAATGCTTGTCACTAGGGCCCGAGTGGCATGATCTTAGATTTAAGCTCTATACTTATTGCTTAGATTGTATCTACAAGTTGTTTGCACATGTCTATGTCCGGAACCCGGGCCCCCAGAGTGACAACAACTGGGATAACTGGAGGGGAAGCCGTAGGTATGAGGATCACATGTTTTCACCAAGTGTTAATGCTTTGCTCCGGTGCTCTATTAAAAGGAGTACCTTAATTCCCAGTAGATTCCCTTGAGGCCCGGCTGCCACCGGCTGGTAGGACAAAAGATGTTATGCAAGTTTCTCATTGCGAGCACGTATAACTATATATGGAAAACATGCCTACATGATTAATAATCTTGATGTTCTGTCTTAATGTTTTCAATCCTATCAATTGCCCAATTGTAATTTGTTCACGCAACACTTGTTATTGGAGAGTTACCACTAGTGAAGATAGCTGGGAACCCCGGTCCATCTCTCATCATCATAAACTCGTTCTACATGTCATTGGAAGTAGTATCAACTATTTTCTGGTGCCATTGCCTCAGTATTCGTTATCTTTGCCGTGTTACTACTGCTCTCATATTACTGCTGCTTTCACATCACCCCTGTTGCTAGTGCTTTTCCAGGTGCAGCTGAATTGACAACTCAGTTGTTAAGGCTTATAAGTATTCTTTACCTCCCCTTGTGTCGAATCAATAAATTGGGTTTTACTTCCCGCGAAGACAGTTGCGATCCCCTATACTTGTGGGTTATCAAGGGACTCCACAAACCCTAACCAGCCAACCAAGTGGGAGGGTGGAGTCCATGGTGGACTCCACCTCCTTGGCCGGCCAAGCAAGGGGGTAAAGGGGAGAGTCCCAACCCAACTAGGTTTCGTCCATATGGCAGTTTTGAATTGGGGTCTTATTCGAAGACTTGGGCAAACCCTAGATGTGTTCCACCTATATAATGAGGGACCAGGGGAGGGGGCCGGCCACCCTAAGACCACAAGTTGGCCGCACCCCTCAAGGCTGCCCTAGCCGGCGCCCCCTCTCCCAAACCCTAGCCGCCCTCCTCCTCCACCTCTCCCTCATACGCTTTGGCGAAGCCCTGCCGGAGATCTCCACCACCACCGTCACCACGCCATCGTGCTGCCGGGATTCCGAGGAGGATCTACTACTTCCGCTGCCCGCTGGAACGGGGAGAAGGACGTCTTCATCAACATCGAATGTGTGACCGAGTACGGAGGTGCTGCCCGATTGTGGCACCATCAAGATCTTCTACGCGCTTTCGAAAGCGGCAAGTGATCGACTATAGCAACAACGAGATCTAATCTCGTAGGCTTTGGAAATCTTCGAGGGTTAGTCTCATGTCGTTGCTCCCATCTTCTAGATTGCATCTTGGCTTGGTTTTCGTTCTTGCGGTAGGAATTTTTTGTTTTCTATGCTACGAATCCCATCAGTGGTATCAGAGCCAGGTGTATGCATAGATTGGTTAAACGAGTAGAACACAATTGTTTTGTGGTCTTTGATGCTTTGTTGTCTTTAGTTCGTGTACTTTGCATCTTGCGGCATGGTGGGATGAAGCGGCTCGGGCTAACTTTACATGACCGCGTTCATGAGACTTGCTCCACGTTCGACATGCAACTTGTATTGCATAAGTGGCTTTGCGGGTGTCTGTCTCTCCCACCATAGTGAAGATTCAGTTTACTCTTTCTATTGACAACACTAGTATCACCGTTGTGGTTCATGTTCGTAGGTAGATTGGATCTTACTCGAAAACCCTAAACCACGTAAAATATGCAAACCAAATTAGAGACGTCTAACTTGTTTTTGCAGGGTTTGGTGATGTGATATGGCCATGATGTGATGATGAATATGTATGAGATGATCATTATTGTATTGTGGCAACCGGCAGGAGCCTTATGGTTGTCTTTAAATTTCATGTTGAGTAGTATTTCAAAGTAGTTGTAATAGTTGCTACATGAGGTGAACAACCATGAAGACGGCGCCATGGACCTTGACGCTACGCCGACGATGATGGAGATCATGCCCGTTGATGATGGAGATCATGTCTGTACTTTGGAGATGAAGATCGAAGGCGCAAAGACTAAAGGGCCATATCATATCACATATGAATTGCATGTGATGTTAATCCTTTATGCATCTTATTTTGCTTAGAACGCGACGGTAGCATTATAAGATGATCCCTCACACTAATATCAAGATAATAAAGTGTTATCCCCTCGTATGCACCGTTGCTAGAGTTCGTCGTTTCGAAGCATCTCGTGATGATCGGATGTGATAGACTCAATGTTCACATACAACAGGTGTAAGCCATGTTGCACACGCGGAATACTTGGGTTTGCTTGACGAGCCTAGCATGTACAGACATGGCCTCGGGACAACGGAAACCGAAAGGTTGAACACGAGTCATATGGATGATATGATCAACATGTTGATGTTCACCATTGAAGCTACATCATCTCACGTGATGATCAGTTTTGGTGTAGTGGATATGGATCGTGTACCACTTAACAACTATGAGGGATGTTGTATTCAGTGGGAGTTCTTTAGTAATTAGATTAAAACATGAACTAATTATCATAAACATAGTCTGAATAGTATTTTGAATTAATTTTGTAGTATTGGCATCCGTTTTCTACCATGCGCTAGTCTTGTAATTGAGATAGAAATACTATTAAAATCTGATAAGAGACTTTACGGACTGGTACCGTATTGTTAAAGAATCAAGAAATGATTAAGTCCTATTGCAAACTTTTAGTAAAACCTCACATTGTTGATTCAAAGAACTATGGTTTCAATTAGTACCTAAAGTTATCTTGTCTCCGTGAAACTTGAAGTTCAAATCTGTTTGAAAAGTAAGGAGCTGAAAATTTAGTTTTCAGAAATAATCAAGGTATGAGATATATGTGATATCTAAGACCTTATTGCAAGATGATAGAATATAATTTCGTGAGACAACATAAACTCATAAGTTTTATGGGAATGTACGAAGGTTGAAGACGCAAGGCGTCCCAATCCTCCAACTATTGGGGCACTAATGATATTCGCATATCCATGAAGTGATCGTCCTTAGTATGCACCGTTGCTAAGACTCGTCGTTTCGAAGCATCACATAATGATCGGGTGTTATAGATTCTACGTGTGCATACAATGGGTGCAAGCCAGATTTGCACATGCGAATACTGAGGTTAAACTTTACGAGCCTAGCATGTACAGACATGGTCTCGAAAAGTCGTCATGATATGATGGATAAAATTATGAGTGAAATTGTTCATCATATTAAAAAAATTACTAATAGTGAAATCCGGAACACTTGTCATATGATGATCAACTTCAAAGTAAGAACCTCAAGGTTATTGGTATTTGACCAACAAACCTAGAAGTTATTGATGTTGAAGTGTTTTTCTGAATAATGAGGAAAGCTAAAAGAGAAACTACAAAAGATATTTTGGCAGAAAGAAAGAAAATACTAGAAAGTCTAGTTCAGGTGTATATAAATGATATACACGTTATGGATGTATTCCTTGTTTGGTCACATAATAAAATTCTTGGGTATTTGTACCAGATTGGTTGGTATGAGATGTTGATGACCCACAAGTATAGGGGATCGCAACAGTCTTCGCGGGAAGTAAAACACAATTTATTGATTCGACACGAGGGGAGACAAAGAATACTTGAAAGCCTTAACAGCGGAGTTGTCAATTCAGCTGCACCTGGAAACAGACTTGCTCGCAAGAGTTTATCAGTAGTAACAGTTTTATAGCAAAGAGTGATGGTGAAATATCAGCAGCAGTGTAACAAAGACAGCAGTAGTGATTATAGTAAACATCAGGATTAAAATACTGTAGGCACCGGGATGGATGAACGGGCGTTGCATGGATGAGAGAAACTCATGTAACAATCAAAGTAGGGCATTTGCAGATAGTAATAAAACAGTATCCAAGTACTAAACAATCCATAGGCATGTGTTCGATATTTAGTCGTACGTGCTCGCAATGAGAAACTTGCACAACATCTTTTGTCCTACCAGCCGGTGGCAGCCGGGCCTCTAGGGAATCTACTGGAAATTAAGGTACTCCTTTTAATAGAGCACCGGAGCAAAGCATTAACACTCCGTGAACACATGTGATCCTCACATCACCGCCTTCCCCTCCGGTTGTCCCAATTTCTGTCACTTTGGGGCCTCGGGTTCCGGACAGCGACATGTGTATACAACTTGTAGGTAAGATCATAAAACAATGAATATCATCATGAAACAATAACATGTTCAGATCTGAGATCATGGCACTCGGGCCCTAGTGACAAGCATTAAGCATAACAAGTTGCAACAATATCATCAAAGTACCAATTACGGACACTAGGCACTATGCCCTAACAATCTTATGCTATTACATGACCAATCTCATCCAATCCCTACCATCCCCTTCAGCCTACAGCGGGGGAATTACTCACACATGGATGGGGGAAACATGGCTGGTCGATGGAGAGGCGTCGGTGGTGATGATGGCGATGATCTCCTCCAATTCCCCGTCCCGGCGGAGTGCCAGAACGGAGTTTCTGGTCCCGAGATGGAGTTTCGCGATGGTGGCGGCGTTCTGGATGGTTTCTGGCGACTTCGACTTCCCGTCTCGCATTTTTAAATCGAAACCCTTAAGTAGTCCAGAGGAGGGCGTCGGAGGCCAGCCGAGGGGGCCACACAGTAGGGCGGCGCGCCCCCCTCCTGGGCCGCGCCGGCCTAGTGTGTGGGGGCCTCGGGCCTCCACCAGGCTTGCCCTTCTGGCTCCGTAATTCTTCCGGAAAAATAAGACCTTCGACATAAATTCCGGGGATTTTCCTGAAAGTTGAATTTCTGCACAAAAACGAGACACCGTGAGCAATTCGCGAAAACAAATAAGTAGTCTGTGTTAGTTGTATCCAAAATACACAAATTAGAGGCAAAACAATAGCAAAAGTGTTTGGGAAAGTAGATACGTTTTGGACGTATCAACTCCCCCCCAAGCTTAGTTTATTGCTTGTCCTCAAGCAATTCAGTTAACAACTGAGTGCGATAAAAGAACTTTCACGAACACATTTGTTCATATGATGTAAATATTCTCATGATATGGACAAGTACTTAGGAAATTCATAATAAGATACATGCAAATAAGATCATCCAATAGCTATGTCAATCATGGAAAGGTACCAACAAAGTAATAATAAGCATCATGAATCATGTCTATCAGCAGGATTGCAATGTTCATAAAAGGATATGATAAAGTGGTATCTCGCTTGCCCGTATTTGAATAGCAAAACATAAATGCTCAGGCACCTCTGAAGTTCATGGAAAGACTAGAAGCAGAGATTGTCAAAGATAAAAGCATCAAAGTTGTACCACAATTAATCACATTTTGGTACAAGCATATTATACTAAGAATGACAGCTGTGCTCTCAAGAAAGTGCTCAAAGAAAGGATGGTGACTCAACATAAAAGTAAAAGATGGACCCTTCGCAGAGGGAAGCAGGGATTAACATGCGCTAGAGCTTTTCATTTTTAAAACAGGAGTAAAATTATTTTGAGAGGTGTTTGTTGTTGTCAACGAATGGTAATGGGTACTCCAACTACCTCATCAACCAGACTTTCAAGAGCGGCTCCCATGAAGGACATTATTTCTACCAGCAAGGTAAATCATCCCTCTTCTCTTTTGTTTACACACGTACTTTAGTTTTTATTTATGGGTGACACTCCCCCTGATACGTCTCCGACGTATCGATAATTTCTTATGTTCCATGCTTGTTTTATGACAATACCTACATGTTTTGTTCACACTTTATATCGTTTTGATGCATTTTCCGGAACTAACCTATTGACGAGATGCCAAAGGGCCAGTTGCTGTTTTCTGCTGTTTTTGGTTTCAGAAATCCTAGTAAGGAAATATTCTCGGAATTGGACGAAATCAACGCCCAGCATCTTAGAATTCCACGAAGCTTCCAGAACACCCGAGAGCCACCAGAGGAGGGCCCTGTGGGCCCCACACATGTAGGTGGCGCGGCCCAGGCCCTGGCCGCGCCACCCTATTGTGTCGGCGCCTCGTCAGCCTTCCGACTCCGCCTCTTCGCCTATTTAAAGGTCCCTGACCTAAAACTTCGATACGAAAAAGCCATGGTACGAGAAACCTTCCAGAGCCGCCGCCATCGCGAAGCCAAGATCTGGGGGACAGGAGTCTCTGTCCCGGCACGCTGCCGGGACGGGGAAGTGCCCCCGGAAGGCATCTCCATCGACACCACCGCCATCTCCATCAACGCTGCTGTCTCCCATGAGGAGGGAGTAGTTCTCCATCGAGGCTAAGGGGCTGTACCGGTAGCTATGTGGTTAATCTCTCTCCTATGTACTTCAATACAATGATCTCATGAGCTGCCTTACATGATTGAGATTCATATGAGTTTTGTATCACTATTACTCTATGTGCTACTCTAGTGATGTTATTAAAGTACTCTATTCCTCCTTCATGATGTAATGGTGACAGTGTGTGCATCATGTAGTACTTGGCGTATTTTATGATTATGATCTCTTGTAGATTATGAAGTTAACTATTACTATGATGGTATTAATGTGATCTATTCCTCCTTTCATAGTATGAAGGTGACAGTGTGCATGCTATGTTAGTACTTGGTATAATTGTGTTGATCTATCATGCACTCTAAGGTTAATTAAATATGAATATCGAATGTTGTGGAGCTTGTTAACTCCGGCATTGAGGTGCTCTTGTAGCCCTACACAGCTAGTGGTGTTCATCATCCAACAAGAGAGTGTAGAGTGGTTTTATTATGTGATCAATGTTGAGAGTGTCCACTAGTGAAAGTATGATCCCTAGGCCTTGTTTCCAAATACTGCAATCATCGCTTGTTTACTGTTCTGCTGCATCTTTACTTCCTGCAATATTACCCACATCAACTGCACGCCAGCAAGCACTTTTCTGGTGCCGTTGCTACTGCTCATATACATTCATACCACCTGTATTTCACTATCTCTTCGCCGAACTAGTGCACCTATACATCTGACAAGTGTATTAGGTGTGTTGGGGACACAAGAGACTTCTTGTATTGTGGTTGCAGGGTTGCTTGAGAGGGATATCTTTGACCTCTTCCTCCCTGAGTTCGATAAACCTTGGGTGATCCACTTAAGGGAAACTTGCTGCTGTTCTACAAACCTCTGCTCTTGGAGGCCCAACATTGTCTACAGGAAAAGAAGCGTGAGTAGACATCAAGCTATTTTCTGGCGCCGTTGCCGGGGAGGAAAGGTAAAAGGCACTCACACTCTGGTCCCAGGTAACCAAACACTTTTCTGGTATCGTTGTGAGTGCTCGAAGCTATTTCCTTTAGATCCTGCAATTGCATCTTTTTGTTTCTTGTTTACACTAGTTAGGCTTAATGGAAAACAACAAAAAAATTAGAGATCTTTATGAACTTTATCTTGAATTAGGACATGATGTGTTTGAAGAGAGAATTAAAAAACCCATGGAACTTTGTTTGCAAAATAGCAATGTTATTAGCATTAACTCTTTGAATACTATTATTGCTAATGCTATGGAAAATTCTAAGCTTGGGGAAGCTGGCTTTGATGAGCATGCTATTTTTAGTCCCCCAAGCATTGAGGAGAAAATTTTCTTTGATGATACTTTGCCTCCTATTTATGATGATTATAATGATAGTGGTCTTTTGGTGCCACCTACTATGGAGAGTAAATTTTGTTATGATTATACTATGCCTCCTACACTTGATGAGAATAGTAATGATAGCTACTTTGTTGAATTTTCTCCCACTATTACTAATAAAATTGATTATGCTTATGTTGGGAGTAGTAATAATTTTATGCATGAGACTCATGATAAGAATGCTTTATGTGATAGTTATATTTTTGAGTTTGCTCATGATGCTACTGGATATTATT
Organism: Lolium perenne; assembly: GCF_019359855.2. Lineage (NCBI taxonomy): Eukaryota > Viridiplantae > Streptophyta > Magnoliopsida > Poales > Poaceae > Lolium > Lolium perenne. The sequence goes on along the minus strand of NC_067247.2, from coordinate 362,988,522 downwards.
ATGAGAGAGGAAAATATGGTTGTAGAAATTTTCATATTACTAAAACACCTCTCTATATGCTGAAATTTTTGAAGCTACACTTGTTTTATCTTCCTATGCTTGTCACTTTGCTCTTCATGAACTTGTTTATTTACAAGATTCCTTTTCATAGGAAGGATGTTAGGCTTAAATTTGTTTTAAATTTGCCTCTTGATGCTCTCTTTTGCTTCAAATACTATTTCTTGCGAGTGCATCATTAAAACTGCTTAGCCCATCTTAATGGCTATAAAGAAAGAACTTCTTGGGAGATAACTCATGTGTTTATTTTGCTACAGTACTTTTGTTTTATATTTGTGTCTTGGAAGTTGTTACTACTGTAGAAACCTCTCCTTATCTTAGTTTTATTGCATTGTTGTGCCAAGTAAAGTCTTTGATAGTAGAGTTGATACTAGATTTGGATTGCTGCGCAGTAACAGATTTCTGTCTGTCACGAATTTGAGTCGCCCCATCTGTAGGTAACTCAGAAAATTATGCCAATTTACGTGCGTGATCCTCAGATATGTACGCAACTTTCATTCAATTTGAGCATTTTCATCTGAACAAGTCTAGTGCCCCATAAAAATTCGTATTTACGGACTGTTCTGTTTTGACAGATTCTGCCTTTTATTTCGCATTGCCTCTTTTGCTGTGTTGGATGGATTTCTTTGTTCCATTAACTTTCAGAAGCTTTGTGCAATGTCCAGAAGTGTTAAGAATGATTGTGTCACCTCTGAACATGTGAATTTTTGATTATGCACTAACCCTCTAATGAGTTTGTTTCGAGTTTGGTGTGGAGGAAGTTTTCAAGGGTCAAGAGAGGAGGATGATACAATATGATCAAGGAGAGTGAAAGCTCTAAGCTTGGGGATGCCCCCGTGGTTCATCCCTGCATATTTCAAGAAGACTCAAGCATCTAAGCTTGGGGATGCCCAAGGCATCCCCTTCTTCATCAACAACTTATCAGGTCACTTCTCTTGAAACTGTATTTTTATTCGGTCACATCTTATGTACTTTACTTGGAGCGTATGTGTGTTTTTATTTTCGTTTTTGTTATTTTCATTATCTGAATAAATGCTTGTGTGGGAGAGAGACACGCTCCGCTGGTTCATATGAACACATGTGTTCTTAGCTTTTAATGTTCATGGCGAAGGTTGAAACTGCTTCGTTCATTGTTATTTGGTTGGAAACAGAAAATGCTACATGTGGTAAATTGGTATAATGTCTTGAATAATTTGATACTTGGCAATTGTTGTGCTCATATAGATCATGTTTAAGCTCTTGCATCATGTACTTTGCACCTATTAATGAAGAAATACTGTAGAGCTTGTTGACATTTGGTTTGCATGATTGGTCTCTCTAAAGTCTAGATATTTTCTGGTAAAGGTGTTTGAACAACAAGGAAGACAGTGTAGAGTCTTATAATGCTTGCAATATGTTTTTATGTGAGTCTTGCTGCACTAGTTCATACTTGAGTTTGCTTCAAATAACCTTGCTAGCCTAAGCCTTGTACTGAGAGGGAATACTTCTCGTGCATCCAAATCCTTGAGCCAAAAACTATGCCACTTGTGTCCACCATACCTACCTACTACATGGTATTTTCTGCCATCCCAAGTAAATACTTCATGTGCTACCTTTAAACAATTTAAAATGCTTCTTAATTTGTGTCAATGTTTTATAGCTCATGAGGAAGTATGTGGTGTTTTATCTTTCAATCTTGTTGGGCAGCTTTCACCAATGGACTAGTGGCTTCATCCGCTTATCCAATAATTTTGCAAAAAGAGCTGGCGCGGGGTTCCCAGCCCCCAATTAATTAACTTCATTAATAATTCTCTTCACATGTTTTGCTCTGATTCATCAGTAAGCAACTTAATTTTGCAAATAGACACTCCTCCATGGTATGAGATTGTTGGAAGGCACCCGAGGATTCGGTTAGCCATGGCTTGTGTAAGCAAAGGTTGGGAGGAGTGTCACCCATAAATAAAAACTAAAGTACATGTGTAAACAAAAGAGAAGAGGGATGATCTACCTTGCTGGTGACAAGGTATCAACTTGTCAATGCCTACAAGTAGTAGACTAGGGTTTCGTTGGATGTAGAGGGCAAGTAGATCTCGAAGGTTTCAGCCGAAAAGTACTCGACGATTGTAAACTAAGGTTTAGAAAACAATGATTCGATCCTTTCTTTGTGCCTCGACTCCCCTTTATATAGGAGGCGGAGCCGAGGGATTCGTGATGTACAAGTTTACAGAGTTCGAGAGGGTTTCTGACCCGTCCCGTAAGATTACACTTTACACTTCCTATTACAACTCTATCTTTCCATAACAACATATTGGGCTTCCGAATCTTCTTATCTTTCGGGTCGTGGGCCTTGAATAAATCCCGTGTACTATCTTCGGCAGGCCCATTGGGTCAGCCTGTAATTGGGCATGTCCGTGGGTGCTCGCTACTTGTCCACTTCTGTCCGCCTGACCTGAGCGGGCCGTCCACCTGTGCCTGTTTAATTAGTACGAATAACATGGCGTCCACCGATCCCACCTCGTCAACATTTAATTAGTCAAACGAAAAAAAGGAAACCAGCCGGAATCCCGATTTTGGATCCTATGAACGCTGCTTCTGGCCTCGCCCCCGCATGCGCCCGATCCGACCTAGTGCGCGACGCCGGCGACCGGAGCTGGCGAACATGGCGGGTCGTGGCAAGGAAATCGCGAAGGCCCGGCGGCGAGCATCGCGCGGCAAACTCCACACATCTCGCCTCCTCTGCCTCGACCTCGTCGGTAACATCCACCCACCGCCGACCGCAGATGGACTCAGGAAGCTTCGCCGCCTGCGGAGGCTCCGCCATCGTCTCCGGCACCGGCCGTGGGAGGTCTCGGCCGCAGCCCTATCCTAGGCAACCGGCGCCGTCGACACCATATGAGCGTCCCAAAGACTCAAAGTCGGGGGAGAGACAGCGGCAGCAACGCGTGGGGTGTCCCGGGAGGCGAGGTGGAAGGGGAAAACTATGGAGGCGGCGACGCGCGTGAGAGGCGGGGATGGGGGTTAGGACTGAGGCGTCGGCTGCAGCTTCGCCGGCGAACTCTTGGTGGGATTGGGAATTTGGGGAGGTGAGCCGGAGCGTTGCGTGGAGATAGCTGGCGATGCAGCCTGGTGGCGGCGGGGCGGCGGTAGCGGGTGTGTCGCTATTGACCGTCAACAGTTTATTTCGTGCCGTGGAGGTCCACTTGACGTATTTACTTGGGTTGGGCTGGCGGCCCCGTGGACAGCCCGTGCCCAGCTACAGGCCTACCATTGGGGATGCCTATGTCAGCTGGTATAGATAACGTCCTTCATGGGAGCCGCTCTTTGAAAGTCTGCTTGGCAAGGGAGTTAGAGTACCCACTACCATTCGTTGACAACAACAAACACCTCTCAAAATTTTACTTTTATGCTCTCTATATGATTTTAAAACTTGAAAAGCTCTAGCACATGATTTATCCCTGCTTTCCTCTGCGAAGGGCCATTCTTTTACTTTTATATTGAGTCAGTTTACCTACTTCTTTCTGTCTTAGAAGCAAACACTTGTGTTAACTGTGTGCATTGATTCTTACATGTTTACCTATTGCACTTATTATATTACTTTGCATTGACAACTATCCATGAGATATACATGTTACAAGTTGAAAGCAACCGCTGAAACTTAATCTTCCTTTGTGTTGCTTCAATGCCTTTATTATGAATCTATTGCTTTATGAGTTAACTCTTATGCAAGACTTATTGATGCTTGTCTTGAAAGTACTATTCATGAAAAGTCTTTGATATATGATTCAGTTGTTTAATCATTGTCTTTACCATTGCTTTGAATCGCTGCATTCATCTCATATACTTTGCAATAGTATGATTAAGATTATGTTGGTAGCATGTCACTTCAGAAATTATCTTTGTTATCGTTTACCTACCCGGGACGAGTAGGAACTAAGCTTGGGGATGCTGATACGTATCCGACGTATCGATAATTTCTTATGTTCCATGCTTGTTTTATGACAATACCTACATGTTTTGTTCACACTTTATATCGTTTTGATGCATTTTCCGGAACTAACCTATTGACGAGATGCCAAAGGGCCGATTCTTGTCAAGTTTCTGCTGTTTTTGGTTTCAGAAATCCTAGTAAGGAAATATTCTCGGAATTGGACGAAATCAACGCCCAGCATCTTAGAATTCCACGAAGCTTCCAGAACACCCGAGAGCCACCAGAGGAGGGCCCTGTGGGCCCCACACATGTAGGCGGCGCGGCCCAGGCCCTGGCCGCGCCACCCTATTGTGTCAGCGCCTCGTCAGCCTTCCGACTCCGCCTCTTCGCCTATTTAAATGTCCCTGACCTAAAACTTCGATACGAAAAAGCCACGGTACGAGAAACCTTCCAGAGCCGCCGCCATCGCGAAGCCAAGATCTGGGGGACATGAGTCTCTATCCCGGCACGCTGCCGGGACGGGGAAGTGCCCCCGGAAGGCATCTCCATCGACACCACCGCCATCTCCATCAACGCTGCTGTCTCCCATGAGGAGGGAGTAGTTCTCCATCGAGGCTAAGGGGCTGTACCGGTAGCTATGTGGTTAATCTCTCTCCTATGTACTTCAATACAATGATCTCATGAGCTGCCTTACATGATTGAGATTCATATGAGTTTTGTATCACTATTACTCTATGTGCTACTCTAGTGATGTTATTAAAGTACTCTATTCCTCCTTCATGATGTAATGGTGACAGTGTGTGCATCATGTAGTACTTGGCGTATTTTATGATTATGATCTCTTGTAGATTATGAAGTTAACTATTACTATGATGGTATTAATGTGATCTATTCCTCCTTTCATAGTATGAAGGTGACAGTGTGCATGCTATGTTAGTACTTGGTATAATTGTGTTGATCTATCATGCACTCTAAGGTTAATTAAATATGAATATCGAATGTTGTGGAGCTTGTTAACTCCGGCATTGAGGTGCTCTTGTAGCCCTACACAGCTAGTGGTGTTCATCATCCAACAAGAGAGTGTAGAGTGGTTTTATTATGTGATCAATGTTGAGAGTGTCCACTAGTGAAAGTATGATCCCTAGGCCTTGTTTCCAAATACTGCAATCATCGCTTGTTTACTGTTCTGCTGCATCTTTACTTCCTGCAATATTACCCACATCAACTGCACGCCAGCAAGCACTTTTCTGGTGCCGTTGCTACTGCTCATATACATCCATACCACCTGTATTTCACTACCTCTTCGCCGAACTAGTGCACCTATACATCTGACAAGTGTATTAGGTGTGTTGGGGACACAAGAGACTTCTTGTATTGTGGTTGCAGGGTTGCTTGAGAGGGATATCTTTGACCTCTTCCTCCCTGAGTTCGATAAACCTTGGGTGATCCACTTAAGGGAAACTTGCTGCTGTTCTACAAACCTCTGCTCTTGGAGGCCCAACACTGTCTACAGGAAAAGAAGCGTGAGTAGACATCACCCCCCAACCTTTGCTTACACAAGCCATGGCTAACCGAATCCTCGGGTGCCTTCCAATCAATCTCATACCATGGAGGAGTGTCTATTTGCAAAATTAAGTTGCTTACTGATGAATCAGGGCAAAATATGTGAAGAGAATTATCGATAAAAGTTAATTAATTGGGGCTGGGAACCCCGTTGCCAGCTCTTTTTGCAAAATTATTGGATAAGCGGATGTGCCACTAGTCCATTATGAAAGTCTGTCAAAAGTAAATGACAAGGTTGAAAGATAAACACCACATACTTCCTCATGAGCTATAAAACATCGACACAAATTGAGAAGCATTTTGAAGGTTTAAAGGTAGCGCATGAGAATTTACTTGGAATGGTTTGAAATGCCATGCATAGGTATTTATGGTGGACACTTTGGAATAACTTGGTTTTCAGGGGTTTGGAAGCACGAGCAGCGTTTCCGCTCAGTACAAGTGAAGGCTAGCAATAGGCTGGGAAGCGACAATCAAGAGAGCAGTAACTGTCATAATCATGCTTGCGGCAAAATAAATTAGCGGAGGCATAAAAGTGATACAAGAACTCTGAGGCAAAGTAAATCATCGAGGCTTAATTGACTTTTGTTCAGTCATATGCATGCGTGAGCATGTGCCAAGTCAATTCAAATGAATTATTCAGAGGAGGATACCACAATGTCATACCTATTTATGAATAAGACAATGCAAGCAAATATCTATGACATGCTACTCATATTAATAAACTGGAGCTAAACATAAGAGATCATGAACTACTAGACTTTCTTAAATGACATATACCTCACATGAACCAACTAAGCATGCTCACATGGATGAGTATATGTACAAAAATGAAAACAAATAGAGTTCATACCAGCCTCTCACCACAGTCGAATTATCGTAGATCGTCATTATTGCCTTTCACTTGTGTAGCTTGAATAATATGGAATGAAAACCACGCTCCAGCCACCGAAGACCATTGAACTCCATAATGAACTTTACAAAACCAAAGAAGAACAGCAAATATTTTTGGTGTTTTTGAATTGGAAAAAAGAACAAAAGGAAACAAGCAAACAAAGCAAAATCTTTTTGGATTTTCTTATGGCAAACCAACGATAGCAAATAAAGCAAAGTAAAAGCAAGAAACCAAAATAAACAAATGGTGAAGAGAAACAACAGAAATATTTTTGGTCTTTCTGTGTTTTAGGAAAGAAACAAAGCAAAAACAAGAAAATGAAAACTAGAAAGGTCACATAAACACAAAGCAGCAGGAATTCGTCAAACTTGACAGCAGTACAGTAATCGATTTTTAAGAAATTCTTATGCTGCTCAGTTCGAAAAGTGTTCAACTAATGAAAGTTAGATAACAACCTGGGGAACATGCACAAAAATTGGCTTCGCAAAATAACGTTCTGGCTATTTTTGAGATTTTTTATTGGTATCAGTCCAGAATCTGTTTTCAGGCAACACTTCCCCAAATATCATCTCCCTCTTATTAGAAAACCACTTTAAGAAGCTAAACAAGTATGAACAAGTATCCAGCAACTATAATATACAAAGAATGAGTGATGCCGGTATACCTCCCCCCAAGCTTAGGCTTTTGGCCTAAGTGGAGATCAATCCCATGGTGCCCATGAAGTAGCACCTCCGTAGTACGACGAAGATGGATCATATTCTGGGTATGTGCTGGAAGAAGCACCCGGATACGTGACGGTGTAGCTGTAGGAGGGCTCGGCATCCTCGGAGTCATGCTGCTGGTGGAAGCCTTGTATCTTCATTTGCTCATCCATCTCCTCCTTAGAGCGCGACCATGGTTTCCTGTCAACACTGAACAAATCCGGCTGTGGCAAAGGGACTTCCCTCTCATCCCCGTCAGCAAACAACATTCTATAGACCATATTATCTAAACTAGAGTCAGCTGTAACAAATTGATGACTCTTCATAGCAGCAATATCAAGCCTTGTAGGAGTTAGTTTCACATCAGTAGGGTCAAGAGGAAGTTCTAGATATGCTAAAATGCGTGATGCAATAATTCCTCCAAAAATAGGCCCCCTGTTAGACAAGCGGCGGGCAACAAGAGCACCAAGATGATAAGGTGTCTCTCCAGTGAGTGCAGCAATTAAGAAAGCAAGATGATAGCTAGAAATATTGCTAGTGTTCTCCCTACCAAGAATGCTAGTAGCAAGGTAATAAGCAAAATACTTAATGGCGGGGAGTTGGATGTTTCTTATCTTGCCACGCTGAATGGTGCGGCAATCATCATTGGTGATCTCCCGATAGAGCTCAAGCAAAGCCCTGGGATTGTCCTCAATCCTCTTCGCTGTACCTACAGGGGCAATATCCAATGCAGTACAAAAATCTTCCAACTTCATAGTAATAGGGTTACCATAGATCTTGAATGCAACTGTCGGGTGGTAGTGCTTGTTGTTGAACTTAAAGCTCTCCACAAAGATTTTAGTGAGCATATGGTATTGCTCCCTCTCATCTCCCATATAGGTGGTTAAGCATGCATTACCAACGAGGGTCAAGAAATCATTCAGCAACCCTGCATTACTCAAAAAGTTATAACATGGGAAAGATGAAGCATTAGGGACTCAATTGTCCTCTTCGGGTTCGAAGCTTGGCGCGATGACGTCCTCATTATAGGATCGCCTGAATCGGGTAGCGGTCCTAGAGGGCCTTCCCGTGCTTGTCGACACTCTTTCAAACACTTCTCCAAAGTTATAATTATCCATCTTCCTTTTCTGAAATTTTTCAACAAACATTATAAAATTTGATTTGGTGACATATAATTGAGGGAAACTACTATAGGAACTTGCTAGGGTACTAATCATGCATCAAAACTAGTTTCTACAACTTAGAACAATCATGCAAGCTCACTAAACATGTTACCTACAGCAGCAAAATATTCAAGATATACTCAACCAAACAAAATTCTACTTGGATAATCGAAGGAGTCACATACCGGAGAGCAAATGTGCCAAATTTCAGACAGAAATCTGGGCTGAGCAAAGAGATCGAGAAATCTTGAGCTCTTCAGCAGAAACGCGAGTGAGAGAAAGTTGGTGCGAGTTTTTTCGGGAGAGAGAAGAGAGTGGGAGGAAGAGATGAAGTGGTGGGGCAAGGAGGGGCCCACACAGCAGGGTGGCGCGCCCCCCTTGCTGGCCGCGCCGGCCTGTGGGGTGCCACCCTGGGGTGCCCCACTGGTCATCCCCAGGTGCTCCCAGGTGCCTCTTCGAAAAATAAGACCAACGGTATAATTTTTGTGAATTTTTGAAAACTTTGAAAAATGCACATTTTCTGGGTATTAAATTTATTATTACTGGGCAGAAAAAGATTTTTGAAATCTCTATACAACTAAAGAACTTTGCAAAACAAAAATGCTACAGCAAGTAGAACAAGTGAAGGAAGAAAGAAATGTTGTTTTAGTTCATCTATGCATATAAAATGAATTTGTTAACAAGGTTGATCAAGTCTTGCCACCAAATAAATTTTACATAACATATGAAGAATTAAACCTCAAATCAATCATGTTACCTTGTATTGTATTGATATGGATCCAATCATAATACTTTGATATCCTTCTTTAGGCTCATATATAGGACAGTCAATAGCTCCCACTTTGATAGTTCTCACATTAGAAATTGTATTAACTCCACATACTTTATCAATCCTCTTGGGGAAATAAACGGTATGCTCCTTATCATCAACATTGAAAGTAACTTTTCCTTTATTGCAATCAATAACAGCCCCTACGGTGTTAAGAAAAGGTCTACCAAGAATAATAGACATATTATCATCTTCAGGCATTTCCAACACAACAAAATCAGTTAATATCAAGCAGTTATTAGTAAATTGAACAGGAACATCCTCACATATACCAACAGGAATAGCAGTAGATTTATCAGCCATTTGCAAAGATATATCAGTAGGTATCAACTTATCTAAATAAAGTCTCTTGTAAAGAGAAAAAGGCATAACACTAACACCCGCTCCCAGATCACATAGATCTGTTCTAACATAATTATTCTTAATAGAACAAGGAATAGTAGGTATACCTGGGTCGCCCAACTTCTTTGGAACTTTGCCATTGAAAGAGTAATTAGCAAGCATAGTGGAAATCTCCTCATTAGGAATTTTCCTTTTGTTAGTGACAATATCTTTCATATACTTTGAATAAGGAGGCAATTTAATAGCATCAGTCAAAGGGATTTGCAAGAATAAAGGTTTCATCCAATCACAAAATTTATTATAGTGTTCTTCTTTCTTTGATTTTAGTTTCTTAGCAGGAAAAGGCATTTGCTTTTGAACCCACGATTCTCTTTCATTACCATGTTTCTTAGCAATAAAATCTTCTTTAGTATACTTTTTATTTTTAGCATGCTTTTCAGGTTCATCTTCAACCTCTTCTTTATCAGAAGCATCATTCTTATCTTTATCTTTATCATGTTCATTACCACTTTCAGTTTCAGCATCAGAAATAGAAATACTATTAGGATCATTAACAGGCTCAGAGGATTCTACAACATTTTTATGTTTCTTCTTCTTTTTCTTAGAAGGAGCACTAGTTTCAGTTTGTTGAGAATCTTGTTCAACTCTTTTGGGATGCCCCTCAGGATATAGAGGATCCTGAGTAGAAACACCGCCTCTAGTTGTTACTTCATAAGCATGTTTTTCTTTAGAACTATTTTTTAATAAGTCACTTTGCACTTTAGTGAGTTGATCAATTTGAGTTTGAATCATATGAAAATGTTTAACAAGCATCTTAACATCATTGGAGGTTCTCTCCACAATACCATGCAATTCACTAATAGCTCGAGAATTTTCCATTAAATGATTCTCTGCTCTCATATTAAAATTTTCTTGCTTAACAATATAATTATCAAACTAATCTAAGCATTGAGCAGGAGGTTTTGAATACGGAATATCTTCCCTAGTAAAGCGTTGAAGGGAGTTTACCTCAATCATGGATGAAGGGGGAATTATCTTGCATAAATCTTCTATGGGAGGTAAATTCTTTACATCTTCAGATTTAATACCTTTCTCCTTAAGAGACTTCTTGGCTACCCTCATATCTTCATCATTTAATTTAATCAAAACCCTCTTCTTCAATATCGGCGTCGGGGCTAGTTCAGGTGTAGTCCAATCATCATGATTCCGGCCTATTTTAGCCAATAATTCTTCAGCTTCGTCTGGAGTTCTTTTCCTGAAAACACAACCAGCACAACTATCCAAATATGCCCTAGACTCAATGGTTAGTCCACTATAAAATATATCAAGTAAATCATGCTTTTCCAGATCATGTCCAGGTCGAGCTCTGATAAGAGAGCAAAATCTTGCCCAAGCTTCAGGCAATTTCTCTCCATCTTCCTGGTCAAAACTATAAATTTTCTGCAAAGCAATATGTTGAGCACTAGCAGGAAAGTATTTTCAAAAGAAAACATCAAGCAAACCACTTGGGCTATCAATAGAACCAGGAGGCAAATTATTATACCAAGTTTTAGCATCATCCTTTAATGAGAAAGGAAAAAATTTAGCAACAAAATAAGTACGCATCTTGACATCATCATAAAACAAGCTACTCAAAGTAGAAAGCTCATTCATGTGTTCTACAACACTTTCTTTTTCAGTACCACAAAAGGGTGTTTTCTCAACAATAGCTATATGAGATAGATCAAGAGAAAAATCATAATCCTTATCCTTAATGTTTATTGGAGATGTGGCAAATTTAGGATCAGGAGACAGTTTATATCTAACAGTATGTTGTGCAAGAAGCTTTTTAATATTACTTGTACCAGTAGTAGCATTGCATTTAACAATAAAATCATCATCAAGTTCCACATAATCTTCATCAGGATCATCACTAGAGTATTCAGACTCAGGTGAATTAACAGGTGTAATAATATTTTCATTAGGAGTTTCAGTATTTTCAATTTGTCCAGACCTAGCAATTGTAGCATCTAGAAAAGATCCCAATGAACCACTATCATCAAGCACAGCAGAAGCATTATCAAAATTATAAGAATTTTCAGATTCAGCAGAAGTACCAGCAAGCGAAGCTTGTGGTGGTGAAACAAGTTGACTTATCACAGATGGTGAATCAAGAGCATCAGAGGTACTCACAGTTGTACCTTTTCTTGTAGTGGATGGTAATATGGCGACTTTAGGATCGCGAGGTTTACCCATGATGGAGAATTTGCAGCGAACAATATCAATCCAAGTGAACTTCCAAATAAAGCTATGCTCCCCGGCAACGGCGCCAGAAAATAGTCTTGATGACCCACAAGTATAGGGGATCGCAACAGTCTTCGCGGGAAGTAAAACCCAATTTATTGATTCGACACGAGGGGAGACAAAGAATACTTGAAAGCCTTAACAGCGGAGTTGTCAATTCAGCTGCACCTGGAAACAGACTTGCTCGCAAGAGTTTATCAGTAGTAACAGTTTTATAGCAGTAGCAGTGGTGAAATATCAGCAGCAGTGTAACAAAGACAGCAGTAGTGATTATAGTAAACAGCAGGATTAAAATACTGTAGGCACAGGGATTGATGAACGGGCGTTGCATGGATGAGAGAAACTCATGTAACAATCAAAGTAGGGCATTTGCAGATAGTAATAAAACAATATCCAAGTACTAAACAATCCATAGGCATGTGTTCCATATTTAGTCGTACGTGCTCGCAATGAGAAACTTGCACAACATCTTTTGTCCTACCAGCCGGTGGCAGCCGGGCCTCTAGGAAATCTACTGGAAATTAAGGTACTCCTTTTAATAGAGCACCAGAGCAAAGCATTAACACTCCGTGAACACATGTGATCCTCACATCACCGCCTTCCCCTCCGGTTGTCCCAATTTCTGTCACTTTGGGGCCTCGGGTTCCGGACAGCGACATGTGTATACAACTTGCAGGTAAGATCATAAAACAATGAATATCATCATGAAACAATAACATGTTCAGATCTGAGATCATGGCACTCGGGCCCTAGTGACAAGCATTAAGCATAACAAGTTGCAACAATATCATCAAAGTACCAATTACGGACACTAGGCACTATGCCCTAACAATCTTATGCTATTACATGACCAATCTCATCCAATCCCTACCATCCCCTTCAGCCTACAGCGGGGGAATTACTCACACATGGATGGGGGAAACATGGCTGGTCGATGGAGAGGCGTCGGTGGTGATGATGGCGATGATCTCCTCCAATTCCCCGTCCCGGCGGAGTGCCAGAACGGAGTTTCTGGTCCCGAGACGGAGTTTCGCGATGGTGGCGGCGTTCTGGATGGTTTCTGGTGACTTCGACTTCCCGTCTCGCGTTTTTAGATCGAAACCCTTAAGTAGTCCAGAGGAGGGCGTCGGAGGCCAGCCGAGGGGGCCACACAGTAGGGCGGCGCGCCCCCCTCCTGGGCCGTGCCGGCCTAGTGTGTGGGGGCCTCGGGCCTCCACCAGGCTTGCCCTTCTGGCTCCGTAATTCTTCCGGAAAAATAAGACCTTCGACATAAATTCCGGGGATTTTCCTGAAAGTTGAATTTCTGCACAAAAACGAGACACCAGAGCAATTCTGCTGAAAACAGCGTTAGTCCGTGTTAGTTGTATCCAAAATACACAAATTAGAGGCAAAACAATAGCAAAAGTGTTTGGGAAAGTAGATACGTTTTGGACGTATCAGATGTCATACAGTACAACACAATACAAGAATACGATGGCCTAAGTGACTGATAAGGAATATGGTAATAATGCACGTCTGGAACATAATAAAATGTTATTATGTTTGTCATTGGCATTCTACCTAGCCCTTAGAATTTATAATAAAGAACTTAATAATTGTTATTTTGATCTGGTCAAATGAAAACAATGAGTTGTTCAAATTATGACCTTACTCCATGTACGATGGATAAGTTATTATAAATCTTAATGGTGAAACACACATACATAACACTGACGCTAATATGCCATAAGGCAAATGATTTGAATTCCACTTATTTGTGGAACCGCCATTTAGGTCATGTTGGAAAGGAACGCATGAAGAAACTCCATGCAAATGATTAGTGGAAACATACATGATGATGTATATGGTTCACAAGGCATAGTTGTGTGCGGGAGATTCTTCTACTTCATGAAAACTTCCAACAATGAATTGAGTATATATATATGTGGATATATTCGATAAGGAAGAAGTTTGAAACATTTGAATGGATTCAAATAAATTTCAGCATGAAGTGGAAATCATCGTAATAGAAAAGTCAAATATCTATGATTGGATCATAGTGGAAATATTTGAATTACTAGTTTTAGCGAACATCTAAGAGAGTTATGAAATTGTTCTACAACTCACGTTTCTTGGAGTATCATAGTGATGATGGAGTATCCAAGAGATGTATCCAAACCTTGTTGGGTCAATGATGAGATAAAATATTGATGCCATTATATTTTTGTGGATTATGCTTTAGAGACTACCGCTTTTACACTAAATAGAGCATCATCATGATCCGTTGAAATGACACCATACAAGTTATGGCATGGGTATAAACCCTAATAGTCCTTTCTTTAAATTTTGGTCTAAGAGTTTTCAACCAAAATCGGATGAATGTCTTTGTTGGTTATCCCAAAGAATTGATTGGGAATTCTTTCCACTATGAAGTAAAAGATAAAAGTGCTTGTCAATCTTACTTGCTTATTTCTAAGAAATTGTTTTCTAGCGAAGTATTTGAGTGGGAGGACAATAGAACTTGATAAGGTTTATGAACCTGAGCATAATGATCAGAGTAGCGCATCATCAGAAATTGGTTCCGGAAGCGGCCACGACGATCATGGCTTCCATGACTACAAAGTGTTTTAGCCATGGAGATCGAAGTACATATTGAACCTTGTAGGTATGGTTTACTTTGTGATCAAATAAATGATTTGTCGACAAAGGATTGATTTTGAACAATGATAAACCAACTACAAACAAAGAAGTTGTGATGGGCCCTGACTCCGTTAAAATGGCCATGCGCCATGAAATCCATGATAGATGAATACTTTTTGAAAGTAAATGGATCTATAAAATTGATGGACTTGGATGGAATATCCTTGAAGAAGCTCAACTTGTCGAAAAGTTGTTTACGACAAAGTTCAAAGAGTTGACTACGATAAGATTAGATCTTCCGTAGCAATGCTTATAGTCTATGAGATATGCTAGTAGGATGGCAAAATACATTACTTAACAGAAGTGTGTATTAAAGGAGTATACAAGATACAACCAAGAGTTTTGCTGGTCCGTGGAATACTAGATAGGTATACAAACTTCAATTGGATGAAGTGAGTATCGCGGAGTTGGAATCTTCACCGGATGAAATAGTCAAAGAGTTTTTGATTTCATCAGAAACGATTAAGATGCTTGCATATGCAAGAAATTAAGTGGGAGCGCTGAGACATATTTATAATACTTATGTAGATGACATATAGTTGGTTATAAATAATGTAATTATATACTTGATTAAAAGGTTTCATTGAGAATTAATTTCAATGAAAGGAAATGGACTAAAACATATTTAGTGTCAAGATCTATGAAGATAGATTGAAACACATAATAAGTTTAAGTCAAAGCACATGAGTGATTATAGATCACGAATAATATGTACACAATCAGATGTCATGTACTCTAAAGTGTTATGAGCATGTACCAGAATGATTCATGTGATGATCATTGGACGACAGTAAGAATATCCTTTAGTACTTTAGAAGAACTAATGATAGTTTTGTATGGGGTAATGACAAACAAATCGCTGTAAAGTGTTGCACCGATATTAGTTTGATCAAATATAAAAATAAATTTCAATCTCAAATTAGGCTAAGTGTTGTTTAAAAGGTAGCACAATGAGCTAGAAGTTGTCTATGCTAGATTTAGATGAGTTCTAAATGTTGTGACGGATTCTACAAACGAAGGCAGAGTATGTCATTGTTTTGACAATAACTGAGGATGTTAAGTCAAGAAGTTCTTTGAGAACTTGGTGTAGTTCCAATAGTGTCAGAACTTTGAAGCTATATTGTGTGTGACAATATTAGTGACATATTTCAGACCGCGGAATTAAGGTTCCACCAGAAGACCAAACATATTAATGCCGACTCATTTGGAAAATGAGTGATGTGTTAAGACGCAAATGACTTGCAAAATACATACGTTTCTGAGCGTGTCAGATCCATTGACTAAAACCTCTCCCGTGAGCAAAACATGATAAAGCACCAGAAGGCCAAGGTGTTATATCTTTACAAATGTAAACTAGATTATTGACTCTAGTGCAAGTGGGAGACTATTGGAGATATGCCCAAGAGGCAATAATAAAATGGTTATTATAATATATCTTTGTGTTTATGATAATGTTTACATACCATGCTATAATTGTATTAACCGAAACATTGATACATGTGTGTTATGTAAACAACAAGGAGTCCCTAGTAAGCCTATTGTATAACTAGCTTGTTGATTAATAGATGATCATAGTTTCATGATCATGAACATTGGATGTTATTAATAACAAGGTTATGTCATTATATGAATGATGTAATGGACACACCCAATTAAGCGTAGCATATGATCACGTCATTAAGTTCTATTTGCTATAAGCTTTCGATACATAGTTACCTAGTCCTTTCGACCATGAGATCATGTAAATCACTTATGCCGGAAGGGTACTTTGATTACATCAAACGCCACTGCATAAATGGGTGGTTATAAAGATGGGATTAGGTATTCAGAAAGTATGAGTTGAGGCATATGGATCAACAGTGGGATTTGTCCATCCCGATGACGGATAGATATACTCTGGGCCCTCTCGATGGAATGTCGTCTAATTAGCTTGCAAGCATATGAATGGTTCATAAGAGATGACATATCACGGTACGAGTAAAGAGTACTTGTCAGGAGACGAGGTTGAACGAGGTATAGAGATACCGATGATCAAACCTCGGACAAGTAAAATATCGCGTGACAAAGGGAATCGGTATCGTATGTAAATGGTTCAATCAATCACTAAGTCATCGTTGAATATGTGGGAGCCATTATGGATCTCCAGATCCTGCTATTGGTTATTGATCAGAGAGAAGTCTCAACCATGTTTGCATAGTTCACGAACCGTAGGGTGACACACTTAAGGTTCGATGTCGTTTAAGTAGATATGGAATATGGAATGGAGTTCGAAGTTTTGTTCGGAGTCTCGGATGGGATCTAGGGCATCACGAGGAGTTCCGGAATGGTCCGGAGAATAAGATTTATATATAGGAAGTCACTTTCCAAGTTTGGAAATGATCCGGTGAATTTATGGAAGGTGGTTTCTAGAATTATCCGGAATAAATCACTATGGAAGAAGGAGTCCTGGAGGGACTCCACAAACCCTAACCAGCCAACCAAGTGGGAGGGTGGAGTCCATGGTGGACTCCACCTCCTTGGCCGGCCAAGCAAGGGGGGAAAGGGGAGAGTCCCAACCCAACTAGGTTTCGTCCATATGGCAGTTTTGAATTGGGGTCTTATTCGAAGACTTGGGCAAACCCTAGATGTGTTCCACCTATATAATGAGGGACAAGGGGAGGGGGCCGGCCACCCTAAGACCACAAGTTGGCCGCATCCCTCAAGGCTGCCCTAGCCGGCGCCCCCTCTCCCAAACCCTAGCCGCCCCTCCTCCTCCACCTCTCCCGCATACGCTTTGGCGAAGCCCTGCCGGAGATCTCCACCACCACCGTCACCACGCCATCGTGCTGCCGGGATTCCGAGGAGGATCTACTACTTCCGCTGCCCGCTGGAACGGGGAGAAGGACGTCTTCATCAACACCGAACGTGTGACCGAGTACGGAGGTGCTGCCCGATTGTGGCACCGTCAAGATCTTCTACGCGCTTTCGAAAGCGGCAAGTGATCGACTACAGCAACAACGAGATCTAATCTCGTAGGCTTTGGAAATCTTCGAGGGTTAGTCTCATGATCTTCTCGTTGCTCCCATCTTCTAGATTGCATCTTGGCTTGGTTTTCGTTCTTGCGGTAGGAAATTTTTTGTTTTCTATGCTACGAATCCCATCAAATCTGTGGAAACGAAGACCATAGTCGGGGACTTCATTACAACGACTGACTCCAGAAAAACAGATGGCATCTGGGCCTCAAACATAGTGTTCAATGTCTTTGTGAGTGGGTTCAGAAGCCGTATCTTGTGCGGCTGGTTCTTCTGGGCAAGCACGATTACGCCACTGCAAAAGCTGACGAAGTAGTATCTAAAATATATTGATGAAGATAACATTCAACACTAAGATGTTTACGATTGAAAATAAAAATAGATTAACTCTATAGATCTGGAGGAATTTGAACCTTGCATGAACTTCCGTTAGATCGATGGTGACGTAGCGGGATGTGCGGAGGTGGAGGAAAGTGAACTCAGTGGCGCGTGGAAGGGCGTGTTCTACCATGATCCATTCGTGCAGGTACACGTCGGGCTCAGGTAAACCTGAGCGCCAATTTTTACAAACTTGCCTCAAAACAGAGTAGGTGTCCACGTACTCCTAGTTCGCCAGTAAGCAGTCGCCGATCTTGTGAAGTGGTATGTCAGCTGTGAGAGAGGCCTAGTTCACGGAGGCACCGCTCTTGGATGCGCCGTCCTCGGAGGCGACGGGCTCGACGACGGGCTCGGATGCGACGGGCTCAGAGGCGACGGGCTCGGGGGCGACGGCCGCCGGCACCTTCTTCTTCTCGATCGTCGACAGGGGAGCGCGCGTAGGACGGTTGGGTTTTTTCTTTCGATTTGGACAAGCTGATGGGACGTGAGAGGCGTGGTTGAATGCGTGAGGGAGAGAGGGCTCTGTACAGGCAAGGTGACGGTTGGTCTCGGCAGTTCCAAAAACTAGACGTTTGGTCTCAACACGCGCACCGCCTAACCGCTGCGCACCGTGACATGCGTCCGTGGTACTGCACGTCTGCACCGTTAGGTGTACTCAGTTCTACCCTCGAGTCTTACACTGGAAAAATATCTGTACTCAGATTTCCCCTCGAGTACTAATACTGGCTAGTGCAATATACTCAGTTTTACCCTCAAGTGGTTGGTCAACAGAGAGTCAACAAATAGGATTAAGCTATCTAATTGAGTTATTTCATGCGCAAAAAAAATCCAAAAAAGATAAAACCATAGTGGCACTTACTCATGGAGTCTTCTTACACGACCTGCCACGTTGGGAACCATAATAATCATAGATAAATCAAGTTTTACCACAAATTGCCACTTCTCAAATCACCTAGTAGCTATGAAGGTGCATGGCTTTCCATAATAAGCCCTTCCCAAAACAGTTTTCCCCAAAACATACTTTGTCTGAATGAGGCCACAATTTTCACACTCATGTATATTTGTATTGCAAATAGTTTGAGGTAGGTCAAGATGGGTTTCACTGTACAAAACACACATTTCCATTTTTTAAACCTCATATTTGAATCCCTTAGTATGTTTACTACTCACGTGCCCTTGATTTCTTAATTCTACTCAGTTTGGCCCTCTCCCTTCACAAATTCTCACAGGGGACGCCCAACCTTGCCCTGATTGGTCTAGCCCTTGTCACAGGGATCGTGCCCGTCGACCGTTGATCGTATGATCTAACGGGCAGGATACCCCTCTCTCTCTCTCTGATCGGGACACCACCCTCTCTCTGTCGGCGGCTAGCTTCCATCCTCTATGTATGCTAAATACCCAGTTTGCCACTGGATTCAGCAAGTTTGGTTTTCTGTATTATTTTTCACGCGCTAAAAATTATAAACTCTTTTAGGCATTACTTTTCATGCAAAAAATAATAAATCATCACCGATTTCTTGTAGTCATTACTTTTCACGCAAAAAATGATAAACCATCACCGATTTGTTGTAGCCATTACTTTTCATGCAAAAAATGATAAAGCATCACCGATTTCTTGTACTCCCTTCATACCGGTTTATAGGTCTATTACGTGTTTCGAGAAAAACTTTGATCATTTATTTGGTCAACCCAATATAATTTATTTGCGTAAAAAATTATACCATTGGATTCATATGCAAAAGAAGTTTCTAACGATATAATGTTTGTGATATATATATTTCATATTTTGTTGACCAAATTAATGGTCAAAGTTCTTAACAAATCACGAAATGTGCTTATAAACCGGTATAGAGGGAGTAGCCATAACTTTTTACGCAAAAAATGATAAACCATCACTGATTTGTTGTAGCCATTACTTTTCACGCAAAAAATGATAAACCATCACCGATTTGTTGTAGCCATTATTTTTCACGCAAAAATGATAAACCATCACTGATTTGTTTTAGCCATTACTTTTCACGCGAAAATTGATAAACCATCACCGATTTCTTGTAGACATTACTTTTAACGCTAAAAATGATGAACGAAACAATTTATCTATCTCTGTATTTGAAGTTTGGGAGGGTTCACCATCTACTTATGTTAACTTTCGAGGTTTTGACCTGAAAATCAACTGGTTATTATAAAGGGAAATAGAAGTTCAAAAAAATATAAAAACGAAACATTCTGGCTATCTTTCTATAGAAGATCATCTGTATGAAATTTGAGGTCATTTAGAGAAGGTCGAAAAAACCTAACTTGTTACAAAAGCTAGTTTCAGTGAGACCAAACGGCATGCGCTTAAGCTAAGTGATTTTTTCGAACATCTCCAAATGACCCCAAATTTTTCATACATGATATCATACGTGTAACAAAAAGAAAATCTAAAAGGTATCAAAAACTTTTGCCAAACCGTATAGCTCTATCAAAAAGAACCTCACCATGGTGCCAGTAAAATTTTTAGTTACAAACTTTCGTATTTTACCTAACCTTCAACATGAAACTTGCTTCAAATTCATTTTGGCGTACAAGAAACAAATCTCACCTTGATTCGACCACCACAGCCTCCAAACGATGCCGATGCCGATATCGGCATGGTCAGAACGGCTATGCTTGCCGCCACTGCTAGGTCACCGTCGGGATGCACCCTCAATCCCGTCCCCTCATTTGACCACTGACACACCAGAGATACCGCCGAGGCCAATACCGAACATACATGCTGATGCCAATGCCGAACATGCACGCCGCTGTGGGCACGGCCCCGCCGCCCCGCTAGGCTGGACGCCACAGACCACCGCGAGGTCTTTCCCTTCGCCACCACACTCTCTTAGCACCCATCTATACACGCCAGAAAGGAGAGACACTAGTTTTCTCTACATTGCTCGCGTTCGTGTCCGACACCGTCAGTCAAAGTGTTGAGGTAGTCGTCGATGTCCTCGACCATTTCTTCTCTTCTTTGCATGGTTAAATGCGTCTAGTTTATATCTATCTAATGCGTCTGGTCTCGCCTCATGCAATTCTTTGTGGACGTCGATCACATCTCGGCACCCTGCAGGCCACCTCCTCCGTGCCATTATTGTAGAGATCCGTTTAAAAATCTAATCCTACCCGTGTATTGCCCCTTGTATCAGCGTCATGGCCCCACTTGTCATTCGATATACCGAAGCCCCACTCGTCCGTATTTTGGTCAGGGATACGGCGATGCTTACGGTCAAACAAAGATGGATGGTTTGACGTTTCTTTGCGGGCTCTACGTGGCCCCACTAGTCAGCAGATAACGGTTAAAGTTGTTGACCCGTCGGGCAACCGGCCGTTCCAACACTTGTGAGGATTTCAGACAAGGGCTTGGACAAAACTGGAGAAAAACTAAGCGGCTGGCGAAAACTAAGCACAACTAAGAACCCGAGGGCACAGAAATAGAAATCCCTATAGTTTTAGGGTTCCCCTATATAAAGAACTTCTACAGAGGGGTGAAAACAGATCTGATACGCATTGGATAATATTCTTCCCATATATGTTCACATATTTTCAGAACAAATATGGATGGGGATATATTGTTGAAGACGCATGACGGAGTGTACGTTACTGGAATATGGATGCGGACTGGATATTTTCTCAATTCCATTACGTGGTCGCTAGCCGGCGCGACATTGTTGTGGAGCAGAGAAGAGTGTCGATGGTGGAGAGGGTAGTGAGGCGGAGCAGAGGAGAGCGATGGTGGTGGAGTGGCTAGTGCGGCGGAGCAGAGGAGAGCGGTTGTGGTGGAGAGGCTAGTGCGGCAGAGGGCGCACTAAATAGGCGGTGGTGACTCGCCATAGAGCATCCGAGGCGTCGCATTTACGGCGACGTCTGCAGGTGAAGAACCGGTGACTTCATTAATGGCAATCCACCGCAGAGCATACAAGATGACATTCCACCGTAAAGTCGCTCCCTGACATGTCAGCCCCTCATTTAGAATCCGATGTGGCATTATGTGCCGGCGCGCTCGATCGGTAACCCGCGCGAAAAAAACCTGCATGGGGTTGCTGGTGATTGTACTTAGCTTCAAAACTGTCCGGTTCCTTATTAAACGCGCGCCGTGTGGCTCAAAAAATGTGCCGGACATCCAAATTGTTGTTTTTTTTTCTGAGAGCAACCACATATTTCATTAATCGAACACCAAGTTACATGAAGCAACACATGTGGAAACTAAAAGACAAAACGGGATAAAATGATTATCCTAAATTTGCAGATAAAATCCTAAAAGATCGAGAAATACAAAACGATCCCTACGATTTCCTGCAACCACCGTAGCCAGCGGTCGCCGTCCAATTCCAACGCCGCCGAGACGAACGCAAGAAGAGACGCCGAGCCTCCATCGTTGCAAGATCCAAAAAAGCACCATCGCCAACGAGGCTATATGGCGTTCCGGTGGAGAATGCTCTAACATAGTATTTGGGTGGATGAATATGTCATGGATTGGCTCATCCATCGCGTGGTTCAGGGGTTCCTATCAAGGCATCAATCAATCTTTGTGGTTTCTGCTTTGCTCCCAAAGGCCATGTGGCAATGATTAAATACTGGAGATGAGAGTGCACACCCAAAACTGAAGCTTGTCCCTCACCGGGGACGGCCACTGCCACCGCAGCCGCCGGTTCATCAGCAATGACGTCAAACTGTCAAAGCCATTTCCTCTGTTGCTTCCCTCCTGGAGCTGCGAGCGTATATATACACTGGTCACTCACTCCTGGTTCCTCACAACGGCATCCCAATCATCATCCAGTTCTTTGTGATCGATCGAGCATACTGACCGTACTGATCATTCTTCGCACGCGTGAGCAATGGCGGCGGAGATCCAACAGCAGGACGTTGCCGGGGAAATCGTGATTGCCGGCGCCGGGCTGGCCGGTCTCGCCGTCGCCCTGGGGCTCCACCGTAAGGGCGTTCGGTGCGTGGTCCTGGAGTCGTCGCCGGTGCGCCGGACGTCCGGGTTCGCCTTCTTTACGTGGACCAACGCCTTCCGCGCGCTCGACGCTCTCGGCGTAGGCGACAAGATGAGAGGACGGCATCTGCAGCTTGAGGGGTATGTATGGGCAGCTCTATCCATTCATGTACACCTGTGAGTGTCCGATCGATGACGATGAGATGATGATGTATCCCTTTGTCAGGGTGCGGGTCGTGTCTTCGTCGACCGGGAAAGTGGCGCAAGAAATGGACCTCCAGGTGAAAGGAAAACTGTGAGTCAGATATCCAATAAGTATCAATCTTAGTCTCAGTCCCAAACTGTAATTTATCCTGTTCTGATCGGAGGTGCCACGCCGATGCAGGGGGCCTCATGAAGTCCGGTGCGTGCACCGTAACGTGCTGCTCCAGGCCCTGGAGGAAGAGCTGCCAGCGGGCACCATCCGCTACTCGTCCAAGATCGTCTCCATCGACCAGGACGAGCACGGCAGTGCCAAGATCCTCCATCTCGCCGACGGCACAACGATCAGAGCAAAGGTACTCATCGGCTGCGACGGGATCAACTCGGTGGTGGCCAAATGGCTGGGCCTCGCCAAGCCGTCCGACTCCGGTCGCCTGGCCACCAGAGGCCTCGCTCACTACCCCGACGGCGGCCACGGCTTCGAGCCCAAGATCCTGCAGCTCGTCGGCGAGGGCTTCCGCGCCGGCGTCGTGCCCACCAGCGACACGGACGTCTACTGGTTCTTCACCTGGTCGCCTTCCCCGGACGGCAAGGACGGCGCCGTCGACCGGAGCCCCGCGGCGATGAAGCAGTTCGTGCTGACCACGATGCGGGGCGCCAAGGTGAGCCCCCAGGTGCTGGAGGCCGTCGAGAGGAGCGAGATGAGCGACGTGCTCGCCGCGCCGCTGCGGTACCGTCCCCCGCTCTCCCTCCTGTTCGCCAGCATCAGCAAGGGGAACGTCTGCGTCGCCGGCGACGCGCTCCACCCCACGACGCCCGACCTGGCCCAGGGCGCGTGCACCGCGCTCGAGGACGGCGTCGTCCTGGCCCGTTGCCTCGGTGATGCCATGGCGGCCGACGGCGCCGGGGAGGAGAAGGAGAGGATTGAGCTGGCACTGCGCAGGTACGGCGGCATCCGGCGGTGGAGGAGCGCGCAGGTGATCGCAGCGTCCTACGTTGTAGGGTTCTTTCAGGAGAGTGATCACCCCGTCGTCAGCTTTGTGCGCGACAAGCTGCTGTCGGGGGTGCTCGCCAGGACGCTGCTCATGATGCCAGACCACGACTGTGGCAAGCTCTGAAGTCTAGTACGGAGTATATATACCAGCGTATATCTAATTTTTTTCCTTGGTCTGAATTTCTGATACACTAGAGGAAGATAAAGTAGTAGCACCCATCCATTTTATGTAATCTTTTCTCATGTATTTCATGGTTGCTAAGCTGGATCAATATTATTTGATCAACACTGTGATTATGTAAGGCTGTGTGCATCAACCGATGTAGAGGCCGGGGATCACCCCATTTCCAATTTTTTTTTTATCAACACTGTGATTATGTAAAAAAAATCACATCTAAAGTATATATCCAATAATGATATATAGAGAAAATGTAACCGTGATTTGGCCGGTGGGTTGAGTTCCGGAAGGCTCCGCCGGCGAATGTAACAGTGCTTTGCCTGGAGTTTGCTGGATCAGAGGTATTCGGTCGTGCGCACCCATGCATTTATTCCGACCGATTGGTTCTGGAGGGAGCGGCGCGAAGCTCTTTTTCTGTGTTGACATCAAGTGACTATGGATCCATGATGAAACTCGAAATAAGAGAATTTCATGAATGCCAGAGGGGAGGACTAGCTAAGGGAGGTTCAAGTCTCCGCGTTGTTGAGGGACTTGCTTGGTGTTCTGGGCTTCACAACAGTGGTATGAAAGTGGGGGCGACAACACAGTGAAAGGCAGAGTCCTACCTTTCAGGGTGAAAACCCAAGGTCTGGCCTTAACTGGTTGTGTCTGGCAATGGCCTTGGTGGAGGCATTGTTTTCAGAGCAGGAACTATCTTCAGGGTGAAAACCTAAGATCTTTGATCGGGCGACGACGGTGTTTGAGCACGGTTCCCTTCTTGGAGGTGTCATTTTTGGAGAGTCTGTAATTCAGGTGTTGTCTTGGCGGTGGATGTATTGTTGTTGTTAGGCCCGAGATACTGTAGCGGGACTTTTGTTTCTTAGTTTTCTTTTCCTTTTTTTTGGTTGTGTGCATCCGTAGTGCCATTAGGGTGGTGCGTTGTTGCAGAGGCTGGGTGTAATTGGTATCTCTTGATATTAATATATTCTCTTTATAAAAAATGATAGAGAAAATGATAAAATCTGAGAATTTTTTTCTATCTTTTTAAAAATGTCAACTATTGAATATCGGTTTTGCTAAGTCTCAGTCAACTGAGAATTACTTAAGTCTCAGTCACCTACAAAAATGCACTTGAGTTGCACTTTTCTGCTTAAAAAGTGCAATTGCACTTTTCTAGTAGAAAAGTGCAACTGATTCGAGTTGCACATTTTTTTGAACTGCAGTTGCACTTTTCTGAGGTGACTGAGACTTAAGAAAATCTCAGTCGACTGAGACATAGGCACACCTATTGAATATACACGCATACTTTTACTCCTATCTTAAAGTTGTCTTAAATCATCGACACTTTTTATAGATTGAAGAACTACTCCGGTCTTAAAGTTATGCAGTCACACGAGAATTTTGCTTAGTTATCTTTACTATTATATTAGAGTTGGTCGTAGGTCATACAACGCGTTTGGTGAAGGAGATTCAGAGCATCCAGACCATTCGATCCAAATCTAATGATATAAGACAGACCGGTGGTACATCCTCTCAACGCTTGGTTTAGCTAACTACCCTTCTCTGCCACCGATAAGTAAAAAAAATACCGTTTCAGAACACAATACGAAAGGAGAAACTCTCCTCATGTCGACTTCCTGCCATGGAACCCTAAGCATGGGGTGCCGTCGCCACCCCTCCCATCTCTCTCCTATCCCTAGCAGCCCCATGCCAAACTCATCAAGACCTCCAGAGTCCAGATCATACCCGGTTCCGCCGCCGATGCCATCCTCCTCGGCCATCGCCCTCCATAGCCCGCCTAGCCTTGCACTCCTCTCCCCGTCGTCGCTGTCGGCATGCCATTATCGCTCCCCAAGATCGACGCGAAGTGGACGCCACCGTCATGTCGTCCTTCTCTTCCTGTAAGGCGCCGCGATCTGGTCGTCGTGGCCGCAAGATTGGTACATCGTAGTCGCGGCCAGCAGGACCTGATCTGGCCTATCTCGGTGCCCTTGTCTATATTGTTGACGCTTTCTCCTACTCTCCCTTGCCTTCACCAGACAGCCCACTCCATGTTGTGGCATCTCATTCAATTGATGTGGGCATCCTTGTGATCTTGACAATTGCCACCCTTTTCGGGTTTGGGCATCCTATTTGCAAAGTGGAAGCAGATCTCGCAATAATGGAACCCTGGTAACTTTCTGACCATTCTGCAATGGATTTTTCATTCTGCAACGCTGGTAACTTTCTGACCATTTCAGTATGCTTTGAAACATAATGTGCTTGCTTATTTATTCCTCTATGCTTACTTCTCTTCACTCCTAAATTCTGACAGGGCTGCACTCCAACAATGTGTACATATATTTGTATATGCGTGCAAGGAATGTCACTTGTGGATCACGATTACACATTTTTCTGCAAGTCAATATGCCGGTTAGTACGCCCAGAACATAATTTCTGATCCTTAATTTAGGATTGCATTCAAAGTGCAAAGCAACCAGTTTGGCTTGCTTATTTATCTTTCTCCTACTTGTTTTATGTAGTTTATAATTACCCCTGCAGTACAGTATTGTATGTTCATGAGAAAAGATAAAAACCCCCAAAATTCTTTTCTATTTTTTAACATGAGTAAATATCCAGTTTCCCTATCATTTACCATAGTAGTTTGAGTCATAATCAATTCAGCTGCAAGATGCAGTAGCCTATATTTTGCTTGTGGTAATGTCCTCAATGACATGAACCATCTCACTATGAATTGATTTACCATAGTGTTTTTTAATTAATAAACTGAGAGTTCTTCCGAAAAGGCATGTATGAGTTATGTATAACATGTCTGAAGTAAATTTTCTTTTCTTTACATAAAGTGATTTGGAATATGTTGTAAAATTCCATGCGGTCCTCCATCTTGCAAAATCAGGTAAAGTGTTGTACCTGGTAAAATGTGAAATCTTCTTGGCGCATGGATGTTGTGTGATAGTATGATGTAAAGAGGTGAGGGAAGCATGCATGTGAGCATGCCCTTGATTATTGTGCTTCTGAAATCTTTCACGGTCCAAATGAATATATTCAAGTTCACTCCGTATAGACCCATAAGGTAAATAGGTGATGATACATATGCTGGTGCTTGGCTATGGAGTTTCTCACATTTCCTCCATCATTATTAAGCAAGAACTATTAGTGGAATTCCATAGAACTGCAGTATTTAAATTCCTCTATATTTGAAGATCGTATGATATAGAGTGCAATCTTCAATTGTTGGGAATTACATTGTTTTTATTCAGGTTGTATATGTCATTTGATCTCTTTTGAATATGGATCAACATCTAATAACATGATCTTCGTTCATCCTGATTGAGCTTAGCTGGTTCTATACCGCCAAAATGAAGTACAAATGTCTCGAGTTGATTACTTCCATGAGCATTTGCCGGTCTACTTTTTCCCATTGACTTTTAGTAAGTATAACTTTTTTTCCATCTTTATGGGTTTTATGGAACATATGCAGGTCAACCATGCTAGCTTTTTGGGAAGATCTATATTCTTTGTTATATATTTGCATGACTTGAGGTTTGAATCTTCAAAAATGTGCATTACAGGAAGGTGGTGAATTAATAATAAATGTGTTGAAGTGATCTTGTATGGAGGAGACAACATGCAGTTCTATGAGTGTTTCATGATTTCCTAAATGTATATTCAATTCATACCAGTCTCAAAACAAGGGAGGCATCGCTGCAACAAGATACGTGTGCTTTTTTTGCCTACGTTTTCGGAATCTGTACAATTTTACATTGCAATTTTTTCTATTATGTCTGAACTACTCTGACATGATCTACTTTCCACAGTGACGGAGAGTAGTAGGAACAGCGGATGAAGAAAGCAGGGAGAAGACAATGCATCGTCGTCGTGGAAGATCCAAGCCGGTGCAGGCCTGGCCAAAAGTCGGCGCTCTAATAATAAGGCTAATCGGCACATGGACCAACTCAAGAGCTAGCCTGTAGCCAAAGGTCCGTCTCTTGTTTGTTCATTTTTGGTTTCTGTGTTACTTGGCAAGTGTGTACTCATAGCTGTCTAAACTGCGTGGTGAGCTATTGATCAGTACATATGCCTGTACATCGATGAGATGGGATCGTGATGATCCAGATCTTGTCAAACTAAAATATTTTTAAATTTGCGGATATGGCCTTGTTAGGTAGTACAATATTTAAAGTCATGAGTATCATTTCCATTTTAACTAAATTTTGTTCCTTCGTTGGTCCAGGTCATATCTAAAATAATGGACCTTGAAGCTTTCAAGCTCAATGAGAAATACTTGCAAACTAGCAAGGTAATTTTGTTTTGTATTAAATTTTGCCTGACATTCTGAAGTATTGGGAACACTAAATATTGGCACATACGTTTGTAATGCAGCAAGTCACATACGAAATAAACTGGGCAGAGCACATGTCACTAGATATGTGACCTTGCAGACATGGAGTAGAATTTTATTTGGTGATCGGAAAGAATATTCAGCGGAGGCCCCTCACGGTAACAGACGGTCATTCTAATTGTTGGGTTACTTATCCTGAAATTACAAACAAAGATATAGCAGTTTGGAACAATTTTCTGTTGAAGTAAGTAGAATTTGTTCATGTATTCCCTTTATCAAAAAAGCATACTGTTCAGATGACATCTTGTCTAGACGTGGCTCCCACTGCTACTGTCATATGCATTTTACATTTACCATTGAACTAGGAAACAATGATGAAATATCCTGGGATTGCTCAGAATCATTCGGATATGTAGGATGCCCAGTTGTATGGCTTTTGACCACCTAGATATCATCAATAACGCGATTCAAGAGAACTCAAAATAGCATTTGGAAGGACTATCTTATCAAAATCAACATCTTCAGAGAATTGCCTGATGAGAACATGTTTACTTTTGCAACAGCTGCTTAGTCAACTTTACATCCGTTTTCACATCATAATCTCTTTTGCAGCAAGTTCACCAAGTTGACATTTAGCACGTCTACTACTTGCTTGTGCTGCAACAAAGTCCCGTTGAAATTTTCTGATAGAAAAGAAGGGGTACTGCGAAGAGGCACTAGGGATCTTCAGTGACTTGATTAACATGGATCCATCACATAAAATGTACTATTGAGACAAGCAAATCTTAGTCATAATAGACTAGGTAACGTCGAAAGTGTTTTCAGATCTTGAACAATTTCGCATTGTTAAGCTTATTTGCTTGTTATGAAAAATGTTGCAGAACCACCCACCTGAGAACAAGCATTCCACCGTTTCTGCATTTTAAATTTACTGATGTTTACAAGAATTTTCTTCTATCCTACATAAAACACCTTTATTTCCCCCACTTATATTAATGAAGTACTGAAGGTTGAAGTGCAAATTTGACCTTATACTTCCTATTGATATTAATGAGGTACTTCTTGTGATACACGTAGTCTCATTATAGTTTTACACTACTACCAAGTACCGTATCTGATTTGGTGATTGGAACGAACCTTAGACGCGGTGGGTTCCCTTCCCTGTATTATTCGCTCGTTAAGCCATGAATAATTTATGATCTTATAGGTCACTGGTTGTGATTTACCTTCATGCTTACATGACAGTCCCCCCTTAATTAATTGGAGTTAATTACTCGAATTGGTTACTACTTATAGTTGTCCACATTAGAGTTAAAATAGATAAGAAAATAAATAAATTATAATGTAGTATTTGTAGGTACCCTTTGATCGTGATGTGGATGAGATCAAGTCAACTCTCCGAAGATACAAAACTCAGCAGCAGTTCCGACTTATAAGTTTATTGTGATGAATCACTGATACATCATCGCCAATTGGAATTTTCAATCTCAAGCGCAATATATGCATGGCAAGAACGTCTCCTTTCCTGCACCTCAAAATTTTCACACTCTTTGGCAATAATCCAAGGTGGTGGTCTAAGATAAGGTGAGTGAGCGGTATAGATTGGGTGACTCACGTGTTAGGTATATGTACCAATGCAAAGCCATTTAAAAATAAATTCAACGCGTTTCCTTTTGAAGATCATAGTCTCATAGAAGACAATAGGTCCGATGTTAAGATTCTTCCGTGGAATGTCACCAGGTTTTACACAAAACAAGGAATTGTCATTCTTCTTGTATACATGTTCGGTATGATCAAATTTAAATATTTACCTCATAAATGTTTTATTTTTATAGATCATGGTTTGATTAAAATTTAAAAGTATATTTTTTTTTTGAAAGAAACCACAAACATAAGCCACAATGCATGTTGTTCTAAGACGACGAAAACATATCAAGAAAAATATTAGAGGCCGTGGCAACGCACGGGCATTCAACTAGTCACGTTTAAGATGCAAGTGATGTTATTGCAATTGCAATGCATTAGTGACTTTTAGTTGGCATGTTGAAGATAAAAATAAAGATGCCAATTGATGTCGTTGCACTGCATCGCATTGGGAGTGGCAAGAGCTGTCATTTTTTTTTTTGAATTAATGGCAAGAGCTGTCCTAAATCATTTTGGAGTAGGATGATAGTAGGAGGCAGCACCCCATATGACTGGGAGAGGAGTACTTGGCGTCCCACTGCCAGATCATAGGGCAATGTCTAACCTCTTCAAGTACGGGGCTTGCTTAATTTGTTCGGTAGTACTCCTACGTTGGATCGAGCTGAAGTGGAGGACTACTCGAAGATCCCATCAGCATTGTCAGCATCGTCAGCGGTGACGCCAGATTTCTGCTGCTTCTTTCTCTTGAAGGAAAATAAATACGTGCTCTGATCTGATCTATGAGTCTGTACTCTGCAAGTATGCAGGCATATCTCTATCTCTACTATATCTCTACTATATAAAAAGGAAGAACATGTTCTGTTTCCTCCGGTATGGGGTTTCGTCAAGCATATTTTGATAAGACATTTTTACCCTTCCACCTTGCCTCAAACAAATTCAGCACGGCAAATAAAATAGGCAAGTAAAGGAAAGTCCAGCGCATTACAGGTAAAGGAAAGGAAATTACGCCACAAATCCCAGGAAACAATCACGTCCCAGAAAACCAAATCGCAGGCTACAGGAAAGGGAAATTACACCATTATGTCCAGGGAAGGAAACCGCACATCTATTTCAGGTATCTCCATCAACCAAATCGCAACACTATAATTCATGGCTATCGCAGCACTATAATTCATGGCTACAAAAAAGGAAAATTACACCGTTATGGCAGGGCTACATAGAAGGAAACCGCCCGGCCATTTCAGGGATCTCCATCATTGAGGATCAACAATACCGGTATATACATAGTACCTTGAACCATTGTTATGCCAGATAACTCCTGGGATCATAACCACACCTCTTGCTGTTCGAAGAATTCCCCATCAGAGAAACATCGGATCAACAGAAAAAGGTATCAAATTGTATCTATTTTAGTCTCATGCAGATCACCAGCATTTTGTTTGAAGAATTTCCCCATCATGTGACAATCTGCAGTAATCATGGTTTGAACAAATAGTTTCATATCTTCACTGAACATTGCTCTTCAAGACGCAATAGAAGGATGGAACGATGACATTTTCTTATGGCGCCGCATCACATTATCTGGGCTGCCTACAAATCATGACAGGTGATAATCCATGGCATAAAACGTATTGACCATATCTTGTCTACAGTCTCGCTAACAATAAATGTGTACTTTCTATATAGCCACATGTCAGGATTCTTGGTGCTCAAATTTATGCGGTGGTGGGATGGTCAAGAAATTAGAGAGGTATTGTCATCAGCATTAGTATTGGCTACCAAGTGTCTACGTAAAAGAAATGGAGGAAGCAACTATCACTTGAATATATACATCAAGAGATAACCAAGCATGAGATACTCTATTATATCATCTCCTTAATTAACCACAGGAATTCAGTATAACTTCAAGATGGAACAACTGGCAGCATGTGTGTTCAATCCGAAACATGTGTGTACATCATGGCAGGAATACTCTATTATCAAAAATTCGAACTACAACAACTAATTATGTCCATGAGTGAGCATATTAAACTACACACCTAAGACAAAATGTGTCCATGAGTGACCTTTTGAGTCACTTTGCAGGCCGTGGCACACACCTTCTCACTTTGACCAGACTGAATGAGTATTAGACATCACTCAACACTTGACTGACAATATCACCATTGTTTCCATAGGTATCAAAGAAACTCATGTCTTGGTTTAGCAAGATTTGGACATACTTTCATCTTATCACTGCTTCTGCCTTTCCCCAATCAAAATGCAGCATGAAACCTCTGTAATTATACCAGAGGTGATCAAATATGTAACACAAGGGTACTGTTTAGTGATTTCTATAAGTTGCTACAGCCTCATCTTACCTATCCATCCAGCAAAGAAAACACCAATGGCTATACAGAGGAAGTATAAAGCATGTTGTAGAGCCAACCAAAAAAAGGGAATTTGTCAAACACAGACAAATAATCCGGTAGAGACAAAAGCTAAGACAGGAAGAGATCAAACTAAGTGAGGAAAATATACAATTCAGAATTCAGAATTGCATTTCTTTTCTGTACATAGTCTATCCATTATATAATTTTATCATGTCTAAGCATATATATAAATACTCGTTGCACACTTATATGTGAAAGAAAGGATTCACCTATGTTATAAAACAAGGAGGCTTTTCTGAATATATGCAATTGCTCTCCATATAATTTTTTCCTCTCCAAGTCCTCAACAGTTATAGCCTACAAACGGAAATTGAGCTTGTAAATTTTATAACCCAGAAATAAATATTGGATAGACGCGAACCGAACAGTGTGGGGCACGAAAAAATACCAGTGACCAGTCGCGGGCGAGGTGGGCAAGGGCGTCGATCATCAAATCCGGGAGCATGCCGTACTTGGGCCGCTCGAGGAGGCTCGCAGCTGTGGATTCGAGGAAGACCAGGTCTGAGCCTCTGCCTCCGCCGACGGGAATGAAGGAGAGCCGAAGAGGAGAGGGTTCATGACGCAGTCGATGTCCTCCTCCAGCCTGAGCTTCGGCACGCTCGCCGCCTCCACGGGGTCAATGAGGGGCCTCGGAGCAGCGTGCTAGCTGGGGTCGCCGGGGGCCGTCGATGAGCTGGGCGGAGCGAGCCGACATGCCCCCACCTGACTGATTGCGGCGATGAGCGGAACATCCATGGCGCCGCACTGTATTTCCTGGGCCAGCTAACGCAGCGGCCCGGACAGCCTCAGTCGCCTCCACATCTTGGAGCTGGAAGAAGGGGTGGCCGGCGGTGCGGTCGATTCGCCGTGGAAGACGAAGGCCCGGATGGTGGCAGGGCGTGCGGCGGCCCGGCCTCAGTCGCCACCATGGCGCGAACGGTGGCAGGGCGCACGCGGCGGCCCGACCTCAGTCACCGCCCACGACGCAGACGGAGGTGTGGTCGAATCGGCGGAGGCGTCGTCGGCGACGAAGCTGAGGCAGTTGCGCTGAGGCGAGGCATGGGTTGGGCTCTATAGTTTCCTTTTTTCTTTTCTATTTATTTTTTAAAAGATAGATATCGGTTTGAGACGAAGCAAGTCAGAACCTGATTTGTCTCCTCGTTAGAGGAGCCAGTTTCGGCAGTGTATCTATCCAGCGCAAATACACACACTGTACGAGAGAGAGGGGTAGTATGTGTGTATTTGTGTTTTAAAATCTTAATTTAAAACCATTAAAACTTCTTGATAATTTGTGAAATACAAAATTTATCATAAAAAATATCATGAAATTTTAGACAATAAGTATTTTGTCTAACATTTCTGGGTAGATACATCTCACTCGGTATCATGACTACTTAAAACTTAATTTACTAGACTCGACATCAACGTCGCCAGACTCCAGCATGTGAAGGAATGAACTACAAATGCAACACAGTGGAGGTTGTAATTCTAACAAAAATCATGCGCCTAAAAATCAAGGCTGCGACCAAATTGCGTACCTAGATTCATCAGGCACGGGCCACCGTCGAAGAGAGTAACATAGCGGGTGGGGACTTAGAGGAATCGCACGACGGAGGGCGCGGTGGGATGGCTACCTTCCGTTTCTGCTTTGCCGCGGCGGCGGGCTCTCCTGCCTTTGATTTCCGTAGCAGCGGGGCAGCCTTGGTCATTCACGGGATAAGTTGACGCATTATGTTTATTTGTCTAAAAGAAAGAAATTTTTAAAAGTTAGCTTTCAATAACTAGTCACGGTGAATCTAAAAAAATATATATTTCACTAATTTTGAAATAACAGAAAATAAAAAAAGGTCGCGTGCTAAAAAATGCTCACTCGTAACAAAAATAAATCGTGCATTAGAAAAAATGTTCATGTTGTCCAACAATTATTCACGGACATTCAAAAAAGGGTCATTATTTTACAAAAATGTTCTATGTCCGAAAAAGGTTCACCAATTCCTAAAACAAGTTCATGCATTTTAAGAAATGTTTGTGTGTTGTAAATTATATATGTGCATTGAGAAATAAAATTTAAAGACCCGTGACAACGCACGGGCATTTGTACTAGTATACATATACACTCACCAGACGCTCTCGATTTACATGCTC
Organism: Lolium perenne; assembly: GCF_019359855.2. NCBI lineage: Eukaryota > Viridiplantae > Streptophyta > Magnoliopsida > Poales > Poaceae > Lolium > Lolium perenne. The sequence continues at coordinate 362,953,863 of NC_067247.2, read as the reverse complement.
ACACAGTTCACAGGTGAAACCAATACCAGTTCACAGTTCAACTCGATCGCCTAGAACCATAGTCAGCCGGCCGGTCCCACATACAAAGTCATGGCAACGGCCACGCGACAGAAGGACGCCGCAGAGGAGGTGATGATCGTCGGCGCCGGCGTGGCCGGCCTGGCCGTCACCATGGGGCTCCACAGGAAGGGCGTTCGGAGCGTGGTGCTGGAATCGTCGCCGGTGCTCAGAACGTCTGGGTTCGCGATCATGGCATGGACGAACGCCTTCCGCGCGCTCGACGCCCTTTGAGTAGGCGACACCATCAGGAGTAAACATGCGTAGATTCAGGGGTACAGTTGCATGCATTTTCAGTCCTTGTTGCCCTTGATTATACTGTAGATGTTCAATCCTTTCATTCATGCATATTGGTGTACGTTTAATTAGGGTGCGTGTCATGTCTTCGTCTACCGGGGAAGTGGCGCGAGAGATGGATCTCCGGGTTCAAGGAAAACTGTGAGGAGGATTTCTATCCAGTACCAGTTCTTGGTGACGTAGGCAATGTTTGATGCAGTATCTGGCACTCGTTGATGCAGGGGACCCCATGAAGCCCGGTGCGTGCAGCGCAACGTCCTGCTGGAGACACTGGAGGCAGAGCTGCCGAGAGGCACCATCCGCTACTCCTCCAAGATCGTCTGGGTCGACGACGACGGCGACGGCGAGGGTACCAAGATCCTCCATCTCGCCGACGGCTCGACTCTCAGAGCAAAGGTGCTGATCGGCTGCGACGGGATCAACTCGGTGGTGGCCAGATGGCTGGGGCTGGCGAAGCTGTCGGACTCGGGGCGCACGGCCACGCGGGGACACGCCAGGTACCCCGACGGCCACGGCTTGGAGCACAAGATGATGCAGTTCAGCGGCCAGGGCTTCCGCGCCGGCATGGTCCCCTGCAACGACACGGACGTCTACTGGTTCTTGACATGGTCTCCGACTGGCAAGGAGGACGATGATCGACCGGAGCCCGGCGGCGATGAAGCAGTTCGTGCTGACCAAGCTGAGGAGTATCAACGCCCCTGCCAAGGTGCTGGAGGCGGTGGAGAGGAGCGAGATGAACGACGTGCTCGTGGCGCCGCTGCGGTACCGGCCCCCGCTGTCGCTCCTGTCCACGAGCATCAGCAAAGCGAACGTGTGCGTCGCCGGCGACGCGCTCCACCCTGGCGCAGGGCGCGTGTGTGGCGCTGGAGGACACCGTCGTCCTGGCGCGGTGCCTCGGCGACGCCATCGTCGGTGACGGGACGGAGACGGTCGAGGCGGCCCTGCGCCGGTACGCCGTGATCCGGCGGTGGAGGAGCGCCCAGGTAATCGCGGCATCCTACGTGGTGGGTCTGGTGCAGCAGAGTGATCGCGCCGTGGTGAGCTTCGTGCGGGACAGGATGCTAGCCGGGTTGCTGGCAAAGGGGCTCCTGATGATGGCATGATGCCGGACTACGACTGCGGCACGCTGTCAGGCAGGCAACTGCCTTGATTCACTTGGGGTTGTTGTCAGAGTTGGACGCGACAGTGAGTAGTGTCTCTCGGTGCGCTACTAGTGGGTATTTCTTCCTATTTGAAAAAGAAAGTGTAAATTTCGAATAAAAATATGTTGTATGTTGACCACAAATTTGTTATTTTTTCCGTAGCTTAAAATACAAAGCAATTTCTACCAAACCTTTGCGCGAATATTCAGAATATGTGTATGTATTCATAAAAAATCAATGATTTTTTGAAACACAAAAGCATAATTTTAAAATATCACGAAAACCAGAAGCACTCTCCGGTGCACCAAATCTGCTCATGTATTTCCTGGTCTATTGAAATTAAGGAGCTGATGTAGATTTACTAGAAAGCTTCCAAAACTGTTTGGGTTCTGGCTTATTTAATCTATGTACACATTTCAAGATGCCATACCTTTCTTCTACACAAACCATTTCGCTAAATATCTTCAAGGGCATCTCTATTGAGCTCGACACAAATCGAACACCTTTTGACATACCTTTTCCCTACACAAACCATTTCAATGTATATGTCTAAGGCAACTCCAGCAGCACACCGCCAATCGGACACCAAAAGTGTCTGTTTTGCTCCGTTTGAATCTAGTCGCGAACGCACAAATCGATCCCGCTACCCCTCGTCCGTTTGGGTCGGACCCAACCCAGTGGCCCAGCACAATTTTTTATTTTGATAAATTTTTATAGATATAAAATTTAGTTTGCATAACTGAAAGGGAAAAAAGGACATAGAAAAAAGAAGAACAAAGCCCTAGTCTGCTACTCATCGTCCTCCTAGGTCACCGACATCTAAAAAGCGTTGGACTCCAAGCGTGTGTGTCATTGATGGCGGCGTAAAAGACCAACCGCCCGCACGCTAGACCTGGCATGGCCGTTGAAATCGAAGCGAGCTATTGATGGCGAAGCACTACCTAGTACTTGCGCAAAAGACGAAGCGAGCGCTCACCTGCCATCCGGCCCAAGCCAGCAGCGGAAGGAACCTCGTGGTCCGCGCTGTGTCCGCTGCGACGTATTTGCCACCAAAATTTAACATGACATGGATCGTCGCGGACACGAAAAGCCATTTGCATCGGGCCACCGGGCTGGGTTTTGGCTGTCCTCGTGTCCGCTTGGACCAAAACGGACCGGTGGAGATGACCTCACTAACTAAGCATGCTAACTTTGCGGAACGATCGCTTAGAAAATGAATGCAAGGGTGTCAGGGGACAGGAACATCACCTTCTGAGTTCAAGCTTTACGCCCCTTACAAAAGTAAAATCCAAGCTTTGATAATTACTTGGACCACAAACTTTTTCTCCTCTCTCCTCTCAGTCGCCGCCTCCATTTCATCCTCCTCTATAGATTGGTTCCCCCTCCTCCGGTCGGCTTCGCCGGTGTCGGGAGGAGTGGGGAACCCGATCTATGCGTGGAGTTTCGAATAAAAGTATTTTTTTTATTAGATTATGTTAGGATTTTGGTAGCCGCCTTTTTGTTGGTTTCCCTTCAATGGAGATGGCATCGTCTGCAATAAGTGATCTTCGGCCTTTCATTCGGCGACGAGATCTTCATCCCGGCGTCAATGGTGGTGTTGAACAATCACAATTTTCTAGGTATGGACCTTTGGATCTTGCCAGATCGATTTTGGATCTTTTGTCCTTGTTACCGCGAGGAGGATTATCCTCGCAGTTTTTGTCCCGGCTGCTACGTCCTCGACAATGGTGATTTGTACTCTCGGCTCTCCATCGACGATGACAAAGCTAGTCGGTTATTATTCCCTGACATACTGGTGTTGGTACTCTTGTCGATGTTGTATGACTGCTTTAATGGTTGCATGCGTGCACGCAACCTTGGTATTGCGGGTCAAAAAATTATTGGAGAACTTTCGTCGGTATCTACAGATCTATGGTTCGTTATCTATCTTTGGCTGCGTTCAGAAGAGTATAAGATTGTGTTCTGGAAGAAAAAAGAAATTGAAGGCCTCGAAGATTTGTTACTATCTTTTAGATTTTATTTTGTAATTATTGATTCAGTTCATGTATCTCTACCATGTACTATTTGTTGCTATCAGGGGCGGGCCTAGCTCAAGTCAAGAGTATTCAGTTGAATACCCTTTATTTTTTCCAAAGCATTTATATGTATGTAGTCTATGCTGCTGTCTGCATATGCATGTATGAAAAATTATGTTCTACTAGATGACCCGTTGCGCTATCGCGCAATGGCAGAATCTGAACAGAATTTAAACCAGAAGTGTTTTAGCTTATTTTAGTAGATGCATCTGTTATGAACTTTTGATATGATCCATTCACATAATCCATGGTGAACTTTGTAAGGCAACAATGACCAAACCGAAATAAACAATAAATCTCCATAGTTAAAAAAAGCCCCGAGGGAAATATTCATTTGCAAGAGCATAAAACTTAGCATTAGAAATCTTGTTCTGAAGATCCTAAATAGTGTTTTTGATATGTTTGTAACCGCAGCCCTAAACTAAATAATCACATGATTGTGTGAATAGAGCAAGAACAGAAAATAAATATTAGCTTATAATATCCCAAAATTTGGAACCAATACACTCTAGGGAGTGAGTATGTTAACATGCCAACATACTATACAAGATGAAGCTGTAAAACAGGAGAACCAAGTTCATAAAAAAGAGATCGAACTCAATAAACAGAACTACCAGAGTGTGCATAGATTATATACGCATTACATCCAATGATGAAGGAGATATGCCCTAGAGGCAATAATAAAGTGGTTATTATTTATATCTTTATGTTTATGATAAATGTTTATATATCATGCTAGAATTGTATTAACCGAAACATTAGTACATGTGTGATATGTAGACAAACAAGAAGTCCCTAGTATGCCTCTTAAACTAGCTTGTTGATTAATGGATGATTAGTTTCATAATCATGAACATTGGATGTTATTAATAACAAGGTTATGTCATTGTGTGAATGATATAATGGACACACCCAATTAAGCGTAGCATAAGATCTCGTCATTAAGTTATTTGCTATAAGCTTTCGATACATAGTTACCTAGTCCTTATGACCATGAGATCATGTAAATCACTTATACCGGAAAGGTACTTTGATTACACCAAACACCACTGCGTAAATGGGTGGCTATAAAGGTGGGATTAAGTATCCGGAAAGTATGAGTTGAGGCATATGGATCAACAGTGGGATTTGTCCATCCCGATGACGGATAGATATACTCTGGGCCCTCTCGGTGGAATGTCGTCTAATGTCTTGCAAGCATATGAATGAGTTCATAAGAGACCACATACCACGGTATTTAGTAAAGAGTACTTGTCAGGAGACGAGGTTGAACAAGGTATAGAGTGATACCTAAGATCAAACCTCGGACAAGTAAAATATCGCGAGACAAAGGGAATTGGTAATATATGTGTATGGTTCATTCGATCACTAAAGTCATCGTTGAATATGTGGGAGCCATTATGGATCTCCAGATCCCGCTATTGGTTATTGGTCGGAGTGAGTACTCAACCATGTCCGCATAGTTCTCGAACCGTAGGGTGACACACTTAAAGTTGGATGTTGAAATGGTAGCACTTGAATTATGGAATGGAGTTCGAATATTTGTTCGGAGTCCCGGATGAGATCCCGGACATCACGAGGAGTTCCGGAATGGTCCGGAGAATAAGATTCATATATAGGATGTCATTTTATGTGAAATAAAATGTCGCGGAAGGTTCTATGGAAGGTTCTAGAAGGTTCTAGAAAAGTCCGGAAGAAACCACCAAGGAAGGTGGAGTCCACAAGGGACTCCACCTCCATGGCCGGCCAGCCCTTGATGGGGTGGAGTCCCAAGTGGACTCCACCATAGGGGGCCGGCCACCCCCCACATGGGAGGTGGGAATCCCACCTTTGGGTGGGAGTCCTAGTTGGGCTAGGTTTCCCCTCCTATGGAAGGTTTTGGTTTCGGGTCTTATTCGAAGACTTGGACACCAACACTTGGGATCCACCTATATAATGAGGGGCCAAGGGAGGGGGCCGGCCAACCCCAAGACCACAAGCTGGCCGCCCCCCATAGAGTGGCCGGCCACCCCTCCCAAACCCTAGCCAAGCTCCTCTCCTCCATATTGCCCGCATAGCTTAGCGAAGCTCCGCCGGACTTCTACACCGCCACCGACACCACGCCGTCGTGCTGTCGGATTCAAGAGGAGCTACTACTTCCGCTGCCCGCTGGAACGGGGAGGTGGACGTCGTCTTCATCAACAACCGAACGTGTGACCGAGTACGGAGGTGCTGCCCGTTCGTGGCGCCGGAACCGATCGTGATCAAGATCTTCTACGCGTTTTTGCAAGCGGCAAGTGATCGTCTACCGCAGCAACAAGAGCCTCATCTTGTAGGCTTTGGAATCTCTTCAAGGGTGAGACTCGATACCCCCTCGTTGTTACCGTCTTCTAGATTGCATCTTGGCTTGGATTGCGTGTTCGCCGTAGGAAAATTTTTGTTTTCTATGCAACGTTATCCTACAGTGGTATCAGAGCCGTGTCTATGCATAGATGGTTGCACGAGTAGAACACAATGGTTTGTGGGCGTTGATGCTCTTGTTATCTTTAGTTTGAGTACTTTGCATCTTTATGGCATAGTGGGATGAAGCGGCTCGGACTAACTTTACATGACCGCGTTCATGAGACTTGTTCCTCGTTCGACATGCAACTTGTATTGCATAAGAGGCTTTGCGGGTGTCTGTCTCTCCTACTATAGTAAAGATTCAATTTACTCTTCTATTGAAAACATTAGTATCAACGTTGTGGTTCATGTTCGTAGGTAGATTAGATCTCTCTCGAAAACCCTAAACCACGTAAAATATGCAAACCAAATTAGAGACGTCTAACTTGTTTTTGCAGGGTTTGGTGATGTGATATGGCCATAATGTGATGATGAATATGTATGAGATGATCATTATTGTATTGTGGCAACCGGCAGGAGCCTTATGGTTGTCTTTAAATTTCATGTTGAGTAGTATTTCAAAGTAGTTGTAATAGTTGCTACATGGAGGACAATCATGAAGACGGCGCCATTGACCTTGACGCTACGCCGACGATGATGGAGATCATGCCCGAAGATGATGGAGATCATATCCGTGCTTTGGAGATGAAGATCAAAGGCGCAAGAACAAAAGGGCCATATCATATCACATATGAACTGCATGTGATGTTAATCCTTTTTATGCATCTTATTTTGCTTAGATCGCGACGGTAGCATTATAAGATGATCCCTCACTAAAATCTCAAGATAATAAAGTGTTCATCCTTAGTAGCACCGTTGCCAAGTCTTGTCGTTTCGAAGCACCTCGTGATGATCGGGTGTGATAGATTCAATAAGTACATATAACGGTGCAAGACAGTTTTGCACATGCGGATACTAAGGTGGCCTTGATGAGCCTAGCATGTACAGACATGGTCTCGGAACACGTGATACCGAAAGGTAGAGCATGAATCATATGGTTGATATGATGAACACTTTGAGTGTTCGCCATTGAAATCACACCTTTTCTCGTGATGATCGGGTTTAGGTGCGGTGGATTTGGTTCGTGTGATCACTAAGACAATGCGAGGGATATTGTTTTGAGTGGGAGTTCACTTAGGTTTTTAATTATGTTGAATTAAAATTTGAACTCAATTTGTCATAAACTTAGTCTAAACTATTGCAAATATATGTTGTAGAGATGGCGTCCCCAATCAATTTTAATCAGTTCCTAGAGAAAGAGAAACTTAAGAGCAACGGTAGCAACTTCACCGACTGGTTCCGTCATGTGAGGATCTTCCTCTCTGGCGGAAATCTGCAATTTGTGCTTGATGCACCGCTAGGTGACCCTCCTGCAGAAGATGAATCCGATGAAGTAAAAGCTGTTTACGCGACTCGGAAAACTCGGTACTCTCAAGTTCGGTGTGCCATCCTGTGCAGTCTGGAATCCGATCTTCAACTACGTTTTGAGCACCATGATCCTCATGAGTTGATGAATGAGCTGAAAGCTATATTCGAGACTCATGCGGCGATGGAATGCTATGAAGCATCGAAACATTTCTTCACCGTATGATAGAAGAAGGCAGCTCCGTTAGTGAGCACATGCTCGCCATGACCGGGCATGCGAAGAAACTCGTTGACTTGGGAATAGTGATTCCTAACAGATCGGGGATTAATCGTGTCCTTCAATCACAGCCACCAAGTTACAAGAACTTTGTGATGAACTACAATATGCAGAACATGAACAAGGAGTTACCTGAACTTTTTGGCATGCTAAAAGCTGCTGAGATTGAGATCAAGAAAGAGCACCAAGTGTTGATGGTCAACAAGACCACCAGTTTCAAGAAACAGGGGCAAGTCTAAGGGAAAATTCAAGAAGGGTGGCAAGAAAGCTGCCACGCCTCCTATGAAACCTAAGAACGGCCCTAAGCCTGATGCTTGAGTGCTATTATCGCAAGGAGAAGGGACACTGGAAGCGTTATTGCTCCAAGTATCTGGCTGATCTGAAGAGCGGCCTTGTCAAGAAGAAGAAAGAAGGTATATTTGATATACATGTTATAGATGTTCATTTCACTGGTTCTCGTTCTAGTACCTGGGTATTTGATACTGGTTCGGTTGCTCATATTTGTAACTCGAAACAGAACTAAAGAATAAACGACAACAGCCGAAAGATGAAGTGACGATGCGCGTTGGAAACGGATCCAAGGTCAATGTGATCGCAGTCGGCACACTTCCTCTACATCTACCTTCGGGATTAGTTTTAAGCCTAAATAATTGCTATTATGTACCTGCGTTGAGCATGAACATTATATCTGGATCTTGTTTAATGCAAGACGGTTATTCATTCAAGTCTGAGAATAATGGTTGTTCTATTTTTATGAATAATATCTTTTATGGTCGAGCACCACAAAAGAATGGCTTATTTCTATTAGATCTCGATAGTAGTGATACGCATATACATAACATTGATGCTAAGCGAATTAAACTTAATGATAATTCTACTTATATGTGGCACTGTCGTCTTGGTCATATTGGAGTGAAACGCATGAAGAAACTCCATACTGATGGATTACTTGAATCACTTGACTTTGAGTCACTTGATAGATGCGAAGCATGTCTAATGGGTAAAATGACAAAGACTCCATTTTCTCAGTATGATGGAGCGAGCTACGACTTATTGGAAATCATACATACAGATGTATGTGGACCAATGAGCGTAGCATCGCGCGGTGGTTATCGTTATGTTCTAACCTTCACAGATGATCTGAGTAGATATGGGTATATCTATTTCATGAAACATAAATCCGAAACTTTCGAGAAGTTTAAGGAATTTCAAAGTGAAGTAGAAAATCAACGTAACAAGAAGATCAAATTTCTACGATCTGATCGTGGAGGTGAATATCTGAGTTATGAGTTTGGCATGCATTTAAAGAAATGCGGAATACTTTCACAATTGACACCGCCGGGAACACCTCAACGAAACGGTGTGTCCGAACGTCGTAATCGAACTCTCTTAGATATGGTTCGTAGTATGATGTCTCTTACTGATTTGCCGTTATCATTTTGGAGTTATGCATTAGAGACAGCCGCATTCACTTTAAATAGAGCACCATCAAAATCCGTAGAAACGACACCGTATGAATTATGGTTTAATAAGAAACCTAAGCTGTCGTTCCTGAAAGTTTGGGGTTGCGAAGCCTATGTAAAGAAGTTACAACCAGACAAGCTAGAACCCAAAGCGGAGAAATGCGTCTTCATAGGATACCCTAAGGAAACTATAGGGTACACTTTCTATCACAAATCCGAAGGCAAAATCTTTGTTGCTAAGAACGGAACCTTTCTTGAGAAAGAATTTCTCACTAAAGAAGTGACTGGAACAAAAGTAGAACTCGATGAGATTGATGAATCTATACTCGTTGATCAGAGTAGCGCGATCGGAAGTTGTACCTGTACCGCCTACACCGGCAACAGAGGAAGCTAATGATAATGATCATGAAACTTTGAACGAGGAAACTATTGAACCTCGCAGATCGACAAGGGAACGTGCCACTCCTGATTGGTATGATCCTTGTCTAAATGTCATGATTGTAGATAACAATGATGAGGACCCTGCGACGTATGAAGAAGCGATGATGAGCCCAGATTCCAACAAATGGCAAGAAGCCATGAAATCCGAAATGGGATCCATGTATGATAACAAAGTATGGACTTTGGTAGACTTACCTGATAGCCGAAAGGCTGTCGAGAATAAATGGATCTTCAAGAGAAAAACAGATGCTGATGGTAATATTATCGTCTATAAAGCTCGACTTGTCGCAAAGGGTTTCCGACAAATTCAAGGAGTTGACTACGATGAGACTTTCTCACCTGTAGCGAAGCTAAAATCTGTGAGGATTTTGTTAGCAATAGCTGCATTTTTCGATTATGAGATTTGGCAGATGGATGTCAAAACGGCGTTCCTTAATGGAGATATTGAGGAAGAGTTGTATATGGTACAACCCAAAGGTTTTGTCGATCCTAAAAATGCTGACAAAGTATGCAAACTTCAGCGTTCAATCTATGGACTGAAGCAAGCATCAAGAAGTTGGAACCGACGCTTTGATAAGGTGATCAAAGACTTCGGGTTTATACAGTGTCATGGAGAGGCCTGTATTTACAAGAAAGTGAGTGGGAGCTCTGTAGCATTCCTGATATTATATGTAGATGACATATTATTGATCGGGAATGATATAGAACTATTGAGCAGTGTTAAGGGTTATTTGAATAATAGTTTTTCAATGAAAGACCTTGGTGAAGCATCGTATATATTAGGCATCAAGATTTATAGAGATAGATCAAGACGCCTAATAGGGCTATCACAGAGTACATATCTGGACAAGATTCTAAAGAAGTTTAGAATGGACGAAAGTAAGAAAGGGTTCTTACCTATGTTACCAGGCAAGGTATTGAGTAAAACTCAAGGACCGGCTACGGCAGAAGAAAGAGAAAGGATGTGTAACATCCCCTATGCCTCGGCAAAGAGGATCTATCATGTATGCCATGCTATGTACTAGACCGGATATAGCACATGCTGTTAGTTTGACTAGCAGATATCAAAGTGATCCAGGAATGGAACACTGGACAGCGGTCAAGAATATCCTGAAGTACTTGAAAAGAACTAAGGATATGTTTCTTTGTTATGGAGGTGACCAAGAGCTCGTTGTAAACGGTTACACCGATGCAAGTTGGAACACCGATCCCGATGACTCTAAGTCACAATCTGGGTACGTGTTTATATTGAATGGTGCCGCGATGGCTGGGCAAGCTCGAAGCAAAGTGCACGGTGGCGAAGTCTTCAACGTAATCGAGTACATAGCGGCTTCAGAGGCTTCATCGAAGCGGTATGGATGAAGAGGTTCATTGTAGAGCTCGGTGTGGTTCCTAGTGCATTAGACCCATTAATCATTTACCGTGATAACATGGGTGCCATCGCCAATGCACAAGAGCCAAGGTCACACAAGAGGCTGAAGCATATCAAGCTGCGTTACCACTCGATTCGCGAGTACATCGAAGATGGAGAAGTAAAGATTTGCAAAGTACACACCGATCCGAATGTAGCAGATCCGTTGACTAAAGCTCTCCCTAGGGCAAAGCATGACCAACACCGTAATGCCATGGGTGTTAGGTATATTACAATGTAATCTAGATTATTGACTCTAGTGCAAGTGGGAGACTGAAGGAGATATGCCCTAGAGGAAATAATAAAGTGGTTATTATTTATATCTTTATGTTTATGATAAATGTTTATATATCATGCTAGAATTGTATTAACCGAAACATTAGTACATGTGTGATATGTAGACAAACAAGAAGTCCCTAGTATGCCTCTTAAACTAGCTTGTTGATTAATGGATGATTAGTTTCATAATCATGAACATTGGATGTTATTAATAACAAGGTTATGTCATTGTGTGAATGATATAATGGACACACCCAATTAAGCGTAGCATAAGATCTCGTCATTAAGTTATTTGCTATAAGCTTTCGATACATAGTTACCTAGTCCTTATGACCATGAGATCATGTAAATCACTTATACCGGAAAGGTACTTTGATTACACCAAACACCACTGCGTAAATGGGTGGCTATAAAGGTGGGATTAAGTATCCTAAAGTATGAGTTGAGGCATATGGATCAACAAGTGGGATTTGTCCATCCCGATGACGGATAGATATACTCTGGGCCCTCTCGGTGGAATGTCGTCTAATGTCTTGCAAGCATATGAATGAGTTCATAAGAGACCACATACCACGGTACGAGTAAAGAGTACTTGTCGGGGAGACGAGGTTGAACAAGGTATAGAGTGATACCTAAGATCAAACCTCGGACAAGTAAAATATCGCGAGACAAAGGGAATTGGTAATATATGTGTATGGTTCATTCGATCACTAAAGTCATCGTTGAATATGTGGGAGCCATTATGGATCTCCAGATCCCGCTATTGGTTATTGGTCGGAGTGAGTACTCAACCATGTCCGCATAGTTCTCGAACCGTAGGGTGACACACTTAAAGTTGGATGTTGAAATGGTAGCACTTGAATTATGGAATGGAGTTCGAATATTTGTTCGGAGTCCCGGATGAGATCCCGGACATCACGAGGAGTTCCGGAATGGTCCGGAGAATAAGATTCATATATAGGATGTCATTTTATGTGAAATAAAATGTCGCGGAAGGTTCTATGGAAGGTTCTAGAAGGTTCTAGAAAAGTCCGGAAGAAACCACCAAGGAAGGTGGAGTCCACAAGGGACTCCACCTCCATGGCCGGCCAGCCCTTGATGGGGTGGAGTCCCAAGTGGACTCCACCATAGGGGGCCGGCCACCCCCCACATGGGAGGTGGGAATCCCACCTTTGGGTGGGAGTCCTAGTTGGGCTAGGTTTCCCCCTCCTATGGAAGGTTTTGGTTTCGGGTCTTATTCGAAGACTTGGACACCAACACTTGGGATCCACCTATATAATGAGGGGCCAAGGGAGGGGGCCGGCCAACCCCAAGACCACAAGCTGGCCGCCCCCCATAGAGTGGCCGGCCACCCCTCCCAAACCCTAGCCAAGCTCCTCTCCTCCATATTGCCCGCATAGCTTAGCGAAGCTCCGCCGGACTTCTACACCGCCACCGACACCACGCCGTCGTGCTGTCGGATTCAAGAGGAGCTACTACTTCCGCTGCCCGCTGGAACGGGGAGGTGGACGTCGTCTTCATCAACAACCGAACGTGTGACCGAGTACGGAGGTGCTGCCCGTTCGTGGCGCCGGAACCGATCGTGATCAAGATCTTCTACGCGTTTTTGCAAGCGGCAAGTGATCGTCTACCGCAGCAACAAGAGCCTCATCTTGTAGGCTTTGGAATCTCTTCAAGGGTGAGACTCGATACCCCCTCGTTGTTACCGTCTTCTAGATTGCATCTTGGCTTGGATTGCGTGTTCGCCGTAGGAAAATTTTTGTTTTCTATGCAACGTTATCCTACAAATGACACTTACAATTATATAGCTGTTATATAGCAAGAAAAAAATAGATACATGTGATGTTCAGTTGTTGCAACTATTTAAAATGACACAAACGGTAGTTGACCGCATATATAAAATCTGCAATACTTGCATAAATTATGTAACCAAGTTTCAAACAAACCATTTGAAATTTAATGCCTTCAGCACACACACAATTATAGTCACCTGTACCTTTGCAATGAGGCTCTGCCGCATATCAACTCCAGCAGGATCACATCGAAGGCGAATGTGTTGGCATGGATGCCCACGATGCCGTTGAGATGCCCGCCGTGGATGATGACACTGGAGCTAAGAAATGGTTTAAGAAGAGAACTCTGCACCTCACGAAGTCGATTATCTTCGACACCAAAAATCATTTCAGCTCATACATCATCTAAATATTTAACTGTCAACTGCACTAAAAATGCCATGTTAGAACCAATATACTGAACTGGACCTCTGCGTAATGAGGGCAAGCAGAGGCTGCAGCTCCGTGTGCAAGTATCTTAGAACACGCGCGATGATGAGCGCAATATTCACCCTCCTGGGCCAAGATAGCCAACACCATTCCTGAAATCCAAATTTCAGAGGTTTTCAACATAGGGATAACTATTACTATCAATGCAGAAGAGAGACTAAGTGCGTAGATAATTAGTAAGATTTTATTGTCACTTCAAATAGACTTATTTGAGTTAAACATAAGAAATTTCTCCTAGAGAATATGATTGTAGAACCAAAACGAGTATAAACCAAGACTGAACGGTATTACTTATATCTAGTATAGTTTCTATTTCTGGGTGCAAGTCGTCAAGTGTGAAGCAAGACATTGCAGTAAGTACACCACAATATAAAGTATGTCTTTAAAAATGACACAGCATGCAAATTTTTGAGTAAACAATTATCTGTTAAAAATGTTGGTGATGCATTTTCATGTGAAACAACAAGAACCAAGGAGTGTCCGTAGGGTGAATTAACTACCTGGCATGTGTATCCGTAGACTGTTGCCACAGAACTCGGAGCCGTTAACGACAAGCACGGCATCGCACGGCATCCATCACGAGCACATTGTACATCAGTTGGTCCACATCAGAGAAAACACAGTGTAGATGACCAGAGCGCTAGGCGGAGCAGCCAGGGCGCCGGCAAGCACAGTGCCTGGCAGGGCAGATGACCCGTTGGCAGAATCAAGCCAGGACTTAAGCTGTAAATTTTACCTTTTCTTGTTGAGATTCACTCGGGTGATTTTAAGTCACAAACATGCATAGTAAGAACATTGAGTACATAATAAGAACAAATGATTTAATCATCGCCATCTAAGTGCAACATAAATCATCCAACTACAAAAATATTGGGATACATGATAACAATTGTATTGAATGGGAGGTGTATAAAAGGTTGAATATTGAGTACATAGAAGACGAAATGATGCTTATTTTGTAGTATAATCTGATGGCCATGCTTTATAGCAGAATTCAGCTTCGCCTAAATGAATTAATTGGCACATGTCTGAAATTTTAGGCCCATGCATTGATCATTTTATCAGGACGATGTATTATCAGATCTCAGGGAAATATGATACTACATCAGTAACATAGTGGAAATAAAAGTAATATGAAGTTACTTCTTTCTTTACTCTTTAGCCCTTGACATATGAAAAATAAAAGGTTAAAAAACAGAGTGGAAATAATCCACACTATTATCAGATCTCAGGGAAATATGATACTACATCATTAACAGAGTGGAAATAATCCACACTATTATCAGTGTACATTAGCTGGGGAAAAATTCAAGGTAAACATGATATCAGTACAAAATGATAGCAGTCATCATCTTAAAAGTACTATTTTGATTTTTGCAACTTTGAGTCGACCATTTTAATTTCAAAACTGTAATGATAATTAAAGAGATGTAAATGAAGAAGTGAAAGAAGTGTGAGAATAGTTATTAGGCACCACAACAGCACAAAAATATAACATGTAAATAGCCCAGCCATTGTAAAGAAATATAGAATCTGTATAGCAAGAAGTGAAGAAAAACAGGTAGGCATATATTGCAACTATCTGTGTAGATGACCCATTGCGCCACTGGCACAAATGGCTAAAGCAAAACAGTATTCAGGCCATAAGATTTACCTTAGGAACCAAGTCTAACGCTATATTTGCATCAAAAATTTATCAGTGGTCTTAGATTAGTTAGGCATATGACAATAGGAAAACATAAATGGTATTTAAACTTAACTTTAGGTAGGCGATCAGAATAATGAATGAAATTGAGCTTGAGGTTACTTAATATATCCATGCAAAGAAGAAAATGAAGTCTTCTCTTCCTATAATATTAACCAAAGTCCACAAACCTGGAGTTCATCAATACTCAACTGATACCACAAAATTGAGCTTAACATTTATAAACTCAGGAAATATGGGTGAAAATAATGACAGAATACACATCTCTATTGTTGCATCAATACTTTGCTTCAACCTAATTTAATGGGTACATTACAGCATTGCTCTACTTGTATGCCGGCCAAGCAGACCTTGTGCTGGGAGCAGAGAGCAATGCCATTTTAGTTGGCCTTTGACCTAAACAAGCTCACCGGCCATCGACACTACAACCACTATGGGTACTGTCGACTGGCCTAATCTTTACTTGATTTACCTGCAAGTAATGACTGCAAAACCGAGTGAGACAGGTGTCAGAGGTAGTCACTGAACCCGGCAATTTACAGATCAGGCGCAATCATGAATCATGAATTATCAGGACAATTTACATATCAGGCGCAATCATGAATCATGAATTATCAGGACGTGACTCAATAGCCCACACTACTATCCATGGCTTATTCTTCAACTGGAAACAAAGCCTGTAAATTACATGTATAAATGACAACAGTTCACAGATTCCATCATTGTAACCATACTTCCTATTTTGGGAAGCCTACCCAAAAACAATTTGAAGCTGTAAAAATGGAGTGCATTGAATATGATCCAGCTCGAGGGAGAAAAAATATATAAGTGTGCATGCACAAACCGTAAGTAACTGCAGCTGTTCTGAACTTATTATATGATCCATTCACATAATAAGGGGTGCAATTTGTACGGCAACAATGACTTATAATCTCAAAAGTATCTGAATAGAGCAGGATCAATATTGTTACAACATCCAAATATAATATGCATACCATCCTTTGACTCTCAAGAAACCCCTTCATAGCCGGATGGTTAGCATCTCATGTTCTTTATTCATCCCCCCAGAGCTTCCTCCTTGGTGCTCTATACAATTGAATCGGCCACAACATGGATCTTGAGCATACATAAGGGTATGTACAATTGAACCGGCCACAACATGGATCTTGAGCATACATAAGAGGCCAGTTCATCCTCCCCACAGGCTGCAATTCCTAGTTTCTCACTTTTCCTTACATGAGCCGAAATTCCGAAAGCCAGAGAACCACTGCACAAAGGAAAAATAGCCTGATTCAAACTCATAAGCAATTGTTGCACACAAAAACATGATGCTATTCAGGTTGCATTCAACAGGACAACTAACCCACAATTCGAATAGTTATTAAAATGAAATCAAATTAGATTTTTTGGAAATTGCACGAGATATTTTCCATTTAGTTTTTTGGAGGTATTTAAACTCAGAAAAATCCTTTTCCAATCACCACTTGACCAGAAATAACAAGAACAGGCATAAAAACGAGGCAACAGAATAAGACACAAGCATTGATTAAAAATATAGTTGACGCTATGAACACTGAATTGAAACGGAACTGGAAGCTACAATGTAGAAACCCCTAAGATTTAGATCCCATGGACCTCACATCATAATGAGGCCATTTGGTAGGGAAACTCACAAAAAAGGTTTTGGGGCTCAACTCGTGTGAGGGATCCATTAGGCTGTTCATTGGCTGCTATATCTCAATGAATGTTGCATGCCCTTGAGCTGACAGACTACATCTCAATGAAGGAGGCGTCTCAGTGGAGGAAATGAGAAGGAAGATGAGTGGGTAACCATAAGTCAAATTTCACACTGGGGAATCATGTAGACGAAAAATTAGTGTGTACAAATACTGCAACAAGAAAAGGGGGAAGATGAACTGCTAGCTCCACATAAACACTTCCGCACCAGTTAACTGAATTGTATTATAAAATGGCAACCATTTCTAAATTCTTACTAATCAAGGTGCACTTGAGAGACACAGCACTGGAGGAAACAGAAGGACAAGAGTGCATTGAGACCGCGGGAAACCAACGAAGGCAAGCAAAACACAATTCTAGCTTATGGACTGGAAGGAACAGGGAACCAAATAGAGGGCCTTCGAATGCTCTCCTCCAACAGCAACTCTGAATAACCATGCAGGAATAATAACAGAGCAGGGAAAGAAGCCACCGATGAATAATAAATAGAGAATTAAACATGGAACTAATAAAAAGAGGAGGCTTGCAGACCGAGTATAAGTGATCATTCTTCCAGCTAACCTCCAAATGCATGCAACTAACCTCCAAATGCTAGCAGCTCATAGGGACCAGCTATATTATTTTCTGTACATGGAAATACATACAAACCATGGATGGCAGTATCATGCAGTAAGAGGTTCATCATAGGAGTCCTAAGCAATCTATTTTATGAACACAGAAAAAACTCAATTATGGTTTCAGTGGCACCACATGTAGACCTCGGCCACCTCTACATCTCTCAAAAGATCCCAAATGGTATCTGTGATGATACAGGTTAGTGAGCAAGTATCCTGAATCATTGCAGATTCATCAGGTTGTACTCGTAATTATTTACGTGTTTTTGCTGACTGAGAAAAACCATACCATTGCTCATCTTGAGCAGCAAATCTAAAAGATCAGCATTTGGACAATCCCTTATCATGACTGCATCGATATAGCCATCTGAGGCAGGCATGAAACGGATGCTTCTGCAGTATCGTCGCCAATTCATCATGTAAACCAGAACCTGAAATAAATCAATAAGAACTTGTTACTGAATTGTGTGAGGCATTAGTTTCCAAAGATTTCAAGCTGCTGAGGAAAATACATAAGAGTCTAGATCCTCCAAAACTACTAACGCCAAAACACATAAGAGTCTATATCCTACCAAAGCAAGCAACCCAATATATCAACCAAAACTACTAACGCCATAGAACCACTAACCAACCTGGAACCCAGGCCATGCAGAAATAGTAACCAGTAACAGGGAAGAAGCATCCCAGCCGTGCCATTCCATGCTTGCTCGTTTAGGAAAACACCCGACAGGGATTGGAGCCTAGAAGAAGGGAATGGGGTACCTGGAGGCTGGAGGCTGGAGCGGGCTGCCGCAAAGGCATGACGAGTGCAGGCCCTAGGCCTGCAACCTCCACGGTGCTAGGCATGCAACCTCGACGGCGCCACCTCCAACATCCGCCGTCCTCACATAGCACTGGAAGTCGCACGCATGCAGGAGCCGCCGCTTCGTATGCACCTTCTCCGGTCTCGAAAAAACCCATAGGCCCTCCTAGGTCGCCGGGCCTCTGCGCATCGCCTGTACCGGGTGCGCGCTCCCTCCACCTCTGTTTCCGCGTCCAGACGCCAGCGCTGCAGCGTCCAGCTACCGCCATCGCAGCGTCCAGTCACCGCCGCCGCTCAGCGCTCCCTAGTAGCAGCCGTCCATCCCGACGTAGCCACAGCCGCAACCGGTCCTTATTCCAGCTGCAGTGTATGACCTTCTCGGCGCGGGCCGCCGGGCCAGCACCGGGGACTCCACTGGCGCACCTCCGCCTTCCTCCGAGACACCCTCCTGCAGCGCCACTCCCGCTCTGCCTCTTCCATCGTTCCTCCCGCATCCTCTCCCAACACGGCGGGGAGCTTCGATGAAGGTGTCGCCCTCCAGGGTGCTCGTGGCGGATATTCCTCAAATGCAAATATTTTCGCTCTTAGTGCTTTATGAAACAAGAGGAGTTCAGATCTAGAATGGAGAAGATCTGCACACATATTGGCCTTATTGATAAATCTTTCTTCTCTTCTTCCGCAGACCTGCGGACAGAAAAACATCAATACACAATTAAAAGTTAGATTGCTAGAGGGCGGGGTTGTCAAGCACGCAACTTAAAAAATTACGAATTTTTTTTTTAATATCTTACAGCAGTTCGCATTGGGTTAAGGTCAGCATTGCATGATACCATCAGATAACCATTGTTCCCATAAATTTCCTGGAAGACAGTGACAACAATAAACCATTATCACAAGACCTAATGAGTCTGATACTGCTGAGAGGAGATCAAACATTACGTCTATCTAATTACTTATACATGAGGATAATGAACTGGGGAAGGTGAACAGTACCTATTGCTATAGAGCTATTTTCAACTGATCTGCTCCAGAAGGCTAATTTCAAGCTAAAGAAAGAAGCAAGTAAAGGATTATTCATTAGAAAAACATAATGTAATATAATTTGAAACACCACTCTGTAGTGACTACTTTTTATCCCAGACTATGTTGAAAATAATACTGAATTTAGAATGATTGAATCTCACAAAACCCCAAAGTAACTTGCAGGAAAGAATAATAATAAATTACATGACAAATACATGGGGTAATTAGAAAGTAGACTTTTCTTTGGGAGAGCAGCTTTTAGTATTCAGCATGATTCTTCACGAGAGCTTGTACTGCTGTAGAATTTTGCTCTATACGACGAATATAAGATGAACTGAACGACATACGAAATGAGGTGTCATATTTTAACAGAAAAAATGTTGTCTAGCTCACCTTAATAAAGTATTGTTACATAACAAGATCAAAGCACTCCAAACTTAGATAAGTAAATACTGCATCGATTGTGGGTACCTTGCAGAAGACCCCATGGACTGAACCGCTGCAGCTACACAGAGCATACAACATCAAGCGACATAATTCAAACCAAATTAAGCAACCTCCATGTAAAATAAGAAATAGCAAGCTACATGAAAAATAAAAATCATTGGTAGGTTCTCCTGGCCCAAGGACCGGTGTGGCAGCAACCAACTTGGATGATGACGATATCATCGAGAGTTCAGCGCTGAACATGGTAGCAACCTGAAATCATCTCACTCTCTATTTAAACTGAATAATCTTGAGAAAACAAAGACAGTAAGATAATATCGGAACTTATGTTTAAAGTGCATTCCTCTTACGCTATGTCTATTACTATATAGAGATTCTTCAGTGTACATGTTAAATACAAGTATGAGTATATTATATCTTCCAACGGCACTTGGATGCCAAAAAACGAAATCAAAACATAAGATGATTTATGTTGATCCATGAGTGGCTCTGGAATTTCAATTTCTTGTTCTCTGAACCACTTCATATCTTTTTCAATGCTAGCTGAATGTTCTAGGCCACTTGAAGATGGTGGCCAAATAAGCTAATACAGTGTTCTTTTGTGTTCATTACTGTGTCCGTCACACATTTTGGAAGTATCCTGAAGCTCTATTAAAAAAAAACATTTGTAATTAGTAGAAGTGCCCTCTCAATGCTCACATGTTATAGCTTTGTTACATGTAGGTTATGTTCAGTCTGTAGATTCCTTTAGTTGAAACTCTGCAACTGCTTGTTTAATAAGTTCAGAACAGTATCCATTACCTGGCAACACTCATCAGTTTCCTTTGCTGCTGCTATTTTTTCAAGCAGATTAGCATCAAGGAGATGGTCCGCTTCACCTTCAACGAGAGAAGAGCTGCAAACTGGTGCTATTTTTTCAAGCGGATTAGCATCAAGGAGATGGTCTGGTTCAACAAGACAAAATAAGCAGAGAGGGTGCCATTCGATGGGCTGTAATAATCGACCAACTGCAGGAGTGGGACTACGCGTGGAGATCCCAACGCAGCCACTCCCAGTGGGGCTTCGCTCAACGCTGCCCGCCAACGAGGTTCCTCTTGATGCTCTCGCCGCACGCCAGTGCGACGAGAGAGATCATGAGCAAGGAAATAACGAAAGGAAGGGATTGAGAGTTGAGAGAAGCCTCACCTTGCGTCATCTGCATCGCTCTGCCGCTCCCGGCCACTGAGCTCGATCTGCCACCAAATCCCATCCTCCGCGCCGCGCCCGTCGCCTTGGGTCGCCCCCTCCGCGGATCCGCCCGCGCCGGCCCATCTCCGGCCGCGCTCGTCACACCCGCGCGGAACCGCCCCGCGCCAGCCCGTCTCCGGTCGAGGCGGCGGCTGATTGGGAAGGAAGAGAGGAGGCCGGGATTGGGGGAGAGGAGAGAGGGCACGGGATTGGGAGGAGAGGACACCGAGCTCGATCTGCCACCAAATCCCGTCCTCCGCGCCGCGCCCGTCGCCTTGGGTCGCCCTCCGCGGATCCGCCGCGCGCCGGCCCGTCTCCGGCCGCGCTCGTCGCCGCCGCTGCGGAACCGCCCCGCGCCAGCCCGTCTCCGGTCGAGGCGGCGGCTGATTGGGAAGGAAGAGAGGAGGCCGCGATTGGGGGAGAGGAGAGGAGGCACGGGATTGGGAGGAGAGGCTCGCGGTAGGTTAGGTTTTCGCTGCATTTCATTTTCTGAGCGACGCGACTCCGGATGCCCACCGTAGCAAACAAGTGGTCCCACTTAAGCGCGGACCCAGACGTCATACACCCTCAACGAGCAGCAGCGGGTGAGAAAAAAATCACTGAATCGGACGGCTGTAGGTAAAAGTGGGAACCAGAATTTACTGTGCGGCTGAAACGGACGGATCAGATTGTTTTGCCCCTCTCAGGTGGCCTGGATGGCAGGGTAGTCTAGCATCATTTATAGGAGAAATTCAAGCATTCAACCAAAGATAAAAGCTAGCACACATCATCTCTCTCTCCGTCCCAACACAGCCAATCTCTCCTTGGGTACCATTAGCCTAAATGTGAAGTCCCGGTAAAAAATAAGATGTTTTACAGCGTAAAATTAGGCTTAGATTTTTTGAATACCCGATCTTCAAATCCTAGGCCCGCCGCTGGTTGCTATGAATAGATGTGGTATTGATTGTAAAAAAAAAAATCCAAGCTTTGATCGGACGCTTTACACCTGTTGCTACCAACAAAAGGGGAGCGCGTGGCATGCTTTTTGAAAGGATCATCTACCAAACAATCTAATATTGTTAACTGCAATCACTGATCAGATGTAAAAAAAAAAAATGAGACCAACTCAGGCACTAGCACCTGTTGGCTTTTTTTTATAGAAGAAACTCCATGAGTGCACAGCGAGAGTACCGACGGCCCGTTCTCAGATGTAAAGCATCCAGGGAGTTTGATTTAGTATTTTAGTAGTACTCACTAGCCGCCTCTGCGACATAATCATTGAGCTGGAGGAAACCACATACGCAGCTTCCTTTCAGGCACCATCAGATCCTGAATGCTTTTGTGCACCATGCCACATTACCGCATCAGCAAGCCCGAAATGGCAACAGACGCCACCATAGTAGCACTACGATCTTGAAGCCGTCTTCCAAGAAGGCCACTTGACGACAGCGTGATAGGCAGCAGTACATGCCTGGACCGCCGCCCTGGTGGACCAAAGTCATAGTTCTCCTTGCCCATGCCGAATCCGGTCACCATTCAATCTCCACAACTACACCCAATTCGTCACATGCCGGTGATCACCGTGGCCGCCAAGGCTCCCAGCCACCTGCTAGCTGCTATGCTGTTATAAATACCACTCACATAAGCTCCTGGTCCCATCAGATCTGACCGAGTCCCCTGACCTCCTTCTTCTTGCTCTAGCACTCTTCACTCTGTTCCGACAAACACCAGCTACATACGCCCCACGGGGTAAGCCGCAGCCAAACTGATGGCGGCCGTCGAGGACATCGTCATCGCCGGCGCTGGGCTCGCCGGCCTCGCTACGGCCCTAGGGTTACACAGGTAAAGAAAAAATCATCTCTGTTTTTCTCGTTCGGTTCAGCGCTGCTGCGCCTGCTAGCTCCGAGCTTGATGCAGAGGCCGAGCTGACGAACGAGTGTGTTGCAGGAAAGGGGTGAGGAGCCTGGTGCTGGAGTCGTCGGCGACGCTGCGCGCGTCGGGATACGCCTTCACCACATGGACCAACGCCTTCCGCGCGCTGGATGCCCTTGGCGTTGGGGATAAGATCAGGGAGCACCACCTGCGCTACGAGAGGTGAGCTACTACAGACCAATCATGGAACTTTCCTAGCAGTACTAAGAGTGAAGGTGACACGACTTGCCTGGTAGTGACAGTGGGACCTTCCGAATAACAATTGGAGAATAGTCAAATCTAGCTAGGACTAGATTTTAGATCATGTGTGGTATACACTTCGTTTAGATCATCTGTGGTATTGTTTTGGATTTACATTACGAGTTAAATTTTGGAAAAAAGGGTTATGTTCGAAAGTTTTATCCAAGTATAATTTGGTCCTTAATCTCTAAAATAGCTATTAAGACATTTAGCCCATCCGTAAATCTTAGTGGACGGCGTGCTCACGGAGTGGTGGCCCATCCGCAGCAAATCAGCCCGGTTTAGGAGAAAATGGTGCGGATCGAAACGGACGAGTTGGAATGGCAAGAGGCCACCACGGCGCGACACGATATAAAATTTAGATTGTGCCAACGGTTCGATTTACAATCTAGAAATTATACAATATGCTTACATAATCATACACTTGAAACGGCTATTAAGATATTTGTTAGTTATGCTTTACAAACGTTGGCAATAAAAGATACTATTAGTATTATGCAATTGGCAAAAATATATTCATGGAGAAGCTATTGTTACGAAATAGCAAAAATATATTCATGGAGAAGCTATTGTTACGAAATACGTTTAAGTTTAGACCTATGAAAATGTATTTTTCAATACTATATTACAATGGTGTACCTATCAAAATTATATCACTCTAAATTAGGGCATGTTTGATTCGCATGATTCTTAGAACATAGGAATAAAAAAAATATACATGATTCGAATGCCATGTCTAGTTGAATCGAACCTACATGATATTTCTTCGAGTAGCGTCAGACTCAGAGAAATGCAAAGGAACTGTAACATGAGGTTTGAGTGGATTTTTCCCTCCAAAATATAGTATAGAACAATTCTATAGGAAACATTGTCGTGCATTCGAAAGGATACCAATCCTATGAATCCAATAGTGCACATAGGAATAATTTCAAAGGGTGAAAATCCTACAAAATTCTTATGGTATTCCTTTGAATCGAATGTGCCCTTAAGATCTATAGAACTAAAAAAGTTCAGTACAAATTGTAACCCCACCACCCTTCGGCCTTCTGTGGGAGTTCTGGAACAGTTGATGTTGTTCATTCTTCCACTCATGGCTAGTTGTTTAGCATCTCCATTCCCAATTAAGACAATGGCATGGCAAGACGGTTCCTCACCCATTCCATCCATTCCTATTCAATCTCTGCATACGGCCCCAAGGTTACGTCCTCGTGAAACTCTTCTCTGACAATAATTAATCCCTGACAACCAACCTTGATCTATATGTACATACGAAAGAAAAACTATATGTTTAAATTAGGATTATGTTGTAGGCATGATTATTGGAAGCCACACCTATCATGAAGTGCTCTTAATTAATCTATTTCATGGGAGATTTGGACTTGAGTACAATCCATGATAGTAATAATTAGTTGTATGAACTTAAAGTCATATGAGATTTTCTTTCTATTCTTAACTTTGTGATTGTTTTTAGTTTCTCCATTTTTTGAAAAAAATGTGATCGGGGTTTAAAAAAAGATATTGTCATTTTTTTTCAAATCTTGACTGAATCGGTATTCAATTTGTTTGAGGAAGGAAAGTTTAGAGAAAAACCCTAGTATTTCATCCCAAAATTATTATAGAATTCCTTATGAAATATTATTTCACCAATGAGCTCGCACCTTAGTACCTAACTGTGAATTGTGCTCTTACAATATCGGTGGACATTTCGAGTCAACCGGCTGAAACACGGGAACAAAATAGTCGCTTCCTCCACTAGTTGATCCACTTTAAATGTCAAATCTGGCACCCACAATCGTGGCAACATCAATCTTCCGCGTGCAATATATTGCACACATATGCAACATTAACAATTACACACTTAAAAAGGCAAAAGTGATGCAACACATCCAACGAATACACACAACATGTTTTTTTTATATATGCAACAAATACCCATGCGTGTAAGTACAAAAGTATTCCCCACAATAAATACCCATTTGTTGCAACAAAATTATAGAATATATGTGCAATACACAGTATGAAAAGTTTGTGATGTCGTCGCAACAACCTACCCTTTGGAGTCTGCCTATTGAAGATATCCAGGATACAAACTATGGATGGAAATACAAATATATGGTGTTTTTAAACCTGTGTGGTGCATTGCTGGCTTGAGAGGGGAATACACATTTTATCTTGATCAAAATAGACACTATTGAGTATTGAGATTTGAGAATCATTTTTCTTTTACCAATTGGTTCACCATTGCCGCCTGCCCAGTTTGTGGATCCACGCCTAGTGCCGAAGTTATTCTTCTGTACACTAAAAGAGTGACCTTTTTTCTTGAAAAAAAGACTGCCCTTACAACTGAAAGGTGTTTTTTTTTTCGCGAGTACGCCAAGAGCGTACCATATCTTTATAGAAGGTAGAAGATTGAATACAAGAAGGCTACAACCAGTAGCACGAACTCCACACCACCAACAAAACAACAAAGACAAAGAACCTATCCTAAGCTAAACAACAAAACCGCGTCGCGACCGACGCTAGAAACCACCAAAGAACAACACCTCCAAAAGAGCTCTCCTAGTTGACGCACCATGAAAAGAGAACATGGCGGAACTCGGTCGGCCCCGAGAAGGCAACGTCTTGGAGTTGCCAACTATGGCGTGCATAGCGCTCCTGCAGCCAGCCTCAGACAGCGGGGAGCACCGGAGGAAAACACCAAGACAATCACACCATGTCTCCAAACGCGAAGCTCCCAACAGAGGAACGACGTCGAGGACGTCGCCATCGCGCCGATCCGAAGGACCTAGGCTTTCGCCCGGAGACAGCAACCAGAGCAAGCGAAGCGCGGGAGACACCGACACACTCCAGCGACGCCTCCAAAGAGGAACACGACACCCGCGGGCGCCGTCGCCGCCGGCCCAACAAGTCAGGCAGGTCTTTCGACCGTAATGTCGCTCGACTCCGCACCTCCGAGCTTTGGGGCAATCCTGTCCATGGAGAAACACACCGCCGCCACCGCAGCTCCTCGACATCAACGTTGCAAAACGCCGTGGTCTCCACACACTACTGAGAGAGACGCGGCCACTCCACCTCCAACCATGACGAAGAACAGCAGCCTCCAATCTCCTCCGGCAAGGGCCAGGGCCAACCGCACCGGTGGCACCCGCTCCAGGTTCCAGCCGTGGACGACCCAACCCTGAAGGACCAGATCGGGCCCGTGCAGGCCCAGATCGAGCCTGCCCAGGTCTCCAACCTCCACGCCGGCGTGACCGAGGTGGCCTCTGGTCGCCCGCGACGAGGAGGCGGCCGGCCGATGCGCCAGGAACTCCTTCCTGGACGGCATCCTCCGCGCCGTCGCCTCCAAGCCAGGAGCTTCCTCCTCCGCCACCAGGCCGCGCCGGGCCCAGATCGAGCCCGCCCAGATCTCCCACCTCCGCGCCGGTGTGCCCGAGGGTGGCCTCTGCTCGCCCACGACGAGGAGGCAGCCGGCCGATGCGCCCGGAACTCCTTCCAGGACGGCATCCTCCGCGCCGTCGCCTCCAAGCCGGGAGCAACCTCCTCCGCCACCAGACCGCGCCGACGCGCCACCCCGCTCCGACTCCTGCTGCCTTCCCCGTCGTGGTCCGGAGCTCCTCCGCGCTCTCCGCCGTGTGCCGGCGAGGCTGACCGAGGTCAGGCGCCGCCCCTCCGCTCCTCCACCTGCGCCGCCCGAGTGGCGTCTCCCTCCGCGCCGGGGAACCCGCCGGGCGCGCCGACCCTGCCCGCCGCCTTCGACGGCCGGGCGCGGCCGCCACCGCCGGCGCCGGCGGCGGCAGCGGCCAGGAGGGGGAAAAGGGGGGGCTTTTTAGCTAGGGTTTTGGGGCTCTCCGGAGCGGCTCGCGTGAGAGCGACCCGGGAGAGAATGAGGTCTGATGTGGTTACTGAGTATCAGTTGAGTTCCCAACTGAAAGGTGTTACTTACTGAATACTGTACTTGTTCGCACTTGGCAGGCTGGTGGCCTTCTCTGCGTCCACAGGCGAGGCTGCTGCAACAGTGAGCCTGAAGATGCAGGGCAAAAGGTACTGAAACTATGCTCAGTGAATTGCAGATGCACGATCTGACAACTTCTCTATGTTCAACAATTTAACCATGGTTCTATTCGACCAGCGGGCCTCACGAAATCCGGTGCGTGAAACGTAACTTCCTGCTGGACACGCTGGAGAACGAGCTACCTGAGGGCACCATCAGGTACTCCTCCAAGATCGTGGCCATCGAGGAAGAAGGCAACGTCAAGGTCCTGCACATGGCCGACGGCTCCATCATCAGAGCTAATGTAAGAAGACGTAGCGGTGCTGTGCATTCGTCGTGCATCTCTTCTTGTGAGTAGCAACAGAAGCTTACGCGACATGAGTGAACTTGTGTGCAGGTTCTGGTAGGGTGTGACGGCGTGAACTCGGTGGTGGCCAAATGGCTGGGCCTCCCGAAGCCGATCGTGTCGGGTCGCTCCGCCACCAGGGGCCTCGCCGAGTACCCGGAGGGCCACGGCTTCGGTCCCGAGATGCTGCAGTTCATCGGGCAGGGGTTCCGGTCCGGCGTGCTGCCCTGCTCCGACACCTCCGTGTACTGGAACTACACCTGGTACCCGTCCCCGGCCGACGGGGACGCGGAGGAGAGTGTGGCCAAGATGCGGCAGCACGTGCTGGCGAAGCTGGGCGCCACCAAGAAGATCCCGGCGGAGGCGCTGGACGTGATCGAGCGGAGCGAGATGAGCGAGGTGGTGTCGTCGCCGCTGCGGTTCCGGTCGCCGCTGGCGCTGGTCCGGGGCAGCATCAGCAGGGGCAACGTGTGCGTGGCCGGCGACGCGTTGCACCCGATGACCCCGGAGCTCGGGCAGGGCGGGTGCGCGGCGCTGGAGGATGGCGTCGTCCTCGCCCGGTGCCTCGGCGAGGCCTTCGTCGGCGCGGGCAACGATGGCGGGTACGCGTGCGTCACTGCGGCGCTGGAGAAGTTCGCCGGGGAGCGGCGGTGGCGCGCGATCAGGCTGATCACGGCGGCGTACGTGGTGGGATTCGTGCAGCAGAGCAGCAACGCGGCGATCAAGTTCCTCAGGGAGAAGTTCTTGTCGGGATTGCTGGCCAAACTGATGGTCGACATGGCCGACTTCGACTGCGGGAAGCTCTAGTTCAGTTCTGGACGTCTAATCGAGGTAGAACGAAAACGATGAGAGAAAATGACGTAAAACGGCCACCACATACCCACTCGGGGTGTGTGTTCATTGCTCACGTCGAGCGCCTGCCTACGATTGCAGAGTAAAGTAAATAAAAAGTAAATTGGCATGGATGTAAGCAATGAGTCCATCCATCCATCCACATGGGACAAACTTTTGTAGAATCTTTTTTTTTTTTTCTAGAGGAAACTTGATGTCAACACTTGACTTTGTGATGAGTCCTCTTGGTGTGAACTAAAGCTCGATCTCGCTTGGAGTGGACTTTTTCGCGCCGACAACAGAAACTGCCGTAACCACATGCCGTGATTCCGTTAGCCAGAAAACAAGTATTGTAGTGTAGGATGCATCCAGTTAACAAACCACCGGCTTTTACCAAGTGGCTTCACCCGCAATCAAGGAGCCCACCCACGGAATGGA
This sequence comes from Lolium perenne, assembly GCF_019359855.2. Classification (NCBI taxonomy): domain Eukaryota; kingdom Viridiplantae; phylum Streptophyta; class Magnoliopsida; order Poales; family Poaceae; genus Lolium; species Lolium perenne. The sequence continues at coordinate 362,925,041 of NC_067247.2, read as the reverse complement.
CTACGATTCCAGGTAATTTTGCAGTGACAAGTTTGAGGAATCCGGCCACATAGCCGACATGTGAACAGGCATGGTTCCGTACCAGTGCTAATGTGCTATGCTAAATTTTGTTTAGATAACATGCAAAATATTGCCTGACTTTCAATTAATAAAGTTATATGGTTTAAGAGATTAGATTACGTAACTGCTGGACCTACAGCTTCGCCAGGAGTAAGGAAAAGCACCCAAATTCTAACATAGCACAGGGTCGGCTCCCCATAAACACGCCGATAACATAACACAAAAGGGACAAAGGTATCTAGTTCTTCAGGTTGTTGGCTTCAGCGACATGTACAACTCCCTTAGCTCGTTTGGTATCCAGCTTAGTTCCTCCATAACTGTAAAAGGATAATGGTTTTGTAAATAATGTCAGCTGGGTTAGATAAGGTTTTCTTCTCAATAGCAAGTCTGTTGCGTGCATTCCAAAGCGCACAGGATTGGGCAAGAAAAAACACCCAAAGAATCCATCGTGTATACCCGAGAAACTTGACAGGACGGCATGAAACTGTGCAAAGTTGGCAGGTCGCTGATTGCACCCTAGTAGCCGGTGAAGAACTGACTAGGAAAAAATTGCCAAGGAACATGAGAAGAAAATGTGGTTGACATCATCAATGGAACCACAAAAAGTGCAAAGACCATTAGAGGGGCCATGACAAATAGCTATCTGTTGGCCTGGAGGAAGCTTATCTAGGGCAAGTTGCCAGTCGGAGATTTTGATTTTTAATGGTACTTTCGCTTCCCACATATCCTTGAAGTGAGCCACCATCGTGCCCTGGGAAAGCTTGGCATACATGGATTTTACAGAATAAGAACCAGATTGTTCCAGGTGGCATGACACCTTGTCACGCCCCATACCAAGAGTCACCGTGGCCATCAAGGCCTCCCACTCTGGCCACTGTCGCAGGCCCTCCTGATCGAGTGAGCGACAAAAGTGGAGCTCCAGCGAATCATGGTGTAGCACATTTGCCACTGAGATGAACTGATTGTCACAGACAATCATTTGCTGCTAAGAATTAAGGTTATGGTTTTGCTATTTGTCTGATGCGCTATTTGTAAGTTGCTTCTAAGAACTAAATCATGAGATTCAAGTAAATATGGAAATAAAATTCTTTAGTTAGAAGGCTATTGAATTATCTAATCATGAGATTCATGTAAATATGGTTGGCCAGATTATTAACCAAGGGTGGTGTAAGGCAAAACCTGTTGAGGAGAAAGTATGTAGGCTCAAAAGCGATTTCTCATGTTATTTGGAAACCCAGGGATTCACACTTTTGGGTCTAAGAAGCATTTGGAACATCATGGCAACTAAGAAGCACTTCTTTCCATACGGATCTTTCTCCATTAGGGATGGGTCGAAGATACAGTTCTGGGAGGATAAGTGGTGAGAACGTATCCTGTGAAACAGGACAACTCGTGCACCAGATGCACCGGTGATGCTTGATCCCATTGGATGCTAAATGGAAGGACAAGATCTATGTATGGTTGGCCCGTTGGAACATTTGTGGAAGGAACCCTACAGTGTCGCTGATTTGTGCAAACACAAGGACTCAGACATTGTTTCTCTCAATCTGGATCTCCCGAGCTCCTCTCTTTAGCCGCTGCAGCTCATGACTGCACCAAGCTTACATGCCATGTTCTTATATCTTCAGTTTTCTTAGAAGAAACTTTTGATTGGAGTTGCGGCACAACGCCGAAGAGCTGGTGAGCCCTACTGCCAAACATGGTTCTCACACGAGAGGTTGCTTAGAGGATCTGGAGGCGTTGGAGATTTACTGCCGGAGATCACCACCAAGATACAAAGAAAGAGGCAAGAGATTTAACTGGTAGAGAGATGACATTGGGGGGAAGTTTCTACCCCGCTCCCAGCATGGTGTTGTTGTACATGAGATAAATGGAGAGAGACGATGGGGATTCAGGTTGGAAAGGACGATTCTTGTAATTCAGAAAAACTAGATTGTTTACAAATGTTCCAGCGGCACACAAGCTTTGCATCATGACCCTGTGTTCCAGATCCAATAGCCACAAGGAGTGGTGCATCTGGTGCACGAGTTCCCCCGTTTCACAGGATACGTCCTCGATAAGTGATTGGGTGCAACCACTCTCCGGGAACAATATCCAGCTCTGTACATGATCGTACTTCATAAAGATGTTACTTTCGAGGCAGTGATGGAAACCTCTCCACCATCTATGACGTTCAGGCATGATGTAGTCGGTCCCTGGTTAACCTCTTGGAACGAAATGCTACAAAGATTAGCTTCAATTCAGCTCGTTCAAGGAAAAGATATATTCCACTGGGAACTTACCAAGAATGGTATATTCTTGGTAAGATCCATGTATGAGGCGTTAATAGAACATATTCAACCGGTTTTTAATAATAAGGTCATTTGGAGGTTGAGGATACCACTAAAAACGAAGTTTTTTTTGCTTGGTACCTATGCCGTGGTGTTATCCTCACCAAAGATAACCTTGCAAAACGAAACTGGTATGGTTGCAAGAAATGTGTATTTTGTCACGAATACAAGACAATAAAACATCTCTTCTTCCACTGCCGATTCGCTAGAGCTATATGGTCAATCATTCAGTTATGATCTAACTTACATCCACCCTGGAGCATTGTGAATATTTTTGGCAATTGGTTAAATGGGGTCGAGGTTAGGTTTAGGAATCTTATCAGGGTGGTAGCGATTGCCGTTATATGGTTGTTGTGGCTATTTAGAAATGATAAGGTTTTTAATGATAAAGATTCTTCTCTTATGCAGGTACTTTATCGGTGTACGACTTTGCTCCGTTTATGATCACCACTTCATCTCTTGGAGGACCATGACCTATTTACGGAGGTGTCTGCACGGTTGGAGACTTCGGCCAAGAAATTTATTACCCAACATGGGTGGTTGCTTAGTATGAGGATAGCGGCTCCTATACCATGTTAGGCCTTTTTTCATAACGCTACATTTTTGTAATGATCAGTGTGTTTTGTACTCTTTCTGAACGACTGTGTGCATCCTAGCTATGCAGAGGCCGGGTGTATTACATCAAACCTTATGAGTAATAAAGCGCTCTTTTTCGAAAAAATGTAAAGTTTTAGGTGGAAGCTTAATTATTTATCGAAAAGTCCTCCGACTAACCCTGGTGACCTCGACATCCTTAATCTTGAGAGTTTTTTTGTGTGCTCTTCGCCTTCGATGAACTTGGCTTGCATGGAAGCTCCACATAGATCTTGGGTGGGTCTGCTGAACCAATATGATGCTACCCATATGGAACTTATGTATATCCTTATGCAATTTCTAATGGAAATGTGGAGCTTGCAACTTTTGGGATTTTGCATGGCCAAGTTACCATTGCCAAATGTTATTGCACCCTTATCTTCAATATCTTAGGGGAAAAAGGAAGTGCAACGTCAAGAATGCCCTCCTAAAATACTTGGATTGATGATATGAATCATCTTTGACAATTTGTTACCTTTGGATGCATCTCCGAGCCATCATGCTCGGTAAAGACCTTGCTAATAAGAGCATCTCTAACAGATGATTTAAACAAAAAAAGACCCTTTGATAACCCCCAGGAGCAGGGGATCACGGTACCACCTCTCAATGTGGAAGTAAGGTATCGATCCGAGGAGCAAGAAGGAAAAGCTATTTATTCTCTACAACTAAAGTGTCACAAGTTCTAGTTTATTATGCACTAAACAGTTTTAGGAAACAATGGAAGTTTATTTAGTACAAAAATAAAGTGAAACAAAATAGTAATCTCAAGTGTACCAATCCTCTTCAACGCAAGAGGACAAGACAAAGGTTTTCTCTTATAGGAACAATGGACATGGTTTCATGGGTTCACTCAATCCTGTCTCTCCATCTATGATTGTGATGTTATATATAATAAAAGTACATACAAATGGCATTCTTTGATGGTAATTTTTATGATGGCTACTGATACGTCTCCGACGTATCGATAATTTCTTATGTTCCATGCCACATTATTGATGATATCTACATGTTTTATGCATACTTTATGTCATATTTATGCATTTTCCGGCACTAACCTATTAACGAGATGCCGAAGAGCCGCTTGTCTGTTTCTGCTGTTTTTGGTTTCAGAAATCCTAGTAAGGAAATATTCTCGGAATTGGACGAAATCAACGCCCAGGGGCCTATTTTGCCACGAAGCTTCCAGAAGACCGAAGAGAAGACGAAGTGGGGCCACGAGGCGGCGCCACAGTAGGGCGGCGCGGCCCAAGCCCTGGCAGCGCCAGCCTAGCGTGTGGGCCCCTCGTGACTCTCCCGACTCTGCCCTTCCGCCTACAAATAGCCTTCGTCGCAAAACCCCCAGTACCGAGAGCCACGATACGAAAAACCTTCCAGAGACGCCGCCGCCGCCAATCACATCTCGGGGGATTCAGGAGATCGCCTCTGGCACCCTGCCGGAGAGGGCATTCATCTCCCGGAGGACTCTACACCGCCATGGTCGCCTCCGGAGTGATGAGTGAGTAGTTCACCCCTGGACTATGGGTCCATAGCAGTAGCTAGATGGTTGTCTTCTCCTCATTATGCTTCATTGTCGGATCTTGTGAGCTGCCTAACATGATCAAGATCATCTATCTGTAATGCTATATGTTGTGTTTGTTGGGATCCGATGGATAGAGAATACTATGTTATGTTGATTATCAATCTATGTGTTGTTTATGATCTTGCATGCTCTCCGTTACTAGTAGATGCTTTGGCCAAGTTGATGCTTGTAACTCCAAGAGGGAGTATTTATGCTCGATAGTGGGTTCATGTCTCCGTGAATCTGGGGGAGTGAGAGAAACCCCTAAGGTTATGGATGTGCTGTTGCCACTAGGGATAAAACATATATGCTATGTCCGAGGATGTAGTTATTGATTACATTACGCACCATACTTAATGCAATTGTCTGTTGTTTGCAACTTAATACTGGAAGGGGTTCGGATGATAACCTGAAGGTGGACTTTTTAGGCATAGATGCATGCTGGATAGCGGTCTATGTACTTTGTCGTAATGCCCAATTAAATCTCACAATACTCATCATATCATGTATGTGCATTGTCATGCCCTCTCTATTTGTCAATTGCCCAACTGTAATTTGTTCACCCAACATGCTATTTATCTTATGGGAGAGACACCTCTAGTGAATTGTGGACCCCGGTCCAATTCTTTACATAGAATACAATCTACTGCAATACTTGTTCTATTGTTCTCTGCAAACAATCATCATCCACACTATACATCTAATCCTTTGTTACAGCAAGCCGGTGAGATTGACAACCTCACTGTTTTGTTGGGGCAAAGTACTTTGGTTGTGTTGTGCAGGTTCCACGTTGGCACCGGAATCCCTGGTGTTGCGTCGCACTACATCTCGTTGCCATCAACCTTCAACGTGCTTCTTGGCTCCTACTGGTTCAATAAACCTTGGTTTCATACTGAGGGAAAACTTGCCGCTGTACGCATCACACCTTCCTCTTGGGGTTCCCAACGGTCGCGTGCTGTACGCGTATCAGCTACATGTCCTAAAATACATATTTGAAAGAAATACTCATTTTTGTTGCTGTTGTCACCCTCGTAAGGACAACGTTGGTTATTGTCATACCACACATCATACTTTTCCCTTTTAACCCCGAGATAAACGATGTGGGGATGCATCGTGTCACTCAATGCATGTGTCGTCTATCACTTGGCCACACAGTACCTACATACATCATACTACATAATGGTAAACACTTTAGACACTAATGCAATGATTTATTTATTGTGCGCAAGACCACATCTCTCTCATCTACCTGCACTTGGTGATGTCAAGCACCTCATGACACAGGAAAAACAAGGTATTTAGAATAGAAACCATTACATGCATCATATAGGTATCTATGAAGTATGAAAAACCATAAAAGTTCCAATACAACAGTAAATGTATAACAAATATCATCTCATACGACTATACCCATGATAGGAATTACATAGATAGATCTATAAACATCCAAGGAACATCTTATGGACTTCAACAATGATCATACATAAAGAGATTTGGATCAAGTTGCCACCACAAAACCATTGTCCAGGGGGTGGACTACACCCCTCTCATCATGGAGAGTGATGAGGAGGTGCTGGTGAAGGAGGAGAGGCGGCCAGAGGCAATTCCGGCAACGGTTCCCCCTCTCATCTTCCTCTGGCGACGGTCTACTGACTCTCTGTTTTGGTGTTTTCGATCTTTGCCTCGGGGTTTTGAGATTGCGTTGGGGGACCTTATATATGTGTTTTAGGTCAAGACCATCATGTAGGGCTTTGGATGTACGACTGCAAACGCTTGAGGAGGTCAAGAGGTATGTAGGGTGGTGCGACCAAGGGTGGGGCTCGCACCACGTACCCTATTTCGTCCTTCCGTCCTTTGTCCGTGAGGTTCCAAGACTCCAGAATTTTTGTCTTCATGAAATAATGACCCTCGAAAAATCCCAGGTCCATTTCACTCTGTATAGGTCCCTGAAAGTAAAAAAATACATAAAACATGGATTTATTGTTGTGCAGAGTTATGACCAAAATATGGGGATCATTGGAAAATTCCAAAAAAATAATATGAAACATGGATATAACATTATATAAGATGAAAATATGTGGGAATATGTGGCAATAAACTACAAAGTTCATGTATGCATTTTACACGCATCAATATCCCCAAGCTTAACCCATGCTCGTCCTCGAGTATGAAGGTGACAAAAACTAAACATGGTCTTTGGAGTTTGTATGCTATGATGGATATAACAAGTAGTAATGCAGAAAGTTAATTATTAATACTTTATTGAACATCAAAATGCAAGGGAGATATAAAGTGATACTTCTTATGCACTACAAACATGCTCAGCAATAAGTCAAATTATGTAAAGACAAATAAAAGTACTATGGACATTAAGCATGCAAGTGATCTCATTTGGCAAGGAATTTCTTTCTTTCTTTTCTTTGGAATAAGTGAATATTGGAATTAAGCAAGGAATACACATGCTAGCACTTTGATAATAATATAGAGCATAAAATAAATTTCTGGATATGAAAGTCATGTCAACGGTATCATAACAACGGTAGAGAGGTACCCATTCCACTTGTTTAATCAACTTGCCACAAGCTGTTCATCCTCGTATGCACACGGTTCTAAACAAGGTGGCACCGAGGTACCTTTTTCTCCTTTGTACGAAGAGTCTTTTGTATTATACATACTCAAATGACAAGACAAACAGACAAATGAATTCCTTTGCACCCTTTAAAATTTACTATTTGCGTAGCTTTTTTATTTAAAGTGCTTCATTGGATATCCTTGATGTAAACTTCCACCATGATTGTTTTGCATGGCTTAGGTTGGTGGCCCAATGCTCCCTCTAGCACATATGCGTACTAGATCTTGCTTCAGCCTCTTATTTCAACACCGATAGGTATCCACAACCAAAAGAAAACATGACATTAACAAATATATAGTGCAATGGTGAAAGTGTTCCCCATGACAGCATGGTTCTACTAACAACCAACTTATAAAATGTCAAACACATAACTTTCATAATGATAATCACAATGGGTTTTGTTCCTCACATCTTACTTTCCCATGAGCTATGAATCACATAAAATAATTAAATTATAACTTAAAGGAATGCATAAAACAAAAAGGGACAGAATCTGTCAAGAAAAATAGCAGCAAAAAACATAATTTTATCGACCACCTAGACATGTCAATATTTTTTGCCAATTTATATGCATATAGAGGATGAAAAGTTGTAACTATAGCAAAAATATGAGCGTAATATGAGCTACAATTTTTTTAGGTAATTTGTTTGGTGAACAATATTCGGCAGAAAACTACATTTACATATATTGCAACAACTTCTATGCATCCAAAATGGGTAAAACTTGGTACTTTATTCAAAATTCAGAAAGTAAATTAACTAAACAAGACTTATCGTAAAGTAAAAAATATTAACTAAATACCAGGGTCCCATGGTGTGATCATACCAATCAAAATAATAATCAAATCAAAACATGGTAGAAACTAACACAAAGTATAAAAATATGAATGTGCATTTTATAAATGAAGGAATCGCAACAAATAAGAGTATATCCATGCATATTAATAGTAGATTAATGCAACTTATAATTATTTTTAACATAAATAGGGCACTCAACACTTCCCCTTTCATAATAGTTGCAATCGCTAGAAGAAAATTTAACAATATAACCATTGGAAGCATGCAACTTAGAAAATTTAGACACACAAAGAGGATCACTATATTTATCCTGGAATTCACTAGCATGTTTTACTCTCTCAAAATAATTACTATGATTAGTATCAGATCTAATATCATGGCTGCAATAATGATTTGGAACTAAAGGTAATTGCAAACCACATAAGTATTTCTAAACATAACCAAAATTCTCCTCTAAGGTGCAATCAGATGAATTCAAAAAACAAAGTAGGACTCCTATGAGTAAGATTATTATCACAAACAGCTAGAATATCATTTTTATCCTTGCATAAATTAGTAAAAATGTGTGAACATGTATGATTATCAAGAAAAATAGGACCATCATCTAAAGCATTAATTTAGTAAAATGAGTTTTGAGTTTGAGTGTTACTATCATCCTTGAGATGTTCCCATACATCCCCAAGATTTGGTTGGAAAATATCTTCTTTATTCTCTTCTTTACATACTTCCCCTTCCAAGCTTACGTTTTCATCATATTATTTTAATTTCATCTATGGATGGTGAAGGTGGTGTTTCCCTCTCTTCCTTCTCTAGTTGTTCATCGTTTTCCTCTTCTTGGGGTTGCATGGGCATCCCAAGCTTATTCTTTCATCATCCTCTTCATGCAAAATATTAGTGCTCTCTTGGGCAGCTCTGACCCTCTTATCATAGTCAACAACATAGATATTTTCACCAAAGTCGGCTATGCAATCATAAAGTATAGTATTGATCACAATTTTATATTTAGAAGCTACATGGCATGTTTCTTGTTCATTAATGAATGTTTGTAATTCATCGGCTGCCATAAAACTAACAAATTGCTCTACTTCTTCTATCCCTAAATGAGCATAATCATATCTATGTAAGATGCAATAACATACGCTTCATGGGACAGACATTGAAACTCAAAGTATCTAAAATTTACTTTAGAGCGACAATTTTCTTCATCATAATAGTCAAGGAACTTATTAGAAAATCTATTTAGAAGTCTCATGAAAGTTGCTAGTCGTTTCCCTTCATCAGATTCTCTGTGTTTTATAGCTATCATAGAAGCCTTATAGTACTTTCCAAAGTGTCCTTTTTATCTGAACTAGTGGCCATAACAAGAGTATTTTTGACATTTCCATTTTCTATTTTTTTGGGTTTTGATATATGACAAAAGTAAGTGTAAAACTGAAAGTAAAACTAAAGTAACAAAAAAACTTACATAGACAGGAATTACATAGATAGATCCATAATCATCCAAGGAAGATTATATGGACTTCAACAATGATCATACATACATAGATTGGATCAAGTTACTACCACAAAACCATTGTCCATGGGGTGGACCAATCCCCTTTCATCATGGAGAGTGATGAGGAGGTGGTGGTGAGGGAGGGGTGGTGGCCGGAGGCGATTCCGACAACGGTTCCCCCTCCAATCTTCCTCCAGCGGTGGCCTGGTGACTCCCTATTTAGGTGTTTTCGATCTCCGCCTCCGTGTTCCGAGATTATGTCAAAGGACCTTTATATAGGTGTTTTTAGGTCAAGACCAGCAGGTAGAGCTGTGGATGGATGGCCGCGGACGCTAGAGGAGACCAAGAGGTAGGGTGGTGCGGCCAGGGGTGGGCCCCACGCGACCTAACCTCTTTCAGCCTTCCGTCCTCCATTTGTGAGGTTCCAGGACTCCAGAATATTCATGTTGGCGAAATAATAACCCTCGAGAAAGCCTTTGTCTATTTGAAGCCGTATACGTTCTTGAAAGTAAAAATACATAAAACATGGATTTCATGTTCGTGTTATGACCAAAATAAGGGGGGTCATTGGAAAATCTACGAAAACAATATAAACATGGATATAACACTATATAAGATGCAAATATGTGAGAATATGTGGTAATATACTACAAAGTTTATGTATGCATTTTACATGTATCACCGTCTTATATATGGCATATTGGACAAACAAAATGGCTCGTAAACCAAAAATAGACATAATTTTTTACAGCGTGCCCAAAAAATTTAGTTTTCATGTTGAAAGTATACAAAGCATTAATCTGCCGCCACAAACAGAATGGATTAGGGACACCAAGGTACGAAATCGGTTGGTTCTAGCGGAGGTGGGGATCTAGGTTGGGCGTGAGCGGGTAGGCGCGAAGGAGAGAAGCGGGCGCGGGGGGATTGGATAGAAATCATAGGAATCAATTGACACACCTCGATTCAGTTGACACTGAATAGATCGGGCGACCATCTAGCCCGTTTGATGAATTTGATGTAGTACTAGTGTTCCTTGATTCGATTGGTAACCATCTAGGTGCTTGTTTACACAACTCGATTCAGATGTACTAGTGTAGCTCGATTCAGTCGAATTGGTAATAAAAAAGATCTAGATTTGTATCTTATTATTAATATGTGTGGGATGATTCTGCCAAGATTGTTGGATTAATACAATTCAAAGGAGAGGTACCCTCGAGAAGGCTTCGGGTAAACACTTCCCACCATTTGAGGAATTGAAAGGTCTGGAATGAGCATATATAATGCTTGAATCTTCGGTAATTAGTTCGCCTCGCCTCCTATTGTTTTCGCTAGGATTGAAGAGGAGGGAGCCACTCCCTCCATTCTTATTTACTTCCTCCATACCGTTTTAGTAGGGTATTACACACTTTAAGGTAAAACTTTGACTAAAAACTTATATCCAATGATACCATTGGATATTACCAAAAATTATACCATCGAACACATCTTTAAAATATGAGTCCAGTGATATATTTTCTATGATTTATATCTAATATTTTGTTGGTTAAGTTACTAGTTAAAGTTTTACCTCAAAATGTGTAATACCCTAAGACTGGTTATAGTAGGGAGTAATTTAGACTAGTAACATACATATGTTACTAGTTTATGTTACTACCTCCATAGTGGGTAGTACTAATTTATATTTGATTTCATACACTCTGTCATTTAATATGTTGTAGATGTAGGGATTCGTTGCATAGAAAACAAAAAATTTCCTACCGCGAACACGCAATCCAAGCCAAGATGCAATCTAGAAGACGGTAGCAACGAGGGGATGATCGAGACTCACCCTTGAAGAGTTCCAAAGCCTACAAGATGAGGCTCTTGTTGCTGCGGTAGACGTTCACTTGCCGCTTGCAAAAGCGCGTAGAAGATCTTGATCACGGCGCCACGAACGGGCAGCACCTCCGTACTCGGTCACACGTTCGGTGTTGATGAAGTCGACGTCCACCTCCCCGTTCCAGCGGGCAGCGGAAGTAGTAGTCTCCTCTTGAATCCGACAGCACGATGGCGTGGTGGCGGTGGTGATGGAGAACTCCGGCGGAGCTTCGCTAAGCGTGCGGGAGCGTTGGAGGAGAGAGGGGGCGGCTAGGGTTTGGGAGGGGGTGGCCGGCCACTAAGGGGGTGCGGCTAGGCTGTGGTCTTGGGGTGGCCGGCCCCCTCCCCTTGGCCCTCATTATATAGGTGGAACACCCAAGAGTTGGTCTACAAGTCTTCGAATAAGACCCCAAACCAAAACCTTCCATATGACATGAAACCTACCCAAGCTAGGACTCCCACTAGAGGTGGGATTCCCACCCTTCCTTGGGAGGGGGTGGCTGGCCCCCTTAGGGGAGTCCACTTGGGACTCCTCCCCCTTAGGGTTGGCCGGCCATGGTGGTGGAGTCCCTTTGGGACTCCGCCTTCCAAAGTGGTTTCTTCCGGACTTTTCTAGAACCTTCTAGAACCTTCCGTAGAACCTTCCGGATCATTTTAAATCTTATAAAATGACTTCCTATATATGAATCTTATTCTCCGGACCATTCCGGAACTCCTCGTGATGTCCGGGATCTCATCCGGGACTCCGAACAAATCTTCGAACTCCATTTCATATTCAAGTTCTACCATTTCAACATCAAACCTTAAGTGTGTCACCCTACGGTTCGTGAACTATGCGGACATGGTTGAGTACTCTCTCCGACCAATAACCAATAGCGGGATCTGGAGATCCATAATGGCTCCCACATATTCAACGATGACTTCAGTGATCGAATGAACCATTCACATACGATACCAATTCCCTTTGTCACGCGATATTTTACTTGTCCGAGGTTCGATCATCGGTATCACTCTATACCTTGTTCAACCTCGTCTCCTGACAAGTACTCTTTACTCGTACCATGGTATGTGGTCTCTTATGAACTTATTCATATGCTTGCAAGACATTAGACGACATTCCACCGAGAGGGCCCAGAGTATATCTATCCGTCATCGGGATGGACAAATCCCACTGTTGATCCATATGCCTCAACTCATACTTTCCAGATACTTAATCCCACCTTTATAACCACCCATTTACGCAGTGGCGTTTGATGTAATCAAAGTACCTTTCCGGTATAAGTGATTTATATGATCTCATGGTCATAAGGACTAGGTAACTATGTATCGAAAGCTTATAGCAAATAACTTAATGACGTGATCTTATGCTACGCTTAATTGAGTGTGTCCATTACATCATTCATATAATGATATAACCTTGTTATTAATAACATCCAATGTTCATGATTATGAAACTAATCATCCATTAATCAACAAGCTAGTTAAGAGGCATACTAGGGACTCTTTGTTGTTTACATATCACACATGTATCAATGTTTCGGTTAATACAATTATAGCATGGTATATAAACATTTATCATAAACATAAAGATATATAATAACCACTTTTATTATTGCCTCTTGGGCATATCTCCTTCAGTCTCCCACTTGCACTAGAGTCAATAATCTAGATTACATTGTAATGTACCTAACACCCATGGCATTCTGGTGTTGGTCATGCTTTGCCCTAGGGAGAGCTTTAGTCAACGGATCTGCTACATTCAGATCAGTGTGTACTTTGCAAATCTTTACTTCTCCATCTTCGATGTAATCGCGAATCGAGTGGTAACGCAGCTTGATATGCTTCAGCCTCTTGTGTGACCTTGGTTCTTGTGCATTGGCGATGGCACCCATGTTGTCACAGTATATGACTAGTGGGTCCAATGCACTAGGAACCACACCGAGCTCTACAATGAACCTCTTCATCCATACCGCTTCTGATGAAGCCTCTGAAGCCGCTATGTACTCTGATTCTGTTGAAGACTTCGCCACCATGCACTGCTTCGAGCTTGCCCAGCTTACTGCAGCACCATTCAATATAAACACGTACCCAGACTGTGACTTAGAGTCATCAGGATCAGTGTTCCAACTCGCATCGGTGTAACCGCTTACAACGAGCTCTTGGTCACCTCCATAACAAAGAAACATATCCTTAGTTCTTTTCAAGTACTTCAGGATATTCTTGACCGCTGTCCAGTGTTCCATTCCTGGATCACTTTGATATCTGCTAGTCAAACTAACAGCATGTGCTATATCCGGTCTAGTACATAGCATGACATACATGATAGATCCTACTGCCGAGGCATAGGGGATATTACTCATCCTTTCTCTTTCTTCTGCCGTAGCCGGTCCTTGAGTCTTACTCAAGACCTTGCCTGGTAACATAGGTAAGAACCCTTTCTTACTTTCGTCCATTCTAAACTTCTTTAGAATCTTGTCCAGGTATGTACTCTGTGATAGCCCTATTAGGCGTCTTGATCTATCTCTATAAATCTTGATGCCTAATATATACGATGCTTCACCAAGGTCTTTCATTGAAAAACTATTATTCAAATAACCTTTTACACTGCTTAATAGTTCTATATTATTCCCAATCAATAATATGTCATCTACATATAATATCAGGAATGCTACAGAGCTCCCACTCACTTTCTTGTAAATACAGGCCTCTTCATGACACTGTATAAACCCGAAGTCTTTGATCACCTTATCAAAGCGTCGGTTCCAACTTCTTGATGCTTGCTTCACTCCATAGATTGAACGCTGAAGTTTGCATACTTTGTTAGCATTTTTAGGATCGACAAAACCTTTGGGTTGTACCATATACAACTCTTCCTCAATGTCTCCATTAAGGAACGCCGTTTTGACATCCATCTGCCAAATCTCATAATCAAAAAATGCAGCTATTGCTAACAAAATCCTCACAGATTTTAGCTTCGCTACAGGTGAGAAAGTCTCATCGTAGTCAACTCCTTGAATTTGTCGGAAACCCTTTGCGACAAGTCGAGCTTTATAGACAGTAATATTACCATCATCATCTATTTTTCTCTTGAAGATCCATTTATTCTCGACAGCCTTGCGGCTATTAGGTAAGTCTACCAAAGTCCATACTTTGTTATCATACATGGATCCCATTTTGGATTTCATGGCTTCTTGCCATTTGTTGGAATCTGGGCTCATCATCGCTTCTTCATACGTCGCAGGGTCCTGATACGCGTACAGCACGCGTCCGTTGGGAACCCCAAGAGGAAGGTGTGATGCGTACAGCGGCAAGTTTTCCCTCAGTATGAAACCAAGGTTTAATCGAACCAGTAGGAGTCAAGAAGCACGTTGAAGGTTGATGGCGGCGAGATGTAGTGCGGCGCAACACCAGGGATTCTGGCGCCAACATGGAACCTGCACAACACAAACCAAGTACTTTGTCCCAACGAAACAGTGAGGTTGTCAATCTCACCGGCTTGCTGTAACAAAGGATTAGATGTATAGTGTGGATGATGATTGTTTGCAGAAAACAGTAGAACGAGTATTGCAGTAGATTGTATTTGATGTAAAAGAATGGACCGGGTTCCACAGTTCACTAGTGGTGTCTCTCCGATAAGATATAGCATGTTGGGTGAACAAATTACAGTTGGGCAATTGACAAATAAAGATGGCATGACAATGGACATACATGTTATGATGAGTAGTGTGAAATTCAATTGGGCATTACGACAAAGTACATAGACCGCTATCCAGCATGCATATATGCCTAAAAAGTCCACCTTCAGGTTATCATCCGAACCCCTTCCAGTATTAAGTTGCAAACAACAGACAATTGCATTAAGTATGGTGCGTAATGTAATCAACAAATACATCCTTAGACATAGCATTGATGTTTTATCCCTAGTGGCAACAGCACATCCACAACCTTAGAACTTTCTCACATCGTCCTGCATTTAATGGAGGCATGAACCCACTATCGAGCATAAATACTCCCTCTTGGAGTTACAAGTAACAACTTGGCCAGAGCCTCTACTAATAACGGAGAGCATGCAAGATCATAAACAACACATAGATGATAGATTGATAATCAACATAACATAGCATTCCATATTCATCGGATCCCAACAAACGCAACATGTAGCATTACAAATAGATGATCTTGATCATGTTAGGCAGCTCACAAGATCGAACAATGATAGCACAATGAGGAGAAGACAACCATCTAGCTACTGCTATGGACCCATAGTCCAGGGGTGAACTACTCACACATCACTCCGGAGGCGATCATGGCGATGAAGAGTCCTCCGGGAGATGATTCCCCTCTCCGGCAGGGTGCCGGAGGCGATCTCCTGAATCCCCCGAGATGGGATTGGCGGCGGCGGCATCTCTAGAAGGTTTTCCGTATCGTGGCTCTCGGTACTGGAGTTATTATCGACGAAGGCTTAAGTAGGCGGAAGGGTAGGTTTAGGGGCGACGCGAGGGGCCCACACAACAGGGCCGCGCGGCTAGGAGGTGGGCCGCGCCGCCCTGGCGTGTCGCCGCCTCGTCGCCCCACTTCGTTTCCCTTTCGGTGCTTTGGAAGCTTCGTGGAAAAATAAGATCCTGGGCGTTGATTTCGTCCAATTCCGAGAATATTTCCTTACTAGGATTTCTGAAACCAAAAATAGTAGAAAACAACAACTGGCTCTTCGGCATCTCGTTAATAGGTTAGTGCCGGAAAATACATAAATATGACATAAAGTGTATATAAAACATGTAGGTATTGTCATAAAACAAGCATGGAACATAAGAAATTATCGATACGTTGGAGACGTATCAGCATCCCCAAGCTTAGTTCCTACTCGTCCCGAGTAGGTAAACGATAACAAAGATAATTTCTGAAGTGACATGCTGTCATAATCTTGATCAATACTATTGTAAGCACATGTAATGAATGCAGCGATTCAAAGCAATGGTAAAGACAATGGTTAAACAACTGAATCATATAGCAAAGACTTTTCATGAATAGTACTTTCAAGACAAGCATCAATAAGTCTTGCATAAGAGTTAACTCATAAAGCAATAAATTCATAGTAAAGGCATTGAAGCAACACAAAGGAAGATTAAGTTTCAGCGGTTGCTTTCAACTTGTAACATGTATATCTCATGGATAGTTGTCAACATAAAGTAATATAATAAATGCAAATATGCAAGTATGTAAGAATCAATGCACAGTTAACACAAGTGTTTGCCTCTAAGATAGAAGGAAGTAGGTAAACTGACTCAACATAAAAGTAGAAGAATGGCCCTTCGAAGAGGGAAGCATTGATTGCTATATTCGTGCTAGAGCTTTTATTTTGAAAACATAAAGAGCGCATAAAAGTAAAATTTTGAGAGGTGTTTGTTGTTGTCAACGAATGGTAGTGGGTACTCTAACCCCCTTGCCAGACAAACCTTCAAAGAGCGGCTCCCATGAATTTTTTTATTTTTGGGTGGCACTCCTTCCAACCTTTGCTTTCACAAACCATGGCTAACCGAATCCTCGGGTGCCTGCCAACAATCTCATACCATGAAGGAGTGACTTTTTATTTTAGTTTTATTTAGATGACACTCCTCCCCACCTTTGCTTTCTCAAGCCATGGCTAACCGAATCCTTGGGTGCCGTCCAACAATCACATACCATGGAGGAGTGTCTATTTTTGTAAAATTATGAAGGTTAATTAATTTGGGACAGGGAATCCCATTGCCAGCTCTTTTTGCAAAATTATTGGATAAGCGGATGAAGCCACTAGTCCATTGGTGAAAGTTGCCCAACAAGATTGAAAGATATACACCACATACTTCCTCATGAGCTATAAAACATTGACACAAATAAGGGATGATAAATTTTGAATTGTTTAAAGGTAGCACTCAAGCAATTTACTTTGGAATGACGGAGAAATACCATGTAGTAGGTAGGTATGGTGGACACAAGTGGCATAGTTATTGGCTCAAGGATTTGGATGCACAAGAAGTATTCCCTCTCAATACAAGGCTTAGGCTAGCAAGGCTATTTGAAACAAACACAAGTATGAACCGGTACAGCAAAACTCACATAAAAACATATTGCAAGCATTATAAGAGTCCACACTGTCTTCCTTGTTGTTCAAACCCTTACTAGAAAATATCTAGACCTTAGAGAGACCAATCATGCAAACCAAATTTTAGCAAGCTCTATGTATTTCTTCACTAATAGGTGCAAAGTATATGATGCAAGAGCTTAAACATGATCCTTATGAGCACAACAATTGCCAAGTATCAAATTATTCAAGACATTCTACCAATTACTACATGTAGCATTTCCCGTTTCCAACCATATAACAATTAACGAAGCAGTTTCAACCTTCGCCATGAACATTATGAGTAAAGCTAAGGACATATTTGTCCATATGCAACAGAGGAGCGTGTCTCTCTCCCACACAATGAATGCTAGGATCCAATTTATTCAAACAAAACAAAAACAAAAACATACAGATGCTCCAAGTAAAGCACATAAGATGTGACGGAATAAAAATATAGTTTCACTAGACGAACCTGATAATGTTGTCGATGAAGAAGGGGATGCCTTGGGAATCCCCAAGCTTAGATGCTTGAGTCTTCTTGAAATATGCAGGGATGAACCACCGGGGCATCCCCAAGCTTAGAGCTTTCACTCTCCTTGATCATATTGTATCATCCTCCTCTCTTGATCCTTGAAAACTTCCTCCACACCAAACTCAAAACAACTCATTAGAGGGTTAGTGCATAATCAAAATTCACATGTTCAGAGGTGACATAATCATTCTTAACACTTCTGGACATTGCACAAAGCTATTGAAAGTTAATGGAATAAAGAAATCCATCAAGCATAGCAAAACAGGCAATGCGAAATAAAAGGCAGAATCTGTCAAAACAGAACAGTCCGTAAAGACGAATTTTTTAGGTGCACCAGACTTGCTCAAATGAAAATGCTCAAATTGAATGAAAGTTGCGTACATATCTGAGGATCACTCACGTAAATTGGCAGATTATTCTGAGTTACCTACAGAGACTACTGCTCAAATTCGTGACAACAAGAAATCTGTTTCTGCGCAGTAATCCAAATCTAGTATGAACCTTACTATCAAAGACTTTACTTGGCACAACAATGCAACAAAATTAAGATAAGGAGAGGTTGCTACAGTAGTAAAAACTTCCAAGACTCAAATATAAAGCAAAAGTGCAGAAGTAAAATCATGGGTTGTCTCCCATAAGCGATTTTCTTTAACGCCTTTCAGCTAGGCGCAGAAAGTGTGTATCAAGTATTATCAAGAGATGAAGCATCAACATCATAATTTGTTCTAATAATAGAATCAAAAGGTAACATCATTCTCTTTCTAGGGAAGTGTTTCATACCTTTCTTGAGAGGAAATTGATATTTAATATTACCTTCCTTCATATCAATAATAGCACCAACAGTTCGAAGAAAAGGTCTTCCCAATATAATGGGACAAGATGCATTGCATTCAATATCCAAGACAACAAAACCAACGGGGACAAGGTTATTGTTAACCGTAATGCGAACATTATCAACCCTCCCCAAAGGTTTCTTTGTAGAATTATCAGCAAGATTAACATCCAAATAATAATTTTTCAATGGTGGCAAGTCAAGCATATTATAGATTTTCCTAGGCATAACGGAAATACTTGCACCAAGATCACATAAAGCATTACAATCAAAATCATTGACCTTCATATTAATGATGGGCTCCCAACCATCCTCTAACTTCCTAGGAATAGAAGTTTCAAGTTTTAGTTTCTCTTCTCTAGCTTTTATGAGAGCATTTGTAATATGTTTCGTAAAGGCCAAATTTATAGCACTAGCATTAGAACTTTTAGCAAGTTTTTGTAAGAGCTTTATAACTTCAGAGATGTGACAATCGTCAAAATCTAAACCATTATGATCTAAAGCAATGGGATCATTGTCCCCAACATTAGAAAAAAATTCAGCAGTTTTATCACAAGCAATTTCAGCAGTTTTAGCAGTTTCAGGCAGTTTTTCACGCTTTGCATTAGAAGTGGAAACATTGCCAACACCAATTATTTTACCATTGATAGTAGGAGGTGCAGCAACATGTGAAGCATTAGCATTACTAGTGGTGGTAATAGTCCAAACTTTAGCTACATTGTTATCTTTAGCATTTTCTTCTTTTTCCCACCTAGCACGCAATTCGGCCATCAATCTTATATTCTCATTAATTCTAACTTGGATGGCGTTTGCTGTAGCAAATGACTTAATATCTTTATTTTCATTAGGCATAACTTTCGATTTCAAAAGATCAACATCAGCAACAAGACTATCAACTTTAGAAGCAAGAATATCAATTTTACCAAGCTTTTCTTCAACAGTTTTATTGAAAGCAGTTTGTGTACTAATAAATTCTTTAAGCATGGCTTCAAGTCCAGGGGGTGAATTCCTATTATTGTTGTAAGAATTCCCATAAGAATTACCATACCCGTTACCATTATTATAAGGATATGGCCTATAGTTGTTACTAGAATTATTCCGATAAGCATTGTTGTTGAAATTTTTTTTTAATGTAGTTCACATCAACATGTTCTTCTTGGGCAACCAATGAAGCTAACGGAACATTATTAGGATCAACATTTGTCCTACCATTCACAAGCATAGACATAATAGCATCAATCTTATCACTCAAGGAAGAGGTTTCTTCGACAGAATTTACCTTCTTACCTTGTGGAGCTCTTTTCGTGTGCCATTCAGAGTAATTAATCATCATATTATCAAGAAGCTTTGTTGCGGCGCCTAGAGTGATGGACATAAAAGTACCTCCAGCAGCTGAATCCAATAGGTTCCGTGTAGAAAAATTCAATCTTGCATAGAAGGTTTGGATGATCATCCAAGTAGTCAGTCCATGGGTTGGGAAATTTTTAACCAAAGATTTCATTCTTTCCCATGCTTGGGCAACATGCTCATTATCCAATTGTTTAAAATTCATTATACTACTTCTCAAAGATATAATTTTAGCAGGTGGATAATATCTACCAATAAAAGCATCCTTGCATTTAGTCCATGAATCAATACTATTCTTAGGCAAAGATAGCAACCAATCTTTAGCTCTTCCTCTTAATGAGAAAGGAAACAATTTTAATTTTATAATGTCACCATCTACATCCTTATACTTTTGCATTTCACATAGTTCACCAAAATTATTAAGATGGGCAGCAGCATCATCATAACTAACACCAGAAAATTGCTCTCTCATAACAAGATTTAGTAAAGCGGGTTTAATTTCAAAGAATTCTGCTGTAGTAGCAGGTGGAGCAATAGGTGCGCATAAGAAATCATTATTATTTGTGCTAGTGAAGTCACACAACTTAGTATTTTCAGGAGTACCCATTTTAGCAACAGTAAATAAAGCAAACTAGATAAAGTAAATGCGAGTAACTAATTTTTTTGTGTTTTTAATATGGAGAACGCAAACAAGATTGTAAATAAAGTAAAGCTAGCAACTAATTTTTTTGTGTTTTGATATAATGCAGCAAACAAAGAAGTAAATTAAATAAAGCAAGACAAAAACAAAGTAAAGAGATTGGAAGTGGAGACTCCCCTTGCAGCGTGTCTTGATCTCCCCGGCAACGGCGCCAGAAAACAGTTGCTGGCGTGTAGTTGACGAGGGAGTTAGAAATCTCTGTGGTGTAGTTTCCTTCTCGTCCCCGGCAACGGTGCCAGAAAACAGTCTTGATACGCGTACAGCACGCGTCCGTTGGGAACCCCAAGAGGAAGGTGTGATGCGTACAGCGGCAAGTTTTCCCTCAGTATGAAACCAAGGTTTAATCGAACCAGTAGGAGTCAAGAAGCACGTTGAAGGTTGATGGCGGCGAGATGTAGTGCGGCGCAACACCAGGGATTCCGGCGCCAACGTGGAACCTGCACAACACAAACCAAGTACTTTGTCCCAACGAAACAGTGAGGTTGTCAATCTCACCGGCTTGCTGTAACAAAGGATTAGATGTATAGTGTGGATGATGATTGTCTGCAGAAAACAGTAGAACGAGTATTGCAGTAGATTGTATTTGATGTAAAAGAATGGACCGGGTTTCACAGTTCACTAGTGGTGTCTCTCCGATAAGATATAGCATGTTGGGTGAACAAATTACAGTTGGGCAATTGACAAATAAAGATGGCATGACAATGCACATACATGTTATGATGAGTAGTGTGAAATTCAATTGGGCATTACGACAAAGTACATAGACCGCTATCCAGCATGCATCTATGCCTAAAAAGTCCACCTTCAGGTTATCATCCGCAGGGACGGAGTCAGAAAAGTAATACAAGGGGGCCAATTGCATGTAAAATTTATTGGAGGGGGCCATATATGTAAATTTAGGCAACTTGTAGGTTAAATATATAGATTAACCAAGGTTTTTTAACAAAAAAAATACTATGAGGGGGGCCATGGCCCCAGCCAGCCCCCTGCTGGCTCCGTCCCTGATCATCCGAACCCCTTCCAGTATTAAGTTGCAAACAACAGACAATTGCATTAAGTATGGTGCGTAATGTAATCAACAAATACATCCTTAGACATAGCATTGATGTTTTATCCCTAGTGGCAACAGCACATCCACAACCTTAGAACTTTCTGTCACTGTCCCAGATTTAATGGAGGCATGAACCCACTATCGAGCATAAATACTCCCTCTTGGAGTTACAAGTAACGACTTGGCCAGAGCCTCTACTAATAACGGAGAGCATGCAAGATCATAAACAACACATAGATGATAGATTGATAATCAACATAACATAGCATTCCATATTCATCGGATCCCAACAAACGCAACATGTAGCATTACAAATAGATGATCTTGATCATGTTAGACAGCTCACAAGATCGAACAATGATAGCACAATGAGGAGAAGACAACCATCTAGCTACTGCTATGGACCCATAGTCCAGGGGTGAACTACTCACACATCACTCCGGAGGCGATCATGGCGATGAAGAGTCCTCCGGGAGATGATTCCCCTCTCCGGCAGGGTGCCGGAGGCGATCTCCTGAATCCCCCGAGATGGGATTGGCGGCGGCGGCATCTCTAGAAGGTTTTCCTTATCGTGGCTCTCGGTACTGGAGTTATTATCGACGAAGGCTTAAGTAGGCGGAAGGGTAGGTTTAGGGGCGACGCGAGGGGCCCACACAATAGGGTCGCGCGGCTAGGAGGTGGGCTGCGCCGCCCTGGCGTGTCGCCGCCTCGTCGCCCCACTTCGTTTCCCTTTCGGTGTTCTGGAAGCTTCGTGGAAAAATAAGATCCCGAGCGTTGATTTCGTCCAATTCCGAGAATATTTCCTTACTAGGATTTCTGAAACCAAAAACATTAGAAAACAGCAACTGGCTCTTCGGCATCTCGTTAATAGGTTAGTGCCGGAAAATGCATAAATATGACATAAAGTGTATATAAAACATGTAGGTATTGTCATAAAACAAGCATGGAACATAAGAAATTATCGATACGTTGGAGACGTATCAGGTCCTCATCATTTTTGTCCATAATCATGACATTTAGACAAGGATCATACCAATCAGGAGTGGCACGTTCCCTTGTTGATCTGCGAGGTTCAGTAGTTTCCTCGTTCGAAGTTTCATGATCATTATCATTAGCTTCCTCTGTTGCCGGTGTAGGCGGTACAGGAACAGCTTCCGGTACTGCGCTACTCTGATCAACGAGTAAAGATTCATCAATCTCATCGAGTTCTACTTTTCTTCCAGTCACTTCTTTAGTGAGAAATTCTTTCTCAAGAAAGGTTCCGTTCTTAGCAACAAAGATTTTGCCTTCGGATCTGTGATAGAAAGTGTACCCTATAGTTTCCTTAGGGTATCCTATGAAGACGCATTTCTCTGCTTTGGGTTCTAGCTTGTCCGGTTGTAACTTCTTTACATATGCTTCGCAACCCCAAACTTTAAGGAACGACAGCTTAGGTTTCTTATTAAACCATAATTCATACGGTGTCGTTTCTACGGATTTCGATGGTGCTCTATTTAAAGTGAATGCGGCTGTCTCTAATGCATAACTCCAAAAAGATAACGGCAAATCAGTAAGAGACATCATAGAACGAACCATATCTAAGAGAGTTCGATTACGACGTTCGGAAACACCGTTTCGTTGTGGTGTTCCCGGCGGTGTCAATTGTGAAAGTATTCCGCATTTCTTTAAATGCATGCCAAACTCGTAACTCAGATATTCACCTCCACGATCAGATCGTAGAAATTTAATCTTCTTGTTACGTTGATTTTCTACTTCACTTTGGAATTCCTTAAACTTCTCGAAAGTTTCGGATTTATGTTTCATGAAATAGATATACCCATATCTACTCAGATCATCTGTGAAGGTTAGAACATAACGATAACCACCGCGCGATGCTACGCTCATTGGTCCGCACATATCGGTATGTATGATTTCCAATAAGTCAGTAGCTCGCTCCATCATACCAGAAAATGGAGTCTTAGTCATTTTTCCCATTAGACATGCTTCGCATCTATCAAGTGACTCAAAGTCAAGTGATTCAAGTAATCCATCGGTATGGAGTTTCTTCATGCGTTTCACTCCAATATGACCAAGACAGCGAGTGCCACATATAAGTAGAATTATCATTTAATTTAATTCGCTTAGCATCAATGTTATGTATATGCGTATCACTACTATCGAGATCTAACAGAAATAAGCCATTCTTTTCAGGTGCTCGACCATAAAAGATATTATTCATAAAAATAGAACAACCATTATTCTCAGATTTGAATGAATAACCGTCTTGCATTAAACAAGATCCAGATATAATGTTCATGCTCAACGCGGGTACAAAATAACAATTATTTAGGCTTAAAACTAATCCCGAAGGTAGATGTAGAGGAAGTGTGCCGACAGCTGATGCTGTCCAGGACTGGCGCGTGGTTGACGAGGGAGGAAATTCCTGTTGTGTAGCTTTCTGGTCCCCGGCAACGGCGCCAGAAAATAAGCTTGATGTCTACGTTCCCCCTCCTTTTCCTGTAGACAGTGTTGGGCCTCCAAGAGCAGAGGTTTGTAGAACAGCAGCAAGTTTTCCCTTAAGTGGATCACCCAAGGTTTATCGAACTCAGGGAGGAAGAGGTCAAAGATATCCCTCTCATGCAACCCTGCAACCACAAAGCAAGAAGTCTCTTGTGTCCCCAACACACCTAATAGGTGCACTAGTTCAGCGAAGAGATAGTGAAATACAGGTGGTATGAATATATATGAGCAGTAGCAACGGTGCCAGAAAATAGCTTGCTGGCGTGTAGTTGATGGTGGTAGTATTGTAGCAGTAGTAACGCAGTAAAACAGTAAACAAGCAGTAGTAACTCAGCAGTATTTAGGAACAAGGCCTAGGGATTACACTTTCACTAGTGGACACTCTCAACATTGATCACATAACAGAATAGATAAATGCATACTCTACACTCTTGTTGGATGATGAACGCATTGCGTAGGATTACACGAACCCTCAATGCCGGAGTTAACAAGCTCCACAATTTGTTCATATTTAAGTAACCTTATAGTGTAAGATAGATCAAAAGACTAAACCAAGTACTAACATAGCATGCACACTGTCACCTTCATGCATATGTAGGAGGAATAGATCACATCAATATTATCATAGCAATAGTTAACTTCGCAATCTACAAGAGATCATGATCATAGCATAAACCAAGTACTAACACGGTGCACACACTGTCACCTTTACACACGTGCAGGAGGAATAGAACTACTTTAATAACTTTGCTAGAGTAGCACATAGATAAATTGTGATACAAAACTCATATGAATCTCAATCATGTAAAGCAGCTCATGAGATTATTGTATTGAGGTACATGGGAGAGAGATGAACCACATAGCTACCGGTACAGCCCCGAGCCTCGATGGAGAACTACTCCCTCCTCATGGGAGCAGCAGCGGTGATGAAGATGGCGGTGGAGATGGCAGCGGTGTCGATGGAGAAGCCTTCCGGGGGCACTTCCCCGCTCCGGCAGCGTGCCGGAACAGAGACTCCTGTCCCCCAGATCTTGGCCTCGCGATGGCGGCGGCTCTGGAAGGTTTCTGTGGTTTTCGTCGAACGTATCAGGGTTTCTGATCCAGGGGCTTTATATAGGCGAAGAGGCGGCGCAGGAGGGTCGAAGGGGCGACGAAACCATAGGGCGGCGTGGCCGGGGCACGGGCCGCGCCGGCCTATGGTCCGGGGGCCCAGTGCCCCCTACGGGTCCTTCCCGGGTGTTACGGATGCTTCCGGTGAAAATAGGAACTTGGGCGTTGATTTCGTCCGATTCCGAGAATATTTCGTTACTAGGATTTCTGAAACCAAAAACAGCGAGAAAACGAGAACCGGCACTTCGGCATCTTGTTAATAGGTTAGTTCCAGAAAATGCACGAATATGACATAAAGTGTGCATAAAACATGTAGATAACATCAATAATGTGGCATGGAACATAAGAAATTATCGATACGTCGGAGACGTATCAGCATCCCCAAGCTTAGTTCTGCTCGTCCCGAGCAGGTAAAACGATAACACAGATAATTTCTGGAGTGACATGCCATCATAACCTTGATCATACTATTTGTAAAGCATATGTAGTGAATGCAGCGATCAAAACAATGTATATGACATGAGTAAACAAGTGAATCATATAGCAAAGACTTTTCATGAATAGCACTTCAAGACAAGCATCAATAAGTCTTGCATAGGAGTTAACTCATAAAGCAATAATTCAAAGTAGAGACGTTGAAGCAACACAAAGGAAGATGAAGTTTCAGCGGTTGCTTTCAACTTATAACATGTATATCTCATGGATAATTATCAATGCAAAGCAATATAACAAATGCAATATGCAAATATGTAGGAATCAATGCACAGTTCACACAAGTGTTTGCTTCTTGAGGTGGAGAGAGATAGGTGAACTGACTCAACAATAAAAGTAAAAGAATGGTCCTCCATAGAGGAAAAGCATCGATTGCTATATTTGTGCTAGAGCTTTGATTTTGAAAACATGAAACAATTTTGTCAACGGTAGTAATAAAGCATATGCATCATGTAAATTATATCTTATAAGTTGCAAGCCTCATGCATAGTGTACTAATAGTGCCCGCACCTTGTCCTAATTAGCTTGGACTACCGGATCATCACAATGCACTGTTTTAACCAAGTGTCACAAAGGGGTACCTCTATGCCGCCTGTACAAAGGTCTAAGGAGAAAGCTCGCATTGGATTTCTCGCTATTGATTATTCTTCAACTTAGACATCCATACCGGGACAACATAGACAACAGATAATGGACTCCTCTTTTATGCATAAGCATGTAACAACAATTAATAATTTTCTCATTTGAGATTGAGGATATATGTCCAAAACTGAAACTTCCACCATGGATCATGGCTTTAGTTAGCGGCCCAATGTTCTTCTCTAACAATATGCATGCTTAACCATAGGGTGGTAGATCTCTCTTACTTCAGACAAGACGGACATGCATAGCAACTCACATGAAATTCAACAATGAATAGTTGATGGCGTCCCCAGTGAACATGGTTATTCATACAACAAGCAACTTAATAAGAGATAAAGTGCATAATTACATATTCAATACCACAATAGTTTTTAAGCTATTTGTCCCATGAGCTATATATTGCAAAGGTGAATGATGGAATTTTAAAGGTAGCACTCAAGCAATTTACTTTGGAATGGCGGAAAATACCATGTAGTAGGTAGGTATGGTGGACACAAATGGCATAGTGGTTGGCTCAAGTATTTTGGATGCATGAGAAGTATTCCCTCTCGATACAAGGTTTAGGCTAGCAAGGTTTATTTGAAACAAACACAAGGATGAACCGGTGCAGCAAAACTCACATAAAAGACATATTGAAAACATTATAAGACTCTACACCGTCTTCCTTGTTGTTCAAACTCAATACTAGAAATTATCTAGACCTTAGAGAAACCAAATATGCAAACCAAATTTAAGCATGCTCTATGTATTTCTTCATTAATGGGTGCAAAGCATATGATGCAAGAGCTTAATCATGAGCACAACAATTGCCAAGTATCACATTACCCAAGACATTTATAGCAATTACTACATGTATCATTTTCCAATTCCAACCATATAACAATTTAATGAAGAAGAAACTTCGCCATGAATACTATGAGTAGAAACCAAGGACATACTTGTCCATATGCTACAGCGGAGCGTGTCTCTCTCCCATAAAGTGAATGCTAGGATCCATTTTATTCAAACAAAACAAAAATAGAAACAAACAAACAGACGCTCCAAGTAAAGCACATAAGATGTGACCGAATAAAAATATAGTTTCAAGAGAAGGAACCTGATAATTTGTCGATGAAGAAGGGGATGCCTTGGGCATCCCCAAGCTTAGACGCTTGAGTCTTCTTAATATATGCAGGGGTGAACCACCGGGGCATCCCCAAGCTTAGAGCTTTCACTCTTCTTGATCATGTTGCATCATACTCCTCTCTTGATCCTTGAAAACTTCCTCCACACCAAACTCGAAACAACTCATTAGAGGGTTAGTGCACAATAAAAATTAACATATTCAGGGGTGACACAATCATTCTTAACACTTCTGGACATTGCATAATGCTACTGGACATTAGTGGATCAAAGAAATTCATCCAACATAGCAAAAGAGGCAATGCGAAATAAAAGGCAGAATCTGTCAAAACAGAACAGTTCGTATTGACGAATTTTAAAATGGCACCAGACTTGCTCAAATGAAAATGCTCAAATTGAATGAAAGTTGCGTACATATCTGTGGATCATGCACGTAAATTGGCTTAATTTTCTGAGCTACCTACAGGGAGGTGGACCCAGATTCGTGACAGCAAAGAAATCTGGAACTGCGCAGTAATCCAAATCTAGTACTTACTTTACTATCAAAGACTTTACTTGGCACAACAAAACACAAAACTAAGATAAGGAGAGGTTGCTACAGTAGTAAACAACTTCCAAGACACAAATATAAAACAAAGTACTGTAGCAAAATAACACATGGGTTATCTCCCAACAAGTTCTTTTCTTTATAGCCATTAAGATGGGCTCAGCAGTTTTAATGATGCACTCGCAAGAAATAATATTTGAAGCAAAAAGAGAGCATCAAGAGGCAAATCCAAAACACATTTAAGTCTAACATGCTTCCTATGCATAGGAATCTTGTAAGTAAACAAGTTCATGAAGAGCAAAGTAACAAGCATAGGAAGATAAAACAAGTGTAGCTTCAAAAATTTCAGCACATAGAGAGGTATTTTAGTAACATGAAAATTTCTACAACCATATTTTCCTCTCTCATAATAACTATCAGTAGCATCATGAGCAAACTCAACAATATAACTATCACATAAAGCATTCTTATCATGAGTCTCATGCATAAAATTATTACTCTCCACATAAGCATAATCAATTTTATTAGTAATAGTGGGAGCAAATTCAACAAAGTAGCTATCATCAAATATAGGAGGCATATTGTAATCATAATCAAATTTACTCTCCATAGTAGGTGGCAACAAAAGACTACTATCATTATAATCATCATAAATTGGAGGTAAAGTATCATCAAAGAAAATTTTCTCCTCAATGCTTGGTGGACTAAAAAGATCATGCTCATCAAAACCAGCTTCCCCAAGCTTAGAATTTTCCATATCATTAGCAACAATGGTGTTCAAAGTGTTCATATTAATATGTTCCATGGGTTTTTTAATTTTCGGATCAAACCATCCATGTCTTAAATCAGGAAATAGAGTAAAAAGCTCATTGTTGTCCATTATGCCTTACTAGTGTAAACAAGAAACAAAAAGATGCAATTGCAGAATCTAAAGGAAATAGCTTCGAGTACTTACAACGACGGAAAATAGCTTGGTAGCCGAGGTCCAGAGTGTGAGTACCTTTTACCTTTCCTCCCCGGCAACGGCGCCAGAAAATACTTGATGCTGTCCAGGACTGGCGCGTGGTTGACGAGGGAGGAAATTCCTGTTGTGTAGCTTTCTGGTCCCCGGCAACGGCGCCAGAAAATAAGCTTGATGTCTACGTTCCCCCTCCTTTTCCTGTAGACAGTGTTGGGCCTCCAAGAGCAGAGGTTTGTAGAACAGCAGCAAGTTTTCCCTTAAGTGGATCACCCAAGGTTTATCGAACTCAGGGAGGAAGAGGTCAAAGATATCCCTCTCATGCAACCCTGCAACCACAAAGCAAGAAGTCTCTTGTGTCCCCAACACACCTAATAGGTGCACTAGTTCAGCGAAGAGATAGTGAAATACAGGTGGTATGAATATATATGAGCAGTAGCAACGGTGCCAGAAAATAGCTTGCTGGCGTGTAGTTGATGGTGGTAGTATTGTAGCAGTAGTAACGCAGTAAAACAGTAAACAAGCAGTAGTAACTCAGCAGTATTTAGGAACAAGGCCTAGGGATTACACTTTCACTAGTGGACACTCTCAACATTGATCACATAACAGAATAGATAAATGCATACTCTACACTCTTGTTGGATGATGAACGCATTGCGTAGGATTACACGAACCCTCAATGCCGGAGTTAACAAGCTCCACAATTTGTTCATATTTAAGTAACCTTATAGTGTAAGATAGATCAAAAGACTAAACCAAGTACTAACATAGCATGCACACTGTCACCTTCATGCATATGTAGGAGGAATAGATCACATCAATATTATCATAGCAATAGTTAACTTCGCAATCTACAAGAGATCATGATCATAGCATAAACCAAGTACTAACACGGTGCACACACTGTCACCTTTACACACGTGCAGGAGGAATAGAACTACTTTAATAACTTTGCTAGAGTAGCACATAGATAAATTGTGATACAAAACTCATATGAATCTCAATCATGTAAAGCAGCTCATGAGATTATTGTATTGAGGTACATGGGAGAGAGATGAACCACATAGCTACCGGTACAGCCCCGAGCCTCGATGGAGAACTACTCCCTCCTCATGGGAGCAGCAGCGGTGATGAAGATGGCGGTGGAGATGGCAGCGGTGTCGATGGAGAAGCCTTCCGGGGGCACTTCCCCGCTCCGGCAGCGTGCCGGAACAGAGACTCCTGTCCCCCAGATCTTGGCCTCGCGATGGCGGCGGCTCTGGAAGGTTTCTGTGGTTTTCGTCGAACGTATCAGGGTTTTCGATCCAGGGGCTTTATATAGGCGAAGAGGCGGCGCAGGAGGGTCGAAGGGGCGACGAAACCATAGGGCGGCGCGGCCAGGGCCTGGGCCGCGCCGGCCTATGGTCTGGGGGCCCAGTGCCCCCCTCTGGTCCTTCCCGGGTGTTCTGGATGCTTCCGGTGAAAATAGGAACTTGGGCGTTGATTTCGTCCGATTCCGAGAATATTTCGTTACTAGGATTTCTGAAACCAAAAACAGCAGAAAACAGGAACTGGCACTTCGGCATCTTGTTAATAGGTTAGTTCCAGAAAATGCACGAATATGACATAAAGTGTGCATAAAACATGTAGATAACATCAATAATGTGGCATGGAACATAAGAAATTATCGATACGTCGGAGACGTATCAGCATCCCCAAGCTTAGTTCTGCTCGTCCCGAGCAGGTAAAACGATAACACAGATAATTTTACGGAGTGACATTCCATCATAACCTTGATCATACTATTTGTAAAGCATATGTAGTGAATGCAGCGATCAAAACAATGTATATGACATGAGTAAACAAGTGAATCATATAGCAAAGACTTTTCATGAATAGCACTTCAAGACAAGCATCAATAAGTCTTGCATAGGAGTTAACTCATAAAGCAATAATTCAAAGTAGAGACGTTGAAGCAACACAAAGGAAGATGAAGTTTCAGCGGTTGCTTTCAACTTATAACATGTATATCTCATGGATAATTGTCAATGCAAAGCAATATAACAAATGCAATATGCAAATATGTAGGAATCAATGCACAGTTCACACAAGTGTTTGCTTCTTGAGGTGGAGAGAGATAGGTGAACTGACTCAACAATAAAAGTAAAAGAATGGTCCTCCATAGAGGAAAAGCATCGATTGCTATATTTGTGCTAGAGCTTTGATTTTGAAAACATGAAACAATTTTGTCAACGGTAGTAATAAAGCATATGCATCATGTAAATTATATCTTATAAGTTGCAAGCCTCATGCATAGTGTACTAATAGTGCCCGCACCTTGTCCTAATTAGCTTGGACTACCGGATCATCACAATGCACTGTTTTAACCAAGTGTCACAAAGGGGTACCTCTATGCCGCCTGTACAAAGGTCTAAGGAGAAAGCTCGCATTGGATTTCTCGCTATTGATTATTCTTCAACTTAGACATCCATACCGGGACAACATAGACAACAGATAATGGACTCCTCTTTTATGCATAAGCATGTAACAACAATTAATAATTTTCTCATTTGAGATTGAGGATATATGTCCAAAACTGAAACTTCCACCATGGATCATGGCTTTAGTTAGCGGCCCAATGTTCTTCTCTAACAATATGCATGCTTAACCATAGGGTGGTAGATCTCTCTTACTTCAGACAAGACGGACATGCATAGCAACTCACATGAAATTCAACAATGAATAGTTGATGGCGTCCCCAGTGAACATGGTTATCGCACAACAAGCAACTTAATAAGAGATAAAGTGCATAATTACATATTCAATACCACAATAGTTTTTAAGCTATTTGTCCCATGAGCTATATATTGCAAAGGTGAATGATGGAATTTTAAAGGTAGCACTCAAGCAATTTACTTTGGAATGGCGGAAAATACCATGTAGTAGGTAGGTATGGTGGACACAAATGGCATAGTGGTTGGCTCAAGTATTTTGGATGCATGAGAAGTATTCCCTCTCGATACAAGGTTTAGGCTAGCAAGGTTTATTTGAAACAAACACAAGGATGAACCGGTGACGAGGGATTACCTCGGCAATGCCTACGTATTGTAGACTAGGGTTTCGGGAGTGCGACGATGGAGATTCCGGGGACGAGATTAGGCACACGACGTACCCAGCTTCGGGTCCCCTCGGTGGAGGATCCCTACGTGCTGCTAGCAATCCAGTATATGAGCATATGTATGTTTACAGGGTGCCGCCATAGACGGAGCTATGTTGTCTATATTCTGTCTCTCTATTGGCCTCCTTATTTCGGGTGCCCTGGCTAGCTTTATATATGCAACCAGCCTAGGGTGTTACAAGAGTCCTAGTAGACTACTTCTTCGGGTTGCCTTGTTGGGCCTTCTCTCCATATTAGGTCTTCTCCATATTGGGCCGAGCCAGGTATACTAATAATGGGTACCCGAAGGGTATGCCCATGTCAGTAGCCCCCGAGTTTATAGGGAAGTCGAAGACTTGCGTAGAAACTCCAAGCATAACCATCTTCGAAGTCGAAGCAATACAAGGCGAGGTCCATGTTGAAGATCATGTGTAGCGTAGATGATGTCGACGATTCTTGAAATTATCGGGTGCGCGGCAGCGCTCCCGATGGGAGTAGCCCCCGAGTCTATGAACAAGTGCTTGCACTTGGGCATAGACTCAAGTTGTACTACTCGATGAAGAGCTTAACTATATTTCTGGAGGACTTGATGAAATCCATGTGCTCCCGATGGGAGTAGGCTCCACTCGAATCGTAGAATCGAGTTGAGTCTACAAACCTTGATTATCGTAGATGCTCTCGAAGTTATTTTCTATCGGGTACGTGACCAGCGCTCCCGATGGGAGTAGCCCCCGAGGCTACAGCCAAGGACTTGTGCTTGGGTGTAGGCTCAACACCTTATGCCGCTATATTGTTACTCTTTCTCGAACTTTTCATATTTGCCGGGCGCGCGAACAGCGCTCCCGATGGGAGTAGCCCCCGAGGCTATGAACAAATGCTTGCGTTTGATCATAGGCTCCCGCAATTTCTATTTTGTCATACTTGAATTCTTCTTTTTCTCAAAGTTCTTGATAAGAGTAGCCCCCGATCCTATGGGCAGGTGCTTGCACTTGGGCATAGGCTCAAGTTGTAGTACTCGATAAAGAACTTGGCGCAACCCCTCTTTTTATCGAATCCAAGGCGTTGCTATTTTTATTTGACATCCATATCTATATTGTACAGGGATAATGGTAGTTGGGGCTGGTTCATCTGACGGATCAGGTACCAGTTAACTGCTCTAGTGGCAATCCGCAAAAACCTACTTCAAGATCACGTCCCCGGACATGATCTCGGGATACTGGTGTTAACTCGACAGGTGCCGCTTAAGGTCTTACCATTCTGTCGAGCCCCAGTCATATTTTATCGAGTCCACAGCGCGTCCGCCGGGATATTTCTTCACATCTGTTGATGTGGAAAAAAGTAGCAGAGCGCAGTCTTTGGCGATGCCACGCCACACAGGACGGACCTGGGGTCTTACCTTCGCAGAGTTTTGCGGCATTCAGAGATTGTTCGCGACTTTGGCGCTCTGAGAATATATTGTCGAGTGCCTTGTTCGGCTGATGTAATGACCCATTTTGCGGGTTCTTCTATATTTTTCTCGGGCGTGATGAGACAGCCGAATATATTGGGTTCTTCTATATTGTTGTCAGGCACATCGCCGATGCTCTTGCTCAGAACAAATGACGAGTCAATGGACCCGAAGATTTGTCCATCCTCTTTTTTTTCTCCCCTTTTTTTTTACTCCTCTTATTTTTTTTTTTTTTTTTTTTTTTGGGTTTCTCCTTGATGATAATTTCGTCGAGTTCCTCCCTCAGGAAAATTTCTTCGGGTCCTCTTTGAGGACAATTCTTCGGGACCTCCCTGAGGAAAATTCTTCGGGTTCTCATTGAATAAAATTTCGTCGGGTTCTCTCCAGATTTCGTCGGGTACTCTTTTGAATTCTTCGGGTTCCTCCCTGAAGAAGATTTCGTCGGGTACTCTTTTGATTTCATCGGGTTCCTCCCTGAAGAAGATTTCGTCGGGTGCTCTTTTGAATTCGTCGGGTCCTGTCCTTTCTTGAAGACAATTTCGTCGAGTTCTCCCTGTAGACAATTTCGCTGGGTTCTTTCTTATATACTTTGAATTTTGCTTTCTCCTGCACAAATAAACAAACTTTTTCTATCTTTTTCTTGACTCTCTTTTTCGCATGCGGTGTTAGATGCTCAGATTCGATGATATGTAAAGTGAATATATGCTGCGCAGCCCCCGAGTATTGGGTGCGGTGAAAGTAAACGATAATCAACTTTGTGTAAAATAAAGGAACACTTAGCTTATTAGGCACGACGGAGTTGATGCGATGAAATCTTCGAGTACCGAGAAGAAGTTGAGCCGAAGTAGAAACCACCAGATAACGAAAGTAAATGCCGCCATATTATTGACGAAGAAATAGCCAAAGCCCCCGAGCACTGCTGGGGTGATGTCATGATTGTTGCTTAGACGCCGTGTCACAGTTGTTACTTGAAGCGAAGTCATGGTCGAGCCCCCGAGTATTTAGCCATGATGTCGAAAGAAGTTGACGAAGTCGCGGTGTTATATAAGGTGACGCCATTTAGGATGAAGCCATTGTCAATGATATAATATGAGTCCATGAAGATGAATGAAGTATTTAAGATGAATCCATATTGAATATTGCGCCAATAAATATGAAGCATATATTGAAGATGAATCCGCCGATATCATAGAGGATGAATCCATTGACCCAAAGAAAATAAATCCAGTAATATTCATAGAAGATTAATCCATTGAACCGAAGAATCCCATAATATAGAAGATGAATCCGCCGAAGAAAATAAATCCAGTAATAATCCTCGATGATAAATCCAGTGACCCGAAACGCCTCGGGTAATGTTGTATAAGAGTAAGCCAGTAATATTCATATAGATGAATCTTATAAGATGAATCCGGTGAAAAAGAATCCGATAAGCCGAAGCCGAAGAAGATGAATCCATTGATCGAAGAAAATAATTCCATTGAGCCGAAAATAAATCCACTTAGCCGAAGTAGATATATCCAGAGGCGAAGAAAAGGATTTCACCAAGTAATCGAGTGCATTTGTGGTAACAAAGTAATGGCGCAACCCCTAGTGTTTGGGTGAATTTGCTGTAATAATGTAATGGTGCAACCCTCGAGTATTCGGGTATGATGAAAATAAATAATAATTAACTCTCGGAAGAGGAACACTTAGCTTTTTTTCTGGGTGCGACGGAGTCGACGTGGAAGTAGGTCACCCGGCATATGAAGTCGATGTAATGGACGAAGCCGATGCAGTGGAGCCGTGTGTCGTTTAGCCGAAAATATTCGACAAGGTGGAAGTAGTCGGCATGGAAGAGGGAATCGTCGAGTCCGCGGTGGGCGAGCCCCAGGGCGAGGTGTGTGCGCGTTGTTGGGTTAACGACAGGCGAGCCTCCGAGCATGCGACTGTACGCGGCGAAGTCGTCGAAACTGGATTTGTATTGGATGGCGAAGTCGGATGTTATTCGGCTAGCAGCCGAGTCGCTATTTTTTTGTTTCGCTGACGAACTTGTTGAAGTAAATTTTCTTCGGATCCAATCTGTGTGCCCGCTCCCTGCGCACGATGTGTGCCATTGAAGTAGATGTGTTCACGTAGCCGAGATACTTGTCCGTGTCGATGTCTGGGTTGCCAGACGAGGAATTACTGATTGGTTGTTCATCAGCAAGGTCCGCCTGCCTTGGGTGATAAGATGATCAGCCGCCGAAGTCTCCGTACGTGCGCAGGTCAATATGTCTTCAGCTGAAACAATCTGTCCCAAACTCCCAATAGCTTTCTTCGTGCACGTCGTGATTTGGCTTTTGGATGAGAAGCAGATTCTCGACCAGAATCTCACTGCCTTATGTTGTACTGGTGAATCCCTCCAAGCTCGTATGCGCGAAAAAATCTAGCAGGCCACAGCATATGCTTCCGCGTGAATACTTCTCTATAGCATCCGATGCATCCAGCTCTTGATTGAAGACGACAAGAGATCTCGCCCGAATAACAAAATCCAGTCGCCGCGATTCCCACAGACGGCGCCAATTGACGAGGGATTACCTCGGCAATGCCTACGTATTGTAGACTAGGGTTTCGGGAGTGCGACGATGGAGATTCCGGGGACGAGATTAGGCACACGACGTACCCAGCTTCGGGTCCCCTCGGTGGAGGATCCCTATGTGCTGCTAGCAATCCAGTATATGAGCATATGTATGTTTACAGGGTGCCGCCATAGACGGAGCTATGTTGTCTATATTCTGTCTCTCTATTGGCCTCCTTATTTCGGGTGCCCTGGCTAGCTTTATATATGCAACCAGCCTAGGGTGTTACAAGAGTCCTAGTAGACTACTTCTTCGGGTTGCCTTGTTGGGCCTTCTCTCCATATTAGGTCTTTTCCATATTGGGCCGAGCCAGGTATACTAATAATGGGTACCCGAAGGGTATGCCCATGTCAACCGGTGCAGCAAAACTCACATAAAAGACATATTGAAAACATTATAAGACTCTACACCGTCTTCCTTGTTGTTCAAACTCAATACTAGAAATTATCTAGACCTTAGAGAAACCAAATATGCAAACCAAATTTAAGCATGCTCTATGTATTTCTTCATTAATGGGTGCAAAGCATATGATGCAAGAGCTTAATCATGAGCACAACAATTGCCAAGTATCACATTACCCAAGACATTTATAGCAATTACTACATGTATCATTTTCCAATTCCAACCATATAACAATTTAATGAAGAAGAAACTTCGCCATGAATACTATGAGTAGAAACCAAGGACATACTTGTCCATATGCTACAGCGGAGCGTGTCTCTCTCCCATAAAGTGAATGCTAGGATCCATTTTATTCAAACAAAACAAAAATAGAAACAAACAAACAGACGTTCCAAGTAAAGCACATAAGATGTGACCGAATAAAAATATAGTTTCAAGAGAAGGAACCTGATAATTTGTCGATGAAGAAGGGGATGCCTTGGGCATCCCCAAGCTTAGACGCTTGAGTCTTCTTGATATATGCAGGGGTGAACCACCGGGGCATCCCCAAGCTTAGAGCTTTCACTCTTCTTGATCATGTTGCATCATACTCCTCTCTTGATCCTTGAAAACTTCCTCCACACCAAACTCGAAACAACTCATTAGAGGGTTAGTGCACAATAAAAATTAACATATTCAGGGGTGACACAATCATTCTTAAATTTTCCCTTAGACTTGCCCTGTTTCTTGAAACTGGTGGTCTTGTTGACCATCAACACTTGGTGCTCTTTCTTGATCTCAATCTCAGCAGCTTTTAGCATGCCAAAGAGTTCAGGTAACTCTTTGTTCATGTTCTGCATATTGTAGTTCATCACAAAGTTCTTGTAACTTGGTGGCAGTGATTGAAGGACACGATTAATCCCTAGTATGTTAGGAATCACTATTCCCAAGTCACTGAGTTTCTTCGCATGCCCGGTCATGGCGAGCATGTGCTCACTAACGGAGCTGCCTTCTTCCATCATGCAGCTGAAGAAGTGTTTCGATGCTTCATAGCATTCCACGGCCGCATGAGTTTCAAATATAGCTTTGAGCTCATTGACCAACTCATGAGGATCGTGATGCTCAAAACGTTTTTGAAGATCGGCTTCCAGACTGCACAGGAGGGCACACTGAACTTGAGAGTACCGAGTTTTCCGAGTCGCGTAAACATTCTTTACTTCATCGGTTTCAGTTTCTGCAGGAGGGTCACCTAGCGGTGCATCAAGCACAAATTGCAGATTTCCGCCAGAGAGGAAGATCCTCACATGACGGAACCAGTCGGTGAAGTTGCTCCCGTTGCTCTTAAGCTTTTCTTTCTCTAGGAACTGGTTAAAATTGATTTGGGACGCCATCTCTACAACATATATTTGCAAAGTTTAGACTAAGTTTATGACAAATTGAGTTCAAATTTTAATTCAACATAATTAAAAATCTAGGTGAACTCCCACTCAAAACAATATCCCTCGCATTGTCTTAGTGATCACACGAACCAAATCCACCACACCTAAGTCCGATCATCACGAGACAAGGTGTGATTTCAATGGCGAACACTCAAAGTGTTCATCATATCAACCATATGATTCATACTCTACCTTTCGGTATCACGTGTTCCGAGACCATGTCTGTACATGCTAGGCTCGTCAAGGCCACCTTAGTATCCGCATGTGCAAAACTGTCTTGCACCCGTTGTATGCACTTGTTGATTCTATCACACCCGATCATCACGAGATGCTTCGAAACGACAAATCTTGGCAACAGTGCTACTAAGGATGAACACTTTATTATCTTGAGATTTTAGTGAGGGATCATCTTATAATGCTACCGTCGCGATCTAAGCAAAATAAGATGCATAAAAGGATTAACATCACATGCAGTTCATATGTGATATGATATGGCCCTTTTGTCTTTGCGCCTTTGATCTTCATCTCCAAAGCACGGACATGATCTCCATCATCTTCATGCATGATCTCCATCATCGTCGGCGTGGCGTCAAGGTCAATGGCGCCGTCTTCATGATTGTCCTCCATGTAGCAACTATTACAACTACTTTGAAATACTACTCAACATGAAATTTAAAGACAACCATAAGGCTCCTGCCGGTTGCCACAATACAATAATGATCATATCATACATATTCATCATCACATTATGGCCATATCACATCACCAAACCCTGCAAAAACAAGTTAGACGTCTCTAATTTGGTTTGCATATTTTACGTGGTTTAGGGTTTTCGAGAGAGATCTAATCTACCTACGAACATGAACCACAATGTTGATACTAATGTTGTCAATAGAAGAGTAAATTGAATCTTCACTATAGCAGGAGAGACAGACACCCGCAAAGCCTCTTATGCAATACAAGTTGCATGTCGAACGAGGAACAAGTCTCATGAACGCGGTCATGTAAAGTTAGTCCGAGCCGCTTCATCCCACTATGCCACAAAGATGCAAAGTACTCAAACTAAAGATAACAAGAGCATCAACGCTCACAAAACCATTGTGTTCTACTCGTGCAACCATCTATGCATAGACACGGCTCTGATACCACTGTAGGGATTTGTTGCATAGAAAACAAAAAATTTCCTACCGCGAACACGCAATCCAAGCCAAGATGCAATCTAGAAGACGGTAGCAACGAGGGGATGATTGAGACTCACCCTTGAAGAGTTCCAAAGCCTACAAGATGAGGCTCTTGTTGCTGCGGTAGACGTTCACTTGCCGCTTGCAAAAGCGCGTAGAAGATCTTGATCACGGAGCCGCGAACGGGCAGCACCTCCGTACTCGGTCACACGTTCGGTGTTGATGAAGTCGACGTCCACCTCCCCGTTCCAGCGGGCAGCGGAAGTAGTAGTCTCCTCTTGAATCCGGCAGCACGACGGCGTGGTGGCGGTGGTGGTGGAGAACTCCGGCGGAGCTTCGCTAAGCGTGCGGGAGCGTTGGAGGAGAGAGGGGGCGGCTAGGGTTTGGGAGGGGGTGGCCGGCCACTAAGGGGGTGCGGCCAGGCTGTGGTCTTGGGGTGGCCGGCCCCCTCCCCTTGGCCCTCATTATATAGGTGGAACACCCAAGAGTTGGTCTACAAGTCTTCGAATAAGAACCCAAACCAAAACCTTCCATATGATATGAAACCTACCCAAGCTAGGACTCCCACTAGAGGTGGGATTCCCACCCTTCCTTGGGAGGGGGTGGCCGGCCCCCTTAGGGGAGTCCACTTGGGACTCCTCCCCCTTAGGGTTGGCCGGCCATGGTGGTGGAGTCCCTTTGGGACTCCGCCTTCCAAAGTGGTTTCTTCCGGACTTTTCTAGAACCTTCTAGAACCTTCCGTAGAACCTTCCGGATCATTTTAAATCTTATAAAATGACTTCCTATATATGAATCTTATTCTCCGGACCATTCCGGAACTCCTCGTGATGTCCGGGATCTCATCCGGGACTCCGAACAAATCTTCGAACTCCATTCCATATTCAAGTTCTAACATTTCAACATCAAACCTTAAGTGTGTCACCCTACGGTTCGTGAACTATGCGGACATGGTTGAGTACTCTCTCCGACCAATAACCAATAGCGGGATCTGGAGATCCATAATGGCTCCCACATATTCAACGATGACTTCAGTGATCGAATGAACCATTCACATACGATACCAATTCCCTTTGTCACGCGATATTTTACTTGTCCGAGGTTTGATCATCGGTATCACTCTATACCTTGTTCAACCTCGTCTCCTGACAAGTACTCTTTACTCGTACCGTGGTATGTGGTCTCTTATGAACTTATTCATATGCTTGCAAGACATTAGACGAAATTCCACCGAGAGGGCCCAAAGTATATCTATCCGTCATCGGGATGGACAAATCCCACTGTTGATCCATATGCCTCAACTCATACTTTCCGGATACTTAATCCCACCTTTATAACCACCCATTTACGCAGTGGCGTTTGATGTAATCAAAGTACCTTTCCGGTATAAGTGATTTATATGATCTCATGGTCATAAGGACTAGGTAACTATGTATCGAAAGCTTATAGAAAATAACTTAATGACGTGATCTTATGCTACGCTTAATTGGGTGTGTCCATTACATCATTCATATAATGATATAACCTTGTTATTAATAACATCCAATGTTCATGATTATGAAACTAATCATCCATTAATCAACAAGCTAGTTAAGAGGCATACTAGGGACTCTTTGTTGTTTACATATCACACATGTATCAATGTTACGGTTAATACAATTATAGCATGTATCAATGTTTCGGTTAATACAATTATAGCATGGTATATAAACATTTACCATAAACATAAAGATATATAATAACCACTTTTATTATTTCCTCTTGGGCATATCTCCTTCAGTAGACTCATCTTGTCTTGGACCTGTGATGTTATGGTAGCATAACTAGTTATCGAATCCCCTCTCTGGCAATCGCTCGCTCGAGCGCTCAGTTTCTGTCGGCGCGGAGCGCTCGCGCGAAAGCGCGACTCAATTCCCTTTTGTATCACGTAGTGTTTTAATTGCGTTCACACGTGTTCACACTAACAACTTGTATTACTACTTTGCAAGTTGCATGCAGCCAAGAGCGTTCACACTGCATGCATGCACATGCACAGAGCATCTCATGGATTTGCATTTAATGAGCCAACTTTTCAGCACTGTTTCATAAGTTGTTGCATGCATACACATAGCATCTCACTCTTTTTTTCAGCACGAGGCAGACTTGCAATTCTCTTTTAACAATTCCCGTTTGGGTTTTTTTTTTCGTACGGTAATTCATATTTAATGGGGTCCTTTTGCAATTCCCTTTTTCGGGCCAGTGGTTTTTAAGGGGGAAAATAACGGGTGGGAAGATCCACTTGCAACTCAAATGAACTACCACTTGCTACTCAAATTAAGTACTGTTTTAAGTTGTAAGCTAACAAAAGTTGCTAAAAAAATTCTTAATGAAAATTACTTTTTAGGGTTGCTAGGTATTTATATTTACCGTTGATAAATAACGGGGCACCGGGTTGATAACTTGTAAACAAAAAAAGATTCGCTACATATTTTAAATTAAATTAATTTTTTAGGGTTGATATTTATTTATATTTACCATTGATAAATAGCGGGTCACCGGGTTGATAGCTTCTAAACTAAAAGAGAGTCGCTAAAATATTCTAAATGAAATACTTTTTAGGGTTATTATTTATTTATATTTATCGTTGATAAATAATGAGGCACCGGGTTGATACCTTATAAAATAAAAAAATATTCGCTAAAATATTCTAAATGGAATACTTTTTAGGGTTGGTAGTTATTTATAATTATCATTGATAAATAACGGGGCACCGGGTTGATAAATTGTAAACTAAAAAGAGTCGCCAAAATATTCAAAATAAAATTAGATTTTTAGGGTTGGTAGTTATTTATATTTACTGTTGATAAATAACAGGACACCGGGTTGATAGCTTCTAAACTAAAAAAAATATCGCTAAACTGTTTCAAATAAAATTAAC
Source organism: Lolium perenne (assembly GCF_019359855.2). Taxonomy (NCBI): domain Eukaryota; kingdom Viridiplantae; phylum Streptophyta; class Magnoliopsida; order Poales; family Poaceae; genus Lolium; species Lolium perenne. Next base: position 362,882,648 of record NC_067247.2, on the reverse strand, counting down.
TTTGGGGTTGATAATTTTATATATTTACCGTTGATCACTCAAGTACGGAGGGGTTGATTATTCAGATAGAGAGGGTTGATAACTTTTAGCCCGGAAAAAAGTTTCTCGAAACATATCAACATGGGTGCTAGTTTTGAAGATCTCGTCGAGACGGATTTATTGGTGAAAGCGAATCTTAATTTGGAGTTGTCGTTTGAAAGTTTAAACGTTTTGAATTTACAAATTTGGAAAAGATTCCGCTGACATCAGCATATTCGTCTATTTGTGCATGCATGCATGCAGAACTTTCCCTCAATAGCCTACACTAGGTTGATAATTTTATACATTCACCGTTGATCACTCAAGTACGGAGGGGTTGATTATTCAGATAGAGAGGGTTGATAACTTTTAGCCCGAAAAAAAGTTTCTCGAAACATATCAACATGGGTGCTAGTTTTGAAGATCTCGTCGAGACGGATTTATTGGTGAAAGCGAATCTTAATTTAGAGTTGTCGTTTGAAAGTTAAAACATTTTAAATTTTCAAATTTGGAAAAGATTCCGCTGACATCAGCAGATTCGTCTATTTGTGCATGCATGCAGAACTTTTTCTCAATAGCCTGCACCAGGTTGATAATTTTATACATTCACCGTTGATCACTCAAGTACGGAGAAGTTGATTATTCATATAGAGAGGGTTGATAACTTTTAGCCCGAAAAAAAGTTTCTCGAAACATATCAACATGGGTGCTAGTTTTGAAGATCTCGTCGAGACGGATTTATTGGTGAAAGCGAATCTTAATTTGGAGTTATCGTTTGAAAGTTAAAACATTTTGAATTTACAAATTTGGAAAAGATTCCGCTGACATCAGCAGATTCGTCTATTTGTGCATGCATGCAGAACTTTCCCTCAATAGCCTGCACCAGGTTGATAATTTTATACATTTACCGTTGATCAGTCAAGTACGGAGGAGTTGATTATTCAGATAGAGAGGGTTGATAACTTTTAGCCCGATTAAAAGTTTCTCGAAACATATCAACATGGGTGCTCGTCGAGACGGATTTATTGGTGAAAACAGATCTTAAATCGGAGTTGTCGTTTGTGAGATAAAACATTTTGAATTTTCAAATACGGATTTAGAGTTGCTAACATGGCTTTCCCTAATTGGGCTGGGGGGAAACCGATCGCTCATTCTCTTCCTGGCGATCGAGCGCCAGCTAGGGCCGCCCACTAGTTACCATCTCACTCTGTTTATTTATTTATTGTCATGCCATGTCACCAAAATTGTCTTGGAGCATGTGATATTACTAATTGTGTTACTCCTAGTATGAGTAGATAGTAGTCTAGATGTACTAGAAAAAATGGGACACATTAAGGAGAGAGCAATATCGCTTTGTTTTTGTGTTTGCATTGGCTAAAAGCTAGAATATAGATTAATATAGAACAAAATTTTAATCTAGAATGTAGAATGTAGAACAAATCACAACAGAGAGAGTACTTAGGTTATCACCGGGGTTATCAACAAACCGACAAAGTATTTGCCATTGTTGAAAAATACATATTTCCACTCTAAGATCCCTACGAGGCAATTTCTTTCGTACGTTGGTCAGCTCTTATCTTCAATGGCGTTGCATCATTCGAATCCACAAGCGCAAAATACGGAAGCAAAAGAATACGCACACAACACTGGATGCTGACTTTGTTAACCAGCAGGCAAGTTTTGCATAGTGATCAGCTGATTCTCATCTGGTTTCTCAAAGTCAGACATTTCCTAACCGAAAACGAGGAAATTCTGAACCTGTCAGCCCCTTTCCCCCTTAAATACTTCATCATTCAAATCCAGAGGTTTGACCATGTAATCTAACAGGGATCACAAGTATACAAATTGGGGCCCAGTCTTACCCACTAACCGCTCAAAAAAAAAGTTACCAGCTGTCCACTAGTTACATGCAGAAACAGCTCCTAAGGCCAATTAGAGATTCCAAATCCTAGCTTTTGACACATTAGTTCCACCATTGTAGAGAGCATTGCTATAACCAAATATTCTATAGCTAAAATTTTCCTCTCTCTATTCTCTCTCTTTGCTATAACCAAGTATTTAGGCTTTGGCAACACTGTGCATGCTCTAAAGTCCAACTGTAGAGCAGAAATTTATTTTTGATTCCATGTCTATATGTTATCTTTAGCCATTTTTTAAATCACATAAACATTCAGAAAACAATTCCACCCATATATCTCCACATTCTATGTTCGCAAGTAAGGTTTCATGTAAAAAGTGGCCTCAGCCAAAAAAAAAGTCCGGTGAAAAACTTATTTGAGCACAGAATATTGTCTTTTTTATCCATGTCACATGAAAAGCCGGGCTTTCTTAATTCAGTTTTGCGAGCACATATGATGTGGAAATGTTGTGCACCATTTTATTTTAGAAGATATGGACATTTTGATTTAAAATATTTTGATATTTTTAAATATGTATAAATTGTATTTCAAATAAATGGAGCAATGCGCCAAAAAAGCCACTCCCACAGTGTGGAGGCCCTAGCTCACACTTCTAGGTAGTGTATAACAGTTGACTTGTTGCAAAGCAAAGGAGTTTTTTTTCTTTCCGTAGATTCCAATCAACCACACAAGACAACAAAGAGCTCTAACCATCAACTAGTAATTAACCTGAGATTACCTACCTGTTACGCTGCTAAATTCCCTAGCCCTCACCCCTACTACGACTAACTGCTACCTGCCGGTGGTGACCACAGAATGCTACCACTAGCAGCAATTTCCAGCATTTCTTGGCGGGTATCGGTTCTTCTTCTTCTTCAGCAGCGCGTCAAGCGGCTCAATCCAAGGGCAGCATCACGAGGTGTGGCGGGGCGTTGCTTATCGATCCAATGACCCTCGGTAATCACGCATGTGATCCATGGCAGCCGAGTCTCGTGAGCTCACATGCTGGGTTTGATTTTGATCGACATGTTATGGTTAATTAGTCGTAGCCAAATGATTAAGACCTGCACGGATCCGTGGAAGCTGCTTCTACTGCACAGTGGCCGGCTGGCTGGCGTTTGCCAGAAAGAAAGTGAAATTGGAAGGGTCGGCGGCGAGATCAGAAGAATCTTTTTCTGTCGAAAACGTAGGGGGTGGGCTGTGCAGAGACTTTCTTCCCATTCGTTTCATTTCTTTGGAGGGGTGAAGAATCAGGAGCCGTCGTGGCGTCGTGAGTCGCATTAATGGCGCACGGCGCGACGCAGGGGCATCGCCCGATCGTCATCTCCGCACGTGACAACTCGCCGGGGTTCCCGCGCACCGATCTCGTGGCCTCAATCACCGCACTTGCTATTTAAACACCGCCGCTCCGGTTGCTTTCCACCTCCTCTCTTCACTCCCACTCGCCGATCGATCTCGCCTGTCAGCTGCACTTGGAGAAGCCACTTGGAGAAATGGCGCGCAGCAGAGCCTTGTTGCACCTGGCGGCCTTCGCCGCCGCGGCGTGCCTCCTCGCCACGGCGACCGCAGACTGGATCGCCGGCTCGGCCACATTCTACGGCGGGAGCGACGCCTCCGGCACCATGGGTACGCAAACAGCAACTCATCTCCGCTTGTCTTTTCAGCATGTACACTAGCTAGTTTTCACTCCATGCACTGCAAATGCCTGACGTTTTATGTGATGCAACCAATTCAGGCGGCGCGTGTGGGTACGGCAACCTGTACTCGACGGGGTACGGGACGAACACGGCGGCGCTGAGCCCGGCGCTCTTCAACGACGGCGCGGCGTGCGGGGAGTGCTACCAGGTGACGTGCGACCAGTCGAGCTCGTCGTCGTGCAAGCAGGGGGTGATCGTGACCGTCACGGCCACCAACCTCTGCCCGGCGGACTACTCCAAACCCAACAACAACGGCGGCTGGTGCAACCCACCGCGGAGGCACATGGACATGGCGCAGCCGGCGTGGGAGAAGATCGGGGTCTACCGCGCGGGCATCATCCCCATGAAGTACCAGCGTGTGCCCTGCTCCAGGTCGGGCGGCGTGCGGTTCACCATCAACGGCAACAGCTACTTCGAGCTGGTGCTGATCACGAACGTCGGCGGCGCCGGCTCGATCTCGTCGGTGCAGATCAAGGGGTCCAAAACCGGGTGGATGGCCATGGCCAGGAACTGGGGCGCAAACTGGCAGTCGGGGAGCTACCTCAACGGCCAGGCCATCTCCTTCACCGTCACCCTCACCAATGGCCAGAAGCTCACCTTCCAGGACTGCGCGCCCTCCAACTGGGGGTTCGGACAGACATTCACCACCGGCGCGCAGTTCTACTAGCGACGACCGCCGCCGGCCGGCTCACGTTGCTGGCCGGCCAGTGTCGGGTCGCCTCTACTATTTCAGTTTCTCTTTCATTTCACATTTGGGATATATAGCTTCATTCTGATGCATGGTAGGACTAGGGATTGGCTAGGTGCCGTAGTAGGGTGGTTTGCATGGCTGAGGTGGGTGCTTGGACGGGTTCGCCTCGCCCGCCCGGCCGGACTGATCTATTGCCCGCCGTGCCTGCCGCCTTGCGATGTTCCACCATCGATCCGATCTAATGCCGCATGCGAGCAAGTGTACTGCATGTTGACCGAATCACCATCTTATTAATAGAATGAGCTCTAGTAGAATGAAAATGGCTATGCATATGGCTCTGTCCTGTGCACATTTGTGGACCTTGACTGCCCTGAAATCGATGCAATGCTTTGAGTAGAAATTAAGTACTGGGTAGTGGAGTATATGTGTGTTTTTGATTGTGTGTACCGGGTAATTTGACAATGCAGCCATGTGGAACACACGAATAGTTTAGGTAATGCAGCCATGTGCCAATGTAAAGTTCCATCGATCCAAGATAGAAGAGTGGAGATCGAAGCGTGGTATGGAAGGCGAAAAAGAAGGTTGACAAGCGATTACGCCTTCGGAGTGCCAAATGCCAACGCTACATGCATGCCTTGATGGAGTGTACAACCCCATTCAAAATTAAGTGACTCAACTTTATCTAGTATATACGAATGCGTCTAGATAGATCAATATCTTGATAAATTCGAGTCACTTATTTCAGAACGGAGGGGGTAGCAACCAAGAGAATCTTGCATGCATATTAGAGGAGAGGTCACTTGAGATTTGATGATAACCTACTAATTCAGATACGTCCCATGCCATCTCATCTCACTAAAACCTTCCTGGCCAATGCAATATCATCCAGACACACATGCAATATCGTATGACATTTTGTTCCCTTTGTTATATCGGAAACATGCAAACACACTACTCTATGTTAAACACACCCCATTACTCCATTAGCTGTGAAAGAACCAAATTAGCTGCCACATATATGCAAACCAAACTACGTTACACTACAACAAAACCTTGTAGTCTTAACGCAATCTTTGCAACACATGCATCCAGTCGCAACACAGTCACCTAATCCGCGTGGTGAAAATGATAAAGTGTGATGCCTGATACGTCTCAAACGTATCTATAATTTCTTATGTTTCATGCTTGTTTTATGACAATACCTACATGTTTTGTTCACACTTTATATCGTTTTGATGCATTTTTCCGGAACTAACCTATTAACAAGATGCCGAAGTGCCAGTTCCTGTTTTCTGCTGTTTTTGGTTTCAGAAATCCTACAAAGAAAATATTCTCGGAATTGGACGAAATCAACGCCCAGAATCTTATTTTTCCCGGAAGCTTCCAGAGCACCGAAGAGGGGGCCAGAGGGGAGCCAGGGGGCCCCACCCCACATGGCGGCGCGGCCAAGGGGGGCGCCCCCCTACTGTGTGGGCCCCCCAGAGCCCTTCCGACTCCGACTCTTCGCCTATATAAGCCTCCCTGACCTAAAACTCCGAGACGAATAAGCCACGATACGAGAAAAGTTCCAGAGCCGCCGCCAACGCGAAGCCAAGATTCGGGGGACAGAAGTCTCTGTTCCAGCACGCCGCCGGGACGGGGAAGTGCCCCCGGAAGGCATCTCCATCGACACCACCGCCATCTTCATCGCCATCGCTGCTTCCCATGATGAGGAGGGAGTAGTTCTTCCCCGAGGCTGAGGGCTCTACCGTAGCTATGTGGTTCATCTCTCTCTTTGTGATCTAGTTGAATATCATCTATGTGCTACTCTAGTGATGTTATTAAAGTAGTCTATTCCTCCTCCATGATGTAATGTTGACAGTGTGTGCATCATGTAGTACTTGGTATAAGCTATGATTGTGATCTCTTGTAGATTATGAAGTTAACTATTACTATGATAGTATTGATGCGATCTATTCCCCCTTTCATAGTCTGTCGGTGACGGTGTGCATGCTATGTTAGTACTCGGTATAATTGCAATGGTCTATCATGCACTCTAAGGTTACTTAAATATGAACTCCGGATGTTGTGGAGCTTGTTAACTCCGGCATTGAGGTGCTCTTGTAGCCCTACACAATGAATGGTGTTTGTCATCCAACAAGAGAGTGTAGAGTAGTTTCAGTTATGTGATCAATGTTGAGACTATCCTGTTGGAGATATGCCCAAGAGGCAATAATAAAAATGGTTATTATATATCTTTATGTTTATGATAAATGTTTATATACCATGCTATAATTGTATTAACCGAAACATTGATACATGTGTGATATGTAAACAACAATGAGTCCCTAGTAAGCCTCTTAACTAGCTTGTTGATTAATAGATGATTAGTTTCATAATCATGAACATTGGATGTTATTGATAACAAGGTTATATCATTATATGAATGATGTAATGGACACACCCAATTAAGCGTAGCATAAGATCACATCATTAAGTTATTTGCTATAAGCTTTTCGATACATAGTTACATAGTCATTTCAACCATGAGATCATGTAAATCACTTATACCAGAAAGGTACTTTGATTACATCAAACGCCACTGTGTAAATGGGTGGTTATAAAGGTGGGATTAAGTATCCGGAAAGTATGAGTTGAGGCATATGGATCAACAGTGGGATTTGTCCATCCCGATGACGGATAGATATACTCTGGGCCCTCTCGGTGGAATGTCGTCTAATGTCTTGATAGCATATGAATAAGTTTATAAGAGACCACATACCACGATACGAGTAAAGAGTACTTGTCAGGAGACGAGGTTGAACAAGGTATAGAGTGATATCGATGATCAAACCTCGGACAAGTAAAATATCACGTGACAAAGGGAATTGGTATCGTATGTGAATGGTTCATTCGATCACTAAGTCATCGTTGAATATGTGGGAGCCATTATGGATCTCCAGATCCCGCTATTGGTTATGGGTCGGAGAGAGTTCTCACCCATGTCCACATAGTTCGCGAACCGTAGGGTGACACACTTAAGGTTTGATGTTGTAATAGTAGAACTTGAATATGGAATGGAGTTCGAAGTATTGTTCGAAGTCTCGGATGGGATCCCGGACATCACGAGGAGTTCCGGAATGGTCCGGAGAATAAGATTCATATATAGGAAGTCATTTTATAAGTTTTAAAATGATCCGGTGAATTTATGGAAGGTTCTAGAAAAGTCCGGAAGAATTCACTTTGGAAGGCGGAGTCCCGGTGGGACTCCACCACCCATGGCAGGCCAACCCTAGAAGGGGGAGTCCAAGGTGGACTCCACCTAAGGGGGCCGGCCACCCCCCCCCCCCCTCATGGATGGGTGGGAATCCCACTTGAGGTGGGAGTCCCACCTTGGGTAGGTTTCCCTACACATGGAAGGTTTTTGGTTGGGGTTTTATTCGAAGACTTGTAGTCCAACACTTGGGGGTTCCACCTATATAATGAGGAGCAAGGGGAGGGGGCCGGCCACACCAAAGCCATTGTGGCCGCACCCCCTCATAGTGGCCGGCCACCTTCCCCTCTCCCAAACCCTAGCCGCCCCCTCTCCTCCACCTCTCCCGCAACGCTTAGCGAAGCTCCGCCGGAGTTCTCCATCGCCACCGCCACCACGCCGTCGTGCTGCCGGATTCAAGGAGGAGCTACTACTTCCGCTGCCCGCTGGAACGGGGAGAAGGACGTCGTCTTCATCAACACCGAACGTGTGACCGAGTACGGAGATGCTGCCCGATTGTGGCACCGTCAAGATCTTCTACGCGCTTTTGCAAGCGGCAAGTGATTGTCTACCGCAGCAACAAGAGCCTCATCTTGTAGGCTTTGGAAATCTTCAAGGGTGAGTCTCGATCATCCCCTCGTTGCTTCCGTCTTCTAGATTGCATCTTGGCTTGGATTGCGTTCTCGCGGTAGGATTTTTTTTTTGTTTTCTATGCAACGAATCCCTACAGTGGTATCAGAGCCGTGTCTATGCATAGATGGTTGCACGAGTAGAACACAATGTTTTTGTGGGCATTGATGCTTATGTTGTCTTTAGTTTGAGTACTTTGCATCTTTGTGGGATAGTTGGATGAAGCGGCTCGAGCTAACTTTACATGACCGCGTTCATGAGAGTTGCTCCTCGTTCGACATGCAACTTGTATTGCATAAGAGGCTTTGCAGGTGTCCGTCTCTCCTACTATAGTGAAGATTCAATTTACTCTTCTATTGACAACACTAGTATCACCGTTGTGGTTCATGTTTGTAGGTAGATTAGATCTCACTCGAAAACCCTAAACCACGTAAAATATGCAAACCAAATTAGAGACGTCTAACTTGTTTTTGCAGGGTTTGGTGATGTGATATGGCCATAATGTGATGATGAATATGTATGATATGATCATTATTGTATTGTGGCAACCGGCAGGAGCCGTATGGTTGTCTTTAAATTTCATGTTGAGTAGTATTTCAAAGAAGTTGTAATAGTTGCTACATGGGAGAACAATCATGAAGACGGCGCCATTGACCTTGACGCTATGCCGACGATGATGGAGATCATGCCCGTTGATGATGGAGATCATGTCCGTGCTTTGGAGATGAAGATCAAAGGCACAAAGACAAAAGGGCCATATCATATCACATATGAACTGCATGTGATGTTAATCCTTTTATGCATCTTATTTTGCTTAGATCGCAACGGTAGCATTATAAGATGATCCCTCTCACTAAAATATCAAGATAATAAAGTGTTCATCCTTAGTAGCACCGTTGCCAAGACTTGTCGTTTCGAAGCATCTCGTGATGATCGGGTGTGATAGAATCAACAAGTGCATACAACGGGTGCAAGCCAGTTTTGCACATGCGGATACTAAGGTGGCCTTGACGAGCCTAGCATGTACAGACATGGTCTCAGAACACGTGATACCGAAAGGTAGAGCATGAATCATATGATTGATATGATGAACACTTTGAGTGTTCGCCATTGAAGTTACATCTTGTCTCGTGATGATCGGACTTGGTGTGGCAGATTTGGTTCGTGTGATCACTAAGACAATTTGAGGGATATTGTTTTGAGTGGGAGTTCACCTAGTTTTTAATTATGTTGAATTAAAATTTGAACTCAATTTGTCATAAACTTAGTCTAAACTATTGCAAATATATGTTGTAGATATGGCGTCCCCAATCAATTTTAACCAGTTCCTAGAGAAAGAAAAGCTTAAGAGCAACGGTAGCAACTTCACCGACTGGTTCCGTCATGTGAGGATCTTCCTCGCTGATGGAAACCTGCAATATGTGCTTGATGCACCGCTAGGTGACCCTCCTACAGAAACTGAAACCGATGAAGTAAAGAGTGTTTACGAGACTCGGAAAACTCGGTACTCTCAAGTTCAGTGTGCCATCCTGTGCAGTCTGGAAGCCTATCTTCAAAAACGTTTTGAGCACCACGATCCTCATGAGTTGGTCAATGAGTTGAAAGCTATCTTTGAAACTCATGCGGCCGTGGAATGCTATGAAGCATCGAAACACTTCTTCAGCTGCATGATGGAAGAAGGCAGCTCCGTTAGTGAGCACATGCTCGCCATGACCGGGCATGCGAAGAAACTCAGTGACTTGGGAATAGTGATTCCTAACAGACTGGGGATTAATCGTGTCCTTCAATCACTGCCACCTAGTTACAAGAACTTTGTGATGAACTACAATATGCAGAACATGAACAAAGAGTTACCTGAACTCTTCGCCATGTTAAAGTCTGCTGAGATTGAGATCAAGAAAGAGCACCAAGTGTTGATGGTCAACAAGACCACCAGTTTCAAGAAACAGGGCAAGTCTAAGGGAAAATTCAAGAAGGGTGGCAAGAAAGCTGCCACGCCTCCTGTGAAACCTAAGACTGGCCCTAAGCCTGATGCTGAGTGCTATTACTGCAAGGAGAAGGGACACTGGAAGCGTAATTGCTCCAAGTATCTGGCTGATCTGAAGAGCGGCCTTGTCAAGAAGAAGAAAGAAGGTATATCTGATATACATGTTATAGATGTTTATCTTACTGATTCTCGTACTAGTACCTGGGTATTTGATACTGGTTCGGTTGCTCATATTTGTAACTCTAAACAGGAACTAAAGAATAAACGAAGACTACTAAAGGATGAAGTGACGATGCGCGTTGGAAACGGATCCAAAGTCGATGTGATCGCTGTCGGCACACTTCCTCTACATCTACCTTCGGGGTTAGTTTTAAGCCTAAATAATTGTTATTTTGTACCCGCGTTGAGCATGAATATTATATCTGGATCTTGTTTAATGCAAGACGGTTATTCATTCAAGTCTGAGAATAATGGTTGTTCTATTTTTATGAATAATATCTTTTATGGTCGAGCACCTGAAAAGAATGGCTTATTTCTGTTAGATCTCGATAGTAGTGATACACATATACATAACATTGATGCTAAGCGAATTAAATTGAATGATAATTCTACTTATATGTGGCACTGTCGTCTTGGTCATATTGGAGTGAAACGCATGAAGAAACTCCATACCGATGGATTACTTGAATCACTTGACTTTGGGTCACTTGATAGATGCGAAGCATGTCTGATGGGGAAAATGACTAAGACTCCATTCTCTGGTATTATGGAGCGAGCTACTGACTTATTGGAAATCATACATACCGATGTGTGCGGACCAATGAGTGTAGCATCGCGCGGTGGTTATCGTTATGTTCTAACCTTCACAGATGATCTGAGTAGATATGGGTATATCTATTTCATGAAACATAAATCCGAAACTTTCGAGAAGTTTAAGGAATTCCAAAGTGAAGTAGAAAATCAACGTAATAAGAAGATTAAATTTCTACGATCTGATCGCGGAGGTGAATATCTGAGTTATGAGTTTGGCATGCATTTAAAGAAATGCGGAATACTTTCACAATTGACACCGTCGGGAACACCACAACGAAACGGTGTGTCCGAACGTCGTAATCGAACTCTCTTAGATATGGTTCGTTCTATGATGTCTCTTACTGATTTGCCGTTATCATTTTGGAGTTATGCATTAGAGACAGCCGCATTCACTTTAAATAGAGAACCATCAAAATCCGTTGAAACGACACCGTATGAGTTATGGTTTAATAAGAAACCTAAGCTGTCGTTCCTTAAAGTTTGGGGTTGCGAAGCCTATGTAAAAAAGTTACAGCCGGACAAGCTAGAACCCAAAGCGGAGAAATGCGTCTTCATAGGATACCCTAAGGAAACTATAGGGTACACTTTCTATCACAGATCCGAAGGCAAAATATTTGTTGCTAAGAACGGAACCTTTCTTGAGAAAGAATTTCTCACTAAAGAAGTGACTGGAAGAAAAGTAGAACTCGATGAGATTGATGAATCTTCACTCGTTGATCAGAGTAGCGCAGTACCGGAAGTTGTTCCTGTGCCGCCTACACCAGCAACCGAGGAAGCTAATGATAATGATCATGAAACTTCGAATGAGGAAACTACTGAACCTCGCAGATCGACAAGGGAACGTGCCACTCCTGATTGGTATGATCCTTGTCTAAATGTCATGATTGTGGACAATAATGATGAAGACCCTGCGACGTATGAAGAAGCGATGATGAGCCTAGATTCCAACAAATGGCAAGAAGCCATGAAATCCGAGATGGGATCCATGTATGATAACAAAGTGTGGACTTTGGTAGACTTACCTGATAGCCGCAAGGCTGTCGAGAATAAATGGATCTTCAAAAGAAAAATAGATGCTGATGGTAATATTACTGTCTATAAAGCTCGACTTGTCGCAAAGGGTTTCCGACAAATTCAAGGTGTTGACTACGATGAGACTTTCTCACCTGTAGCGAAGCTAAAATCTGTGAGGATTTTGTTAGCAATAGCTGCATTTTTCGATTATGAGATTTGGCAGATGGATGTCAAAACGGCGTTCCTTAATGGAGACATTGAGGAAGAGTTGTATATGGTACAACCCAAAGGTTTTGTCGATCATAAAAATGCTGACAAAGTATGCAAACTTCAGCGTTCAATTTATGGACTGGAGCAATCATCAAGAAGTTGGAACCGACGTTTTGATAAGGTGATCAAAGACTTCGGGTTTATACAGTGTCATGGAGAGGCCTGTATTTACAAGAAAGTGAGTGGGAGCTCTGTAGCGTTCCTGATATTATATGTAGATGACATATTATTGATTGGGAATGATATAGAACTATTAAGCAGTGTAAAAGGTTATTTGAATAATAGTTTTTCAATGAAAGACCTTGGTGAAGCATCATATATATTAGGCATCAAGATTTATAGAGATAGATCAAGACGCCTAATAGGGCTACCACAGAGTACATACCTGGACAAGATTCTAAAGAAGTTTAGAATGGACGAAAGTAAGAAAGGATTCTTACCTTTGTTACCAGGCAAGGTCTTGAGTAAGACTCAAGGTCCGGCTACGGCAGAAGAAAGAGAAAGGATGAGTAAGATCCCCTATGCCTCGGCAGTAGGCTCTATCATGTATGCCATGCTATGTACTAGACCGGATATAGCACATGCTGTTGGTTTGACTAGCAGATATCAAAGTGATCTAGGGATGGAACACTGGACAGCGGTCAAGAATATCCTGAAGTACTTGAAAAGAACTAAGGATATGTTTCTTTGTTATGGAGGTGACCAAGAGCTCGTTGTAACAAGTTACACCGATGCAAGTTGGAACATTGATCCTGATGACTCTAAGTCACAGTCTGGGTACGTGTTTATATTGAATGGTGCTGCAATAAGCTGGTCAAGCTCGAAGCAGTGCACGTTGGCGAAGTCTTCAACAGAATCGGAGTACATAGCGGCTTCAGAGGCTTCATCAGAAGCGGTATGGATGAAGAGGTTCATTGTAGAGCTCGGTGTGGTTTCTAGTGCATTGGACCCACTAGTCATCTACTGTGACAACATGGGTGCCATCGCCAATGCACAAGAACCAAGGTCACACAAGAGGCTGAAGCATATCAAGCTGCGTTATCACTCGATTCGCGAGTACATCGAAGATGGAGAAGTAAAGATTTGCAAAGTACACACTGATCTGAATGTAGCAGATCCGTTGACTAAAGCTCTCCCTAGGGCAAAGCATGACCAACACCAGAATGCCATGGGTGTTAGATACCATACAATGTAATCTAGATTATTGACTCTAGTGCAAGTGGGAGACTGTTGGAGATATGCCCAAGAGGCAATAATAAAAATGGTTATTATATATCTTTATGTTTATGATAAATGTTTATATACCATGCTATAATTGTATTAACCGAAACATTGATACATGTGTGATATGTAAACAACAATGAGTCCCTAGTAAGCCTCTTAACTAGCTTGTTGATTAATTGATGATTAGTTTCATAATCATGAACATTGGATGTTATTGATAACAAGGTTATATCATTATATGAATGATGTAATGGACACACCCAATTAAGCGTAGCATAAGATCACATCATTAAGTTATTTGCTATAAGCTTTTCGATACATAGTTACCTAGTCCTTTCGACCATGAGATCATGTAAATCACTTATACCAGAAAGGTACTTTGATTACATCAAACGCCACTGCGTAAATGGGTGGTTATAAAGGTGGGATTAAGTATCCGGAAAGTATGAGTTGAGGCATATGGATCAGCAGTGGGATTTGTCCATCCCAATGACGGATAGATATACTCTGGGCCCTCTCGGTGGAATGTCGTATAATGTCTTGCAAGCATATGAATAAGTTCATAAGAGACCACATACCACGGTACGAGTAAAGAGTACTTGTCAGGAGACGAGGTTGAACAAGGTATAGAGTGATACCGATGATCAAACCTCGGACAAGTAAAATATCGCGTGACAAAGGGAATTGGTATCGTATGTGAATGGTTCATTCGATCACTAAGTCATCGTTGAATATGTGGGAGCCATTATGGATCTCCAGATCCCGCTATTGGTTATTGGTCGAAGAGAGTTCTCACCCATGTCCACATAGTTCGCGAACCGTAGGGTGACACACTTAAGGTTTGATGTTGTAATAGTAGAACTTGAATATGGAATGGAGTTCGAAGTATTGTTCGAAGTCTCGGATGGGATCCCGGACATCACGAGGAGTTCCGGAATGGTCCGGAGAATAAGATTCATATATAGGAAGTCATTTTATAAGTTTTAAAATGATCCGGTGAATTTATGGAAGGTTCTAGAAAAGTCCGGAAGAATTCACTTTGGAAGGCGGAGTCCCGGTGGGACTCCACCACCCATGGCAGGCCAACCCTAGAAGGGGGAGTCCAAGGTGGACTCCACCTAAGGGGGCCGGCCACCCCCCCCCCCCCCCTCATGGATGGGTGGGAATCCCACTTGAGGTGGGAGTCCCACCTTGGGTAGGTTTCCCTACACATGGAAGGTTTTTGGTTGGGGTTTTATTCGAAGACTTGTAGTCCAACACTTGGGGGTTCCACCTATATAATGAGGAGCAAGGGGAGGGGGCCGGCCACACCAAAGCCATTGTGGCCGCACCCCCTCATAGTGGCCGGCCACCTTCCCCTCTCCCAAACCCTAGCCGCCCCCTCTCCTCCACCTCTCCCGCAACGCTTAGCGAAGCTCCGCCGGAGTTCTCCATCGCCACCGCCACCACGCCGTCGTGCTGCCGGATTCAAGGAGGAGCTACTACTTCCGCTGCCCGCTGGAACGGGGAGAAGGACGTCGTCTTCATCAACACCGAACGTGTGACCGAGTACGGAGATGCTGCCCGATTGTGGCACCGTCAAGATCTTCTACGCGCTTTTGCAAGCGGCAAGTGATTGTCTACCGCAGCAACAAGAGCCTCATCTTGTAGGCTTTGGAAATCTTCAAGGGTGAGTCTCGATCATCCCCTCGTTGCTTCCGTCTTCTAGATTGCATCTTGGCTTGGATTGCGTTCTCGCGGTAGGATTTTTTTTTTGTTTTCTATGCAACGAATCCCTACAGTGGTATCAGAGCCGTGTCTATGCATAGATGGTTGCACGAGTAGAACACAATGTTTTTGTGGGCATTGATGCTTATGTTGTCTTTAGTTTGAGTACTTTGCATCTTTGTGGGATAGTTGGATGTAATTATATGTTCGGATTTTAATGATGCAACGGCACCCTCTACTGTTACCATGCCATTGTATCTCTCTCAAGATCCTGACCGTGTGGATCTGATGAAAAAGAAGAGAAAACTACAGCAGTTACTTGTTTTTATGATAAATGCAAATCGCAGTTGCAACTGATGATGAACGAGGAGTTCACCTCATGGTTTGAAACAGCAGCTTCCAATGCTCAACCTGCAGTTCAAAAAGGAGCCAGATCAATCATCATCCTAATCCTATGGAGGCTATGGAAAGCTCGCAATGATATAGTTTTCAGAGAAGCTACCCCTAATCGTCGAGAGCTTGTGCTCTCAATTCTTGAAGATGCCAAACTCTGGTTCCTTGCTGGTGCTAAGGCCCTGCGCCAGCTGCCCTCACATCCGGAGTCCAAGATGCTGCCTAGTGCGAGAGAGTTGACCGGCAAAGTCGGTCATGTACAGCTTCAGTTTTAGCTTCTCTGTTTTTCTTCCTCTTTCTTTCTTGCCTTTTCTGCACCTTCTGCTCTCTTTTGGTAGCCTTGCTACACTTTTGTTTGCTCCTGTCTTCTCGACGGCTTTCGTCTAATATACTAAGACACACGCTTAGGCGTGTGTTCGAGAAAAAAACTGATGATGAACATGAGGAGAGATAGTATGTATATTTAGTGAAAACAAAAATACGAATTTATGTACTAGTAAAGTGTTATACCTTGGTGAAGAAGTGCCCACCTGCGCGGCGACTACAACTCGTGTTTTGGTACTGACATCTGCCTTGTACACTGTATTTTCTGTTACTCCCTCCATCCCATGAAACATGTCAGAGGTTTGTCAAAATTCGGATGTATCTAGATGTTATTTAGTGTCTAGATACATCCAAATTTAGATAATTCTTTGACATGTTTCATGAGATGGAGGGAGTAGTAGAAATGTGACTTTTTTCTCTTTCTGCATGTCAATCTGTAATCTGTTTTGTACAACTGCTGATATCCGCTTCTCTGTGCAGTGCCTTCCCCCTCATCACATGAGTTAGTGCCAGTCACTAGCTCATTTTGTCCAGGCAGTATGAGAGCAGCTACCAAAGCCCTGCAATGAGGTTCCGAGGGCCATGTCTGATGTCTATGCTGTTACATATGTCTTTGTTGTGGAGTTTTACTGTTCGATTACATGTAAACTAACTCGTCTACATGTTCTCTGGATAACTTTAGGTCGACCACAGAGTTTATAATAGCATACCGTCATTTCTTTATGTCCCCATGTTACAAGTGATGGACGAACATTTTATTAGGCGATTTCGCATGGATAGAGACGAGGTAGAGTTTGGGAGTGTACCTGATTCTGCAGCAAAAGGACTAGGGGCTCAGGGATTTGGCCCATTGAACTACCATATGACAAGGAAGAACAGCACCGCGGCAGTTGCGGGTTTCGCTGGGGCATTGTCCAAGATTCATGGTATTTGTAGACCTACTTTGGTTTTAATTACGATAGAGTTTCAGCGGCGGCGAGGAGGCAGAAGTGAGATCCTGTTCGGAAGGCCTCCGGTACCTGGAAGGCTGGAACACATTCCACATAAATTCCGTTGTTGCTTGAGTCTGACTGTGCATTGAGTCCGAGTCTGAATCTGACCATAGCAGCGCACCTGGCCGTCCCTGTGGGCTGTGGCCGTCCTCATGTGAGCTGCCGGTTCACTTACCAACAGTGTCAGGAAGGATTCCTCTTATCACCAGCCCGGCTGGCGGGCTGACCCCCCTTGTGTGGCATGTCAACTTTGGTGAGGATACTAGCAACTCAGGAGATGACACTTGTTTGTCGTGAGAAGTATGGTAGACAAGCCTGTTCAGTTAACCATTCCCTTGTTGATCGAGTACTGTACTTTTTTCCCTGGAAAAGAAAAAGGGCAGCGTGTAAAGAAGATGCGCAAGTGTCAGTGATCGTACACAGCTCAAGGAATAGAAGACACGTCGATGAAGATCGGGATTTTTTTTTCTTGCATTACAATCTGTCGATGCATGTGCATGGCAGAAGCTAAGGTGAAAGAAATGAGACGATGGAGAGCAGCAAAACTACTAAATCATCATGTTTTATTGCGAATCAATCTGACTTGGATTTCCAGAACACAGTGAAATTGATTAATTTAGTGCAGCACAAATCTTAAAACAGAAAACAAATTTTTTTTTTGCGATGAAAAAACAATTTGAATCCAACGGACCAAATTGTGCACGAAGGTCCGTGTATACGGTACAATGCCATTCCTGATAGATCACCGACCTGCTGCTACAAGCGCAATTGTAGCTGAGCGATGCAGTGCGTGCATGCGCCGGCCTGCAGGGTTAATTCCACTCGATCGATCGCTCACTCACTCGAGATAGTATTTAAGAACCGTGCGTACGCGTGTACAGTTGATTGCTTCAGATTAATTTTCACTAGTACTTATCACACTCTCACTGTCACTGACGCTCACTGCCAAGTCAGAAATGGAGATCACGCGGAGTAGTAAACCGTGGAGCTTTCTGCTGTTCGTCGTCACCGCGGCGTCTCGCTTCCCGGCAACCACGGCGGGCTGGTCGAAGGGCTCCGCCACGTTCTACGGCGGCAGCGACGCCTCCGGCACCATGGGTAAGTTCACCACAGCCTGCAGCTCTATATTTTAGCTGTGGAGCGGTTAAGCAAGCAGTGCGTGCGCAGGTGGGGCGTGCGGGTACGGGAACCTGTACTGGTCGGGGTACGGGACGCGCACGGCGGCGCTGAGCTCGGCGCTGTTCAACGACGGCGCGTCGTGCGGGGAGTGCTACCAGGTGGCGTGCGACCACGAGTCGGAGGCGCGGTGGTGCCTGCCGGGGAAGTCGGTCACCGTCACGGCCACCAACTTCTGCCCGCCCAACTACGAGCTCTCCGGCGACGACGGCGGCTGGTGCAACCCGCCGCGCGCGCACTTCGACATGGCCCAGCCCGCCTGGCTCCGCATCGGCATCTACAAGGGCGGCATCGTGCCGGTGCTCTACCAAAGGTACATAATCACATGCCTCCTAGTTTTAGCCATTGGGCGGTGGTTTGACTTTGATAAACTAATGGCGTTCGATCTCCATGAATGTAGGGTGTCGTGCGTGAAGCAGGGAGGGGTGAGGTTCACGATGGGGGGCTTCGAGCGCTTCCTGCTGGTGCTCATCTCCAACGTGGCCGGGAGCGGGTCGATCAAGGCGGTGTGGGTGAAGGGGACGGGCACGGAGAGGATGCCGATGAGCAGGAACTGGGGCGCACACTGGCAGTCCCCCGCCGCGCTCGTCGGCCAGGCGATCACCTTCGGGGTCACCGACACCGCCGGCCAGACCGTCGTCTTCCAGAACGTCGTGCCGGCGTGGTGGAGGTTTGGCCAGGCCTTCACCTCCAACATTCAGTTCTCCACTTCTGCTCAATCGTTCTAGGTAGCACGGTCGGACAGGGATAGCTAGCTGCAGTCTGGAGATCGAGTTCTTTGTTGGTTTCCTGTTGTATTGGGTTGAATAATTCTTCAGACTGATCAGAAATTCAGGAAGGATACAAGAGTAGTCGAGTAATGTTGAGGGAGAACCTGGAGAGGAACTGGTTTAGTCTCGGATGTGAACAGAGAGGCTAGAATCCATTCATGAAGGAGTTTGCACTCCCTTTTTTTTTTGAAAAGAACGGAGGAGTTTGTATTCTTGCCCCATTATAGGCAGCCTGTCTCATTTTCGTCTGTGCGGATTTTGTTGTAGAACTCTTGGCATCTAAGCGTGTAACATCTGGTTAGTTTCCCCTCCCGATTTTGCTGTAGAACTCTTGGCATCTAAGTGTGCCGGTTGATTAATACGTACGCAGCGAGTTTTCTCAAAAAAGAATAAGTAGTCCTTAAGTATTCCTAGCTGACTGTAAATCTGTTGCAGTCCTTGTAACTAGGGATCCTCTAATAAATCTGAATGGAAACATGTCGAGGAGCGATCACGCACTACAGGAATGCTGCGCTGCGCCGACGGCCGTGGCGTACGCCGACGGCCAAATGTCGGGGCCGTCGGCGTACTGCCCGGTCAGCCCAGCTGCTCGAAGCGCCCCTCGGCGTATCGCGCCCCTCGGCGTATGACACGCTATGCCGAGGGTGGCCCTCGGCGTATCGGCGGCCCTCGGCATAGGTTGAGGGTGCGACCCCGTCCCGTCGCCCCGCGGCCATGCCCTAACTGAACCTTGACGGCGTGAAGCCTATGCCGAGGGCCACCGTCGGCGTAGCTGAGCCAATTTCTCCCGCCGAATCCTCCCGCCCCTCCCGCCAAAATGACGTCAGCTGTCTAGCCTATGCCGAGGGGCACCGTCGGCTTAGCATCCATCTTTTTTTTCCTTTTTCCCGCCCATTTCTCCCGCCCAATCTTTCCCGCCAATTTTTCCCGCCATTTTCTCCCGCTTGACTTTTCTCGCCGTTTCAGCCCCTCGCCTCCCTATATATACCCATGTGTTCTTCTCCAACAAAACACCACCACCAGCATGGTGTGGTGTTGTTTGTCTAATGTTGTACCCCCGGGGTCTTTCGGCTACACGCACATGCGCTGACGGCACTTAGGCATGTCCTGGACGTATAGGGCAGAACTCACCGGTGGGGTGAACCGGAGGAAAACCTTAGATAGCATGGATCCATACTTGCCACCACATGACCTAAAACAAAGGAAAAAAGTCCATTGCTAACCCTAACTCTAACCCTAACCCTAACCCTAGGGGTAGATTTGCGGGGTCCCCGCCCCCTAGGGTTTCCCTAGATACAAACCACCGGAGCGTCCGAATCGCTGGAAACTCCTGCTACGGCTCATCCGGGGCCTATTTCATTCCAAACCTATGGTTTCCATGTGCATATGTCCTAAACAAAGCAAAGAAATTAAAAAAATCCATTGGTGAACCCTCGCACGAAAAAAGCTATAGGTGTAGATCTGCAAGGTCCCCGGCCTAGGGTTTCCCAAGATACAGATCACCGGAGCGTCGGAATCGCTTGAAAACTTGCATTTGTCCCTAACATATGTGTACAAGTGTGATGTAAGGTTTGTCTAACCTTGCATGTACCCGCGTTGACGATTTCCGCATACATGGGCCGACACTTGGTAAAATCCAGGATTTGTATGTGGAAACTCCTGCTACGGCTCATCCGGGGCCTATTTCATTCCAAACCTATGGTTTCCATGTGCATATGTCCTAAACAAAGCAAAGCAAATAAAAAAATCCATTGGTAAACCCTCGCACGGAGAAAGCTATAGCGGTAGATCTGCAGGGTCCCCGCCCTAGGGTTTCCCAAGATACAGATCACCGGAGCGTCGGAATCGCTTGAAAACTTGCATTTGTCCCTAACATATGTGTACAAGTGTGATGTAAGGTTTGTCTAACCTTGCATGTACCCCGCGTTGACGATTTCCGCATACATGGGCCGACACTTGGTAAAATCCAGGATTTGTATGTGGAAACTCCTGCTACGGCTCATCCGGGGCCTATTTCATTCCAAACCTATGGTTTCCATGTGCATATGTCCTAAACAAAGCAAAGCAAATAAAAAAATCCATTGGTAAACCCTCGCACGGAGAAAGCTATAGGGGTAGATCTGCAGGGTCCCCGCCCTAGGGTTTCCCAAGATACAGATCACCGGAGCGTCGGAATCGCTTGAAAACTTGCATTTGTCCCTAACATATGTGTACAAGTGTGATGTAAGGTTTGTCTAACCTTGCATGTACCCCGCGTTGACGATTTCCGCATACATGGGCCGACACTTGGTAAAATCCAGGATTTGTATGTGGAAACTCCTGCTACGGCTCATATGTGGCCTATTTTATTCCAAACCTATGGTTTCCATGTGCATATGTCCTAAACAAAGCAAAGAAAATAAAAAATCCATTGGTAAACCCTCGCACGGAAAAAGCTATAGGGGTAGATCTGCGGGGTCCCCGCCCTAGGGTTTCCCAAGATACAGACTATCGGATCGTCGGAATCGCTGGAAAACTTGCATATGCCCATAACATATGTGTACAAGTGTGATGTAAGGTTTGGCTAACCTTGGATGTACCCGTTGTTGACGATTTCCGCATACATGGGCTAACACTTGGTAAAATCCAGGATTTGTATGTGGAAACTCTCGCCACGGCTAAAATGGAGCCTATTTTATGGTAAAGTATGCCCAACCTATGGTTTCCATGTACATATGTCCTAAATAAACCAAAACAAGTAAAAAATTACATTGGTAAACTCTCGCACGGAGAAAGCTATAGGGGTAGATCTACGGGGTCCCCGCCCTAGGGTTTCCCAAGATACAGATCACCGGAGCGTCAGAATTGTTGGAAAACTTGCATCTGCCCCTAACATATATGTACAAGTGTGACGCGTCATTTTATGTGCTAAATGTTTTCCGTTTCGCGCGTTGGCGGACGGGTGCACGCGCGCCTTGCACGGCCATACCGCATGTCCCGGCGGCCCCGTTTTGCGCAGTTGGCAAAGCAAACGGAGCCAAATCGAGCGGAGCCGCGTGGCGTCATTTTATGTGTCCTAGTAACCACTGCAAAGACGGAACTGGGATACGGCAATTATCTTGGAGAACCCTTCACGAACAGGGCTATCTCGTCCGGAGTTCTATGGCTTTTAGGGGAAATGAGTAGGAAACGGCCCGTTTCACCACATAGTTTGTCGGAACGAGGCCATATTTGGCACGTGCGTGGGCCTTAGGATGGGAAGCAAGGCCCCGGTCGCGGATTTCCAATCCGAACCACGGGCGACGGTTTTTCCATTTTCGGGGTGCCGGAAGGGCTTTTTTTTGTGAAGCAGCTACATGGTGCGCATTTCAGTATCGCGCGGGACCTCCGCGCGGCGGTAGGATACCTCCTACGCACCACCTATCACATGCCATATGCGCGCGGAAGCCATCTGGGAATCCCACCCGCTTCTGCGGTGCCCGCCGAATCCGCTGGAACCTGTCCGTATTTGAACTTGGGCGACACTTTCCTTCGCTCAATAAATGGAGGGAAAAATGTTTTTAGGTCTAGGACGCGTCATTTTATGTGCTAAATGTTTTCCGTTTCGCGCGTTGGCGGACGGGTGCACGCGCGCGCCCGGTACGGCCATACCGCATGTCCCGGCGGCCCCGTTTTGCGCAGTTGGCAAAGCAAACGGAGCCAAAAAATCGAGCGGAGCCGCGTGGCGTCATTTTATGTGTCCTAGTGACCACTGCAAAAGACGGAACTGGGATACGGCAATTATCTTGGAGAACCCTTCACGAACAGGGCTATCTCGTCCAGGAGTTCTATGGCTTTTAGGGGAAATGAGTAGGAAACGGCCCGTTTCACCACATAGTTTGTCGAACGAGGCCATATTTGGCACGTGCGTGGGCCTTAGGATGGGAAGCAAGGCCCCGGTCGCGGATTTCCAATCCGAACCACGGGCGACGGTTTTTCCATTTTCGGGTGCCGGAAGGGCTTTTTTTGTGAAGCGACTACATGGCGCGCATTTCGGTATCGCGCGGGACCTCCGCGGCGGTAGGATACCTCCTACGCACCACCTATCACATGCCATATGCGCGCGGAAGCCATCTGGGAATCCCACCCGCTTCCTGCGGTGCCCCGCCGAATCCGCTGGAAACTGTCCGGATTTGAACTGGGGCGACACTTTCCTTCGCTCAATAAATGGAGGGAAAAATGTTTTTAGGTCTAGGACGCGTCATTTTATGTGCTAAATGTTTTCCGTTTCGCGCGTTGGCGGACGGGTGCACGCGCGCGCCCGGTACGGCCATACCGCATGTCCCGGCGGCCCCATTTTGCGCAGTTGGCAAAGCAAACGGAGCCAAAAATCGAGCGGAGCCGCGTGGCGTCATTTTATGCGTCCTAGTGACCACTGCAAAAGACGGAAGTGGGATACGGCAATTATCTTGGAGAACCCTTCACGAACAGGGCTATCTCGTCCAGGAGTTCTATGGCTTTTAGGGAAATGAGTAGGAAACGGCCCGTTTCACCACATAGTTTGTCGGAACGAGGCCATATTTGGCACGTGCGTGGGCCTTAGGATGGGAAGCAAGGCCCCGGTCGCGGATTTCCAATCCGAACCACGGGCGACGGTTTTTCCATTTTCGGGGTGCCGGAAGGGCTTTTTTTTGTGAAGCAGCTACATGGTGCGCATTTCAGTATCGCGCGGGACCTCCGCGCGGCGGTAGGATACCTCCTACGCACCACCTATCACATGCCATATGCGCGCGGAAGCCATCTGGGAATCCCACCCGCTTCCTGCGGTGCCCCGCCGAATCCGCTGGAAACTGTCCGGATTTGAAC
The DNA here is from genome assembly GCF_019359855.2 of Lolium perenne. Lineage (NCBI taxonomy): Eukaryota > Viridiplantae > Streptophyta > Magnoliopsida > Poales > Poaceae > Lolium > Lolium perenne. Next base: position 362,858,988 of record NC_067247.2, on the reverse strand, counting down.
TGGGCGACACTTTCCTTCGCTCAATAAATGGAGGGAAAAATGTTTTTAGGTCTAGGACGCGTCATTTTATGTGCTAAATGTTTTCCGTTTCGCGCGTTGGCGGACGGGTGCACGCGCGCGCCCGGTACGGCCATACCGCATGTCCGGCGGCCCCGTTTTGCGCGATTGGCAAAGCAAACGGAGCCAAAAAATCGAGCGGAGCCGCGTGGCGTCATTTTATGTGTCCTAGTGACCACTGCAAAAGACGGAACTGGGATACGGCAATTATCTTGGAGAACCCTTCACGAACAGGGCTATCTCGTCCGGAGTTCTATGGCTTTTAGGGGAAATGAGTAGGAAACGGCCCGTTTCACCACATAGTTTGTCGGAACGAGGCCATATTTGGCACGTGCGTGGGCCTTAGGATGGGAAGCAAGGCCCCGGTCGCGGATTTCCAATCCGAACCACGGGCGACGGTTTTTCCATTTTCGGGGTGCCGGAAGGGCTTTTTTTTGTGAAGCAGCTACATGGCGCGCATTTCAGTATCGCGCGGGACCTCGCGCGGCGGTAGGATACCTCCTACGCACCACCTATCACATGCCATATGCGCGCGGAAGCCATCTGGGAATCCCACCCGCTTCCTGCGGTGCCCCGCCGAATCCGCTGGAAACTGTCCGGATTTGAACTGGGGCGACACTTTCCTTCGCTCAATAAATGGAGGGAAAAATGTTTTTAGGTCTAGGACGCGTCATTTTATGTGCTAAATGTTTTCCGTTTCGCGCGTTGGCGGACGGGTGCACGCGCGCCCGGTACGGCCATACCGCATGTCCCGGCGGCCCCGTTTTGCGCAGTTGGCAAAGCAAAAGGAGCCAAAAAATCGAGCGGAGCCGCGTGGCGTCATTTTATGCGTCCTAGTGACCACTGCAAAAGACGGAAGTGGGATACGGCAATTATCTTGGAGAACCCTTCACGAACAGGGCTATCTCGTCCGGAGTTCTATGGCTTTTAGGGGAAATGAGTAGGAAACGGCCCGTTTCACCACATAGTTTGTCGGAACGAGGCCATATTTGGCACGTGCGTGGGCCTTAGGATGGGAAGCAAGGCCCCGGTCGCGGATTTCCAATCCGAACCACGGGCGACGGTTTTTCCATTTTCGGGGTGCCGGAAGGGCTTTTTTTTGTGAAGCAGCTACATGGCGCGCATTTCAGTATCGCGCGGGACCTCCGCGGCGGTAGGATACCTCCTACGCACCACCTATCACATGCCATATGCGCGCGGAAGCCATCTCGGGAATCCCACCCGCTTCCCGCGGTGCCCAGAATCCGCCGGAAACCGTCCGGATTTGAACCGGGGCGACACTTTCCTTCGCTCAATAAATGGAGGGAAAAATGTTTTTAGGTCTAGGACGCGTCATTTTATGTGCTAAATGTTTTCCGTTTCGCGCGTTGGCGGACGGGTGCACGCGCGCGCCGGTGCGGCCATACCGCATGTCCGGCGGCCCCGTTTTGCGCAGTTGGCAAAGCAAACGGAGCCAAAATCGAGCGGAGCCGCGTGGCGTCATTTTATGTGTCCTAGTGACCACTGCAAAAGACGGAATCGGGATACGGCAATTATCTTGGAGAACCCTTCACGAACGGGGCTATCTCGTCCGGAGTTCTATGGCTTTTAGGGGAAATGAGTAGGAAACGGCCCGTTTCACCACATAGTTTGTCGAACGAGGCCATATTTGGCACGTGCGTGGGCCTTAGGATGGGAAGCAAGGCCCGGTCGCGGATTTCCAATCCGAACCACGGGCGACGGTTTTTCCATTTTCGGGGTGCCGGAAGGGCTTTTTTTGTGAAGGGCTACATGGCGCGCATTTCAGTATCGCGCGGGACCTCCGCGCGGCGGTAGGATACCTCCTACGCACCACCTATCACATGCCATATGCGCGCGGAAGCCATCCGGGAATCCCACCCGCTTCCCGCGGTGCCCGCGAATCCGCTGGAAAGCGTCCGGATTTGAATCGGGCGACACTTTCCTTCGCTCAATAAATGGAGGGAAAAATGTTTTTAGGTCTAGGACGCGTCATTTTATGTGCTAAATGTTTTCCGTTTCGCGCGTTGGCGGACGGGTGCACGCGCGCGCCCGGTGCGGCCATACCGCATGTCCGGCGGCCCCGTTTTGCGCAGTTGGCAAAGCAAAAGGAGCCAAAAATCGAGCGGAGCCGCGTGGCGTCATTTTATGCGTCCTAGTGACCACCGCAAAAGACGGAAGTGGGATACGGCAATTATCTTGGAGAACCCTTCACGAACAGGGCTATCTCGTCCCAGTTCTATGGCTTTTAGAAATGAGTAGGAAACGGCCCGTTTCACCACATAGTTTGTCGAACGAGGCCATATTTGGCACGTGCGTGGGCCTTAGGATGGGAAGCAAGGCCCCGGTCGCGGATTTCCAATCCGAACCACGGGCGACGGTTTTTCCATTTTCGGGGTGCCGGAAGGGCTTTTTTTGTGTAGCTGCAAAAAGGCGGGCATTTCAGTATCGCGCCGCACCTACGGGAGGAGGAAGGCTACCTCCAACGCAACACCAATCACATGCCAGTTGCGCGCGGCCGCCTTCTGGGACTCCCACCCGCTTGCTGCGGTGCCCCGCCGAATCCATTGAAAGCTGTCCGGATTTGAACTGGGCGACACTTTCCTTCGCTCAATAAATGGAGGGAAAAATGTTTTTAGGTCTAGGACGCGTCATTTTATGTGCTAAATGTTTTCCGTTTCGCGCGTTGGCGGACGGGTGCACGCGCGCGCCGTGCGGCCATACCGCATGTCCCGGCGGCCCGTTTTTGCGCGATTGGCAAAGCAAACGGAGCCAAAAATCGAGCGGAGCTGCGTGGCGTCATTTTATGTGTCCTAGTGACCACTGCAAAGACGGAATCGGGATACGGCAATTATCTTGGAGAACCCTTCACGAACAGGGCTATCTCGTCCGGAGTTCTATGGCTTTTAGGGGAAATGAGTAGGAAACGGCCCGTTTCACCACATAGTTTGTCGGAACGAGGCCATATTTGGCACGTGCGTGGGCCTTAGGATGGGAAGCAAGGCCCCGGTCGCGGATTTCCAATCCGAACCACGGGCGACGGTTTTTCCATTTTCGGGGTGCCGGAAGGGCTTTTTTTTGTGAAGCAGCTACATGGCGCGCATTTCAGTATCGCGCGGGACCTCCGCGCGGCGGTAGGATACCTCCTACGCACCACCTATCACATGCCATATGCGCGCGGAAGCCATCTGGGAATCCCACCCGCTTCCCGCGGTGCCCCGCCGAATCCGCTGGAAACTGTCCGGATTTGAACTGGGGCGACACTTTCCTTCGCTCAATAAATGGAGGGAAAAATGTTTTTAGGTCTAGGACGCGTCATTTTATGTGCTAAATGTTTTCCGTTTCGCGCGTTGGCGGACGGGTGCACGCGCGCGCCCGGTACGGCCATACCGCATGTCCCGGCGGCCCCGTTTTGCGCAGTTGGCAAAGCAAAAGGAGCCAAAAAATCGAGCGGAGCCGCGTGGCGTCATTTTATGCGTCCTAGTAACCACTGCAAAAGACGGAAGTGGGATACCGCATGTTCCACGTGCCCGATACGGCCATACCGCATGTTCCACGCGCCCGGTTAAAGGGGGAGATCTACGGGCCTCTGAGGTTAGGGTTTCATGTACCAGAGGGAATCTGCAGGTAAGATGCTATAATTATTTTACTACTAGTATATTATTGTTAGAACTTAGAAGAAACAATGAAAGAAAAAAAAACAAAAATTTAAAAAAAATCATTATGCCGAGGGGGGCCCTAGGCGTATCTGGGGCCCTAGGCGTATCTGGCAACCCTAACATTAATCCAGGGTCCACCTGGTCGGCCCGGGCGAAACAGCTACCCCGAGGGTGGCCCTCGGCGTATGGGCGCGACAGGGTAACCCGAGGGTGGCCCTCGGCGTATCTGGGGATTTGGATAACAAGCACCTGGTCGGCCACGCACGCGCGCTCGCGTTTTCCTCCTCCCGCTCGCGTTTTCCTCCTCCCGCGCGCCCGCTCCTCCCTCAGCCGCCGCCCGCCTCCCGAGCCGCCGCGCCGCCGCCCGCCTCCCGAGCCGCCGCGCGCCGCCACCCGCCGGCACCCGCCGTCCCCGCCCCTCCCTGCCGGTCGCGGCCGCCGCCGACCCGCCGCCGGCCGCCGCCCGCCCCTCCACGACCCGCCGTCCCCGCCCCTCCCTGCCCGTCGCCAGCCGCCGCCGTCGCCGGCCGCCGCCCGCCGCCCGCCGCCAGCCGCCGCCCGCCCCCCAGCCCCTCCTCTCGCAGGCCACCGCGCCCCTCGGCCCTCTCCTCCCGCGCCACCCCGGCCATCGATCTCCTCCCGCAGGTATATGTTAGTGTTAGTTAGTGTTAGGATTAGTTAGTTAGTGTTAGTTAGTTAGGATTTGTTAGTTAGTTAGTTAGTTAGAAATAGAAATTTGTTAGCTGTTAGTTAGTTAGTTAGGATTTTTTTGCTTAGTTAATCTGTTAACAGGAGGTTTACAGTAGTAGCTACAAGGAACACATCCATGTATGTTAGCTTCTTCGCTACTACTACAGTACATGGTTTGCTCCAAATTATACTAAGACTGGCCCGAATTCATATCTTACCCGAGTTAGTTAGGATTTTTTTGCTTAGTTAATTTGTTAGCCGCCACCGGATTGTTTAGTAGAAATATGTCTAATAATGTGAATTTGGTGAATTTGTAATAGGCCATGCCGTGACCGCCTCTTCGTGAGCACCCCGGCGTGACGATCCCGGATCTTGACGCGCTTCTCGCCGGTTGTTCCACTACTTCCTCTACAGCCGAGGGTGAGCAAAATTTCGAACTTCTTCTCCGCATTTTATTTATGTCACTAGATTCATTTTCCAAGTCAAGTTGCGTAACCTAGGTGTCACTTCCCGTCCTCAAGCGTTACGTGGATAAATATGCATTAGTGGTCGGCATATTTTCAACCGTAACGCTTGCGGCATTTACGGGACAGTCGGCGGATCCGTAGTTGGGTACGTTCTCCATGCTCTGCTCCGGTCCGAGTCAGGATTTCGGCAGCGCCTCACCGTTGTTCTCCGGATGCACATCCTCTTGTCTTTTTGGCGAGACGTGTATCGGGAGAGCAGCGGGGAGGTGCTGCCGAAATTTTGACTCGGACCGGGGTAGAGCATGGAGAACGTACTCAATCTACGGATCCGGCGGCTGCTAGGAGCCCACCTAGTAGAGATGTAGGTTGATGCATTCGTTTTGCCTGTTAAAAAAATTAAAATATGATGCATTTTCCTATTTGATATAAATGCTATGCTTGTCGTTTGGCTTCCAATAGAGCGAGAGGATGGCTGATAATGGATGGATGTACACCGGCCGTGTTAGTGCGACTAATAAAACAGATGAGTGGATAAGGAAGACTTGGCATTTAGTGAAGGAGTTGGCGCGTGGTACAAAACAGAAGGTTCAGCCACTTTGCCCGTGCAATCGTTGCTTGAAGCATCACCGTCGTGGAAAGGATGACATGTTTAAACACCTTCTGCAATATGGGTATATGCCTCGTTACGTCACGCAGATCGACTTTGATGAGCACGAACGTGACAGAGGTGAGGTGATGCGGCAGCGGCTCAATGGCAATGAGTACGATGGGGTTAGAGACTTTCTAGATGATCTTGTCGATGCCCACATGCCAGAGTCGCCACCTTCACGGGAGGAACCGCCAGAACCGGAGGAACCAGAGCCAGCCGCGAAGGCCTTCTATGATATGATAGCCGCTGCTAAGACGCCTCTGTACGATGGCGCCGAGATTTCTCAGCTCGATGCCATCTCCCAATGTCTAGCCGACAAGACCCGGTACAACACCACCCGTGACGGCTTCGAAGCAAGTCTGAAAACAACTGGTAACATGTTGCCCAAAGGGCATTGTCTGCCTAAAAGCCTGCACGAGACGAGGCAACTCATGTCGGCGCTCAACATGGATTATCAAAGGATAGACTGTTGTGAAAATGGCTGTGTTCTCTTCTGGAAACAGTTTGCGGAGGACAAGTACTGTCCCATTTGTAAGGCCTCTAGGTATGAAGAGGTAACGGGAAAGGATGGTCAGGTGAGGCAGTCAAAGATCGCAAAGTCGATTCTTCGGTATCTCCCATTCATAAAAAGAATCCAGCGGCTTTACTTGACTGAGGAGACCGCCAAACAGATGACGTGGCACAAGATGGGGACTCGAATAAAGGACAATCAGGGGCGGACGAAGATGGGACATCCATCTGATGGCAATGCATGGAAGAACTTTGATAGAAAATACCCCCATATGGCAGCAGATGCTCGGAATGTCAGTGCGATAGCTACGGATGGCTTCAATCCATATGGTATGTCGAATTCCAATTACGGTTGTTGGCCCGTGTTTGTAATTCCGCTCAATGTCCCTCCCGGAGTCCTAATGACGAGGAAGACCATGTTTACGTCGCTGATCATTCCGGGGCCCCATTACCCGGGGAAGAACTTGAGTGTCTACATGCAGCCGATTGTGGAAGATTTGAACCACTCTTGGCACCACGGGACGTTGACGTACGACCAGAGCATCGAAGACAAACTTCGCATGAAAGTTTGGTTGCGATTATACCATGCATGACATGCACAGGTACGCCCTAACATGTGGATGGTGTACAGCTGGTAAATGGCCATGCCCGGTGTGCGAGCATCGACTTGAGTTCCGGTGGCTAAATCCGGGTCGCAAGTATGTTGAGTTTGACACGAATCGGCAGTACCTCAAAGGTAGGCATCAGTTCCTAGAAGACAAAAAGAACTTCAAGAAAGGCAAAGTTGTGCATGAAGTAACAGAGGTGCCAAAGTTCGATGGTATAGCTGTTGATGCCGAGCTACGTGCTCTCGTGCCAGCGGCATCGGAATCTGGCCATCAATTTGAGGGATATGGTGTAACGCACAACTGGACTCACGAGGCAGCCTTAACGAAGCTCGAGTATTACAAGGACCTCGAACTGCCCCATAACATCGATGTGATGCACACCGTAAAGAATGTCGCGGAGTCCTTATTTCACACGTGCCTAAACATTCCCGGGAAGTCAAAGGATAATGTCAAGGCTAGAGTTGATGTTGAGAAGCTCTGTGATAGGAAGAAATTACACATGCAACGTCCTGCGGCGTCGAAAGAATTGGTTCAAGCCGCACGCCGACTTCTGCCTTGATTCCATCCAAAAGAAGGAGGCATTCAAGTGGCTAAAATACGTTGTGATGTTCCCTGATGGTTATTGTTCGAATATGAGCAAGGGAGTCAATCTTTCGACGGGAAAAGTCACCGGGCTCAAGAGTCACGACTATCATATATGGATTGAGCGGCTGATGCCGGTGATGCTTCGAGGGTATCTCCCCGAGAAAATATGGCGAGTGCTCGCGGAGTTGAGCCATTTCTTCCGCACGCTCTGTGCTAAGCAGATATGTCCTAAGGTTATTGAGAAGCTGCAAGTTCAAGTGCCGGAGTTGTTATGCAATTTGGAGATGATCTTTCCGCCAGGCTTCTTTACTCCGATGGCACATCTCATTGTGCACCTCGCAAACGAGGCACTATTGGGTGGCCCAGTGCAGTTTCGGTGGCAGTTTTGTATTGAGAGAGAGTTCAAGTATATTCGGAAGATAACTGGAAACAAAGCCAAGATTGAAGCATGCATAGCTGAGGCAACGTGCCTTCGGGAGATGGCAGATGCCGCAACAACGTACTATCCTGATGAAGTTCCCACTCTGCATAACCCGGTCTCTCGTTACAATGTCGACGTGCCCATGAATGACCCCAAGCTTCAACTATTCCAATGTCCCGGTGGCAAGGCTGGTAAAGGACAAAAATATAGATTGGAGAGGGAAGAGAAGGATTGCATAATGCTCTATGTGCTTATGAACATGAAGGAAGTGGTGGGGGGGGACGACGACGATGGCGGTCACGATTTCATTAGGTAACATGGTGTAATGCTTATTGTATCTAGTTTCGATCACCTACACTCAACTCGGTCTAATGCTTATTGTATCCTTTCAGCGAATTCACGGATGAACAGTGGTGGCTTCCGCGCGATCCCACGGGCGCGGAGTTGGAGACTCTGCGAAAGAGGGTGCTCCCGAAGTAAAAATAAACTTTGTGTCTTGGTTCATGAAAAAAGTAATGTCTAAGCTGTCCCTCTTACCTACCAATATGTGACTTGTCCCTGTTATTCCACGTAACTAATGCACACAACAAATTTGAACCGTGATTGTAGGGAGCTGATGCAAACGTTGAGATGACGGATGAGTTGAGATGTGTTTCCCAAGGTTGTAACCGTGACGTCATGAAGTATGAGAAGTATGACGTGAATGGGTTTCGATTCCATACGAGAGACACACCGAAGGGCCGGGCGAATCCAAAAACGATAAATACTTGGTGTCTTCACTAAAGGATCCGATACCTTTGATTACTACGGGAGGTTAGAGAATGTATACGAGCTGACCTTCAACCGTACAAACAAACAACTCAATCTCGTTGTGTTCAAGTGTCATTGGTTCGACCCAAGAGGTGGACAGAGAATTACCAAGTCCATTGGGTTAGTTGAAGTTAAGCCTTCCACCACCTATACAGGAGCCGATGTCTATATTGTTGCTCACCAATCCAAGCAAGTGTAGTATGTGCCGTACCCATGCCGGAAGCGGCCCTCAACGGCTGGGAAGTCGTGTTCCAGGTATCGCCACATGGTAACCTACCGATTCCCTCCGAGGACGATTACAACAACATTGACCCCTGTAACATACGAGGGAATTTTCTATCAAGAGGAAGAGGACTTCGGGCACTTTGAGTTAGAATGTGTTCTTGAAGAGGACCTCGGGAACGATGCAGAAACTCGTGGTGAGTCAGTGGTGGATCTAAAGGACATAGATATGCTCGAGAAGTTACAAGTGGAAGATGATAGCGATGATGAGCCTCCACCCGTCTATCAAAATCCAACTTACTACTCAAAAGATAGTGATAGTGATAGTGGCAAGGAGAAAGAAAATGAGATTGACGATGAGATTGATGACGGCTGGTGAGGGTCTTTTATGTGTTTATATTTCAACATGCTTCTTATTTGTTTAGTATCTTTATGCTTAGTATTTATATTTTTTTCAACATGCTTCTTTATTGCTTAGTATCTTTATGCTTAGTATTTATATATTCTTGAACATGCTTCTTAATTGTTTAGTGTCTTTATGCTTACTATTTATATATTTTTCAACATGCTTCTTAATTGTTTTCTCTTTCTCAATGCAGGTGATTGAACAATATGAGCGGCGGCAAGGAGGACTCATCGAGCTTGCTTAAGAAGATGCAACAACGCAAGAACAATGTTAGAAGGAGTGAGAGGGAACCGCGTCGCAATCCGCGTTACGAGGACTTTGCGGTAGGAGGAGGAGGACGAGGACGAGGACGAGGACGGGGACGAGGTGGTGGAGCTGGAGGTGGCTTGGGAGGAGGTGGAGGTGGAGGTGGAGGTGGCTGGGGAGGACCGGACTTTGAGCCACCACCCTCGGCTTCAGGCGACGTTGCTTCCGGGTTCTTTTTGGAGGGGACGTCTAGAGAGGAGGCGGAGACGGAGTCTAGAGCCGAGGAGGACTCTAGCCGCGGGTTTGAGACTCCGGAGGAGGATGGGCGGCCGAAGGCACTGAAGATTCGTGGGGAAGCGAGAGTCCCCGACGAGAGGAAGGAGCCTAAGACCCATGAGGCGAAGACCCTTATAATTCCTGCGCCTTTGAGTAAGTGTACTAATTTGGCAATTTCGATTTTCATGTACTAATGTTTGATTTTCATGTACTAATGTTTGATTTTCATGTGCTAATGTTTGATTTTCATGTGCAGCAATTGGATATTTCCTCCGGGGGTCAAGGGGCGCCTGCCTAGCAGCATGATTGGAGCTTTGCTTAGGAAGTTCTGGCCGGGCAAGTACTATCCCCTCGGCACTGTCCCAGCTGGCGAGATGAAGCTAGCCACTACTTGGACGGACTACGAGAGTGCCCCTGGCGTAGGCTTCCCGACGGCTGCTGAGGCCGTGATGAGAAAGTTTTGGGTAAGACATATTTTCTCGAGCTTCGTTCATATTTGATGACCCCAATGTTCTAACTCATGAATCTCACAATTGTTTTTTGCATGATTGAAGTGTTTTTATCGTGTGGCGCCCGAGGTTGAGGAGGCGGCCGCGAACAGGACTTTGCGGGCGACTTGTGAGAGGTTGACACCGCAGTGTGGTACAACCAAAGGATCACGTCCGCGGGTCACTTACGGGCAGAGAGAGGCGAGAGGGTCCATAAGCCGGACATTGTCGGTAAGAATGCTAAGGCCGAGTACGAGATGACGGTGGAGGACTACATGTCGGTGAGTAAAATGTCAATGAGATTCTACATTGCTACTAAGTTGCGATTGCATTAGATTGAGTTGAGTATTGCATTTTCAGGTTATCCCCGATTGGGCCGAGCCGCATGCCGAGGCATGGGAGGAGATGGTTAGGACGAGGTGGCTCAAGATGGACGAGGACTTTGCAGCCGTGGCGAGGCGGAACGCGGAGAACCGAGGCGACGGTGGCACACACTGTGGGGGAAACCTCAGCTACGAGCGCTACAAGGGAAGACGGTATGTATACATTTTATTTTCCTTCAGGTTCAAAGTTGGTACTCACAACATTTCCTTTCGCGATGCAGAGGGCCGCGTTAGGACCCGAGGAGGAGATGTCTGACCTCGAGATATACAACAAGATGCGGCTTAAGAAGCCCGATCTCTCGCAGCCTCAGCCCTCGCTCCCTGAGTACTTCGGCACCTACGCCGAGGACGTCGAGAACTACTGCGAGATGGTGAGGCATCGTCACCCGGAGGTGGATGACCCCATGAGCGCGGAGGTCGACGAGGAGTCGTTGGTCCTGTCGTCCGGAGGGTTGCCGCATGGCCGTCTCGCCATGCTGAACAAGGCCGTCAAGCATACCCTCACCACGACCTTCACGCGTCTCAAGGCGGGACTCACCAAGGACAGCCCCCCTCTCCGCCTCGTCGCCGGGCTCGGCAACAACCCGCATACGACGTAAGTTTCCCTCATTTCCATCCTCTTTCCGACTTTCGTTCATACATTGCTAAGTGCTAACGAGACATGAATTTGTGAAATTGTAGCCTGACTTCGAGGCGGCCTACGTGGTCGCTCATCAAGAATATCAGGTGGCCTTCAACCAGCACCAGCAGCACTTCATGGAGTACATGGCATATATACATGTAAGTTCCAACCTTTGTTTTCGCAAATGATGACAAGTCCCACTTTCCCCTAGTTTGATGCTTCATTTCTTCAAAGACTGACATGTAAACTATCTTGCGGCGTCGATGGTGGCCAATCAAGCCGGACAGACGATGGATTTAGGGCCGATGCCTCCCTTTCCGGGGCCGGCGCCAAACATGCCATCGAAGGAAAATTTCGCTGCGGAGTACTATGGGAGAACAACGGTAAGTTCTTCGCCAAACCGAATACTACGGCTTTCCTTTGCCTCGCAAATTGCTAACATCTCGGGAACATGTGTGTAGGGAACGGGATGTTCCGGAAACCAGGGTGGTGGGAGGGAGATCACACCGGTTCATCATGGTGGTCCTTCTCCCGGTGCTACACCCGGTACTTCTCCCGGTACTTCTCCCGTTCCTTCTCCCGGTGGTTCTTCCGCAGCTTCTACCGGAAGGAATCGGCCCGGGCCGGTGTCTAGCGGCGACGAGCTCCTCTAGTTGTCGCATTGTATCTCTTATCGACACTATGGCACCATGCATGTATGCACACTATGGCACTATGTATGCATCCCATGTCACTATGACACTATGTATGCAACCTATGGTACTATGACACTATGTATGCACTTGATGTTATATGTATTTGCACTTCATGCCTATGAATTTCATGTGAATTATATGTGCTTGTGTATCTGTCAAATCTGGAAAACGCGCGAAACAGCAAAAAACGAAAAAATGAGCCAAATTGCACCCTCTACGCCGACGGGTATACCCTCGGGGTAGCTCCCGAGATCCACCAGGGCGCGCCACGCGTCCGTAAATGGACCAAATTGCACCCCCTCCCCCGACGGTAAGGCCCTCGGCGAAGCGCCGCCGCCCCGGGACGCCCAGGCCGCGCCACGTGGGCAGGTACCCCGACGGGAGGCCCTCGGCGTACCGTTGCCGGGGACGCCCAGGCCGCGCCACGTGTGGAGGTAACCCGACGGGGAGGCCCTCGGCGTGCCGTCGCCCGGGGAAGCCCAGGTCCTGCCACGTGTGGGCGTATGCCGACGGGCGCCCCTCGGCGTAGCGTCGCCCAGGGAAGCCCAGGTCCTGCCACGTGGCTCCATACGCCGACGGGGCGCCGCTCGGCGTAGCCCAAACGGACGTTAGCCGGACGGCGCCGGCCACCGTGCTACGCCGAGGGTTGCGACGCCGACGAGCGGTTCCAGCCGTCGGCCCTCTGCGGCTACGCCGACGGCGGCCTCTACGCCGAGGGCCGCGTGTGCTCTGCCGAGGCCTATCTTCCCCGAGGAGCTACGCCGAGGGGGCCCGTCGGCGTATCGTACGCCGAGGGCAAGCGCGTGCTACGCCGAGGGTCGAAGGCCGTCGGCATCTACCGCGATTCCTGTAGTGACGGAAGAGATTAAGTAGTTCCAAAGAAAAATTATTTTTTCTTAGCGGAAGATTAGATCTCATCAATTTGGTACTAAACACTGGTAGAAAAAGAGGCTTCCGTCCAGCCCCATTAGTCGCGAAACTATAGGAACCGCGACTAATGGAGTCTTTAGTCGCGGTTCGGGAGGCGAACTAGCTGGATGGTTCACGAGGGAAGTCATCGATCCTAAAGGAGAACACTATGTAGAGGACGTAGAACTTCATATGCATTAAATTATGTATGAAAACTTGTTCAAAATTGTATATGGTCATCCGATGATATTGAATATATATTGTATATTCCTCTTGAATTCTTTTTGGTTCTAATTTCAAATTTGTTTGAAATTGTACATTCATATGCATGTATGTAGTACCGTAGAATATGTGAAACTCCTTCAAAATTAAAATAAAACACAAAAGAAATAAAACAATACAAATTAAAAAGAAAACATGTTTAGGGGGGGGGGGGGGGGGCTAAAACCCTAAACCTGCGGCGGCCTTTAGTCGCGGTTGGCCAGGAGAACCGCGACTAAAGGTCCTCCGCCCCGACGGACTGCTGGCGGCCACGTGGACGTGCCTTTAGTCGCGGTTCCTACGAACCGCGACTAAGGGGGGGGGGGGGGGGCCTTTAGTCGCGCTTAATTGGTCGCGGTTGCGCAACCGCGACTAATGGCAGTTGCGAACCGCGACCAAAGGCCCTTTTTCCACCAGTGAAATAATAGTGTACTTTATATGATTCCTTGCTTCAAAAGACTCTCTTGGCAAGGAGACAGAAAGAAAATAAATATCGATTAGCTAAATGAAGTGTACTTTTTTTAAAAAAGGAATGCAGTAGGAGAAACCCTACAACAAGTGTTTCTAAAAAATAATAGAAACGCAAATATGCGTCTGCGAGGAATTAAACCTAGGTGGCTAGGTTATACATCCATTTCCTTAACCAAATGAAATGTGGTTTGCCCAACCAAGGATCAAGAAAGGCTTGGGATTAATGACCTTGAGGTATAGAATAGACCTCTTCTACCTAAATGACTTTTATGCTTCCTACCGAAGATGGCGTATGGCAAACCCTTTTAAAAATAAAGTACACAGGCTCGGGTACAATGTCCCAAGCTTATTGAAAACTAGGGTGACCAAGAAATACTTCATTCCATATGGTTCGTTTGTAATTAAGGATGACATGGAAATTAGGTTATGCGAGGATAAATAGTTGGACAACGCTACACTTTGGAAACTATATCCAACTCTATATACATTGTTACAAACACCAATGTAATTAGAAATACTTCATTCCAACTGGGGGGGGGGGGGGGGGGGGTAAAACCCTAAACCTGCGGCGGCCTTTAGTCGCGGTTGGCCAGGAGAACCGCGACTAAAGGTCCTCCGCCCCGACGGACTGCTGGCGGCCACGTGGACGTGCCTTTAGTCGCGGTTCGTAAGGAACCGCGACTAAAGAGGGGGGGGCTAAAACCCTAAACCTGCGGCGGCCTTTAGTCGCGGTTGGCCAGGAGAACCGCGACTAAAGGTCCTCCGCCCCGACGGACTGCTGGCGGCCACGTGGAACGAACCGCGACTAAAGGGGGGGGGGGGGGGGGGCTTTAGTCGCGCTTAATTGGTCGCGGTTGCGCAACCGCGACTAATGGCAGTTGCGAACCGCAACCAAAGACCCTTTTTCCACCAGTGAAATAATAGTGTACTTTATATGATTCCTTGCTTCAAAAGACTCTCTTGGCAAGGAGACAGAAAGAAAATAAATATCGATTAGCTAAATGAAGTGTACTTTTTTTAAAAAAGGAATGCAGTAGGAGAAACCCTACAACAAGTGTTTCTAAAAAATAATAGAAACGCAAATCTGCGTCTGCGAGGAATTAAACCTAGGTGGCTAGGTTATACATCCATTTCCTTAACCAAATGAAACGTGGTTTGCCCAACCAAGGATCAAGAAAGGCTTGGGATTAATGACCTTGAGGTATAGAATAGACCTCTTCTACCTAAATGACTTTTATGCTTCCTACCGAAGATGGCGTATGGCAAACCCTTTTAAAAAGAAAGTACACAGGCTCGGGTACAATGTCCCAAGCTTATTGAAAACTAGGGTGACCAAGAAATACTTCATTCCATATGGTTCGTTCGTAATTAAGGATGACATGGAAATTAGGTTATGCGAGGATAAATAGTTGGACAACGCTACACTTTGGAAACTATATCCAACTCTATATACATTGTTACAAACACCAATGTGTTGGAGTCATCCTAATCAAATGTGACGTTCTAAAGAGATTTTGTTGGTCCTGATTTTTCATTGTGGAATGCTTTGCTACAACGCTTGTCTTTGGTCCAATTGACGTAAGGGACTGACAAATTTCGATGAAATCTACAGGAAAGTGGTAAATCCTCTGTAGACTCCATGTACCTAGACTAATCCAGCCAGTTGGTGCTAGTTGGTAATAATAATAATTTTTTGGAACATGAAGATTCCATTGAAGATTAAGTGCCTGTTTGTTTAGGCTGCAGCTGAACGAAAAGCGGCTGGAGTAGTAAGATCTGAGAAGCAGCTGGAGCTGGATGGCTGGTCAAATGTAAAATTGTTGTTTGGCAAACTGCATCCAGGACGGCTGGTAGACTGGTCAAATGTAAAACAGAAAATAATAACAAAAATATTATTTTCATTATTATTTAAATAACAAAAATATTATTTTCCTTATTATTTTCTATTTAAAAAGATTTTACTATAAAATAATAATTAACTAAGAATCTGAATTTTTTCTCCAGATGCAAAAAATATATCATGTTGATCATTACGGGACTTGGCCCGTCCACAAATTTTAGGTACATATAATATTTACAGTGGCTATCATCCAAAGATCTACACCAGAATTGTTGAGATCCAAGCAAAGTTCCTTTTGTTGGGGGGAATTAACGAAGAGGACGAGCTACAAGAGCAGTTGGGGAGGTGCCTATCAGATCTGCCGTGGTCTGCGGCAAGAGAAGTGCGGGGCTGCGCTACAGGAGGTAGAGTGGGAAATAGAGGAGGCGGAGAGGCAAGATGGACGGTGTCGCGGCCAGCAAGGTCGGCACCGACCTTCATGGGGCAGAATCTGCGTGGGGATGGTGGGGGGTGTGCTCCAGGCGTGGAGTGCCGGCCGGCGGCGGTGCCTCTCCTGCGCAGGTCGGGAGCGGTGGGGGATAACGCAACGGGAAGCTGCGGGAAGTACCCCGAGACGTGCTTATGGGCTTCTAGTGTAAATGTGAGAAGTGCTTGTAGAAGCCCATGCCTAGAAGTTAGGTGTTTGGCTGGGCTTGTGCTTTTAAAGACCCAAAAGCAGTAAAAGCTCAAGCTCCAGTCCAAACAAACAGGGCCTGACTTTCGTGTGATATCTTAGTAGAGGAGTAATCCCCCACTAAAGACAACCTTGTAAAACATAAATGACACGAAAATTCAAAGTGTGGACTCTGTCATCAGTGGCGGATCCATGTGTTGCCATGGGGGTGCACATGATACCTGCTAAAATTTGTTTTCATTGTTAAATGGCAATTTTGTTTTACCAAATGTGCACCCTGGAAATAAAGTTCTTTTCTCTTCTGTGGCACCTTTTGTACGGCATGGCACCCTGGTTACTTGTGTTCTAGCTCCTCCACTGTATGTCATCATGATGATACTAATAAACACTTATTCATTTAGTGAATATTTGCTACATCCATATGGTCGGTCATCTACATAGGTTCTACCGTGTACCCGTCACGTAGTGTTGCTAATATTTTTGGCAACAGACATGCTAAATGGTGTGGATCATATGTTTAAATTACTTATTATTGTGGGTTCGCTAGCCGTTCTTTTCTTGCTTTGACTATGTAGAAATAACAAGATTTTAAATGACAATTTTTTCTCTTATGCAAATCATCTACCGGCGCATAGCTTTGCTCCGTTCATAACCATCTCTACAACGTGTGGACAATCGTGATATGTTTATGCAGGTGTTTACATGGTTGGTGGACACAATGAGCAATATTATTATCCAACATGGATGACGATATTGTCTTTGAATTGTTTCTCCATGACCTTAGGCGTCTATACAGTTTCTCTTTTGTTACTTGTATTGCGTCTCTTTTTTATTTTACGCTCGTCTGTATTTAAGCAGGTGTGTGCATTCTAGTTATGTAAAAAACGGATATAATATTTAAAAAAATTAAATAATAAAGCACCTTTTATAAAAAAGAATACAAATACAAAGGATGTCGCACGGTTCAGGTTTTGAACGGTCTCTTCCTCAAACCCTACTGTCTTACACCTTCACTCAAGTCAGATGACTTTAGATCAGTGACATGCAGGGTCACTAGATGGAGGGCCCACATGTTAGCCACTCAAAGTTGGACTTATGTTAGAGAATCTGGTTCGTAATTTCTATCCTACCGATTATATATGGAGTGAAGTTGGGACCATGAAAGTTAGATGTTGATCATCCATTATCTTAGAAGCGTGAGCAAGATTAAGAAAAAAAATCAAACAACTTATACACATACTGACATACACTACATTTTCCCCTGGTGTATATTGATTAGATTGGGTAATCTTGCAAATCTCTTCGTGTTTACAAATATTGTTCTTAGAACTCGTCGACCAGCAAGTAAAAAATACTGAAACGGGGCAAACAAAGAGAGACAAACAAATAGAATTATTCTCCGACTAATTATGATCTAAAAAGCGTCAATTACTATTTTTTTAAATGAGGCAATAACTTTGTGTGTCCGATTACTTATTACCAAGAACATTGCTGCCAAGTTAATTATGAAAATCTAGCAATACATCTAGGGCCAAGCACACTCTAGTAATGGCGTGCCCAACACAAGAACCTACACCAACTACCAATAGAGTCACTCGGTAAAACTAGCAGACCGACAACTAGTGTAGGAGAGAAGAAGTTATGTTAGATTAATTACTTATAATGAGAGTAACATAAGTAGTAACATACACCTATAAGAAATGTCAACTAAGTATTTAGATGGCATGTCATGTCATAAAATGAGGAGATGCTTGTGGTACCATAACATCACACTTTCCAATATAAGATGAGTCTACAACCTACTCTAATAAATATGACTTTGCATGATATCACACATATGTTACTAACTGCTATGAAGGTAGTAACATCGATTAGAAACATGTGCATGTTATTATCCCATGTTACTCCTCACTATGACTAGTCTTAGGCGATGACTCGTTTCCAGAGGTGAAGCAAACAATACACAAGATTATGCGCTCATTACTTCATCCGACAAGGGACAACAAACATTGATGTCAACCCCATTACCCACATGGCACGAGATCAATATTGCCAACGCTGAAAAACTCTTGGTGTCTCCGTCACAACATCCCACCGCACCCTGCGCGGACCCACGTTCTGATGCCTCTACCCGATATACCACCCTCCTCCGTCGAGTTTCAACGTGGCACATGATTTGGAACTCGTAAAATCAAGTTGCACATCACAATATCTCGCAGATCACGACTTCCCCACTACCTGGGCAGCTTGTCCCACATATAAGAAATTGTCGCCTGTCAGATGCATCAATTGAGATAATGACCTTGTAGAACCCGCAACCTGAGATCACCACAACCGCTGAGATCATCTCTAAAGACTTGTGCAGCGCGGTTCTTCGAGTACCTTCTTGTTTTGAGTTGAGGGTGATGGACCGGCCATGCTTAGGCTAGTGGATGACGAGACGTTGTTGCATGAAAGCCTTCATTATTCGATGGACAAAGCCGCGCATGTAAAGCTAGTGGGTGTTGTTACCTTCTTGATGGTGTCCTGGGTGCGCCGTGATCTTCTCCTTTATCAAGGTACCACCAGCGAAACTCTAGATCCTCAGGGATCAAAAGGTGGTGTCTCTTTAGCGCCACTTCCCTTTTGAGGGCATCATGTTTTCGGATTTACCTCATATCCGTATCGGTTTACACGATCTGGCACATTTGGAAGGAACGTGGCGAAGATTTTTTCTGGACAAGTCAATGCCAGCCACAACTATGGCAAGCTTGATCACATTTGACACATAGTTGCTTAGTAAAGTGAAGTGTAGACCATTGTCTTAGCCTGAGCACGTTCATTCTCTCTTTTTTTCTTAGCCTGCGGGTGAGTTGTTTTCATATAGATGCACTTGTGTTCCATCTTCTTTAACTATTGGGGTTTTCCTTCCCTTTTATTTAATGCAAAATTAGAAATCCTACTTTTTCGGAGGGGTAAAGCTCTCCTTATTACTCAATAATCATAGATACAATAGAAGTATCTGGGGTTTGCAAGAACCACAAGCGACGACCATTCTGTAAATCTAAGAGAACTAAGAAAGCTATGAGCTAAGTCATGCGCATGAACATTCGATGATCATCTTTCATGAGTGAAGATAACCTCCATGAAAGCTTGTTTTCCACTACTGATTTCACTAAGGATAGTAGCATATTTAGCGAACACTAATTTCTCAAGCATTTGTCACCTCTAGACAACCCAATGATATCAAAAACCTTGATAACTGGAGACCAATAGCCAACGCAATGCCTTCACCATAGGCAATAGCTTCAAATGTTGCTGGGTTGGATATACTAGGGCAACCTAGGGCAGATGACCCAAACAAGATCCATCATGTCTCCTACATATATATTTCAGCCACAACCCCATGTTGGCCATTCCGAGACACTAATTCAACCACACTCATCTTTGCATAGTCCCCTAAAGGTGAAATCCATCTCGTTGCCCTAGGTTGAACATGTCGATCAGCCAGCCTTGCCCGTGGTAGTGTGAAGCACTGATATTCAGGTTTGCCATGAATTTCTCAATGATTTTGAAATTCGAGAACGGACTCTAGATGAATTCTTCATGGATGGCCTTGTGATGAGCAGACCAAACAACCCCTAAATGCAACAACAATGTGAACGAAGTAAGCTTAAGATAAGGATTCAATCAAAAAGAAGATCCACTCCTTAGCACCTCGCATTGGTTAATGGATATGTGACCTACAAATATACCATGAATTAAAGCCCAAACACCGCGTGTCATTGCGCAATACAACAGAGAATGCCTCCAATCATCATCAGCAACGTGGCAGAAGCTGCACTCAACAATGACAACCATGTTTTGATGGTTCCTAATTTGAATTTATGGGTATACTCGGATGAGCCAGTCACCAAAGGAAAACATGGACTTTGCTAGATACTTCGACCTTCCACATCTTGCACCATAACTTTTGTTGACTAGTAGAGGAAGAGCTAGATTGTCTCCCCTCTAACCAATCTGGTCAAACCTTCATTTTATGAACCAATGCTTGATAAGCAGAGCATAGAGTAAATAAACCCGTCTTCTTAAAATACCAAACCCAAAAATCCTCTTGTGGTGTTGTACAAACTAGAATGGATTTAATTGCCTCAATATCCATACCTATAAAATGTTGCTCCAAGATCTCAGCGGTGTGCGGTGCATGCAACGATCGGTAACATCCCGGCACCCCATGGGATCAAGTTGTCCCGCCATATCCTGGTTATAGCTCCATTGCGATACGTTTAATGAAGCCAAGCTTCAAGGCACCAGTTCCTTCTAAGACAGCTCTCCAAATCTGACTAGGCCGACCACCAAAATATGGGTGCATAATGTCACCATTCGGAAGGTAAGCTGCCTTTAG
This sequence comes from Lolium perenne, assembly GCF_019359855.2. Taxonomy (NCBI): domain Eukaryota; kingdom Viridiplantae; phylum Streptophyta; class Magnoliopsida; order Poales; family Poaceae; genus Lolium; species Lolium perenne. Next base: position 362,838,659 of record NC_067247.2, on the reverse strand, counting down.
TATCCTAGCTCTGAGTGAATTCGGATCAGCTATCCTGGCTTGTTTGGCTAATAGGGCCAAGTTAAACAGTTCAGTATCTCTAAATCCAAGGCGTCCCATAAACTCGGGAATTGTCATAGTATCCCAAGATATCCAAGAAGGTTTTCGCTGTCCATGTTTGCTTCCCCACTGGAAATCTCGCAAAAGAGTAATTTTTTTTGCTTAAACCCCTAGGCATTTTTTATAATAAAATTTGAAACACACATGGAAAAACAAAAAAAAGAGCAATTTACGGTCAAAAGATGAGCAATTATCTGCTTGTGCCTTTAAATGTTCTTCGAGAAGACATGTATTGTACCACCCTCTAAATGATAGCATGATACCATTCCTCAAAATCCAGATGTTTAAGTTTATAAAAAAGTCAACATTATGAGTTTTCACAATATGCATATGTTCACACGTCCCTAGAATTTTTAGAACCAAATTTGGAACACAAAAAAAAAGACAAATTGATATGTGAATAGTGTCATTTATGCTTTTATCCTATTGTGACACTATTTATGTGGGATTTATCTTTTTTTCTTTGTCTGTGTTTCTAATCTGGTTCATGAAAATTCTGGGGGCTGTGAATACACACCTTGTGAACACTCACATTTTTTTTCTTTTTTTTAGAAACTTGAAATTTTGAATTTTGTGGACTGGTGTCATGATATTAATTAGACGGTGGTATAGTACTTCTTCCGTCCCGTGAAATTTGTCTTAGATTTGTTAAAATTTAAATATATGTATGCACTATCTAGTATGTAGAGACATCCAAATTTAGACAAATCTAAGACAAGTTTTGTGGGATGGAGGGAGCATAGGTATAGATATATTCTCATGTTCTTTATCATTTAAAAAGAGATGCTGTCAACTAGACGAAGAAGTACGGGCATTAAACCTCTGACTCTTTCTTCTAGCTTTGCGAATGATTAGGCATCTCCTGTCCGTACGTACGCGGTGAGGTAACCAAATTAGCACGTACTTGCATGCTTGTTTATCCACCTCCCAGTCCATGGTGCATGTGATGACATCGCTGGCGCTCATGGCCTCATGTTCATCGGGATTTCCTTCGTAGCATTCGAATCCTCACCCTTAATTAATCTGCCAACCCCACATACGAGAGACGTAAGGAATGCCAAATCACTCCCAAAATACAGTTAACTATGCAATTAACTAGCATCATATCGGAGTACACAGATCCATTTCTAGCCTGCAAGTTACTACTGCAGATTATGGAACAGTCAGCTAGCGCCCATGAAAGATGTTATCTTGTCACTCCATGCTAAATTAATTTTCAGGGGAAACGTAGGAGATGCCACGCGATCGAAAATGCACCAATGAGCTTTTGATCTAGCTAGCTCGCAATTCCGTGCTCGCCAAGTCCTTATCATCAATTTTCTTTGCTTGTATGTGAGCTTCGTAGAAGCCAGGATATGGATCTCGATGCCATGTTCTCTGTCATTCCCTGACAATTCTCGTCCCTTGGTTCTCCTATACATACTGTACCGCCCTACCTTCACTGGAAACTCACCAGTACGGCAGTACACTTCGCCTGAATTGACTTCGCTCCGACTTTGCACAGTTCTGTGCCTCCCTCGATCTCCCGTACGTAGCTGTAGCCTGGAGTATTCACTGCCCTTCTCAACTGAGATGGACAGATTGCTCGCACTGTTCGACGTCGTCCTAGTTGCTGCCTGCTTTGCGCCGGCGCGGGCGGGCTGGAGCCAAGGATCGGCCACGTTCTACGGCGGAGCCGACGCCTCTGGGACAATGGGTAAGCAAAAGCAACGCATGCAGCTTAACTGTGTCGCCATTTTGATTCTGCTAGTTCTAGTTCTTGATAGACTTGGTCATAGTTCTTGATGTTTGTACGTGTGCGTAACTGCGTATATGCAGGTGGCGCGTGTGGGTACGGGAACCTGTACGAGACGGGGTACGGGACGAGCACGGCGGCGCTGAGCTCGGTGCTGTTCAACGACGGCGCGTCGTGCGGGGAGTGCTACCAGATCGCGTGCGACGCCTCCAAGTCCACGTCGTGCGAGCCGGGCGCCGGCGCGGTGACCATCACGGCCACCAACGTCTGCCCGCCCAACTGGGCGCTCGCCAGCAACAACGGCGGCTGGTGCAACCCGCCGCGCGCCCACTTCGACATGTCGCAGCCGGCATGGCTCAACATCGGCGTCTACAAGGCCGGCATCATCCCAATCCTCTACCAGAAGTAAGTGGCCGGAGTGCACCTACCTACGCCAACTAACATGCATCATTACTTTTACTAGCATTGTACTGATGCTGTTGCTGACGACGATGCAGGGTGAGGTGTTCGAAGCAGGGAGGGATCAGGTTCACCATCGGGGGTTTCAACAACTTCGAGCTGGTGATGATCTCGAACGTGGGAGGTCCCGGGTCCATCCAGTCGGTGTCGATCAAGGGGGAGAAGACGGAGTGGATCCAGCTGACCCGGAACTGGGGAGCCAACTGGCAGTGCAACGCGGCACTGGTCGGCCAGCCGCTCTCATTCGCCGTCACCTCCACTAACGGCCAGACGATCTACATTAACGACATCGTGCCGTCCTGGTGGAAGTTCACCATGTCATTCACCAGCAACCAACAGTTTACCTACTAGTAGCGTAGCTAATTAGCAGTGGAATCGTGGATACACATTTTAGTCGACGAATCATTGAGGATTCAAGGTTGCTTTCCATGGGATTAATTAATTCGTCTGCATTCTAAATTTATAATCTAAAGATGGGGATATGTAGAGCATCTCCACTCCCCCCACCCCCCACCCAAAGCCGCGGCAACATTTCTGCCCAGCCAGCCGCTTAGGAGGCCGTTTTCTCGTCCCCCAGCCCTAACCCAACCTATGGCAGGGGGAACCTTCGGAAAAGGCCGGGCCCCCGAGCAAACACACCCCGAACCCCCGAGCTACCTCGCCGTCCACCGTCCTAGCTCTGCCGCCCAAACGTGCCCGCCAACAGTTCGGAGGCCATTCCTAGCCATCCTGCCCATGAGTTGTTCGGCTTTTTTCCGGCATGGATTCCGATGTCGAGGGGATGGTCGTGGCTCTAATGGAGGAAAAGGCCAAAGATGCTTCTACCGCGGCTGACGATGACGAGCATATGAAGATTCTCTCTTGCCTCCTAGCCATGCACCCCCGGGATTTGAAGCCACGACATGGAGGTTCGAGACCAGGGCGGCGCATAAGCAAACCGGGGCAAAGGCTCACTACGGGAGAATTGCCGTACGCCGACGGCCAGGCGATGTGCCGACGGCCCGTCGGCACAGTTCTGGCCGTCGGCACAGGACCAGTCTAGCCGTCGGCACAACATTTTTTTTTTCCTTTTTTTTCCACTACAGACCTGTGCCGACGGTTTAACCGTCGGCATAGCTTTCTCCTATTTCTTCATGGCAGTCTTCAAAAAAGCATAACTAAATCATTCTAACTGAGAAAAATAAGTATAATATATCAAATTTTGCAGAAAAACAAGATCTATCATAGGAAAATATCAAAAATGGAATATTTCGAATACCTAAATAAATTTTCTTAGAAATGAGCTATAATGTTCGAGGTTTCATGGCTTTCACACACGCCAAAAATGAAAAATGGTCGCTCGTGGGTCAGATTAGAAATCCACGTATGGGGTATTGCTTACCATCCTAGGGCCCACACACGTGCCAAATATGACCTCGTTTCGGCAAATTATGCCATGCCGAGGCTGTTTCCCACCTCATTTCCCCTGAAATCCATAGAACCCCGGACGTGATAGCTCTTTTCGTGAAGGGTTTTCCAAAATAATTGCCACATCCCAGTTTTGACAAACGGAATAGTTACTATGACATATAAAATGTCACCACGCGGCTCCATGGGATTTTTTTGACTTCGTTCAAATTGCCATCTGGCCAAAACAGGGCCACCGGGACATGCGGTATCGCCGTACCGGGCGTGCGGGTGCACCCATTCGCGAACAAACTAAACGGACAAAAATTAGCACATATAATGATGCGTCGTAGAACTAAAAACACTTTTTCCGGAATTTCTGGAGTGACGGATAGTTGAGCCATAGTTCAAATCCGGTCAGTTTCCAGCGGATTCGGCGGGACACCGCCGGAAGCCGCATGGGTTCTCAAATAGCTAACGCGTGTACATGCCATGTGATAGGTGGTGCGTAGGTGGTCTACTATCATCGCATGGAGGTTTCACGTCATACTAAAATGCGCCACATGTAGCTGCTTCACAAATAAAAACCGTTTGGGCACGCTAAAAATGAAAAGATGGTTTCCCGTGGGTCGGATTAGAAATCCGCGTCCGAGGTCTTGCTTCCCATCCTAGGGCCAACACACGTGCCAAATATGACTTCATTTCGGCAAACTATGTCATGCCGAGGCCGTTTCCCACCTCATTTCCGATAAAGTCAACCATATTTATACTAGAGGTACTTGATCTATTGCTCATGATTTTTGGGTAAATTAAATTGTTGATTCAAAATATGATATGGATGTCATATTTGTATTCCTCTCATTTTTCTGATCAATTTAGACATATTATTTGCCAAATTCGTATTTACTTATATTAATTATTCCATATTAAATAAAAAGACAAAAATGAAATCATTTAATTGTTTTCAAATACTATATTATTATTATTTTTATATATTCATTGTTGTTTACTTAAGTAATTGTTTAGAATTCAAAAATATAGAGATGTGGCAGCACGGTTAAAGGGTTAATATGATTGATATGGTAGTATTAACAACAAGGGCGTCATTTCTTTCATGGAAGCTCATCCGAAGAGAACCAAGAAGTTAAGCGTGCTGGGGCGGGAGTAGTGTGAGGATGGATGACCAACTGGGAAGTTTGACTACAAGTGCAATTTGACCTAATATTAGGTGTACTAAGTGTAAGTATGATTGTGAAAGATTAACAAGTAAAAAAGAATAAGAAGAAAATTGGAAAAAAATATTTTTTTTTAGAAAAAACATAATTTGAATCTTTTTTCAAAAAAAAAATTGAAAATTTTGAAATACTATGCCGACGGTATAACCGTCGGCACAACAATCTGTGCCGACGGCCAGTCTGTGCCGACGGTGATCGGGCAGTCCCCGACCAGAACTATGCCGACGACGGTACGCCGACGGTCACCGTCGGCACAGCCTATGCCGACGGTCTTCTTTGCTGTGCCGACGGCTGGTAGCCGTCGGCAGACTGGAGCTCTCCCGTAGTGGCTAAAGGGCTACTGCATGTTGTACGTCGACTACTTAACCGGTGATACATTGCACGGGGAAGTGACAATTTGGCGTCGTTTCAGGATGAACATGAAGCTGTTTCTAGACATTGCATTGGCCGCCAGGGAGTACGACACCTGCTTCATTGCAAGCAAAATTATGTTGGCACGGTTGGTTTTTCCTCGATTGAGAATGCTTGCCTATGGAGTGATATGCACGATGACTACATGCGCATGGCAGAGTCAACTGCCATTGGCTGCATGTATCGCTTTTGCAGGAAAAATAGCTTGGTTTGCTCAGTGCCAGCGGCTTGCAGGAAGAATGTCGAGTGAGCATTTGGTGTGCTTCAAGCCCGATTTTCTATTTCCCGGTACCCTGCTCTAACTGCTCGAACGATCAGATGAAGAATATGATGACTAGTTGCGTGATCTTGCACAACATGTTCATTGAGAGTGAGCGGGAATATCAAGTGCATGACAATAAACCATCACCGGTAGAGTTCTCTTGCGGATGTTGATCACCAGGTTTCATTTGCTACCTTCCTCGCCATGCATCAATAAATCCAAGACTCGGATACTCATCATCAACTCCAAGATGATCTAGTGGATCATTTGTGGGTGATCAAAGGAGGGGCCTAGTGGATTATTTATGAGCTTGTTTTATTGAACTTTTTAATTTGAGATTCATGTTAAAACTATTTTTATTTTTATTTTATGTGAGGCCATTTGTGGGTGGGAACAAATTTAATTCAAATATGTGGACCGCATCGCCGTTTTGAGAGGCCGATTGGGAACCGCATCTGGAAAAACTGCCGCCATCATACAAATCTCCAACCTACCAACCATTTCACCGGAAAACAGGCTCTGGGCGGGAGGACGAACGGGGAAGTGGAGATGCTCTTATCTTTTTTTTGTAATATGTATGAGTGCACCTAACTCTCTTTTTGTCCGATATATATTAATTACTAGTTCACTGAACTCGGGCATACTGGGTTCCTTGGTTGACAGCTAAGGTTTCTGCAAAGATCTATACTAAGGAATGCATGATTATTCGAAGTCAATATGCTATGAACCAATTAATTATCCTGTTTCTGACGCACCCTACAGTACTGCTATGTCTAACTTTGGCACTCAATCAACATGAAAGATCCATAGTACATCCTTTAATTTTTTTCTTGGAGCGGGGTTTTTAAATAAGCGAGTCGTTTGTTCTTTTTTTTTTCTAAGCAGCAGTTTTTACGTTGAAGATATGGATGTATATGACATCCAAGAACACAGTTATAGAACATATTCTCAAATCACGGCATTCTGAACTTGAGGATAAAGCTCCATAATGAGATATATTTCAGAAAACACAACACAATGGACAAAGCAGTGGTGTATGAATTTTTCGGTGATGCATGAATTCATTTCAATGGTTGTTCATTTGTTCCTTTTGTGATTTTAGTTTGTAGATATTGGGTTAGAACAAACAATTTTAGCAAGAGCCTATGATGATCTGACTAAGCTGACAATTCTTTACGTCAGTGCCTAAGTTATATAACCTACTGTGTAGGAAAAATCTAATTCGGCTCCCGGGTGCATATGAACCCATTATGTGGAAACATATTTTAAAATGTCAAAAAAATTCTGAAATAAAATTTCACATGTACATCTAGACATTCTATGTTTGTACATAAGTTTTCAAAAAAATATTTTTCGTGTCCCATGTAAAAAGATAAATTTTGATCCTCCAACATAACTATTTAAGGGACACTTTTTTTTTGTCATTTTACACAGACCATATAAAATGCCTTTTCTTTGAAAACTTGTGCGAGAACGTAGAATGTCCAAACGTACACGTGAAATTTTATTACGAATTTTTTGACATTTTAGTTTATTTATTTTTTGCATTATTCGTAGTAGGTTCATATGCACTTACGAGTCAAAACACCACCTCCAATGTGTAGGCTCTAGAGTGTGGAAATGTTTCCTAATACCTGTAGGTTCTTAGCTTGTCATTTTTATATTTTTGTTGCAACTTGTACCTGTAGGAAATGTTTCAGATTATAGGCGGAATATTTATATGATGGCGGATGATGAAGATTTGATAGTCATATGACAACGGATGATCAAGAATTGTATGGAAACAGAAGCTAGTTTCTGCGTTGAAAACACTTTCTTCTTTTTCTTTTCCGTTTTTCTTGTAATACATAGATGTTTGGTTTGCGATTAAAAGAACCTTTATTTGTGTATGTCTAAAAACAAAAGGAATTGCCGCTGAAGCATCTTTGGGGGCATTAAAAGTTCTTTTCAAAATTGTAATTATGCTTCCTTTTATCACTTGCTATTTTATCATTCTTTATTTTTCAGTTCCAAGACTCAAAACGCCATCTTATTATTCCTTTTTTTTTTATATATATTTTCACTGAAAGTGTTTCTTGTTTTTTAACTAGAAGTTTTTTTACCCTTTTTAGCTTCTAGGTTTTGACATTTTAGTCTTGTGTTTTATACTAGTCATCATTTTTATTTTGTCTCTTTTATTTTTGAAAATTTATTTTCGTGGTGGTAGGGGCTATCGGTCGGTAGTTTCAGCTACAACTTTTCGAGGGCAGGCGGTTCCAAGCCCAAAGAAAGGAGGAGGAACCAGATCAAGGGAACCTGTCAAATATTTTTGTGTCAACAATAGAACAAGAACAATGAGCAACATAAATTCAAGATTTCTTCCAAAAAAAAATAAACAAAAATCCATCTTGAGTTTTCTTCCGTCGTCAATTTATCTCATCTTCAGTTTTCACTGCTCTTCGTATCATCTTTTTTTGTGTTTTTGCAGGTTAGCTGTGTCATTTCTTTGTTTTACTCCTTTTGTTGCTTCTAACATCAATTATATATTTTAGTATATTTTTTCCTTTAATGATATAGTAATGCAAGAAATTTAGTTACCAAAGTAAGATTAAAGTCAATTAATATGAATCGGAGGGAGTAACTAAAATCAGGAAGTCATAGTTTTTGTATCCAAAAAGCCTTTCTAGTTTAAGCTCAACATTTTTGGACTTTGGGCCATGACTTAGGCGAGGAAATTGAACTTCTCCAACCAAGATGCACTACCCATATCTGAGGTTTTGGCCCACAGTGCAAGCTGAGGATGGTGTACCTAGGCTAATTTTAAGTTTATTCAGCCTTTGCAAACCTGTTTAGAATGGATATCTTAGATGTGGTGGCCAGGATGATAGATACCGTGTATATATATTTCTGAATTGCTGATGATACTAATCGTAACTTCTTGTCGAAGACAAACCTTAGGTAACACACATGTTTTCATGTAATGTATACTTTTGCATAAGTCATCTGCGTGTAATTCAGATATATACACTTTTTTTTAGACGAGACCAAATATTTTCCTTTTTCATTTATTAAGAAAGGAAAGTTGTTTAAAGCATTACAAGGACCAAGCTCACGCCCCCTCCCCAAAACAACATAAGGTTAAGAGGAGAAACAGAAACATCAAACCCATAAGACTAGATATGCCGAAAAACTCTGAAGTTATGCTCCTTCCAGGCGTGAGAATGGATGCCATGGTGTTCTAGGGAACGCCAGGGTACAAGGGTAATAGCCTTCCATATGGGAACGGGGTAACGACATTGGAATAATACATGAGTGGCGGATTCCGGCGTATGCTTGAATAGGGGGCAATCTTCACAATTCATACACAAAAATAACTGCGTAAAGACATGCATGTAGCGCCGCAGTTATTGAAGAGATGTGTATATTAATCAGATTTTTTAAAAAAATATTGAGGCCGTCAAGTTATCCTGTTGTCATGGTAGTTTGACATCGAATTAGCATCGTACAAGAGGATACATGTCTTGGTAGTTTCAGACCGGATCATATAATTGAGCGGTTGTGTATCTTCTGTGGCGTGTGTGAATCGCGCGCCGCGTAGTTGGACCGTGGAAGAATGTTAAAATGAGTTGTTTAGCTAACGTAATCTGTAATCATATCGGAGGGAATTAAGAAACCATATCGAATTGCGAAACCCAGTGATTAGGAAGGTGCAGGTCAATTCTGTGGACGCTGCGGCCATGTGCATGCGCGCGCTCGATCACTGGTGGAAAAAGGGGCTTTTGGTCGCGGTTCGCAACTGCCATTAGTCATGGTTGCGTAACCGCGACCAAATTAGCGCGACTAAAGGCCCCCCCCTTTAGTCGCGGTTGCTTACGGACCGCGACTAAAGGCTCGTCCACGTGGGCGCCAGGCGACCGTCGGGGCGGAGGATCTTTAGTCGCGGTTCTTCTGGCCAACCGCAACTAAAAGCCGCCGCAGGTTTAGGGTTTTAGGCCCCCCCCTAAACCTGCCCCCCTAAACCTGTTTTCTATTTAATTTGTATTGTTTTATTTCTTTTGTGCTTTATTGTAATTTTGAAGGAGTTTCACATATTCTACGGTACTACATACATGCATATGAATGTACAATTTCAAACAAATTTGAAATTAGAACCAAAAAGAATTCAAGAGGAATATACAATATATATTCAATATCATCGGATGACCATATACAAGTTTGAACAAGTTTCCATACATAATTTAATGCATGTATAGTTCTACGTCCTCGTAATGGTGTTCTCCTTTAGGATCGAGGACTTCCCTCCTGAACCATCCAGCTAGTTCCTCTTGAAGTGGTCGGTAGCGAGCTTCTGGACTAAGCATCATCCGGAGGTTATTCCTCTGAGCATTGAGATCACTCGGAACGCGCTCAGAGGTGTATCTCCGGATCATCTCACAGACATAGTATCCACACAGATTGGTTCCCGGTGGCTGAATATCGCTACCATTCTTAGCCTTTGACCGCATGAAATTTAGCTCTTTTTTGAATTGACCGACCTTTGTATCTGAGAACCGTCTCCAAACCCTACGAGGCAAAGAAAATTAAATGAACAAGAGAGTTATTAGTTAATTACTTGAAGCTTAATTAGGAAAATGAACGAAATAGGCCGATCGATATAGAGCGCAAATGAATGAAAACAATTACTTTTGAATCATTTGTCTCATGTCGGCCCACTCCGCCTTATCCATATTGAGAGAGTCGTGGACGAGACATTCTGATTTGTCAACTTTAATTACTAGCAGAATACAGTGGAACCTGCGGACACGATACATGCACAGTACGTCATACATAACTCATCGATTAGCCGGCCACATACCATGCATGGAGTAAACAAAAGAGAATGTGCTCAAGACATAAACACTCACCCAAAATGGTAAGGAAATAGAATATCACTTTTGAGTTCCTGCTTTTCAAGAAACCGCCACAGGTCTTCCTCCACGTCGGCGGGATGATGCTGTAACGTATATCCATTAACGATGTGTGGGTCAATGAACCCAACATCATGGATGTTCCTTACTCTGCATTCCTTAATCTTCAATTTGCATGTATAATAGCGGACACAACAATATAGTTAGGACATATATATATATATATATAGTGCAGGCAATATGAACGAGATGGGGTAGAAATAAATCACTTACAGAACGTAGCAACTGATGATAGATTTGTCGAGCTCGCGCAGATTGAAAAGCTGGAACAATTCACTCAGATGAATTTGTACAGAGTAACGTTTGAAGTGATGCTCATATCCAACTTCCGCAAAAATATAATCTTTGGCGTTTTTATGTTTTATGTAACCCTTGTACCAGTTCAGCAGACCTTTCATTTGTGGAGGTAGATCCTCTTCCCGCGCAGGCTCGACGAGAGGCCCATTCTTCACATATGTAAGTACTACCTCCTTCACTGGCGCCTCATCAAGGCCTAACAGTTCACGAAGAGTAATACCTAAGTTGGCCGCTTGTTCTCTGGCACTCGTTACAGTCAATCCCTGTGCTGCCGCAACTTCTATGACATCGGGGGCATCCGGACCGGCGGCTGTCACTATAAGCGGGGCAATCGATTGTTTACTTTGTTCCCCGAGCTGGGCAACTCGTTTCCCGCTTTGTGCACTTTCTAATTCCGCTTTCTCGGCCTCCTCTTTCTTCTTCTTGAACATGCGTGCCTGATTCTTTAGTTCACGTGCATAGTCGTCAGGCAGATTCTTCGCGGCTTGGGACGGTGTGGTCAAAAATGACTTAGCCCACTTATTTTGCTCATCAGAAAATACTGGCTTGGGCTCGGGCTCTCTTTTCTTCTTGCAGCCCGCCTTCCATTTCTCTAATTCAGCAGTCGCGGCCGCCTCGACTTCCTCGGCACTACGTTCCCAAGGCCTCGTGGGGAGAGGCTTCAGTGATGGCTCCGGTACCTTTGTTTTCTTAGGTACATAAGGGTCCGGGTTAATAATCCAGGACTGCTGCTTCTGCTTCTTCGCCGGAGGTGGATTGGGGGGCGGCGTCTGCTTACCCGCCCGGGGCGGACTAGGGGGCGGCGGCTGCTTACCCGCCGGAGGTGAATTGGGGGGCGGCGTCGGCTGACGTGAAGGAGGTGTAGGTGAAGCACCACCACCACCACCGCCACCGCCGCCACCACCACCACCGTAGGGGGGTGGACTTGTTGGCGCCTCGCCTGGAAACTTGATAAACTTCTTCTGCCATAAAATGAACTGGCGCTTGACATCTCCAAGTCTTGTCGCCCCTTCAGGTGTAGCAATGTCAATGTCCAGGTCCTCAAACCCTTGGACTATGTCCTCCACCGTGACACGAGCATAGCCATCTTGAATGGGGTTGTTGTGGTGGAGTGCTCCAGGTGGTAAAGCACTGCCGATGGCTACCTTCATGGACATGTTCCCGATAGGATAATACAGATGACATGCTTTCATCTCCTTTATATCGTCCACGGGGTAGCGAGGAGGCTCCGGTGCAGTAATTTCGACCACCAGAGGCTCCGGTGCAGTAATTTCGATCGTCGGTGCACCAGCCGGTGGGGCCTCCGTGGAAGCCACGCTGCTTCTCCGCTGCTGGCTTCCAAGATCCAATGGATGATCTTCATGCTGCGCCCGAGCTGCATCTCTTTCGGCTACTAGTACACTCACGGTTTTCTTCATCACATCCATTTCCGATGCCAACCGCACCACAACATCTGCTTCCCGATCCATCTTTCTCTTACGGCTTCTGTAACCGTACGGGTCATCGTTCTGGGGGAACCCTACTTTCCACGGAATGTGCCCCATGCCTCGTACACGTCCTCCGTGTTCAGGATTCCCGAGGGCTTTTGTCAGGGCGTCGTTCTCTCTGTTGAACTTGATCCTCCCCTCTTGAGCATCCCTCATTGCCTCAATAAGCTTTTGGGTGGGTTTAATTATTTTGCCCTGGTAAACACACTCCCCTGTCTCCGGGTTCAGCGATCCCCCATGCCCGTACCACCAGCTTTTGGCCCTTGGGTCCCATCCCTCCATACCTGGACGGATTCCTCGCGCCCTCAGCTCGTTCTCCATCTTCTCCCACCTAGGCATCCAAAGGCGATACCCTCCTGGCCCCATAATATGATTGTACTCCTTCTTAGCCGCATTTTCCTTATTTTTTTTCGATATTTGAAGGAACTGCTCCGATTTCTTTTGCTTCACAAATTCTGGCCAATCATGTTGCAGTTTCTCATATTGTCCTTTGAAATCCGGAGTCTTGTTCTGCTTGACAAAGTCATGGGCTAGATTTTGCTTGTATTTCCGGAATGCGTCGGACATCTTATGAAGAGCGAACTGTTTGACTAGCTTGCACCTCTCCTTGTTTTCCTCAATCTTGTTACCCTCCTCATCGTATTTGTGGTATTCCGGAGGTAGAACGAAATGTTCCATAAGCTTGTTGAAGCAATCTTTTTTTATTCTCTTATCGACAAAAGTGAAACCAAGACGTGCCTTCTTTGGCTCATTCCACTCTTGGACGGTGATCGAGACGTTGTCTCTAACAACGGCTCCGCATTGGCTGAAAAACTTGGTGGCGTTCTTGCGGGGCTCCAGCGGCCTGCCGGTTGCTTCCTCGACAACCTCGATGGTGCATGTTTCTCCTGGTTTCATCGTCTTGGTTGCGCCACGCTTTGACGACGTACTCGATTGTTTCGACGATCCGGCCGAGGGCTAAAATAAGAAAGAGAGTCACGCGCGTTAGTACACACATATTTATTCAAATCAGTTAGTTTGTATCACCAGAGGCTCAATGTATATATATACCTCGGCGCCGGAGGTGGTTGCTACTTCCAATTGAAGATCGTCGTTTATCAACGTTTCTTCGGCATCATCTTGCTGACGGCGCCCTTCATCTTCACCCTCAAGGTTCAGATAAGAAGAGATATCATCTTCTTCTTGTCCGGTCGGCACATATAGAATATCGCCTTTTATGATGCCGAAAATATGGTCTTCAGCGTCCGGATCATAGTTGTCCATAATCGGGTCAGCTCTATCGTCCGCCATATGTCAGTCCTGAAAACATGTAGTCAAAATAAATTAATTGTGTATATGCATTATCACATCTCTTCTACATATAAAGAGAGAGGGCGACGAGGGAGGCGAGAGGGGGGACGCAGTGACCGCGTGACCGAGAGACCGGTGGCGGTGGCGAAAGGGCGCGCGGTGGCGAAAGGGCGGTGGCGGTGCCGAGGACACATAACCCTCGCCGCCCCCTCTCGATCCCAAAAAAAACACCGCGCGTATACGGAGGGGGCGACGAGCGCTGCCCCCTCCGTATACGCGCGGTGGTTAAGTTATTTTTGTTATTTTAAAAGTGACAAACTTTTGTTAAGTTATTTTAAAAGTGACCGAGAGACCGGTGGCGGTGGTGAAATAGCGGTGGCAAAAGGAGGGGGCGAGGAAGGGGTGGGAGAGGGTGTCGCGGAAGAGGGAGGCGAGGACGAGCGCGTTGGCGTTGGCGCGTTGACGGCGTTGGCGTTGGCGCATTGAATAGAGGTAGCGTTGGCGTTGGCGCGTTGAATAGAGGTAGCGTTGACGGCGTTACATTTTTATGAATAGAGGTAGCGTTGGCGCGTTGACGGCGTTGGCGACGGTACGGCGTACAATTTTAGTTCATTTTTTATTAAGTCAAAATTTTAGTTCATTTTTTATTAAGTCAATTTTTATTAAGTCAAAATTTTAGTTCATTTTTATTAAGTCAAAATTTTAGTTCTTTTTTTAGACAAAGTTTTTAATTAAGTCAAAGTTTTTAATTAAGACAAAGTTTTTAATTAAGTCAAAATTTTAGTTCTTTTTTTAGTACCCATTTTAGTTAAAAAAAAAACAAAAAAAAACGAGAGAGGCAGGCGCCTGTGGCGCGCCCCGCCCTCTCTCTCTCCCGCGGCGCGCGCGCGGAACAGGTGTGGGCGCGCGACGGAGGTGTGTGGCGGCGGTTAGGGTGGGCGGCGCCGGCGGACGGAAGACCTCGGCGCGCGCGCGGCGCGCGGAGTGTGCGGCGGCGGTGGAGGTGTACGTGTGCGGCGGCGCTCGCGTAGTGTGCGGCGCGCGGCTTGTGGTGTGCGGCGCGGCAGCGTACGAAGCGGCGGCCGGAGAGGTGTTCGGCGCGCGCGGACAGACGTCGGCGACGTACGGGGCGAAGCGGCGCGGTCTTCGCGGGTGGCGGCGGTCGATGGCGCGCGGCGGCGTGCGAAGCGTCTGCGTCGAGAGGCGTCGGCGGCGTCGTCGAGGAGGCATATCGTCTCTCACGGTACACGAACGGGCGGAGGAAGAAGAGCGGCGCGGCCGTTCGGCGCGCGCGATATTTATAGCGAGAGGGCTTTAGTCGCGGTTGGGGTCACCAACCGCGACTAAAAACTACCCTTTAGTCGCGGTTGGTGACCCCAACCGCGACTAAAGCCTTTTTTCGCCCCAGTTGAGGTTCCCGCGGAAAATGACCTTTAGTCGCGGTTGGTCTGGCCAACCGCGACTAAAGGCCTTTTTCGAAATTATTTCATTTTCTAAATGTGAAAAATAAAACTAATTCATGTCTAAATGTGAAAAATACAAATAATATATCAAAAAATTCAGAAAAATAAAACTAATTCATTTCAAAATATTAAAAATACAAATTATATATCAAAAAATTAAGAAAAATAAAACTAATTCATTTCAAAATGTTTAAAATACATATAATATATCAAAAAATTCATAAAAATAAAACTAATTCAATTCAAAATTTTAAAAACACAAATAATACATCAATAAATTCAGAAAAATAAAACTAATTCAATTCAAAATCTTAAAAATACAAATAATATATCAAAAAATTCAGAAAAATAAAACTAATTCAATTCAAAATTTTAAAAATACAAATTATCAAAAAATTCATAAAAATAAAACTAATTCAATTCAAAATTTCTTCCCGGCCGCCTCTGTCTTCTCGTTGGCCCCCTCTTCCCGCCTCTGTCTTTCCGCCGACCCCCTCTTCCCGCCTCGTCTTCCCGCCATTTCTTCCCTGTCTTCCCGCCTCTTTCTTCCCGCCAATTTCTTCCCGCCAATTTCTTCCCGCCTCTTTCTTCCCGCCACTTTCTTCCCGCCTCCTGTCTTCCCGCTCCCATTTTTCCCGCCATTTGTCACTACATATATGTAGCCCGGCTTGGCCAGCATTATCACATCTCTACAATCTCTCATCACTCTCTCATGGCTTCCACCGCACTCACTCTAACCTACCAGCAGGTGGAGGAGCTTTGCGCCTCGAACTACCCTTGCCCACCGGGCTACCGCGTCCCCGCCGGCTGGAGCCTAAGCGCCGGCGGCGTGCCGGTCCCTCCCGTCCCTCAGGGTACTGCGCGCCGGGCGGCCATCACGAACCACTACTACCTCGACCTCACGCCGGAGCAGCGGATGAATCCCCGCTGGCATCCCGATAACCAGCATACTTGGGACGCCTTCTTCATCAATCGGCGTGAGAGGGCGCTCGCCAGGTATGAGGAGGACGGTGCGCCTCACGGGAACTTCCACGAGGCCGGCCGTCGGCTATGGTGGTACGGCCGGCCTGTGCAGAGCGTCATGGACTACATCACGGCCGGCGATATCCCCCGCCTGCGCTACCCTCAGTTCGAGCCACGAGCGTCGCCCGACGACAGCGACGACAGCAGCGACGACGACGGCGGCAACTTAGAAGGCGACGACTACCAGACTATGAGTATGCATATTATACGCCTAGGAAGGAGTATGAATGAATCACTCCAAATTTCATGTATCATCAGTGCTATCTCGAGTCAATTGAATCATTCGAAAATGGACTCCAAACACATCACGGGTAATATAATTCACATGATCCATTCAACAAAGTTTGGTACAATAAATTATTACACATCATTTCTTTCGTTGTGTCCCTGCTTGCTTACGATTGTGCCGTATCCATGGAGCATCCTCATCATTTAACTTAATGCTTGGGTCGGTGTTCACTTTGAAGGGCGGAATTTCAGCAAACATATTATAATCTTCTGACATGTCTGTCTTGTCCTCCACTCCCACGATGTTTCTTTTCCCTGAAAGAACAATGTGGCGCTTTGGATCATCGCATGATGTACTGATCGTTTTCTTATCTTTCCGTTTCCTCGGTTTGCTACTCATGTCCTTCACATAGAAAACCTGAGTGACATCTTTCACTAGGACGAATGGTTCGTCAAGGTAACCAAGATTGTTGAAATCCACCATTGTCATTCCGTATTGCTGGTCCACCTTTACCCCACCTCCTGTTAGCTTGAACCATTTGCACCGGAACAAAGGGACCCTAAAGGAGGGTCCATAGTCAAGTTCCCATATCTCCTCTATGTAACCATAATATGTGACCTTTTGCCCATTCTCGGTTGCTGCATCAAAGTGGACACCACTGTTTTGGTTGGTGCTCTTTTTATCTTGGGCGATCGTGTAAAATGTATTCCCATTTATCTCTTACCCTTGGAAAGTCGTTATAGTCGAAGATGGTGTCTTGGCCAACATGTACAGCTGATCTACAACATGATCGTCATTCATTAAATGTTTTCTCAATCAACTGCCGAAAGTCTCCATGTGGGCCTTCCTAATCCAGGATTCAGGCTTCCCAGGGTTGTCCGAGCGTAAAATATTCTTGTGTTTCTCAAAGTACGGAGCCACCAAGCTGGAATTGGTCAGAACTGTGTGGTGTGCTTCAGTCAGAGAATGGCCGTCCATACATATCGTTGATTTCCTTCCGATCGTGCCTTTTCCACTTAGTCTCCCCTCGTGCCGCGATCGAGGAAGACCAATCGGCTTAAGGTCAGGAACAAAGTCAACACAAAACTCAATTACCTCCTCATTTCCATAGCCCTTGGCGATGCTTCCTTCTGGCCTAGCACGGTTACGAACATATTTCTTTAATACTCCCATGAACCTCTCGAAGGGGAACATATTGTGTAGAAATACAGGACCGAGAATGGAAATCTCATCGACTAGGTGAACCAGGAGGTGCGTCATAATATTGAAGAAGGATGGCGGGAACACCAACTTGAAACTGACAAGACATTGGATCACATCGTTCTGTAACCGTGGTAGAACTTCTGGATTGATTACCTTCTGAGAGATTGCATTGAGGAATGCACATAGCTTCACAATGGCTACTCGAACATTTTCCGGCAGGAGCCCCCTCAAAGCAATCGGAAGCAATTGCATCATAATCACGTGGCAGTCGTGAGACTTCAGGTTTTGGAACTTTTTCTCCGCCATGTTTATTATTCCCTTTATATTGGACGAGAATCCAGACGGGACCTTCATACTGCTCAGGCATTCAAAAAAGATGACCTTCTCTTCTTTGGTCAGAGCGTAGCTGGCACGACCTTGAAACCGTTCCGGATGCCGGTCATCAGGGTCTTTCAAACGTTGCTGGTCCTGCCGTGCTTCCTTTGTATCATTTGTCTTCCCATACACGCCCAAGAAGCTTAGGAGGTTCACGCAAATATTCTTTGTAACGTGCATCACGTTGATTGCAGAGCGGACTTCTAGGACTTTCCAATATTCTAGCTCCCAGAATATAGATTTCTTCTTCCACATGGCTGCGTGCCCGTCAGCTCCCTTCGGAACTGATTGTCCGCCAGGACCCTTTCCAAAGATGACTTTCAAATCCTTGACCATATCAAATACCTCAGCACCAGTGTGTTCCACAGGCTTCGGCCGGTGATCTGCCTTGCCGTTGTAATGCTTGCCTTTCTTTCTTACTGGATAAATTTTCGGAAGAAATCGACGATGCCCAAGGTACACGTTCTTCTTACAATTTGGCAAATGTACACTTTCAGTCTCATGTAAGCAGTGCGTGCATGCATTGTATCCCTTATTTGACAGTCCCGAAAGGTTACTAAGAGCAGGCCAATCGTTGATGGTTACGAAAAGCAACGCTCGTAGGTCAAATTCCTCTTCTTTGTGCTCATCCCACACACGGATACCAGGTCTGCCCCACAGCTGTAAAAGTTCATCAACTAATGGCCTTAGGTACACATCGATGTCGTTGCCGGGTTGCTTCGGACCTTGGATGAGCACTGGCATCATAATGAACTTCCGCTTCATGCACAACCAAGGAGGAAGGTTGTAGATGCATAGAGTCACGGGGCAGGTGCTATGGCTGGAGCTCTGCTCGCCAAAAGGATTCATGCCATCTGTACTTAGACCAAATCTTATGTTCCTTGCGTCAGCTGCAAAATCTTTGAACTCTCTGTCGATCTTTCTCCATTGCGTTCCATCTGCGGGGTGTCTCAACTCCCCGTCCGACTTACGGTCCTCTTTGTGCCATCGCAACAACTTGGCATGCTCTTTGTTCCTGAACAGACGTTTCAACCGTGGTATTATAGGAGCATACCACATCACCTTGGCGGGAACCCTCTTCCTGGGTTTCTGGCCCTCAACATCGTCACCCGGGTCATCGCCTCGGAGCTTCTAACGCACTGCCGTGCATACCGGGCATTCATTCAAATTCTCGTATTCACCGCGGTAGAGGATGCAGTCGTTGATGCATGCATGTATCTTCAGAACCTCTAAACCTAGAGGGCAGACAACCTTCTTTGCTTCGTACGTACTGGCGGGCAACTCGTTATTCTTTGGAAACATATTCTTCAACATTTTCAGCAAGTTTTCAAATGCCGAGTCAGCTACACCTGCCTGTGCCTTCCATTTCAGCAAATCCAGTGTGCAGCCCAGCTTTTTCAGACCATCATCGCATCCGGGGTACAGCGCCTTTCTGTGATCCTCTAACATGCGATCCAAATTCTCCCTCTCCTTTTCAGTTTCGCAGCGTCTCCGTGCATCAGCAATGGTCCGACCAAGATCATCAACGGGATCATCACGTGCCTCTTCTTCACCTTCCCCTTCACCTTCAGCATCCTCCATGAAAGTATCACCGAAATGAGCAAGATAGCTTTCATCGATGAAATCATCCCCTTCTTCATCTTCTTCCATTATAAACCCTCTTTCTCCATGCTTGGTCCAACAATTATAGCTTGGCATGAAACCGTGCCGAAGCAGGTGCATGCGAACATCTCTTGAGGAAGAGTAACCCTTCTGATTCTTACAGTTAACACATGGACAGATAACAAAACCCCCTGCTTGTTCGCGTTAGCCACTACGAGGAAATCTTTCAAACCCGTAGTGAACTCGCCGGAGAGTCGGTTACCGTACATCCATTGCCGATTCATCTGCATTATTATAATATAAAATATATAATTAACCATCATGCATTTGTTAAACTAACTAGCTACAAACAATATAAATTAAACAATGAACTACACACATGCATATTTTATCAATGACACATCAAATGTTCAAGTTGCTGACCGCGATCGAGGAGGAAAAAATAAATGAGAAAGCTCAAGTGTGGCTCCAACACTTCATATCATGTTTGTTTCATGCTCTTGGGGCATTTCATCAAACACCTTATGTGCATAAGAGGAACCAAAAGCAAACCTAACACCCACTTGTGAAGTTTGTGAAGAGAATGGCTCCAAATGGCTAAGTGTTGGCTGCTGGATGGGTATATATAGGGGATGGGCTTTAGTCCCGGTTGGTCTGGCCAACCGCGACTAAAGGCCTTCGGGCACCTTTAGTCGCGGTTGGCCGACTAAAGCCCCCCCACGTGCACCAGCTGGCCACCGAGCGCCCTGGGCCCAGGCCTTTGGTCGCGGTTCGCCTCCCGAACCGCGACTAAAGGTCCCATTAGTCGCGGTTCCTTTAGCTTCGCGACTTATGGGGCTGGACGGAAGCTTGTTTTTCTACCAGTGGATCGTTCGTTGGAACCACGTCAAAATGATTCCCTCTGGAACCATCGGAGTCCATGATCGTACAGTAGCTACATTCCTAGCTATTTAAGCACTACCATTGTCGCTCTCCATATCCACCTACAAGGTTCCATCGATCATCTCTCTTATTACGCTCTATTCGGAAAGAGTTTGAGTCAGCACTGAGCAGGAGAAGCTAGATGGCAGCAGGTGCGAGTGGGAAGCGGTTGATTCTGCAGCTGTTGGTGGCGTTCTTGGCGGCGTCTGCGGCCATGTCGGACTGGCTCCCTGGCACCGCCACGTTTTATGGCGGCAGCGACGGGTCCGGCACCATGGGCGGCGCGTGCGGGTACGGGGACCTGTACAGCCAGGGGTACGGGACGGCCACCGCGGCGCTTAGCACGGCGCTGTTCAACGACGGCGCGTCGTGCGGGCAATGCTACCTCATTATCTGCGACCAGGGCAAGTCCGACATGTGCAGGCCCGGCAAGGCCATCACCGTGTCCGCCACCAACTTCTGCCCGCCCAACTGGGCTCTCCCCAGCGACGACGGCGGGTGGTGCAACCCTCCCCGCGCCCACTTCGACATGGCCCAGCCCGCCTGGCTCAACATCGGCATCTACGAGGCCGGCATCATCCCCATCGTCTACCAGCAGTAAGCGAGCTGATTGATCGATCGGTCATGCATGCATGCATGACAGTTTGCGAGACATACATGATGATGATGATTACTAACCATTCCTCTGTGAAACCGACCGATCGCAGGGTGAAGTGCTGGAGGGACGGTGGGGTTCGGTTCACCATCACCGGCTCCAACTACTTCGAGGTGGTGCTGGTGACCAACATGGCCGGAAGCGGGTCGATCAAGAGCATTTCCGTGAAGGGGACCAACACGGGGTGGATGCAGATGTCCAGGAACTGGGGCGCCATCTGGCAGGGTATGTCGAGCTTGGAAAAGCAAGCGATCTCCTTCGGCGTCACCTCCACCGGCGGGCAGTACATCCTCTTCCAGGACGTCATCCCGGCCGGCTGGCAGTACGGCCAGACCTTCTCCTCCTGGCGGCAGTTCGACTACTAACTAATTAACTCACCATTTTCATCCGGCGGCATCGAGCCCTGGCACTCCTCGAGTCGCTCGCTTGATTTATGGATTTTCCTGATAGGTTGTACTACGGTACTAGATTGAATTATATAAACATGTAAATTCACGTACATGGATCGTTTGATACAAATGGAATGGTTACGCTAATTCATCTGCGTCCTCCTCCTCCTCTCTGGATTCGGGTAGACACAAGTGTATCACGTCATGACAGTCATGTGCGTATACATGCTGGCGAAAGATGACAACTAAAAACTGTCAAATAGGATCGTCAGCTTTCCCTCCGAGATTCCGTGACACAAATACTATAGTAGTAGAAGCAACCACGTGAAGAACATGGCTGTGTGCGTGCGTACAGTTAGCAGTTTTAATCGGGTGAAGATTCAGCAGCAAGATGATTTACGTCAGTCATCGTGTGGTATCCGTTACCTCTTCTTGACTCCGCGTCTCAGCGTGAGCGCCATTCAGCGCGCACGTCCCCGACCCACTCAGCGTCTCGTGAACACTGAGGAAGGGACTGCGGACTGCCCACGAACTGGACGATGCAGACGTGGAGGTGGCGGTGGAGCTCCTCCTCCGACAGCCATATCCTCCTTGAACTTCCTTGACGACCTCCTGCCAGACGCCAACCTGGTTGGGCTATTTCTGGTCAACAACATGACGATGGTCCTCGGGGCGCCCGCTGCCACAGGGGGTCCTCTCGTACCTTGCGCTTCCTTCAGCGTAAGATCTTCTTCTCCGCTACTCCTTGTCCTTGTTCGACAACTAGCACCTTTGTTAATGCCGCCCGTCGAAACACTGACGACAGCCAGCATGGGGCAAAGCGTCCTCATCAAGAACCCAGTTCCCCCGGCAGCACAGCGAAGAGGGCTAAGGGTTTTCCCGGTGCGGGCAGCATCGGAGGGGACCTCGGCGAATCTTCCCGCTGGGAGGACTCGAGCCGGGCTCACCCTCCTCATGTATTCCTTCATAAACCCTCCTTCAAACCCTTCTGGCTCCGTCCGCAAGGTGTCCTGACGTCTGGCATGGTTCCTGTAGGTTCCACATGATCTATGGCAGGTATTGGGGCTCCCGCCCAGGGCATCTCGTCCAGATTTCTCAGAGGCATCCCTGTCGCATTGATGGGTCGCAAGTGCATGAGATCAATTGTAGTAATTTTCAATAAGAAAGGTTGTCGAACCCACGAGAAGCTGAAAGTATTGATTAGGGAATTTGACAAGCAAACAATAATAATAAAGTAGTAGTTTTAGTGTTTTGTGTGTATAATTTGCAATAAAGTAAAATACATAAAGTAAATATGCACTATGTAAATGCCATCGATGAGAGAAAGCTCAATCCTCTATGGAGAAAGAGGATAAGCTCAAGTGTGTGTTCTTATATAATACAAATGTTCCCGAGGGTGGCATGGGTTTACTTGCATCAGAATTCTACAAAACATGTTAAATATTTTGTCAAGTTTCATTCGATTAGGAGCGATGCCTAAATTAGGGGCAGCCATAGATATGAGCAAACAGACCCCTTATGATGGGCCTAGAGCCATTTCATGAGCAAGTATAGGAATCATTAAGAAACAAATGTCCCACCATAGCAATATGATCATTGATCCCCGATATAAACCCCTCTAATGCGACTCATAGTATTGAAAAACGATTTATGTCAGTCCGTCCCTTCCAACACACATTTATTACATTAAAGTGCAACCCTATGAACCCATATAGGTGAAGTAATATGCATTCGACGTTCACATAAAACCATCATAGAACAATATAAAATATAGAAAACTTGACCAAATACTCATTGCACATCGTATAGAATCATAGACAGATCATTATATGCCCTCGGGAACGTGGGGAACTACTCACAAGTGTCAAACATGATATGAACCAGAGGCATAATGATTACAATACAATCTAAATATATAATCTTTCCACCAAATAAAGATAAATTGCCGAACACAAACATGCAACTAGCCTCAAAACAATATACAGGGTTCAATTCAACACAAACTATGAGGGGGATGAAGTCGACCTCGTAGATGGAGCTGTTGATGGAGATTCCACCCCCAAGCCAAGGAGGAGAGGTGATGTCGAATGCATCAATTAACGCATCACAGGAGGCATCGGTGCAGCAGGATCTGCCTTCTCCCGGAGTAGGAGAGCACCTTCGCCTCCGCTGCCGCCTCAATAAACCTCGGGAAAAATATGGCTAAGGTTTTTGGGCGAAACGGAGGCTCTAGTATAAAAGGGGGCCCGAGACAATGCCCTAGTCGTAAATGAGCCAGGGTAGCGCGCCCAAACATGTAGGGCACGTCACCTGGTGCTGTTTGGCCCTCGTGGTTTCCCTCGCGTACTTCCTTCACTCACGGTCTTTCTCCAGGTAAAAAAATTGATCATGTAATTTCCCTCAATTTTTAGGTGTCCAGAAGGTTACTGAAACAATAAAAAACGAAAAAGAAGGTTTTCTACCTCCAATGAATTAAATACCAATGAAGGGTACTTTATAGAAAAGTTCCGGAAATCGTCTAAAAATGCATAAATAAAGGTGTATGCTGGCATATATCAATGAAAATAAAACATATATGTGACAATAATGATGATGTAAAATCAACTCCCCCAAGCTTAAACCTTTGCTCATTCCTGAGCAAATAAGAAAATAGATCATATCAGGCATTAATGAGCTTATGGTTGATAAAAAATACGAGCATGGCATCATCGACTTATGCATATTCAATTATATTGTAAGATATCTGAACAACCAACCATAGAAATGTGGACTTCATATAGTATAAACTTTAGCAACTACTACTTATCATTTGAACAACACTAACCATTGTATGTTGGACAATTGAACCATGTTTCGTATGCATCTATTAACATAGAGCATTTCAATTTTCTTGGCTTTTACCATCTTTTCTTTTTCTTCTACCTTAGCCTTTGTACTGAAGATAAAATCTCATAGAGCAACTAGTTACAAGAATAGAATTTGTTTAACAACAAGATAAGCATGAAGTTTGACTTTGTCAAACACTTTGCCATGTTTTTAATGTGATTAGTTAATAGTCTTGCCCCTAGTAACCAGTATAAACCTTATCCATGGATCTTTCAATCATTTCATATGCTTTATATCCACCTTTATCTTTCTCTTTCCAAGGCTAACCGAATCCTCGGGTGCTGAACTTTTCATTAATAAACTTGTTTTAAGCATATGTATTGAAATATCCATGAAAATCAGTTTACCCATTGATTACCAAGTAGAACAAGGGTATCTCATGCCCCCTTCTCATCATCTCTTCCCAACTATTTGTTCTCCAAGACCACATCTCCACCATAACTTCAAGATAGTTTATTTTTCCTTTATTTCTTAGTATAGATTTGCATGGATCTTTCCTTTGTTGCAAGCTTTACTTCATAAGTTCTATGTTTGTCCAACTTTCTCAAGTTAATTAAGTTCAAGACAAGGTGTAATTGAAATTTCTACATATGAGGTGCACAACTGCATGAGTGTTACTCATAAATATCCAAACAAAAGAATCATGGATGACACCATACTTAAAATTTCATTAAAAACCACTTGACCAAAGATAGTTGATAATGCTCTAAGAGGTTTCCAAACTATGAGAGACTGGATAGCTACTAGATGAAAGCAAAAGCCAAACTAAAGAGGACTACTAAAATGATATTGCAGGGATTCGTAGCATAGAAAACAAAAAATTCCTACTGCAAGAGCGAATAACAAGCCAAGATCTAATATAGTAGATGGTAGCAATGAGGTGAAGATCAACATACCCTCGAAGATCGCTAAGCGTTAACGAGATAAATCTCGTGGTGGATGTAGTCGATCACTTGCCGCTTTCAAAAGCGCGTAGAAGATCTTGACGGTGCCACAATCGGGCAGCACCTCCGCACTCGGTCACACGTACGGTGTTGATGACGACGTCCTTCTCCATGTTCCAACGGGCAGCGAATGTAGTAGATCCTCCTCGGAATCCTGCCAGCACGATGGCGTGGTGACGGTGGTGGTGGAGATCTCCGGCAGGGCTTCGCCGTAAGCGCTGCGGGAGAAGAAGGAGGGAGTAGCTAGGGTTTGGGAGAGGGGGTGCTCTTGGGCGCCGGCCTTGGTGCCCCTTGGGTGGTGCGGCCAAGTCATAGCCATCCCTCTCCCTCTCCCTCTCTTTATATAGATGGAACCCCTAAGGGTTTGCCCAAAATTCGAATAAGAGTCCAACTCAAAAACTTCCATATGGTGAAACCTAGGGGAAGTGGGATTGCTCCCTTTCCTTCCCCTATGGCCGGCCATGGTGGTGGAGTTCACCATGGACTCCACCTTCCCCTTTGGTTGTCCTAGGGTTTGTGGAGTCCATCTGGGACTCCACCTTCCATGTTGATTTCTTCCGGAAGGTTCTAGAACATTCTAGCGCCTTCCATAAATGCACTGGATCATTTCCAAACTTGGAAAGTGACTTCCTATATATGAATCTTATTCTACGGACCATTCCGGAACTCCTCGTGATGTCCTGGATCCCATCCGAGACTCCGAACAACATTCAAACTCCATTCCATATTCCATATCTACTTAAAAAGACATCAAACCTTAAGTGTGTCACCCTGCGGTTCGAGAACTATGCGGACATGATCGAGACTCCTCTCCGATCAATAACTAATAGCGGGACGTGGAGATCCATAATAGCTCCCACATATTCAACGATGACTTCGTGATCGAAAGAACCATTCACATAAAATAATAATTCCTTTTGTCTCGCGATATTTTACTTATCCGAAGTTTGATCATCGGTATCTCCATACGTAGTTCATCCTCATTACCGATAAGTACTCTTTACTCGTACCGTGATTTGATATCCCTTGTGAACCAGGCACATGCTTGCAAGATAATTGGATGACATTCCACCAAGAGGGCCCAGAGTATATCTATCCGCCATTAGGATGGACAAATCCCACTATTGATACAAGTGCCTCAACCCTATACTTTCCGAACACTTAATGCCACCTTTATAACAACCCTTTTACGCAGTAGTGTTTAGTGTCATCAAAGCATCCATCCGGTGTAGGTGATTAACAAGATCTCTGTTATCACCAGATTTTGGCCAAATCAGGAGGTGGGCCGTAAGGGAGATGGGCTTGGAAGATTACACGTAGAAGATCTCTGAAGCGGCCTTGCACGAAGAGTTTGGGCTAGATTGCCCGTGTATCTTTAGTTATGATAGATCGCATCTTAGATTAAAAGTTAGAGTTTGTCTCGTGCACGGTGGGGATTATTCCCACGTTAGACAGTCCCCCGGACTATAAATATGTATCTAGGGTTTATGGAATAAACAACAACCAACGTTCAACCAACAAATCAATCTCGGTGCATCGCCAACTCCTTCGTCTCGAGGGTTTCTACCGGTAAGCATCATGCTGCCTAGATCGCATCGATCTAGGCAGCATAAGCTTCATGTTGTTCATGCGTTGCTCGTACTGAAGCCTTTTTGATGGCGAGCAACGTAGTTATCATAGATATGTTAGGGTTAGCATAGTTCTTCGTATAACATGCTATCGTAGTGCAACCCTTGCATATCTAGCCGCCCTTACACCTATCTTAGGTGTAGGGGCGGCACCCCGCTTGATCATTATTTAGTAGATCCGATCCGTTACGGTTGCTCCTTGTTCTTCAAGGATTAGTTTAATATCTGCAATAGTTAGGCCTTACAAAGGGTTGGAGGATCCAGTGGCACGTAGGGTGGCGTTTGCTAGTCCTAGACAGGATGTTCCGGGGATCAACCTCGTGTTGGTTTTTAGGCCCTATCTAGGATCGGCTTACGATCACCGTGCGTGGCCGCGAGGCCCAATCGTGAGTAGGATGATCCGATTATGCGGTGAAAACCCTAAATCGTCGTAGATCGCATTAGCTTTATCTTGATCAAGCAGGACCACCATATATTCGTGCACCTCGTACGAATCATGGGTGGATCGGCTCCTTGAGCCGATTCACAGGATAACTTTGAGCCGATCGAGGCTCGTATTTAATGTTTACGTGTATGCCATGCAGGAAACTAAGCGAGGCATCTCCATCACCTTCCTGACCAGGTATAGGTCAGGTGGCACGCCCTTGCATCAGCATCGGACGTGTGTACCAGAGGCTTTGCGGGCCGTCGCTCGGAGGGACCAGGGCCAGCCGCAGCCCTAAGTTGTTCCCGGCTCTACTGTGTTGCCCGTCGCTGCCCGCCGGTGGGTTTTGACCGCAACACATTACGCACGCCGGTGGGACAAGCTTCGTCATCAACCACATCGCCATCTACATCTGAGATGGCGGACGGCACTCCGATCCACGTACGAGGATCTGACCGACGAGCTCAAGAAGAAGTATGACGAGGTCAAAGCCATCCTCGAAGCCGACCTCATCGGCTCTTTTCACAGAACCCGTTCACATGGCATCAGGTGGAAGGGGTTCTCGCCTGATGGTGCACTCGATGGGATAGACCTCTCTGCCCCGTCAGAAGAACGCACCAGGTCCCTGCGGCAGGAGATCAACTACCTGGTGGCTCACTCGCTACACCGCCACTCTGAGAACCTGGTAAACATGTTGGAGCGTGTCGCTCTTCGGGTGATCCAGGAGATCATGAGGCACCAGTACTCGCCGTCAGGACCAGCTCTCGGGACGCATCAAGGAGAGTTGCCACTCCAGTCCCGTCCACCACTGCCATTTGCGTTGGCAGCACCAGAAGTGCCGAATTCACCGGCATTCGTCGTCTACAAGATCGGTGGTGACCCTAGTGACTGCCAGTTCTTGCATGAGGCGCCTAAGGAGATCCCTCACGGGTACATGTGCACGTATGTGCTAGATTGCGGTAACTGGGCTCTCACAAACCAGGCCACAACATCAGGGACTTCTGGGAAAACAGGAGGAACGTCAGCGACAGAGCTTGAGAAGCAGACGTGGCTAACTAAGTACGCCACCCCGACGAACCTCCAGAGCTCAGCTCCTGCAGTTGGCTCAGAGCTGGAAAAGCAAGCATGGCTGGCTAAGTACGCCACCCCGGCGAATCTTCAGAGTTCAACTCCTGCAGCCAGCACAGCGGATCAGATCAGTACCATACTGAGAGACCAGTTCGGCATGATACCGAAAAGGAGGGCGATCGGCTATTCCAAGCCGTACCCCGATGAGTACGAGATGATCCCATTACCACCCAAATATCGGCTCCCTGATTTCTCCAAATTCAGCGGATCAGATGGCTCCAGCTCCATCGAGCATGTGAGCCGATATTTGGCACAGCTAGGAACGGCCTCAGTGTCGGATCCACTACGCGTGAGGTTCTTCTCACAGTCCCTCACGGGATCGGCTTTCGGGTGGTACACCTCGTTGCCACCAGACTCGATCCGGACTTGGAAGCAGTTGGAAGAACAGTTCCATACGCAGTACCACTCAGAGGCTTCCGAGTCTGGCCTTGCCGATCTAGCACAAATACGTCAGAAGCGTGGAGAAACTGTGACGGAATACATCCAGCGCTTCAGGAATCTTAGGAACCGATGTTATTCGGTTCGTGTGACTGAAAAGGAAGCAGTCGAGTTGGCAGTGGCGGGCCTCGCAACACCGCTCAAGGACATGGCCTCCCAAGCAGACTACCCCTCACTGGCGCACATGGTTCAGAAACTGTCGGCATATGAACAGCGCCACCCGGACCTGTACCAGGACAAATTCAAGCGTGCAGTAGTCCTGGTCGAGGCAGAGGAAGACGAAGTTTCTGTGGGAGATCAAGAGGTAGCAGTGGCTGAATGGACTCGGGGGGCAACCCCCGTGTCCTGCAAATGGGTAAAGCCACCAGGCCCGCCCAGGGGATTTGATTTTGACGTGACCAAAACTGAGCAAATCTTCGACCTCCTGCTCAAGGAGAAGCAGTTGACGATTCCCGAAGGTCTCAAATTCCCCACGGTACAAGAGTTGAACGGAAAGCCATACTGCAAATGGCATAGCTCGCTCTCCCATGCCACCAACGACTGCAGGGTGTGGCGTCAGCAGATCCAAATGGCGATAGAAAAAGGACGTCTGATTTTCAACCAGTACGCCATGAAGGTCGACACCCAACCCTTCCCCGCCGTTAACATGGTGGAATGCACTTACCCTGAAGGTTGCCAGCCAGGATCCTCGTTCAGCATCAACATGGTAGGACCTGGGCACCACTCTGGCAAAGATGGAGACGAGGGCAGCTGCTCTCGTAGCAAGGACACAGAGGAGGCCGCTCCACGCGATCGGCTCCGTCATGATGGCAAGCGCTACGTCACAGAGGGAGAAGTGAAGAACATAAGATATCAGCGACCCCTCTCTGATCACCTCCTCAACAAGTATGTGAGTCAGTACGACCAACGCCGACGATCCAGCGATGATGATGAAAGAGATCGTCTGGCTAGAGAAGCCAGAAGACATCGTCGGCACGATCGCGATGAGGAGGAGCACGAGCGCCGTGCCAAAGGAAAATCAAGGGAGCAAGACGACAACGATAGGCACTGGGACTGCCCCTTCTTCAGACACTGCTGGGATTCAGGAATGAGCCGATTGCCCACAATCGGCAATTGCCCAGAATGCAACCAGAAGAAGAAGGAGGCAGCCAACGTGTCCGTGTTCAAGCGCCTAGGGCCTCTCCCGCCACAAAGCAAACGCGCTGAGTCCCCTCGGTGGGAAGATCTCGAGGATTCAGAAGACGAGGGACAAGAAGAAGAAGAAGACAGGTACCACCGGCCAAGGTGGTGCCCTGATGGACTCAGCCGTTCACAAAAGCGCAGGGTTCAGCGATTGCGCGGCCTGGAGGAAGCCGAAAGGTTATATTTGCATACGCTGAGGAAGGCACGACCTGATCTGGCTGCGAAAGTTCAGCGAACCCTGGATAAAGAGGGTAGTCCACGGAGAATGGAGTGGCGCCCCAAGCAAAGGAAAGCCGATGATGAAACATCGGCTGGCACAAACATGGTGCTCGTCCTTCCGACGGAGCTTAGTGCTCCACGATTACACGATGCACTCGAGGTGGACGACAGCAAGCGCATCAATATGATAAAGTCAGAGGTTGGGCTGGTTTTATCCACCGGCCTGACCGAGTAGCAAGAACAGACCAATGAGCAAGTATGGCGAGGCCGGTCCTTGGGATCGGCTCCCAAAAATCTATGAAGGGGCACTACAGAACCTTCACTAAGCGCTTCAGTCAATATGGAGGCCGATTCCAGCAATCGGCCAAAATTATCTTCATCACATGTTCTGCTTACATGCAACGTCGATTTACTTGGCAGCGGTTTTACGACGGCTGATAAGTTAAATCAACCTTGGTCCTACCGGTGCCAACGTGCAAATACAATGCCTTGGCTAGACTATAGAGCCGATATCTGCAGTTACCTGACAGATTCGGCTCGGGGGGCACCTAAACACGATGAACATGTGTACAGTGAAACATTGGGGGCCGATTAGGAAAAATCGGCCAGTAAACAAAAAAATTTCATAACATACAGCCGATGCAAGGGCATCGACTTTAGAATTAAGAAGCGAAGCCGATGCGCAGCCATCGACTCTAGTACAATTACACAAGACCAAGACCTACCGGCTATGTGCTCAGGGCTCACATTGTCGCCAAGATGGTTTTCAGTTCGGCTGCAATGAGCCGACAACCCTTTGCGTCAGTTAAGCTGTTGGTGTTTCATCTACAACATCGGCGCTCAGTAGAAGGAAACTGATCAATGGGGGCAAGTCTGGCTGATTCTTCATGGTGGCTATCTCGGATTACCAGATTACCTAAGGTCAGAGCCTTTTTGTTTGATCTGTGCATCCTTGCCGGTATTCTCGCCTTGATTGAGGCTCGGGGGGCAGCTCGCCTTAAAATATCTTTGCTCTGGAGAGCCGATTTCGTTGGAATCGGCTGGTTCTATATTATAACTTGGAAGCCAATGGTAACGTGTTTGGCTGATTCATCACTATTCTCGCCTTGGGTGAGGCTTGGGGGGCAACTCGCCCGAAAGTTTCTTGGCTCTGGAGAGCCAATTTGGTTGGAATCGGCTGGCTCTACATCGCAACTGTTCTGAAGAGGGGTGCTTTTGTTACAGAGGTATCAGCTTTAGCATCCAAGCTGATTCAGCGACAGTTCCAGGGTCCTTGTAAAGACACCTGCTCAAGACCAAACCTCCGGCTTACTACGATCGGCTGTGCTATCGTCATCGGTAAGACTGGTTAATTTGGAGGGATGACTGAATTGGCCTGTCTCGCAGATTATCGTGAGAGACCGATGCGTTGCCATCAGTCATTGAACATTGATTGGGCTAACGGTCGACGAAGTCAGATGAGGGAAAATCGGCTGAATCAGCATACAGGACGTCGGCAAAATCAAAAGAAGTTTTCATTGATAATAAAATTTCTTACAAAGAGAAGCCGATTGTTCAACAAAAGGGAACAGATTGCTACTGCCAACCCTATGCTAGTAAATCCCTACTCTAAGGGCTGTTGCTGTCTTCGCCGTCGCTGAGGTAGCTGCCATCATTGCTGCTGTCGACGAGTTCCTCGTTGCTGCTACTGTGACCTTCAGCAGAGGCCTCTTCCTCGTCATCATCATCGTCCTCGTCTGACCAAGCCCAGCCCCGGATGCGCTTTGGTGGTGGTTCGTCGGAGGAGGTGTCGTCCTCCTGTTCCTTCTTCAGGTCGGAGGAGACGTCTTCTTCTTCGTCGTCCTCTTCTTCTTTGGTGACGGAGGTGAATTTACCCCGGAAGGGAGGGTCGTCGTCATCGCTCTCCGCCTCCAGTGCTCCGTCAACCAGGTACCGGAGGTCATCTTCCCCGTCGGTTAGGGGCATGGCCCCATCTGACCAGACGAGGTCCTCACCCTCTGGCACGAAGTCGAAGTCCCACTCCCGCTTGTCCCAATGTTTGGGAGCACGACGGTTGTACGCCTCCATCTGGTCGTGCTCTGAAACCGACTCGCTTGAGGAAGAGGATTGGAGAGAGACGGAAGAGGAGGAGGAAGATGACATGGCTATGGAAGAAGAGGGTTTTTTGGTGCCGATAGCTAGAACAGAGGAAGGGGATGAAGAGGGCTAATCGATCGGCACAGATAAATAATGAGAAGCCTGGTGGAAATTTAATGCCATTGCAGTTTCCGAGGAGGTGATGCTAAAGCTATCGAATTTTGCAGAGAAGCTGGAAAGACAGGGCATCATGATGAAGGATGCTGCAACGGGTCTGCTCTGCCATGACATGACCCTTCGAAGGAAGCACAGAGTGGTTTTGAAATTATCATTGCCAAAACCAGGGGGGCATGTGTTATCACCAGATTTTGGCCAAATCAGGAGGTGGGCCGCAAGGGAGATGGGCTTGGAAGATTACACGTAGAAGATCTCTGAAGCGGCCTTGCACGAAGAGTTTGGGCTAGATTGCCCGTGTATCTTTAGTTATGATAGATCGCATCTTAGATTAAAAGTTAGAGTTTGTCTCGTGCACGGTGGGGATTATTCCCACGTTAGACAATCCCCCGGACTATAAATATGTATCTAGGGTTTATGGAATAAACAACAACCAACGTTCAACCAACAAATCAATCTCGGTGCATCGCCAACTCCTTCGTCTCGAGGGTTTCTACCGGTAAGCATCATGCTGCCTAGATCGCATCTTGCGATCTAGGCAGCATAAGCTTCATGTTGTTCATGCGTTGCTCGTACTGAAGCCTTTTTGATGGCGAGCAACGTAGTTATCATAGATATGTTAGGGTTAGCATAGTTCTTCGTATAACATGCTATCGTAGTGCAACCCTTGCATATCTAGCCGCCCTTACACCTATCTTAGGTGTAGGGGCGGCACCCCGCTTGATCATTATTTAGTAGATCCGATCCGTTACGGTTGCTCCTTGTTCTTCAAGGATTAGTTTAATATCTGCAATAGTTAGGCCTTACAAAGGGTTGGAGGATCCAGCGGCACGTAGGGTGGCGTTTGCTAGTCCTAGACAGGATGTTCCGGGGATCAACCTCGTGTTGGTTTTTAGGCCCTATCTAGGATCGGCTTACGATCACCGTGCGTGGCCGCGAGGCCCAATCGTGAGTAGGATGATCCGATTATGCGGTGAAAACCCTAAATCGTCGTAGATCGCATTAGCTTTATCTTGATCAAGCAGGACCACCATATATTCGTGCACCTCGTACGAATCATGGGTGGATCGGCTCCTTGAGCCGATTCACAGGATAACCTGAGAGCCGAT
This sequence comes from Lolium perenne, assembly GCF_019359855.2. Taxonomy (NCBI): domain Eukaryota; kingdom Viridiplantae; phylum Streptophyta; class Magnoliopsida; order Poales; family Poaceae; genus Lolium; species Lolium perenne. Next base: position 362,804,984 of record NC_067247.2, on the reverse strand, counting down.
CGAGGCTCGTATTTAATGTTTACGTGTATGCCATGCAGGAAACTAAGCGAGGCATCTCCATCACCTTCCTGACCAGGTATAGGTCAGGTGGCACGCCCTTGCATCAGCATCGAACGTGTGTACCAGAGGCTTTGCGGGCCGTCGCTCGGAGGGACCAGGGCCAGCCGCAGCCCTAAGTTGTTCCCGGCTCTACTGTGTTGCCCGTCGCTGCCCGCCGGTGGGTTTTGACCGCAACAATCTCATGGTGGAAGGATCAAGTTACTATGCATATTAAAGCTTGAAGCACAAAGAACTAAATGACTTGATCATATGCTACGCTTACTATGGGTGTATGTCCATCACATCATTCACCTAATGATATGACCTTGTTATTAATAACATCCAATGTTCATCATCAGGAAACCATGATCATCTATTAATCAACAAGCTAGTTTAACAAGAGGCTTACTAGGGACTCTTTTATGTTTACATAACACACATGTATTAATGTTTCCGGTTAATACAATTATAGCATGGGATGTAAACATTTATCATGAACACTAAGATATAACAATAAACACTTTTATTATTATCTCTTCGGCATATCTCCAACAGATATGACGAAATAAAAATCATAAAAGACTTAATATAACTCCCCCAAGCTTAGTTTGTTGAAATGGTGTCATCCCTCTTGGCGCTCTCCTCCTCGTAATGGGCGTCCCACTCCTTGAGTTTCCAAGGATAGGGCCTCCCATTGTAGAACGATGTAGGTGGATCGTTGAACTTGGTGGAGGCAGCTTCGGCGATCTTGTTGAAGCGATCTTCATACTCAGAATTATGGTTTTCCACATCCCACATGAGGGCTTGGAACCTATATAGCTGTGTGAGTTTGGGAAAGATCTTCTCCTTCATATCTTTGATCATTGCTTCATAGGCTTCGACTATGTTCATCAGGTGATGAGCATCAAGACTACGCTCGATCACAGAGCCATACCTAAAGACGGTGTCCAACATAACTTCCAGCCTTTCCTCCATGGTGCCCTCAGTCTTCGGAGCCTTCACCTCCTCCAAGAGAAGCACCCCCTCCTTGAAGGTCCAGGTCTTCAGAGGTAACACCACGGAGTTGAGGTAGCGGTTGACCTCGCCCATATCCTTGGAGTCTTCTCCTCCGAGATTGGATCCGGAGCTCGACATGATAAAAAAGCTGAAAGGACTGGACAAGAAAAACAAGTTTCGCTCGAAAAACTCTATGCGAGATTATATTGGCATAGGGGGTATATATTGACGGGTTTTAGGTAAAAAACCAAGAGTTGGATTCGAAACGGAGGCGAAAAGGAAGTCAGAGGCCCAAAAGACCTCGGGTGGCGCACCCAGACATGTAGGGTGCGCCACATGGGCTCTTTTGCCCATCTTGACTCCGTTTCGCCCAAATATTTCGTGAAACCTTCTTATTATTGCAAAAAAGTAACTATCCTAAAATATGAAAAGATTCCGAGATTGCTACGTACCCGATCTTGACTTTTATTGGTTTCTGGTATCTGGCAGAGGATAATTATTGGCCATTATGGCTTCCGGACTCTGGAGATTTAACTCCTCCACCTTTCCTATGAAATTTTCACCAGCAATATAATGCTTAAGACGTTGTCCACTAACCACATGAGGTTTACCTTTGTAGTCCCCGTGACGACGGATGGTTCCAGAGCGATACACCTCCTGCACAACTAACGGAACCTGCCATCTCGATGCTAATTTACCTGCGGAGAACTTGAAACGAGAGTTGAACAATAATACTTGATCTCCTACTTTTAATTCCTTCCTCTTTATCTTTTTGTAATGCCAAATTTTAACTTTTCTTTGAATAGCCTAGCACTCTCATATGCTTCATTTCCCCATTAATCTAATAAGCTTAAGTCTAGGATTGCTTTCTCTCCTACAGTTTTAAAATCAAAGTTGAGTTGTTTAACAACCCATCTAGCTTTGTGTTCTAATTCTACAGGTAAATGACATGCTTTTCCATAAACTATTCTATAAGGATTCATTCCCACATGATTTTTAAAAGCTGTTTCATAAGCCCATAAAGCATCATTAATTTTAGTTGGCCAATCAGATCTAGCTTTATTAACTGTCTTTTCCAATATAAGTTTTATTTCTCTATTGCTCAATTTAACTTGGTCACTAGTTTGTGGGTGATATGGAGATGGTACTCTATGATTAGCACCATATTTAGGCAAAGTTTTTCTAAAGCCTTGATGAATAAAATGAGAACCACCATAAGTAATTAAAAATCTAGCTACTCCAAACCTAAGAAAGATGTTTTCCTTTAATATCTTCTATGCAGTAGCATGGTCAGCACTTTTTGTAGGAATTTCTTCCACCTACTTAGTAACATAGTCCATTGCAACCAAAATGTGAGTATGCTTTGATGTGGAGGAAGGGAATGGTCCCATAAAGTCAAATCCCCACACATGAAATGGTTCAAGAGTCAGTGTATAATTCATAGGCATTTCAGTCATCCTACCAATGTTTCCAACACGTTGACATTTATCATAAGCCTTAACATAAGTAGCACAATCTTTAAATAAAGTAGGTCTATAAAAACCAAGATTGTAATACCTTTGCAGTTGTGCGGTCTCCCGCATGGTGACCTCCATAAGGACTATCATGGCAATATTTAATAAGGCTTTGATGTTCAAACTCAGGTACACAAAATAATACCATCTACACTGCTTTTATAAAGAAATGGATCATCCCATAAATAATGTCTAAGATCATAGAAGAATTTTTTCTTTGTTGATTAGTAAAGTGGTGGTATAACTTTTCCAACAATAAAATTAGCATAATCAGCAAACCATGGAGAAGCCACTCTAGCACTTGACACACGTTAATATTTGCATGTTGTTCATTAGAAAAGCTATCATTATAGGACTGGGATCTGCATGTATATTTTCCATTCTAGATAAATGATTAGCTACAGGATTATCCTCACAAATATATCAATAATATGCTAATCAAATTCTTGAATAATAAAACCCATATAATAAGCCTAGGCTTAGCATCTTTCTTATTCATAAGATATTTAATAGCAGAATGATCAGAATATACTATAACTTTAGAATCCACTATGTAAGATTTAAACTTATCACATGCAAATATCACATCTAAAAATTATTTTTTAGCAGTACCATAGTTTCCTTGGGCACCATCAAGAGTTTTCTAGCATAATATATAAAATTAATCTTCTTATCAACTCTTTGTCCTAACACAATACCTACCGCATAATCACTTGCATCGCACATAATCTCAAAAGGTAAATTCCAATTAGACGGTTGAATTACAGGAGCACTTATCAAAGCATTCTTTAAAACATTAAAAGACTCCACACAATCATCAATAAAATAGAATGAAACATCCTTTTGCAAAATATTAGTAAGAGGCTTTGATATTTTAAAGAATTCCTTAATGAATCTTCTATAAAAACCAACGTGTCCAAGGAAACTCCTTATACCTTTAATATCCCACAGGTATGGTAGCTTCTCTATGGCTTCTATCTTCACGCGGTCCACTTCTATGCCTCTTCCTGAAACTCAGATGCCCAAGGACTACACATTCTATCACCATAAAATGACACTTCTCCCAATTTAGGATTAGGTGTTGATCCTCACACCGCTGCAGAATTTTATTAATATTGAATAGGCAATTATAAAAAGAGGTACCATACACAGAGAAATCATCCATAAATACTTCCATAATATTTTCAATATCATCAGTAAATATAGCATTCATGCATCTTTGAAAAGTAGAAGGAGCATTGCATAAACCAAATGTCATTCTTCTATAAGCAAAAATACCAAAGGGACAAGTAAAATAATCTATTCTTGATCATCTTTATGTACATGAATTTGAGAGAAACTATAATAACCATCAAGATAGCAAAAATGTGAATGCTTAGATAATCTTTCTAACATTTGATCAATAAATTGTAAAGGATAATGATCTTTATGATTTATTTAATTTTATAAAATCAATGCATATTTTATAACCAGTAACGGTATGCTGAGCAACAAGTTCATTTTCTTCATTTGGAACCACAATGATTCCACCTTTTTTAGGCACACAATGAGCATGACTCACCCATTTACTATCAGCTATAGGATAAATAATACCAGCTTAAATGAGTTTAATTACCTTTTTCTTACCACTTCTTTCATTTTTGGATGAAGACGGCGTTGGTAATCAACAATAGGCTTTACATCTTCTTCCAAATTAATCTTATGCATGCATAAAGTGGGAGTTATACCTTTAAGATCATCAAGAGAATAGCCAATAGCTGACCTATGAGCATGCAATACTTCAAGTAATTTTGTTTCTTCATCTCCAAAAAGATTAGCACTAACAATAACAAGATATATTTTTCGCATGGAATGCATATTTCATATCTTAAGGCAAAGGTTTAATTCAAATATAGGATCCTCTTTAGGTGGCGGTAAAGCTCCTAGATTATCAGGTGGAATATTCAATTTCAGTTGTGGTGGTTGTTGAGATACAATTTTTTCTAGTGCCTCTCTCTCTTCATTACTAAATGGCCTCTTGAATAAGTACACATCGTTCCACTGCGTCCGATGAAGCAACTTCCACATAAGCAAGAATTTCCACTACATATTTTTGAAAATTTTATTTTCTAAATTCTTATCACTAAACTTTGAAACATTAAATGCTAACCTTTCTCCAGCACATTTAATAAAATCTCTCTCTTTTGGTGAATTAATTTTAGCACCAATCGTATGTAAGAAAGGTCTACCAAATATAATAGGACAAAATGCATCTTGGGAGCAACCAAGTACAACAAACTCAGTGGGGTACTTAATCTTTCCTACGAATACTTCAACATCTTTACCAAGAGGAAAATATACTCTTTATTAGCAAGTTAAATAGTTATACATGTTTCTTCCATATGTATGGGATCAATGTCGGGCTTGATTTCAAGATATAGAGAATATGGTATCACATTTATACTTGCTCCAATATCACATAGGACATGATAGCATGAAGTTCCAATAGCACAACATATAATAGGCTTACCAACTTTAGAAGTATTACCTAGAACTACCTTAGTGGAAACTTCACATAAATAAACATCACAAGGAGTTTCTTCATTTAATTCCTGATGGCTGAAATTTGGTGCTTCATGTAAATTTGTTCATATGGGTAATGACATTTTCTAGCACTCTTATTTGCAGCAGTGGTGAGCAAATTTTCCTTCACTCTATTTGGATATGAAGGATTTTCCACACATTCTTCTATGACAACAGAGGATGTTTGTTGAACCTGTTTCTCAACTTTAGCAATATATGGAGAATGCTTAGGAGGTTGAGTATAAACATTGAATCCCTTTTTAGGAACATTCAAATGGTTAGCAAAAGATTTATACCACAATATAGTAGTAGAGAAATTCTCTACACAGGCATATTCATATTCAAAACGAGGTTGGTTACCTTTATCAAGATCACATGCAGTAGTATTATTAGCAATAGTATTCAATAAATTCCTTGCTTCTTGTTGAGCTCTATTAGTAAAACTCCCTTTAGAGAAATTATCCAGAAAGTCCATATGATGTTGGGGCAGCCTCACTTAGAAGTTAATCAATATAAGACTATCATTAAGCCTCCCCCAAGCTTGAGCACTACTTTCTCCAACATGAGACCAAAAATTGTAAATATGATAGCGATCATCATAAACTTTTTAGGAGTATAGTATTGGAGATAGAAGGTTTTGCTCAGTAATTCCCAGTCAAGACGACATTTAACTTCCAGGGATCTAAACCATATGCGAGCATTACCAGGAAGCAATAGATATAATAATTGCCTCTTCACATCATCATGAGGACTAGCAACCAATTTAAATAAAGAGCATAGATCTTTAATAGAATGTAAATGTCCCATAGCAATTTTACTTTTATCCCATGTGAAGGTTAGTTTTATGGCTTTGTTGGTAATATCAATAGGAATTTCAAACGACACCTTAGGTTCATGTGGCTTCTCTACATTCTCTTTAACAGATCGAACATATTCATATAAAAGTAAGCCAATCTCTTCACGGCTAGACATACCCATGATGAGATAAATAGTAAATAGCAAAAAACTCTTCTTACCAAACCACTTACCAGTAGCGCTACGCTGTCCGGCAATGACGCCAGAAAAGTGTCTTGATGGCTCCAAAGTGTTGGAGATCAATCGTAGTACTTTTCAATAAGAAAGGTTGTCTAACTCATGAGGAGCTGAAGGTATTGGTTAGCGAATTTTACAAGAAAACAATAATAATAAAGCAACAATTTTGGTATTTTGTGTGTATAGTTTAAAGTGAAATGCAGAAAGTAAATTGCAGTATGTAAATGCTCTCGATGGGATAAAACCCAACCCTCTATGTAGCAAGAGGACAATCAAGTGTGTGTGTGCTTATATGAGACAAATATTCCCGAGAGCGGCATGGATTTACTAGCATCAGAGTTCTACACAACATGGTACATATTTTGTCATGTTTCATTCAATTAGGGGCGAAGCCTAAATTAGGTGCAGCCATAGATATGAGCAAACACACCCCTTATGATGGGTCATAGAGCCATTTTCATGAGAAAGTGTAGGAATCATTAAGACATAAATGTCCCACCATAGCAATAGGATTATTGGTCCCTGACATAAACCCCTCTAATGTAACTCATAGTATTGGAAAACGGTTTCTGCCAGTCTGTCCCTTTCAACACACATTCATTACATTAAAGTGCAGCCCTATGAGTCCATATAGGTGAAGTAATATGTAGTCGACGTTCACATAAAACCATCATAGAACAACATAAAAGATAGAAAACTTGACCAAATACTCATTGCACATGATATAGAATCATAGCCAGATCATCATATGCCCTCAGGAACGCGGGGAACTGCTCACAAGTGTCAAACATGATATGGACCAGAGGCATAATGATTACAACACAATCTAAATATATAATCTCTCCACCAAATAAATATAAAGTACCAATCACAAACATGCAACTAGCCTCAAACGATATCCGGGGTTCAATTCAACACAAATTATGAGGGGGATAAAGTCGATCTCGTAGATGGAGATGTTGATGCAGATGCCTCCCCCCAGGCCAAGGAGGAGTGGTGATGTCGATGGCATCGATTTCCCCTTCACCGGAGGCACCAGTGCAGGAGGATCCGCCCTCTCCCGGAGTAGGATAGGACCTTCACCTCCGCTGCCACCTCAATAAATCTCGGAAAAATATGGCTTAGGGGAGAAACGGAGGCTCTGGTATAAAAGGGGACCCGAGACGATGATCGAGGCGCAAACGAGCTAGGGTAGTGTGCCTAGACATGTATTGCGCGCCACCTGGTGCCATTTGGCCCTTGTGGCTTCCCTCGCATACTTCCTTCGCTCACGGTCTTTCTGCGGGTAAAAAATTTATCATGCAATTTTCCCTCGATTTTTAGGTGTCCAGAAGGTCCTTGAAACAATAAAAATGATAAAGGAGATTTTCTGTCTCCCATGAATTAAGTACCAATGAAGGGGACTTCGTAGGAAAGTCCCGTAAATCATCTAAAAATGCAAAAAATTGTGTATGATGGCATATATCAATGAAACCTAAATATATATGTGACAATAATGATGATGTAAAATGCACGTATCATGCCTACAACCACGAGCTTCCCTCTTCCATCTCCTGCCCCAGGAGATCCTTCGCCGGAAGGGTCCGTGGGCATTGCTTCCATGGCCATGGATGAGGATGCACTGGCCCTATCCTAGAGGAGCTCACCTATCTCGAGGACCCTGGGACCTTCTCGTTGGCCCACCAACACGTACTTTGCAATATAGAGGAGCGCGAGGTCCGCAACTTCCAAAGCCTTCAACGAGAGCGCGACGAGCTCAGGCGTTGCGAGAGCCTTCCTGCAACTCAGCTTAACCGGCTGGAGATCTCCCGACGGCCTCACCGCGAAGCTGAGGCCGCATCCGTTCATGCCAACCACAGGATGTAGTGCAACTTACTGAAGATATTCCAAGGCTCCTGGGGGCAGACCCCGTGGCCCCGCAAGCCAACTCACAGCACCAGATCTCCCCCTTCGCGCCGGCCATGCCCAAGAGCTGGCTAGCCTTCGGGAAGACCATCGGCGCTTGCTTGAGACTCACCTCCAAGTACAAGCCGGTGTGGAGAACATGTTTCGGTAGCAGGGCGACCTCATCCGATCTTACTAGCAGCGGCTGGCTGATCAAAACCTTTCTCTCGTCGATGCTGCCCTCCGAGCAAGACAAGCCGAACTTGCAGCCCGGAAGCACGAAAAGGGTGACCTACGAGTTTCCTTCCATGAGCAAACCTCTTCCCTTCAACATAGAGTGAGGGGTATAGAGGATGAGCTGGCGGAGGTCAAGGGGCACTTGCAGAGGTCCATGGAAGATGAACTCTCCAGCGACGAGCGCATCACTGATCTCCGGCTGGAGCTATCAGTCGAGAAGACCAAGGTTGACTTGGTGACCAAGCATGTGTACTCGGCGCATGCGAAGAAGAGCCAACTGAGCATATACATCGTACTGGCAAACGGAGATCCGGGAAGCAATGAAGGCACTGGGCATTCCCACCCCTGCCCTTGGGGAGGGGGGGAATCCCCAGCTACCTCCAGTTCCTCCGGGAGGCCACCACGCACCTACAAGGACTTGCCGAGCGGACCAAGAATCTCATTCTCAGCAAAGTCATGAAGGCCTCTCAACACATTGAAAACATGGTTCTTCCATGCGTAGCCTTTCTAGCCCCGGGGTTCTGATGGATGTAAAATACATACATGAACTTTGTACTTTATTGACACATATTCCCACATATTTGCAACATATATGATGTTATATCTGTGTTTTATAATAATTTATGGGTATTTACCAATGACCCCCTTTATTTGGGTTATAACTCTGCAAAACAGGAAAACCCTGTTTTGTGTATTTTTCACTTTCAGGGACCTATATAGAGTCAAATTGAGCTACGATTTTGCGGACGTAAATATTTCACCACGAGAAGCATCGGGAGCATGGTGGTGCTCTAGGTACGGTGCCAGACAATCTTGGTGGCGGTTGTGGAAGCGGTTGGGAAACCCCAAGAGGAAGGTGTGATGAGCACATCAACAAGTTTTCCCTCAGGGAGAAACCAAGGTTTAATCGACTAGTAGGAGAAAGGACTAACTTCTGAAGGTGTGGCTGACTATTGGCAGGGTGTACTACCGGCGTCAGCAACAACGTGGAACCTGCACACAACACAATCTCAATACTTTGCCCCAACTCACAGTGAGGTTGTGATTCTAACTGGTTTTGCTGAATAAAAGAGTTAACCAGTGATTGATGTAAGTAAAAAGAATAGGATGATTGTATCAGTGTAAAAAAAGGACCGGGGTCCACAGTTCACTAGTGGTGTCTCTCCATAAAGATAAATAGCATGTTGGATGCACAAATTACAGCTAGGCAATTGACAGAATAAAGATCATAAATAGCAAGATGACTTCTATGAGATTCGTTTGGGCATTATAACATAATACATAGACCGTAATCCAACTGCGTCTATGACTAATAATCCACCTTTCGGTTAGCATCCGCACCACTTTCAGAATTAAGTTGCAAGCAACAGATAATCGCATTAAGCAATGTGTGTAAAGTAAATAATAGAAATTACCCTTGGATAAAATATTGTTGTTTTCTCCCTAGTAGCAACAACACATCTACAATCTTAGAAGTTATTATCACTCTCCCAGATTACTAGAGGCATCACTACTAGGAAAAGGCCTATTGCCGGCGCACCTATTTGGGCTACTGCCAGCGCACCAGAGCCCACCGGGGCGAACGGGTTGGTGGTAACTGGCTACTGCCGGCGCACCAGCCCATGCGCCGGAGGTAGTTTAGTTACTGTCGGTGCACTGGGCTGCTTCGCCAGCAGTAGCTCTGTACCGCTGGCGCACGTGGTGTTGCGCCGGCAGTAGGGCCTGTCAGCAGTGGCGCATGTGCTGTGCGCCGGCAGTAGGGTATGGAGGTGCGCCGGTGGTATAATTCAAATATTCAATTTTCACAGTATTTTCCAGCGTATTACAATGCATATTTATATCATCCTATACATTATATACTTATACAACAGTACACATGCAATATGGAAATCATATAGAGAGCCAAGTCTCATTTCGGTATCAATACACAAATAGGCAAGTCTCGTTTCGAAATATTGATTCATACAACATACATGCAACACCGAACGATGAAGTTTCACAAAGTTTGAAGTCTCGGTACATAGTCGTCACAAGTGTCGTCATACGCCTCACAATGTAGCTACTAACCTAAACTACAATCACATAAAACATGACCATGGTCACGATGAGCATCATCACGAAAGCCATGGTCTTCATCCGGTTCCTCCTCATGTCCCTCATCTCTCCCGCTAGATAACGAGCGTATGTTCCTTCCGCCTCCACCCTAGTGGGGTATCCCTTGTAGTTGTTGCCGCTGAAGCGGTGGACCTGTCTCCGACAGTCCTCCCAGTCGTTGTAGATTCCAGGAACCCTCCCCTTGTACACGACATATGTCGTCGGCATCTCCATGCACAAGACAAATAAAATTTCAGTACCAAATCATAGATGATATATATCTCTATTTGCAACATATAAGTATATATGAGAAGTGTGACGAAACATTCTAATCATTGGCCAATGCAATTAACAAGTGCCAAATCAAATAAGAGACAAGTAGTATGAACTAGATAGCATGCCTCATACGCTGTTGGCCGAAACAAATATTAACATTCAGGGATGGAGTCGGCGAGGCCAGGTAGGATGAACAAGAGATTGATATTTGTGGCTATCACACCAGGCTCACTGGCTCCACCCCGAGTGCACGAGTGATCAAACATTCTAATCATCGGCGTACTCCAATAAGAGCCAAGTAGTATCAAGTAGATAGCATATGCCTCATACTTTGTCGGTCGAAACAAACATTAACATTCAGGGATGGGGTAAGTGAAGCCAAGTATGATGCACAACAGATTGATGTTTGTGCCATCACACCAGGTTCACTCACCCCACCCCAGAGTGTAGTGACCGAACATCTAATCATCGGCCAATGCAATTAAGAAGTGCCAACTCAAATAAAATACAAGTAGTATGAACTAAATAGCGTGCCTCATACTTTGTTGGTCGAAACAAATATTAACATCCAGGGATGGAGTTAGTGAGGCCAGGTAGGATGCACAATAGATTGATATTTGTGGCCATCATACCAAGGCTCACTGGCTCCACCCCCGAGTGTACGAGTGACCAAACATTCTAATCATCGGGGAACTCCAAATACGAGCCAAGTAAGGGTCGAGTAAATGCAAATGATTGAGGTAAACACGCCATAATCTATAAATATATACCAAAGTAAATGAAATTCTAGACGCAGGTTCACATATGCACATCCATACAAACTAAATAAAATCAACAAGTTGATCGGGCCGGAATATATAGCAATTACAGTACGCAAGTTCATCGACATATCGTTCAAGCTTAAGCAAAAGAGTTCCCGTCATAGGATCAGGTTGTAGGCCTTGGGGAAATGGACGGCAGCCCTTCAGCGAGTTCAATGGCTTGACCTCACGCGACATCTCCAAGCGGAGTTCTATCTCGTCTTGAGGTGGTTGACCATGGCCCTAGAAGAACGCGCCAGACCTATTTTCAACATCCTGCACGATTATCGTGCAAATCACCTGCTGGACGCGACCCCAGTTGAGTCTTAGTTCTCTATCGTTGGCATCCGCCATGTTTTTAAACCTGTTTCTGAGAGTCTCTGGCAACAACATGTCATCTACGTACTTTATATACTCCTGCATCTGAAGGATGGCGTACCACGCGTCCATCCCATTCTCTTTCGACGATTGCTTGAGGCAGGAGAAGTTGGTTGTGTGGGTTAACGCCAAGCCTCCTCGTACTTTCCTCTGTACTTTGAGGGGGGCCGTCTTGGAGGCGAAGCCGGTGAGAGAATCATTGAGAACACCCTTGATGTAGGTGTAGTATTTCTTTTTGTACCTACCTGAGTCGAGATAGATTGCATGTGAGTGTTGCGGGTGCACGACGATGAGGGTGCAATACTTGTCTCTACGCAAAACACTCGGATTAACCTTCGCAAATGCAAATGGAGATATAGGATAGAATGTAATGGGTACTAGCGAATGATTACTTACTTAGGGAAGTAAGGGATGAGAATGCCGCTCTTCTTAATGTTCAGCAATAAGAAATCCTCGATCTGCTTGGTGGCAATCGCTCGATCCCCAGGGTTGCAGATGATGCTCTCCCGCATATAGAAGGGGTCCATTATCGCGATGCCCGGCGTCCCCTCCTTATCGATCTGGGAAGATAGGCTAAGATCAACTAGCCGGACCGTGGTATGGTGGAGCATTCTCATGCGAAAGATGTTGAAGATGTCATCGAACCGGATGAAGCACAAGTCCGCGGGGTACTTTTCGGCAAAGCCCATGCCAGTTGGCACTCTCGCCACGAAGAGAGGGAAACCATGAGATTTTGATTTGAGAAGTTGCCTCTCCAGATACTGGACAGAGTTATGCAAGCTCCTCATATCCGCGATGAGTGTCTTGAGGACATGCTCCGGCAGCATTGGTTCACCCATCCAATGCTCATGTCGCCAATTGCCTGGCAACTTGTCAAGGTGCCGGACCGGCCCCTTGGCTTTGGCCTCCGCCTTGGCTTTGGCGTCCTTCTTCGCTGGCCTCTTCCGCTTCTTGGGTTGTATCGTACCATCCATTGCCGTATTGGTCGTAGCATAGAGTGTGTTTGGGCTCAGCATATTTTTGGCGGCGGCGGCCTCCTCAGTTGTTTCTTGAGAATCGAACAGCTTCTTGGAGCACAGATATTTCGAGGTCGTCGTGTTCGGATCCACCGGGGCATCCTCATGGAGAACTTGTGAAGATGTAGGAATATCCCATTGGAAGTCTTCATGTTCGTAGGCCTCGACCTCTGGTGTCGCTAGCTGTTGTGGTGGGGCGCTGACCACCGGCGCCGCTGGTTGTTGTGGTGGGGCGCTGACCACCGGCGCCGCTGGCTGTTGTGGTGGGGCGCTGACCACCGGCGCCGCTGGCTGCTGTGGAGGGACGCTGACCTGTGGCATCGCAAGGTGCTTTCCTTTTCTTGCCGTCGACCCTGAGGAGGTGTTGATCCTAATTAGGGTCTTCGGCCATAGCACTACCCGACTGTTTAGCGAGCTCAGCTTCATCGGGCTATCAGCACCATCTGGTTGATTAGGAGGATACAAATCCTCATAGCCCATTAACGCCTGATTCACTTCAACCCGGTAAACGTCATCGGCCATATCTCGTGTGTGCCACTTCTTATCTAGAGGCCAAGTGATGGACCCCCTCGCGACGTCTTTGAGTTCATCGTTTACTTTCATCAGAAAGGTGCGTGGCATTGAGAGTGCCTCCGAGAACATGTGTACAGCGTTAGAAAGAGGGCAAGGATGACGAAACTAATATATTAACTTGATGTACAGTAGCTTAATTAGTTAATTAACGTGAAGGCGTTGAACTCGGCTAATGTCAACGGGCCGACATGTGCGGCGGCGAGCGTGCAAGTGATGGAGGGGCTGCTACCCGGCATGGCCGGTGAATCCCTAGCACCTGCGACATTGCTAGCGGACGGAGGAGTCTTGATACGTCTCCAACGTATCTATAATTTCCGATGTTCCATGCTTGTTTTATGACAATACCAACATGTTTTGTTCACACTTTATATCATTTTTATGCGTTTTCCGGAACTAACCTATTAACAAGATGCCGAAGTGCCAGTTGCTGTTTTCTGCTGTTTTTGGTTTCAGAAATCCTAGTAACGAAATATTCTCGGAATCGGACGAAATCAACGCCCAGGTTCCTATTTTTCCCGGAACCATCCAGAACACACGAGAAGGACCAGAGGGGGGGCACAGGGCCACCAAACCACACCCCGGCGCGGCCCAAGGGGGGGGGCGCGCCCCCCTATGGTTTGGGCAGCCCGTGGCCCCTCCGACTCCGATTCTTCGCCTATTTAAGCCGTCGTGACCTAAAACTTCGACACCGCTTGACGAAACTCCAGAAAGATTCCAAGGGCGCCACCACATCGCGAAACTCCAATTCGGGGGACAGAAGTCGCTGTTCCGGCACCCTGCCGGGACGGGGAATTGCCCCCGGAGCCATCTCCACCGCCGTCTTCACCGCCATCTTCACCGCCATCGCTGCCTCCATGATGAGGAGGGAGTAATCCACCCCCGAGGCTGAGGGCTCCGCTGTAGCTATGTGGTTCATCTCTCTCCCATGTACCTCAATACAATAATCTCATGAGCTGCTTTACATGATTGAGATTCATATGAGTTTTGTATCACAATTCATCTATGTGCTACTCTAGCAAAGTTATTAAAGTAGTTCTATTCCTCCTGCACGATGTAATGGTGACAGTGTGTGCATCCGTGTTAGTACTTGGTTTATGCTATGATCATGATCTCTTGTAGATTGCGAAGTTAACTATTGCTATGATAATATTGATGTGATCTATTCCTCCTACATATGCATGAAGGTGACAGTGTGCATGCTATGTTAGTACTTGGTTTAGTCTGTTGATCTATCTTACACTATAAGGTTACTAAAATATGAACATTAATTTTGGAGCTTGTTAACTCCGGCATTGAGGGTTCGTGTAATCCTACGCAATGTGTTCATCATCCAACAAAAGTGTAGAGTATGCATTTATCTATTCTGTTATGTGATCAATGTTGAGAGTGTCCACTAGTGAAAGTGTAATCCCTAGGCCTTGTTCCTAAATACTGCTATCGCTGCTTGTTTCTTGTTTCTTTGCGTTACTACTGCTGCAATACTACCACCATCAACTACACGCCAGCAAGCTATTTTCTGGCACCGTTGCTACTGCTCATATATATTCATACCACCTGTATTTCACTATCTCTTCGCCGAACTAGTGCACCTATTAGGTGTGTTGGGGACACAAGAGACTTCTTGCTTTGTGGTTGCAGGGTTGCATGAGAGGGATATCTTTGACCTCTTCCAACCTGAGTTCGATAAACCTTGGGTGATCCACTTAAGGGAAAACTTGCTGCTGTTCTACAAACCTCTGCTCTTGGAGGCCCAACACTGTCTACAGGAAAAGGAGGGGGAAGTAGACATCAAGCTATTTTCTGGCGCCGTTGCCGGGGAGGAAAGGTAAAAGGTACTCACACTCCGGACCTCGGCTACCAAGCTATTTTCCGCCATTGTAATTACTCGAAGCTATTTCCTTTAGATCCTGCAATTGCAACTTTTTGTTTCTTGTTTACACTAGTTAGGCATAATGGAAAACAACAAAAAAATTGGTGAGCTTTTTAGTCTTTTTCCTGATTTAGAATTGTTTGATGCAAAAATTAAAAAACCTATGGAACCTTATTTGCATGCTAGTAGTGATGTTATTAGTATGAATGCAATTACTGCTAATACTATGGATAAGTCTAAGCTTGGGGAAGCTAGTTTATATAAAAATATTTTTTTTTGCTCCTCAGCTTTGGAAGAAATATTTTGCTCTGATAATGCTTTATCTCCCATATGCGATAACTCTAATGATGCTTCTGAATTTTTAAATCCACCTACCAAAAGTATTCCGTATAAAATACCTATGCAAATTATTGAACGCGTTATGGATAACCGTTATACAGGGGATGGAACCGTCCACCCTGGAGATCATTTATTGTTCTTGCATGAATTATGCGGTTTATTCAAGTGTGCAGGTATTGCTATGGATGAAGTGAGGAAGAAACTATTCTCTATATCGCTGTCTGGTAAAGCGGCGCATTGGTATAAATTACTGGATAATGGGGATTCTCTTGAATGGAATGATATTGTGCCCCGGTTTTATTCTAAATTTTATCCTCCTCATGAAGTGCATATTGATAGGAATTATATTTATAACTTTTATCCTCGTGATGGAGAGAGTATTTCTCAAGCGTGGGGGAGACTAAAGTCACTAATGCTCAAATGTCCCATTCATGAGCTCCCCCGTAATGTTATTGTTAACAATTTTTATGCGAGACTTTCAGGACAACACAAGGACTATCTGGATGCCTGTTCGGAAGGATCTTTCACAAGCAAAGAGGTTGAAGCTAGGTGGGATCTTCTTGATCGGATTGAGGACAACGCTGAAGGATGGGAGAACAATGAAGGTAAAGAGTCAGGTATAAATTATGATTATGAATGCATTGAAGCTTTTATGGATACCGATAAATTTCGAAATATGAGTGCTACTTATGGTCTTGACTCTCAAGTTGCTGCAAATCTTTATAAAGCCTTTGCTTCTCATTTTGAATTGCCTAAAAATAATTTTGATAAGTATCATGAACCTTTTAAAGAGGCTTGCATGAAGAATGAAATTGTTGTTAATTATTGCAATAAGCATGCTCAAACTCCTAAAAATGCTACTTCTTATAAGCATGTTAATTTTTGTGGAATGCATAGACCTTGTGGAATTAATCAAGTCAAAGATGAATATTGCATCCATCATATTAATGAAAAAACTAGGAAGTGGCTTAGGGCTCTAGATGATCTTGGTAAAAAAGTTTGTGCCCACTATCCTTTTATTTGTGAAGTTTGCCATGAAGTGGGTCATTTTAATTTTCAATGCTCCTCCAATGATAATTTGAACTCAATGAGTGCTGCAAATTTGTATTGTGATGATGAAATTACTCCTAATCAGCATGATGAACTTACTTTATTTTTGGGGTGTGAAGAATTGTCGAGAAAAATCTCTTTGTTACATATGAGTGATCTTGATATTGATGATGTCCTGCATGGGTGTTTTTCTTATTGCATTGATAATAGCCATACAAATACTTACATACAAAATATTTTAGAAGATGACACCTTGCCAAAATATGATAGGACCGCCATGTGTTTTGAACTAATTAATGAAAAGGAGGAATCCTCCCAAGTTTCTTCTATTGTTTCTGAAAGTAAAACAGGTTATGCGGACAAGCTACCCTTCAAGCCTCTTCCTCCTAAAGAAGGAAATGAGGAGAAGGAAGAGAAGAAGAAGAAGAAGGGAACGAAGAAGAAGAAGAAGAATAAAAAGAAAGAGGTAACGGCGTATCCCCGCGTGAATGAGATAACACTAAGTAACCGTAAGTATGTTGCTCCTAATGATTATTGTGATAATGAATCTAAATATGATGATCTTCCTATGCCCTTTACATACATTAGTGATCATGATTTGAATGAGCACACTACTTTTGATATTGCAAATCTCTGGGAAACTAATTCTGAAAATGATGATAATAATTGCCATAGTGTCAGTGCTATCCATGCTTCCTCCCATAATAATATAGAAAGCTCTAAGCTTGGGGAAGAGGTGTTTGAAAATCCTTTTGCTACTGATCATTATGTGTTTGACACATCTCCTTCTAATAACAATGATGGTATGGTCATAGATAAACCGACTGTGAAAGATAACTATTCTATTTCTTATGATGACACTGTGCCTCCGATCTTTGATGATTATTATAAAGAATGCTATGATATAGGTTATAATTATCCTTATGAAACTTGTCATAGTCATGATTGGATTACCAAAAACAATTCTTTTAATATGCAACTTGTTTACCATGTTCAAATTCTTGATAATAATCTTGCTCCAATTACTATTAATGAGAATAACTCTTCTTATGTCAAAATTAATGATACTTCTATGCATATGAACCATGATAAGAATGTTTTAAGTGATGGGTATATTGTGGATTTCATCAATGATGCTACTGAAAGTTATTATGAGAGAGGGAAATATGGTTATATGCATCTTAATAATATTAAGTTTCCCCTCTTTATGTTGAGAATCTTGAAGCTACTCGTGTTTTATCCTCTTATGCTTGTCACTTTGTTCTTCATGAATTCATTCGTGTACAAGATTCCTCTTCACAGGAAGCATGTTAGACTTAAATTTATTTTGAATTTGCCTCTTGAAGCTCTCTTTTGCTTCGAATATTATTTCTTGCGAGTGCATCATTAAAACTGCTGAGCCCATCTTAACGGCTATAAAGAAAGAACTTCTTGGGAGATAACCCATTGTTTTATATTTGTGTCTTGGAAGTTGTTTACTACTGTAGCAACCTCTCCTTATCTTAGTTTTGTGTTTGGTTGTGCCAAGTGAAGCCTCTAATCGAAGGTTGATACTAGATTTGGATTTCTGCGCAGAAACAGATTTCTATCTGTCACGAATCTGGGCTGTTTTCTCTGCAGAAAAATCAGAAAAATATGCAAATTTACGTGCGTGTTCCCCAGATATGTACGCAACTTTCATTAGTTTTGAGTTTTCTGATCTGAGCAACGGAAGTATTTATTAAAAATTCGTCTTTACGGACTGTTCTGTTTTGACAGATTCTGCCTTTTATTTCGCATTGCTTCTTTCGCTGTGTTGGGTGGATTTCTTTGTTCCATTACCTTCCAGTAGCTTTGAGCAATGTCCAGAAGTGTTAAGAATGATTGTGTCACCTCTGAACATGTGAGTTTTTGATTATGTACTAACCCCTCTAATGAAGTTTATGAGAAGTTTGGTGTGAAGGAAGTTTTCAAGGGTCAAGAGAGGAGGATGATATACTATGATCAAGAAGAGTGAAAGCTCTAAGCTTGGGGATGCCCTGGTGGTTCACCCCTGCATATATCAAGAAGACTCAAGCGTCTAAGCTTGGGGATGCCCAAGGCATCCCCTTCTTCATCGACAAATTATCAGGTTCCTTCTCTTGAAACTATATTTTTATTCGGTCACATCTTATGTGCTTTTCTTGGAGCGTCAGTATGTTTCTTGTTTTTGTTTTTGTTTGAATAAATGCTTGTGTGGGAGAGAGACACGCTCCGCTGGTTCGTATGAACACATGTGTTCTTAGCTTTTAATGTTCATGGCGAAGGTTGAAACTGCTTCGTTAATTGTTATATGGTTGGAATTGGAAAATGCTACATGTAGTAATTGCTATAATGTCTTGGGTAATGTGATACTTGGCAATTGTTGTGCTCTTGTTTAAGCTCTTGCATCATATACCTTGCACCCATTAGTGAGGAAATACATAGAGCTTGTTAAAATTTGGGTTTGCATGAGTGGTTTCTCTAGAGTCTAGATATTTTCTAGTAAGATGTTTGAACAACAAGGAAGACGATGTATAGTTTTATAATGCTTGTAATATGTCTTTTATGTGAGTTTGGCTGTACTAGTTCGTGCTTGTGTTTGCTTCAAACAACCTTGCTAGCCTAAACCTTGTATCGAGAGGGAATACTTCTCATGCATCCAAATCCTTGAGCCAAACAACACTATGCCATTTGTGTCCACCATACCTACCTACTACATGGTATTTTCCGCCATTCCAAAGTAAATTGCTTGAGTGCTACCTTTAAAATTCCATCATTCACCTTTGCAATATATAGCTCATGGGACAAATAGCTTAAAAACTATTGTGGTATTGAATATGTAATTATGCACTTTATCTCTTATTAATTTGCTTGTTGTGCGATAACCATGTTCACTGGGGACGCCATCAACTACTCTTTGTTGAATTTCATGTGAGTTGCTATGCATGTCCGTCTTGTCTGAAGTAAGAGAGATCTACCACCCTATGGTTAAGCATGCATATTGTTAGAGAAGAACATTGGGCCGCTAACTAAAGCCATGATCCATGGTGGAAGTTTCAGTTTTGGACATATATCCTCAATCTCAAATGAGAAAATTATTAATTGTTGTTACATGCTTATGCATAAAAGAGGAGTCCATTATCTGTTGTCTATGTTGTCCCGGTATGGATGTCTAAGTTGAGAATAATCAATAGCGAGAAATCCAATGCGAGCTTTCTCCTTAGACCTTTGTACAGGCGGCATAGAGGTACCCCTTTGTGACACTTGGTTAAAACATGTGCATTGTGATGATCCGGTAGTCCAAGCTTATTAGGACAAGGTGCGGGCACTATTAGTATACTATGCATGAGGCTTGCAACTTGTAAGATATAATTTACATGATACATATGCTTTATTACTACCGTTGACAAAATTGTTTCATGTTTTCAAAATAAAAGCTCTAGCACAAATATAGCAATCGATGCTTTCCTCTTTGAAGGACCATTCTTTTACTTTTATTGTTGAGTCAGTTCACCTATCTCTCTCTACCTCAAGAAGCAAACATTTGTGTGAACTGGGCATTGATTCTTACATACTTGCTTATTGCATTTGTTATATTGCTTTGCATTGAGAACTATCCATGAGATATACATGTTACAAGTTGAAAGCAACCGCTGAAACTTAATCTTCCATTGTGTTGCTTCAATACCTTTACTAAGAATTTATTGCTTTATGGGTAACTCTTATGCAAGACTTATTGATGCTTGTCTCGAAAGTACTATTCATGAAAAGTCTTTGCTATATGATTCAATTGTTTACTCATTGCATTTACATTGTTTCGAATCGCTGCATTCATCTCATATGCTTTACAATGGTATGATTAAGATTATGTTGGTAGCATGTCACCTCAGAAATTATCTTTTATCGTTTACCTACTCGAGGACGAGTAGGAACTAAGCTTGGGGATGCTGATACGTCTCCAACGTATCTATAATTTCCGATGTTCCATGCTTGTTTTATGACAATACCAACATGTTTTGTTCACACTTTATATCATTTTTATGCGTTTTACGGAACTAACCTATTAACAAGATGCCGAAGTGCCAGTTGCTGTTTTCTGCTGTTTTTGGTTTCAGAAATCCTAGTAACGAAATATTCTCGGAATCGGACGAAATCAACGCCCAGGTTCCTATTTTTCCCGGAACCATCCAGAACACACGAGAAGGACCAGAGGGGGGGGGGGGCACAGGGCCACCAAACCACACCCCGGCGCGGCCCAAGGGGGGGGGGCGCCCCCCTATGGTTTGGGCAGCCCGTGGCCCCTCCGACTCCGATTCTTCGCCTATTTAAGCCGTCGTGACCTAAAACTTCGACACCGCTTGACGAAACTCCAGAAAGATTCCAGGGGCGCCACCACATCGCGAAACTCCAATTCGGGGGACAGAAGTCGCTGTTCCGGCACCCTGCCGGGACGGGGAATTGCCCCCGGAGCCATCTCCACCGCCGTCTTCACCGCCATCTTCACCGCCATCGCTGCCTCCATGATGAGGAGGGAGTAATCCACCCCCGAGGCTGAGGGCTCCACTGTAGCTATGTGGTTCATCTCTCTCCCATGTACCTCAATACAATAATCTCATGAGCTGCTTTACATGATTGAGATTCATATGAGTTTTGTATCACAATTCATCTATGTGCTACTCTAGCAAAGTTATTAAAGTAGTTCTATTCCTCCTGCACGATGTAATGGTGACAGTGTGTGCATCCGTGTTAGTACTTGGTTTATGCTATGATCATGATCTCTTGTAGATTGCGAAGTTAACTATTGCTATGATAATATTGATGTGATCTATTCCTCCTACATATGCATGAAGGTGACAGTGTGCATGCTATGTTAGTACTTGGTTTAGTCTGTTGATCTATCTTACACTATAAGGTTACTAAAATATGAACATTAATTGTGGAGCTTGTTAACTCCGGCATTGAGGGTTCGTGTAATCCTACGCAATGTGTTCATCATCCAACAAAAGTGTAGAGTATGCATTTATCTATTCTGTTATGTGATCAATGTTGAGAGTGTCCACTAGTGAAAGTGTAATCCCTAGGCCTTGTTCCTAAATACTGCTATCGCTGCTTGTTTACTGTTTTACTGCGTTACTACTGCTGCAATACTACCACCATCAACTACACGCCAGCAAGCTATTTTCTGGCACCGTTGCTACTGCTCATATATATTCATACCACCTGTATTTCACTATCTCTTCGCCGAACTAGTGCACCTATTAGGTGTGTTGGGGACACAAGAGACTTCTTGCTTTGTGGTTGCAGGGTTGCATGAGAGGGATATCTTTGACCTCTTCCTCCCTGAGTTCGATAAACCTTGGGTGATCCACTTAAGGGAAAACTTGCTGCTGTTCTACAAACCTCTGCTCTTGGAGGCCCAACACTGTCTACAGGAAAAGGAGGGGGGAGTAGACATCAAGTCTCCATTATAACATCATCATTGCCGGTGGCCGGCGGTGCCATCGAGTTGTTGGCGCCTAAGCTAACCACTTGCAGTTGTTGGCCACCCTCATACCACGCGACAACAACGTTGAAATCTGCTTGGACTTCATCGACGACTTCAGCTTTGAGATTAGGTATGAGTGAAGCTTTGAGTTGTGGTACCAAACCAGCTTTGACTTCGGCTAGGATTGAGTTCCTCATTTCCTCCGCCTCCTGTTGCTTCCTCTCATTGCGCGCTTTTTTATCGGCCGCAGACGACAAGCCGTAGTGAGCATGCTTGTGGCCTTTACCGGTACCAGCCACACGGCCTCTATGCGCCCTTCTCGTAGGTGAATGATCATTAACGAGGTTTATCGCACGTACAAGAGGCTTGTCCCAGGCTATCCTGCCCGTCGACGCCTGGGACGAGGAGCCTTCGTCACATTAGGAAAGTCTTTGTCTTTATTCTTCCAGTAGAAGAAACGTGAACCATTTAGAAATGTTGCTACTATTATATGAACGATACTTGATCTAATTAAACCGTTAAATTGCTTACCAGTTTTTTCTCCATCGCCAAGACCTTCTTGTCGTTCGTGAACCAAATTATGTCGGTTACCACCTTGGGGTGTCCGTGACAAGTTCCCCGCTTAGTTTCTTTTTATGGCACCGGGACCTGATAAATCTTCTGTCAAGCGGGTCGTTGTACTTGAGCCAGGGGTTCTCACTGCCGGCATTTATATATGCCTCGTCATCCTTCGCCCAATAGGGCTCCTTTCCCTCATACCCACGGCTCTCAAGGTTGTGGTTGCCGATGTTAAGCTCCCGCATTTCCTTCCCCCACTCCTTGCGATTCTTGGTCGCTTGTAGCTCTTCATTGGCCACAAAAGCATCAAAGTACGCTTGCGTAACATGCGGAAAGGAAGAGTGGACCTCTTCAAAACATTTGCCTTCAGCAATCAATTTCCTCACCATGTACTTATAGTTGCTCAGGTGTTTGGTGAACTCCAGGAGGGCTTTTGAGTTCACAAAGTTTTGGGTTTCATGAGTGGAGGAGAACTCGCCTAGGAACTTGTATCGTGAGTGCAACCTCACAATGAGCTGGACTCGCAAATGCGCTTTCTTCTCGGCTCGGAGGTCCGTCTCGTTGAGATTGATGACCTCTCGGAGGATTGCTGCCAGTTGGTTGTCGTACCCCTTGGCAACATCCTTAGGCTCCACCGGCAAACCACATGCGGGGTCCACATCTGTGATTGTGTCTCTGCCGGTGGTTACCGTGTTTGGGCGCCTTGCCTTTCGCGGCCGGTTGGAGCCACTTGTCCCAGTGCCACTACTCCCGGCGGCATCGCTTGGCTCATCGCCACTTGTCTCGCCACCACCCCCAGCAGTGCCGTTTGGCTCGTCGTCACTTGTCTCGCCGCCACCCCCGGCTGCGCCGGTTAGCTCTTCACCACCCCTGGCTGCGGCACTTGTCTCGTTGCCGCTTGGCTCGTCGCCGCTACCCCCAGCGGCATCCTCCATATCATGGTCCTCGTTTCCACTACCCCCAGTGGCCGCGGAATCCTCCGCCGACATGAAGAAGAACTTATTGTAGTGCGCCTCTAATTCTTGTTGAGACGACATGGTGGCTTGCGCTAATAGAAGATGAAAGAGTTCGAATTCACGGAAAAATTCGACATGACCTTTGCTAAAAATGGTCATGCGGAGTGCTAGAATTGCCGGAACGGAAGTGAATCAACATTCCAGCAACTCAATAGCAACTCAATCCCTGTAATAGAAATAAAAACATATATATAACAACTTCATTTTCAGCAACACCATAACCATCACCATAATCAGCATGTTATTTCACCGGAGCTCAACCATCACCATAACCATAACCATATCCATAACCATGCCATCACCATAACCATCACCAATATTCAGTAGCATAGCAATTACATTGGTCGGCTAGAAATACCAGTAGCTACCAATAGCACTAGCAGTAGCAATACAGTAGCATAGCAATTACACCATAGAATGCATGCACATCAGCAGCATGCACAACATCAACTTTATTTTCATTTCATTTCCAACCAGCAGCAACAACATCATACATAGACAAATTTTCATTTTAAATAGCAGCCACCAAAATTTATGAACTACTTCCACCTACTGCCACCAAAAGAACTCCACCTAATGAACTGAATATCTAAGCAACATGAACTAAGCAACATTTGCATTTTCTACCGCCAACACGTGTTCATTTCATCATATATGCATAAACCCACTAAGAAAGGGTCCCAAAATAAGACCAAATTGCTGCATGTGTGCATCCAGACAATGTAAACTCACTTGATTTTGTTGGAATATCTCTTCTTTCAGAAAGCAATAGATTTATGTTCAGCAGTACGACTGCGAAGTAACAAAAGAAATTGCACATAATGCAATGAAATAAAAAAAAGATAGAAAACTCCTTTGCTTTATCATCTTACGATGTCAATGCAGTAATGTTGTTCCTAATTAAATAGAAATTCTACGCAATGCTTGCCTACTTTGCCAGTGAAGTATATACAGAAACACTTGTTTGAGTTGCTATGGCATTTAACTTCAGACTATGGCATGAGTTGCTAAAACAATATCTATCCTCTTGGATTTTGATGTGTTCCTAATTGCTATTACTTTTTGTGATTACTGGGAGGCTGAATAATAATTCTATAACTTGCAGCACTAAGGCTAGGCCTCTGCTTCTTCCCTGTAAGTGCACCTTGGAACAGAGTTTAATTAATCAATCATACCCTGCAACTTTGGAAATACTTTTATATTTTGGCTTCCTTATTGCTTATGCTGTCAAATTGCCAATTATACCCCTACATACGTGGTTACCCGATACCCATGGGGAAGCGCATTATAGTACATGTATGCTTTTAGCGGGAATCTTATTAAAGATGGGAGCATATGGATTGATTCGGATCAACATGGAATTGTTACCTCATGCTCATTATCTATTTTCGCCCTGGTTAGTAATAATAGGAGCGATCCAAATAATGCCTAGATGTTGAACTCTGCCCATTGATCTCATTACAACACTGCACAACTATACAACACTGCACAACTATGGTTTCCTAGTATTTCCTGCCCCAGGGGTGTTCTACTGGAGTGTCCCAATCTGAGATTTCAAATGGGGATATTTCTATGCATAGCTATAGATCTCATTACAACACTGCTAAGACGATGTTTATGTATCTTTTGGTACAACAAGATACTGATTAAATCCATTCCCCCCAATTAAATTGTAAATTGCTAGTCATTTATTTTTCTTGCAGATTTGTAGCCTGCTCCCACCAAGGTTTAGTAGCCAGAAACCTTTGATTAGAACAAGTAACCAGAGGACACAAATAGATTTAGATGCATATAGCAGTGAAGCATCTAGTTTGTGCCCATAATTTCCCAACACAGCTCCACATACGATAGCTACTGGGTTCATCATCGTGTTCAACACTGCCTAGTGTTCTTCTCCAATGTCGTCGAAACGAGGGAAGGGGAGAGGGGCGAGGGGGAGATGGTTCTCACCGTGGATCAGCGGCGGTGTCGACGGCTCGACGATGGGTGCGGGCTCGTGTGGCGACGCGACGGCGTATGCGGGCTCAGGCGGCGGCTGTGTGCGGGGTGCGGGCTCCCAGGTACCGTCCTGCTCCGGCTTCTGCTAGCTCCGGCGGGTACGGTGGTGCGGTCGAGCGGCCTAGGATGGTGGCAGGTGGCGCGGTAGGGGACGGTGGTGGGCAGTTAGGGAGAGGGGACAGTGGCGCGGTTAGGGTTCATCGGCGTTGGAGAGGGGAGGGGGATTTGGGAATGGTTGGGGAGGGAGAAGGGTCGCTTTGCGGTTAAGTCCGCAGTATAGCCGCACTAGACTTACTGCCGGCGCACCAGGGCTTTGGTGCTCCGCCTTGGTGCGCCTGCAATAAGTCTACTGCGGCTATACCTGGGACTTATCCCAATTCATAGCCTGCACCCATTTCCTTTTCTTTTTTTCTGTCCTTTTTCTTTTCTTTTCATATATGTGAGTTATACATACATGAGTGTTATACATAAATACAATGAATACATGAGTGGAATATGTGAGTTATGGGAAAACAAAGCAATATGCATGAGTGTTATGCAAAAACAAAAAGATATGTGAGTTATACATACATAAAATGTTGACCAACACATAATATTAGTTATACATAAAATGTTGACAAACACCATATGAGTTATGTATTACAAAAAATATAAGTTATACATTGCAAATAAAGTTTTACATCATCGAGAAGAGTGTTTCACCTTTTTCTTGCTTTTCTTGCTCGTCATCGAATAATGTAGCCTCGTGTCATGACTTCTTCTTTTGAAGGGTCGACCTGACCTCGGTAGCGTGGTCCTGCTTCTTCTTGTGGTGTATGTTGTGTCTTAATCCTCGGATTCTTCCATCATTGGGTCTCTGACCTGCCCTTCGAAGTCTTACTCGTTGGCGACTCCATCCATTCCGACGATGGTCTTCTTGCCTCTCCTCACGATAACACGGCTAGGCCTGGATGGGTCCGTTATGAAGAAGCATTGGTCCACGTGTTTAGCCAATACCCACGGCTCATTTTGCGAGGTGGCGTTCATGGACTTCGATTTGTTGGCTTCACGTAGAAACATGGTGTTGAAATACCGGTCTTCTTTTGTGACGCTCTTAGCCCATCTGATACGGAACATCGGCACTTTCTCCCCAACGTAGCTGAGCTTCTAGATTTCCTCGATCCTTCCATAGTATCTAGTCTTTACGTCACCCGTATAGGATTCCATCCTTACCCCTGAGTTCTGGTAAACGATGTTCCTGTGTTTCTCTTCCGTGTAGAATGTGTACCTGTTGATATCGTACGCTTGGTAAGTCATGATGTTGGGCGCGGGGCCATGTGACAAGGACAATACTAGTTTATCATCGTCACAATCTATTGGTGGGGTATTAGCATCAATGTGGTCTTTGAACCAGCGCGCGAAAGAGGAGTTGTGCTCTCTGAATATTTCTGCTTCTGTCATCGGCTTGCCACTGTTTTCTATCATGGTTTTGTGCTCTTTCAACCAAGGATCGATCAAGTCAATGTGTTGTAGCACTAGTAAGTTGGCCCTGTCAAAGTCGGAAGTCCGAGCAGATATGTGCACGTGCAGTTCCTTCCTTCCATTTTTGTGGCCTACTCCCTCGAACGTGCGGAGGTGCTTGTTTTGAGGCAAACCAACAGGGTCCTCGATGTCTAGATAATTCGTTCAGAAAGAGATGCACTCTTCGGTGAGCCATCCCTGGATGAGGCTTCCATCCGGATGTGACCTGTTATGAACGTATCCTTTAATGACCCCATTCATTCTTTCAAACGGCATCATGTTGTGTAGGAATGCCGGCCCTAGATTGGTGATATCATCCATGATATGGACCAACAGATGGACCATCACGTCAAAGAATGCAGGCGGGAAGTACATCTCAAGCTCACATAGGATCACCACGATCTCTTCCTGGAGCCTTGCGAGTTTCTTCACGCTTATCGACTTCCGAGTTATGACATCGAAGATGTTACATAAAGCCCAGTCAGAGTTGCACGGACATGGTCATCCATTATACCTCGGATTGCAACCAGAAGAATCTGCGTCATCATCACGTGATAGACATGAGACTTCATGCCGCTGAAGTTTCGTTTCTTGGGGTCCATGTATCTTCTTATTAGCCCTGAGTAACCGAAGGGCACTCTTACTCATAGAAGGAAATTGAAAAATTGATGGACCTCAGCCGGACTAAAAGTGAAGCTGGAGGGGGACAGTAATAATTTTGTTGCTTAATCCTTTTGCGCTTCTGACCGCCGTCCGTCTCCTCCTCCGACTGTTCGTCTTGGGTCGGCGGGATCTGAAGCTCTTCCCTGATGCCCAAAACTTTCAGGTTGTGTCTTGCTTTCGGCCCATCTTTGGTCCGGTCCGACATGTTGAGAAAAGTGCCAAGCAAGCTCTCACACACGTTCTTTGTGATATGCATGACATCAAGGCACTGAGGTATATCGAGAATTTTCCAGTACGGCAAGTCCCAAAACATGTACCTCCTTTTCCATACACCAATGAGCGGCGTCGTTACCTTTTTCTTATTCTCTCCGGGCTTTTTACAAATCTTTCCCGGTGAAGGGCACTCCATCCAACCTTTCAGTAATGTATCGATCTCTTCGCCGCTTCTCTTACGTGGAGGTCATCGGGGTTCATCTGTACCATCGAACAGATATTCACGTTTCTCCACGGGTCAGTCTTGTGTAGCCACCTTTGATGCCCCATGTAAACAGTTTTCGAAGAGCCGAGATCCTTACCAAGCTGCAAAAACCCCGTCTCTTCCATGCACCTGACACATGCCTTGTGTCCATGGCACACCTGGCACGCAATATAACAGTATCCGAGGTAGTCCTGCACCGTCGTGATTGATACGTCTCCGACGTATCGATAATTTCTTATGTTCCATGCCACATTATTGATGATATCTACATGTTTTATGCATATTTTATGTCATATTTATGCATTTTCTAGAACTAACCTATTAACGAGATGCCGAAGAGCCAGTTGCTGTTTTCTGCTGTTTTTGGTTTCAGAAATCCTAGTAAGGAAATATTCTCGGAATTGGACGAAATCAACGCCCAGGGGCCTATTTTCACACGAAGCTTCCAGAAGACCGGAGAGCTAACGAAGTGGGGCCACAAGGCAGCCAGATGATAGGGCGGCGCGGCCCAAGCCCTGGCCGCGCCACCCTATGGTGTGGGCCCCTCGTGACGCCCCTTGACCTGCCCTTCCGCCTACAAATAGCCTTCGTCGCGAAACCCCCAGTACCGAGAGCCACAATACGGAAAACCTTCTAGAGACGCCGCCGCCGCCAATCCCATCTCGGGGGATTCAGGAGATCGCCTCCGGCACCCTGCCGGAGAGGGGATTCATCTCCCGGAGGACTCTACACCGCCATGGTCGCCTCCGGAGTGATGAGTGAGTAGTCTACCCCTGAACTATGGGTCCATAGCAGTAGCTAGATGGTTGTCTTCTCCTTATGTGCTTCATTGTCGGATCTTGTGAGCTGCCGAACATGATCAAGATCATCTATCTGTAATGCTATATGTTGTGTTTGTTGGGATCCGATGAATAGAGAATACTATGTTATGTTGATTATCAATTTATTTCTATGTGTTGTTTATGATCTTGCATGCTCTCCGTTATTAGTAGGGGCTCTGGCCAAGTTTTTGCTAGTAACTCCAAGAGGGAGTATTTATGCTCGATAGTGGGTTCATGTCTCCGTGAATCTGGGGGAGTGAGAGAAACCTCTAAGATTATGGATATGCTGTTGCCACTAGGGATAAAACATTGATGCTATGTCCGAGGATGTAGTTATTTATTACATTACGTACCATACTTAATGCAATTGTCTGTTGTTTTCAACTTAATACTAGAAGGGGTTCGGATGATAACCTGAAGGTGGACTTTTTAGGCATAGATGCATACTGGATAGCGGTCTATGTACTTTGTCGTAATGCCCAATTAAATCTCACAATACTCATCATATCATGTATGTGCATGGTCATGCCCTCTCTATTTGTCAATTGCCTAACTGTAATTTGTTCACCCAACATGCTATTTATCTTATGGGAGAGACACCTCTAGTGAACTGTGGACCCTGGTCCATTCTTTACATCTGAAATACAATCTACTGCAATTGTTCTACTGTTCTCTGCAAACAATCATCATCCACACTATACATCTAGTCCTTTGTTACAGCAAGCCGGTGAGATTGACAACCTCACTGTTTCGTTGGGGCAAAGTACTTTGGTTGTGTTGTGCAGGTTCCACGTTGGCGCCGGAATCCCTGGTGTTGCGCCGCACTACATCTCGCCGCCATCAACCTTCAACGTGCTTCTTGGCTCCTACTGGTTCGATAAACCTTGGTTTCATACTGAGGGAAAACTTGCCGCTGTACGCATCACACCTTCCTCTTGGGGTTTGATACGTCTCCGACGTATCGATAATTTCTTATGTTCCATGCCACATTATTGATGATATCTACATGTTTTATGCACACTTTATGTCATATTCGTGCATTTTCTGGAACTAACCTATTAACAAGATGCCGAAGTGCCGATTCTTTGTTTTCTGCTGTTTTTGGTTTCAGAAATCCTAGTAAGGAAATATTCTCGGAATTGGACGAAATCAACGCCCAGGGTCCTATTTTGCCACGAAGCTTCCAGAAGACCGAAGAGTCAACGAAGTGGGGCCACAAGGTGGCCAGGAGGGTAGGCGGCGTGGCCCCACCCTTGGCCGCGCCGACCTGTCTCCTGGGCCCCTCACGACGCCCCCTGACCTACCCATCCGCCTACAAATAGCCTTCATCGCGAAACCCCCAGTACCGAGAGCCACGATACGGAAAACCTTCCAGAGACGCCGCCGCCGCCAATCCCATCTCGGGGGATTCAGGAGATCGCCTCCGGCACCCTACCGGAGAGGGGAATCATCTCCCGGAGGACTCTACGCCGCCATGGTTGCCTCCGGAGTGATGAGTGAGTAGTCTACCCCTGGACTATGGGTCCATAGTAGTAGCTAGATGGTTGTCTTCTCCTCATTGTGCTTAATTGTCGGGTCTTGTGAGCTGCCGAACATGATCAAGATCATCTATCTGTAATTCTATATGTTGTGTTTGTTGGGATCCGATGAATAGAGAATACTATGTTATGTTGATTATCAATTTATATCTATGTGTTGTTTATGATCTTGCATGCTCTCCGTTATTAGTAGATGCTCTGGCCAAGTTGATGCTAGTAACTCCAAGAGGGAGTATTTATGCTCGATAGTGGGTTCATGTCTCCACGAATCTGGGGGAGTGAGAGAAACCTCTAAGATTATGGATGTGCTGTTGCCACTAGGGATAAAACATTGATGCTATGTCCGAGGATGTAGTTATTGATTACATTACGCGCAATACTTAATGCAATTGTCTGTTGTTAGCAACTTAATACTGGAAGGGGTTCGGATGATAACCTGAAGGTGGACTTTTTAGGCATAGATGCATGCTGGATAGCGGTCTATGTACTTTGTCGTAATGCCCAATTAAATCTCACTATACTCATCATAATATGTATGTGCATGGTCATGCCCTCTCTATTTGTTAGTTGCCCAACTGTAATTTGTTTACCCAACATGCTATTTATCTTATGGGAGAGACACCTCTAGTGAACTGTGGACCCCGGTCCAATTCTCTATACTGAAATACAATCTACTGCAATACTCGTTCTACTGTTTTCTGCAAACAATCATCATCCACACTATACATCTAATCCTTTGTTACAGCAAGCCGGTGAGATTGACAACCTCGCTGTTTCGTTGGGGCAAAGTACTTGGTTTGTGTTGTGCAGGTTCCACGTTGGCACCGGAATCCCTGGTGTTGCGCCGCACTACATCTCGCCGCCATCAACCTTCAACGTGCTTCTTGACTCCTACTGGTTCGATAAACCTTGGTTTCTACTGAGGGAAACTTGCCGCTGTGCGCATCACACCTTCCTCTTGGGGTTCCCAACGGACGCGTGTTGAACGAAAAGACAATACGTCAACCACGCGCATCAGGGTTCTCAACGGACGCGTGCTGTACGCGTATCAAACTCTTTTTCTGGCGCCGTTGCCGGGGAGATCAAGACAAGCTGCAAGGGGAGTCTCCACATCCCAATCTCTTTACTTTTTTTTGTCTTGCTTTATTTTATTTACTACTTTGTTTGCTGCACTAAATCAAAATACAAAAAAATTAGTTGCTAGTTTTACTTTATTTGCTATCTTGTTTGCTATATCAAAAACACAAAAAAATTAGTTACTTGCATTTACTTTATCTAGCTTGCTTTATTTACTATTGCTAAAATGGGTACTCCTGAAAATACTAAGTTGTGTGACTTCACAACCACAAATAATAATGACTTCTTATGCACACCTATTGCTCCACCTGCTACTACAGCAGAATTCTTTGAAATTAAACCTGCTTTACTAAATCTTGTTATGCGAGAGCAATTTTCTGGTGTTAGTTCTCATGATGCTGCTGCCCATCTCAATAATTTTGTTGAACTATGTGAAATGCAAAAGTAGAAAGATGTAGATGGTGACATTATAAAATTAAAATTGTTTCCTTTCTCATTAAGAGGAAGAGCTAAGGATTGGTTGCTATCTCTGCCTAAGAATAGTATTGATTCATGGACTAAATGCAAGGATGCTTTTATTGGTAGATATTATCCCCCTGCTAAAATTATATCTTTGAGGAGTAGCATAATGAATTTTAAACAATTGGATAATGAGCATGTTGCACAAGCTTGGGAAAGAATGAAATCTTTGGTTAAAAACTGCCCAACCCATGGACTGACTACTTGGATGATCATCCAAACCTTTTATGCAGGACTGAATTTTTCTTCGCGGAACCTATTGGATTCAGCTACTGGAGGTACCTTTATGTCCATCACTCTTGGTGAAGCAACAAAGCTCCTTGATAATATGATGATTAATTACTCTGAATGGCACACGGAAAGAGCTCCACAAGGTAAGAAGGTAAATTCTGTCGAAGAAACCTCTTCCTTGAGTGATAAGTTTGATGCTATTATGTCTATGCTTGTGAATGATAGGACTAATGTTGATCCTAATAATGTTCCGTTAGCTTCATTGGTTGCTCAAGAAGAACATGTTGATGTAAACTACATTAAAAATAATAATTTCAACAACAATGCTTACCGGAACAATTCTAGTAACAACTATAGGCCATATCCTTATAATAATGGCAACGGCTATGGTAATTCTTATGGGAATTCTTACAACAATAATAGGAACACACCCCCTGGACTTGAATCCATGCTTAAGGAATTTATTAGTACACAAACTGCTTTTAACAAATCTGTTGAAGAAAAGCTTGGGAAAATTGATATACTTGCTTCTAAAGTCGATAATCTTGCTGCTGATGTTGATCTTTTGAAATCGAAAGTTATGCCTAATGAAAATCATAATAATAAAATTTTTACTACAGCAAATGCCATCCAAGTTAGAATTAATGAGAATATAAGATTGATGGCCGAATTGCGTGCTAGGTGGGAAAAAGAAGAAAATGAGAAAGAAGATAATATAGCTAAAGTTTGGACTATTACCACCACTAGTAATGCTAATGCTACACATGTTGCTGCACCTCCTACTAATAATGGTAAAAGAATTGGTGTTAGCAATGTTTCCACTTCTAATGCAAAGCGCGAAAAACTGCCTGAAACTGCTAAAACTGCTGAAACTGCCTATGATAAAGCTGCTGGAATTTTTTCCAACATTGGGGACAATGATCCCATTGCTTTAGATTATAATGGTTTGGATTTTGATGATTGCCACATCTCTGAAGTTATAAAGTTCTTACAAAAACTTGCTAAGAGTCCTAATGCTAGTGTTATAAATTTGGCTTTCACGAAACATATTACAAATGCTCTCATAAAAGCTAGAGAAGAGAAATTAGAACGCGAAGCTTCTATTCCTAGGAAGCTAGAGGATGGTTGGGAGCCCATCATTAAGATGAAGGTAAATGACTTTGATTGCAATGCTTTATGCGATCTTGGTGCAAGTATTTCCGTTATGCCTAAGAAAATCTATAATATGCTTGACTTGCCACCATTGAAAAATTGTTATTTGGATGTTAATCTTGCTGATAATTCTACAAAGAAACCTTTGGGGGGAGTTGATAATGTTCGCATTACCGTTAACAATAACCTTGTCCCCGTTGATTTTGTTGTCTTGGATATTGAATGCAATGCATCTTGTCCCATCATATTGGGAAGACCTTTTCTTCGAACTGTTGGTGCTATCATTGATATGAAGGAAGGTAATATTAAATATCAATTTCCTCTCAAGAAAGGTATGGAACACTTCCCTAGAAAGAGAATGAAGTTACCTTTTGATTCTATTATTAGAAAAAATTATGATGTTGACACTTCGTCTCTTGATAATACTTGATATACACTTTCTGCGCCTAGCTGAAAGGCGTTAAAGAAAAGCGCTTATGGGAGACAACCCATGTTTTTACTACAGTACTTTTATTTTATATTTGAGTCTTGGAAGTTGTTTACTACTGTAGCAACCTCTCCTTATCTTAGTTTTGTGCATAGTTGTGCCAAGTAAAGTCGTTGATAGTAAGGTTCATACTAGATTTGGATTACTGCGCAGAAACAGATTTCTTTGCTGTCACGAATCTGGGCCAAATTTTCTGTAGGTAACTCAGAAAATTATGCCAATTTACGTGAGTGATCCTCAGATCTGTACGCAACTTTCATTAAATTTGAGTATTTTCATTTGAGCAAGTCTGGTGCCTCAATAAAATTCGTCTTTACGAACTGTTCTGTTTTGACAGATTCTGCCTTTTATTTCGCATTGCCTGTTTTGATATGCTTGATGGATTTTTCGATTCCATTGACTTTCAGTAGCTTTGTGCAATGTCCAGAAGTGTTAAGAATGATTATGTCACCTCTGAACATGTATATTTTGATTGTGCACTAACTCTCTAATGAGTTGTTTTGAGTTTGGTGTGGAGGAAGTTTTCAAGGATCAAGAGAGGGAGATGATACAACATGATCAAGGAGAGTGAAAGCTCTAAGCTTGGGGATGCCCCGGTGGTTCACCCCTGCATATATCAAGAAGACTCAAGCGTCTAAGCTTGGGGATGCCCAAGGCATCCCCTTCTTCATCGACAACATTATCAGGTTCCTCCCCTGAAACAACTAGCAGCATGCCCGCGCGTTGCTGCGAAGAAAAGTAAAATATTTTTTTAGAAGATATAGCAAACATGTTTTTGCTTTGCAAGGGAGAAAAAATTGCTTTGCCAAGTACTACTATATATATACTCACACTTTTATAAAATAGAGTATCGTACATTTTTTGGTCCATACTATTCAAAATTT
Organism: Lolium perenne; assembly: GCF_019359855.2. NCBI lineage: Eukaryota > Viridiplantae > Streptophyta > Magnoliopsida > Poales > Poaceae > Lolium > Lolium perenne. Next base: position 362,769,917 of record NC_067247.2, on the reverse strand, counting down.
GACAAACTATATAGAAAAATATGTCAACATTTGTAGCTTCCATCACTGCACATGCCCTCAGAGGAGCTCGATCAGCTGCTCCATGTGGTTGTTCCACGCCGGCGTGATGGAAGCGGAGGAAGGCCAGGGCCGAGGAGACGTACCACTTCTGCTGCGGTCCGAGGCATGTGATGCGGGTGGCCGGGAGGAAAGGTTGTTACATGTTCCAAGGCGCGGACATTGCCAGATCAGACATGTCGAGAAGGTCCACGGTTCTAACAATGAATTCGATGCCATTGCACGCCAGCGAACGCCGTGAGCACAGATGGGTAGCCGCCGTAGAGGTAGAGCTCGACCTTGTTCAGATGTTGTGCGACCGGAGTAGGCCGTACACCTCCGGCGGCGGGGAAAAGTGAAGGCCAGAAGGGCTTCCTTGTTCAGCCTTATCGCGGGACAAACATCCCATCATGTGACGAACAGGTACGCACTGATGAGCAGAATTCCCTGCCGTCGTCCCTGGCGACGCTCCGGTGCTCCGGAGGTGCTCGGCTACGGCTCCACGGTCGTTGAAACTGTTCGACCACAGGGTCCACCGGCCACGCTCGACCGCATCCACTTATTCGTTTTGTCCATCGTCCCAAGCTTCGTCGAGAGATATGCATATGAGCGTCCTTGTGCTCGGCTACAACGTCCACAACACCGGCAGTGTTCGGCCACGTTTGACTTGATACTGTTCCAACACCACGTATTAGTATGCAGCAAACATTGGCGAGCAAAGAGGTATTCTATGGAGCCGACATAAAACTTTGATCTCAATCGTACGCTGCAGTCCCAAATTTGAGATGCTCAACCTGATTGATGAAGATGATTACAGCAGAGTTCAGCCCATCGCTAGAGAAGCTGATATGGATCATCACTGAGGTGCACTTGGGATGTGTTCGGTTCTGGAATTTGGTGGAATGGAACGGAATGGTTCCGCACCCAGCACCCATCCCTGTGTTCGGTTGGGGGAAGGAACGGAACCAAGTCATTCCTCAGAAGGGAATATACCCTGTAGATGCGGAACCAAGTCGTTCCACCAATTTGGTGGAATCTGGAGGAACGACTCGTATCTGTCACCGCGTGGACTGAAAAAGAGGTGAGCTGAACCAAAATCCTGCCATTCCGTTCCGCGTTTTTTCCCGAACCGAACACAGGCACGGAACCATTCCGTTCCTCGCTTTTTCCGAACCGAACACGGGTACGGAACCATTCCGTGACATTGGAATGGAACCATTCCGTTCCATGCATCAGAATTCTCAAACCGAACACATCCTTGATGTCTTGATTCAGCGTGGCTGCCAATGGTGGCTCGAGCTTCAGCTTGAGGTCGATGGTCTCGGCGAAGCCCCTATTTCTGGACCTCCTTACAGTGGCTTCCACCTCCTCGCCCTTGAGGCCTTGACCTTCCTGCCACCGGGCAGGCTCCGGCATCCACGAGCTGCATCAAACGGGCGTAGATCATGCTGATCGAGTTGTCGACGGATACCTCGATCGAGCGATGGCGGCGAACGGGCGTAGATCGTGCTGATTGAGTCCACGGATACCTCAAACGAGCAGAGTTTATATTAGCGTTTACGCGGCCGCGCGTGACTATTTTTCGGAGCCAGCCTGGGCTCTAGACTTGATACATATACGCTCGGCTCACGTAACATGGTAGGTGATCTGCAAAATTGACGTACGAAAGGACTTTCCTAGTGGTGTTTGACGGTGGGCTCGTGTTGGATCTGAACTCCCCTGATCTAGGAAGCTGACGGACGAAGTACAACAACCACCGCCAGCAAACGATGATGGAGTAGGGCCCGGTGAGGGATCGTGTGGCTGGTTTGGTTTGCCCGCCGGTTTTCTTCCTTCCTGGTTTTTTTATGCAGACAAAGGAATCGCACCCAGGCGATCGATTGCGGGATAGTGGACGTGGGTGGTTGCTGCCGGTTTTCTTGACGTACCAAACTTTAGCTTGGTTTTTTTGACGGACGAAAATTTGTGTTGGTTTTTTTGACCTACCAACACCACCTATCCGTAACTTATTAGTAGAGATATTTTTATTTCGTCACATCTTATGTGCTTTGCTTGGAGCGTCGGTTTGTTTTTGTTTTTGTTTTGTTTGAATAAAATGGATCCTAGCATTCATTGTGTGGGAGAGAGACACGCTCCACTGTTGCATATGGACAAATATGTCCTTGGGCTTTACTCATAGTATTCATGGCGAAGTTTCTTCTTCGTTAAATTGTTATATGGTTGGAATTGGAAAATGATACATGTAGTAAATTGCTATAATGTCTTGGGTAATGTGATACTTGGCAATTGTTGTGCTCATGTTTAAGCTCTTGCATCATATACTTTGCACCTATTAATGAAGAAATACATAGAGCATGCTAAAATTTGGTTTGCATATTTGGTCTCTCTAAAAGTCTAGATAATTTATAGTATTGAGTTTGAACAACAAGGAAGACGGTGTAGAGTCTTATAATGTTTACAATATGTCTTTTATGTGAGTTTTGCTGCACCGCTTCATCCTTGTGTTTGTTTCAAATAGCCTTGCTAGCCTAAGCCTTGTATCGAGAGGGAATACTTCTCATGCATCCAAAATCCTTGAACCAACCACTATGCCATTTGTGTCCACCATACCTACCTACTACATGGTATTTCTACGCCATTCCAAAGTAAATTGCTTGAGTGCTACCTTTAAAATTTCTATCCTCTACCTTTGCAATATATAGCTCATGGGACAAATAGCCTAAAAACTATTGTGGTATTGAATATGTAATTATGCACTTTATCTCTTATTAAGTTGCTTGTTGTGCGATAACCATGTTCCTGGGGACGCCATCAACTACTCTTTGTTGAATATCATGTGAGTTGCTATGCATGTCCGTCTTGTCTGAAGTAAGGGCGATTTACCACTTAATGGTTAGAGCATGCATATTGTTAGAGAAGAACATTGGGCCGCTAACTAAAGCCATGATCCATGGTGGAAGTTTCAGTTTTGGACATATATTCTCAATCTCATATGAGAAAATTAATTGTTGCTACATGCTTATGCATAAAAGAGGAGTCCATTATCTGTTGTCTATGTTGTCCCGGTATGAATGTCTAAGTTGAGAATAATCAATAGCGAGAAATCCAATGCGAGCTTTCTCCTTAGACCTTTGTACAGGCGACATAGAGGTACCCCTTTGTGACACTTGGTTAAAACATGTGCATTGCGATAATCCCGGTAATCCAAGCTAATTAGGACAAGGTGCGAGCACTATTAGTATACTATGCATGAGGCTTGCAATTTGTAGGATATAATTTACATAACACATATGCTTTATTACTACCGTTGACAAAATTGTTTCTTGTTTTCAAAACCAAAGCTCTAGCACAAATATAGCAATCGATGCTTTCCTCTTTGAAGGACCTTTCTTTTACTTTTATTGTTGAGTCAGTTCACCTATATCTCTCCACCTCAAGAAGCAAACACTTGTGTGAACTGTGCATCGATTCCTACATACTTGCATATTGCACTTGTTATATTACTTTGCATTGACAACTATCCATGAGATATACATGTTATAAATTGAAAGCAACCGCTGAAACTTCATCTTCCTTTGTGTTGCTTCAATGCCTTTACTTTGAATTATTGCTTTATGAGTTAACTCTTATGCAAGACTTATTGATGCTTGTCTTGAAAGTACTATTCATGAAAAGTCTTTGCTATATGATTCAGCTGTTTACTCATGTCATTTACATTGTTTTGATCGCTGCATTCATTACATATGCTTACAATAGTATGATCAAGGTTATGATGGCATGTCACTCCAGAAATTATCTTTGTTATCGTTTACCTGCTCGGGACGAGCAGAAACTAAGCTTGGGGATGTTGATACGTCTCCGACGTATCGATAATTTCTTATGTTCCATGCCACATTATTGATGATATCTACATGTTTTATGCATACTTTATGTCATATTTATGCATTTTCTGGAACTAACCTATTAACGAGATGCCGAAGAGCCAGTTGCTATTTTCTGCTGTTTTTGGTTTCAGAAATCCTAGTAAGGAAATATTCTCGGAATTGGACGAAATCAACGCACAGGGGCCTATTTTCACACGAAGCTTCCAGAAGACCGGAGAGCTAACGAAGTGGGGCCACGAGGCGGCCAGATGATAGGGCGGCGCGGCCCAAGCCCTGGCCGCGCCACCCTATGGTGTGGGCCCCTCGTGACGCCCCTTGACCTGCCCTTCCGCCTACAAATAGCCTTCGTCGCGAAACCCCCAGTACCGAGAGTCACGATATGGAAAACCTTCCAGAGACGCCGCCGCCGCCAATCCCATCTCGGGGGATTCAGGAGATCGCCTCTGGCACCCTGCCGGAGAGGGGATTCATCTCCCGGAGGACTCTACACCGCCATGGTCGCCTCCGGAGTGATGAGTGAGTAGTCTACCCCTGGACTATGGGTCCATAGCAGTAGCTAGATGGTTGTCTTCTCCTTATGTGCTTCATTGTCGGATCTTGTGAGCTGCCGAACATGATCAAGATCATCTATCTGTAATGCTATATGTTGTGTTTGTTGGGATCCGATGAATAGAGAATACTATGTTATGTTGATTATCAATTTATTTCTATGTGTTGTTTATGATCTTGCATGCTCTCCGTTATTAGTAGGGGCTCTGGCCAAGTTTTTGCTAGTAACTCCAAGAGGGAGTATTTATGCTCGATAGTGGGTTCATGTCTCCGTGAATCTGGGGGAGTGAGAGAAACCTCTAAGATTATGGATGTACTGTTGCCACTAGGGATAAAACATTGATGCTATGTCCGAGGATGTAGTTATTGATTACATTACGCACCATACTTAATACAATTGTCTATTGTTTTCAACTTAATACTGGAAGAGGTTCGGATGATAACCTGAAGGTGGACTTTTTAGGCATAGATGCATGCTGGATAGCGGTCTATGTACTTTGTCGTAATGCCCAATTAAATCTCACAATACTCATCATATCATGTATGTGCATGGTCATGCCCTCTCTATTTGTCAATTGCCTAACTGTAATTTGTTCACCCAACATGCTATTTATCTTATGGGAGAGACACCTCTAGTGAACTGTGGACCCCGGTCCATTCTTTACATCTGAAATACAATCTACTGCAATTGTTCTACTGTTCTCTGCAAACAATCATCATCCACACTATACATATAATCCTTTGCTACAGCAAGCCGGTGAGATTGACAACCTCACTGTTTCGTTGGGGCAAAGTACTTTGGTTGTGTTGTGCAGGTTCCACGTTGGCGCCGGAATCCCTGGTGTTGCGCCGCACTACATCTCGCCGCCATCAACCTTCAACGTGCTTCTTGGCTCCTACTGGTTCGATAAACCTTGGTTTCATACTGAGGGAAAACTTGCCGCTGTACGCATCACACCTTCCTCTTGGGGTTCCCAACGGACGCGTGCTGTACGCGTAACAGTGATCAACGCGGCTCTCATAGGGAAATATTATTCCGTGAAGGCGTCCCATGTATCTACCCCTTCATGTGCCCACAAGTTTCAAGCTCCCCCTTTAATAGTTCGAGATACATGTTGATATCGTTTCCTGGCTGTGTCACCCATTGAATTAGCATACTCATATGTATGTACTTCCTCTTCATGCACAGCTAAGGCGGGAGGTTGTAGATCCATACAAACACGGTCCATGTGCTATGTGTGCTGCTCTGGTTTCCGAACGGATTGAATCCGTCCGTGCTCGCACCCAACCTGATGTTTCTGGGATCTGCCCCGAAACTTCCGAATTGAATGTCTAATGCTTTCCACTGGATTGCATCCGAAGGGTGTGTCAGCACTGGGTGTTCAATCCGCTCTACATGATTTAGCACTGCCTCATTTCTTTCAGCATGCCAGCGCATGAGCTTTGCTTCCTTGCGGTCCTCGTAGAACCGTTGCAGCCGGGGCAAGTGGGAAGTACCACACAACTTTCCGAGGAGATTTCTTCTTCCCTTTCTTGTACTGTTCAGCGTCACACAACGGACATTTGGTCTTGTCCATGTGCGCCCTGCGATAAATTATACACTCATTGATGCAGGCGTGATATTTTTCGTGGGATAAGTCGAGAGGGCACGTGATTCTCATGGCCTCGGCTAGACTAGCAGGACACGAGTTCCCGACAGGAAGGAGATCTTTCAAGTATTCCAGAATGTCATCAATGCTTGTGTCCGTCCATCCTTGTTTCGCCTTCATCTGCAGCACATCGAGCGCTACTCTCAAGCGGGACTCCTCCAACCCGCGACCTGAGTCATACAACAGAGTATTCGAGTGTGTCTCCAGTTGCTCAAGCTTTGATTTCCGCTTGGCGTCTTTCGTCTTTTCGAGAAGCAAATCTTGAAGATGAGGGCCCCGCACGACTGAAGCTAGCGGCACCTCTTCGTCATCGTCAAGGTTATTGTCCGCGTCTTCAACATTTTGTTCATCATGATATTGATCTGCATCGTCATGTGTGACAAACTCTTCATCCTCATCAATATCATGATGCCCTCCTTGCCGGCCATTACCACCTGCTGCCGTCGCCCCATTGACCTCCGCGCCATCATCACTCATCCATTGAGTGTGTCCATGCATGAAACCATTAGTGAGCACGTGCCCCTGCAATTTTCCTGAATAGGGGTCAAACCATTTCCCTAGTTTGCATTTTCGACACGGACACAATACCTCCGTGAGGTTATTTTCATACATGTCGGTGATCGCGTGTTTCAGATATCTCATCACGACGCTTTCCCTCATATTGATAACCATTATCGCCTGCACGACAAGATATATAATTGATTAGAACCATGCATCCGTCGGTAGTTTTCACGGAAAATTTTGGCATGACCTTCCTACACGGTAGGACATAGGAGTGCCAGAAATGTGCCAAAACGGAAACTTAACGAATCAACATTTCGGACCAACATTGGCAACTCATTTTCAATGCCAACACACAAGCACAAACACAACATATATGCCACACGCGAGCTTTGCTTCAAATTTCCGATATACGATGATTTCATTCCTCAATTTGTTCATTAATCACCTATTTGGTTGATATGTTAGTTGACGAGATCGAGACGCCATGCCGCGACCATGATGTATGGATTCCGACTTTCTAGATCTAGATCTAGATTGAGTGGTCAATGCGGGATAGATAGATCTAGATCTACATAGGGATGTGGGAGATGCATGTAGGAAGGGAAGATTTGCTCAAAAAATATTATTTTCTTTGGTCAAATTGGCCAAATTTGGGGTAGAAAGGGGCAAAAACTAGCTGGGTTGGGAGAAGGCTCGGGTTGTGTGGGAGGAGTGGAGTAGTGGGGTGTGAGTGCTGGTTGGTGGCAGAAATATTGCCCAGGTTACTACCGGCGCACCAAGCTGTGGGTGCGCCGGCAGTATATAGTCCATTCGGCTGTATCTGGTGCGCGCCAGGCCCAGGAATTACTACCGGCGCCCGAGGCCAGGGGCGCGCCGGCAATAGTTAATTATCACCGGCACGCCCCTGGCCTGGCGCGTCGACAGTAATTCCTGGGCCTGGCCTGGATTGGGCGAGCCCAGGCCAGGATCTATCCCCGGCGCATCATCTTTGCTAGTGCGCCGGTAGTAGGGTGTCATCGCGGGCGCGGCGACAGCTGGGTGCGCCGGCACCACTTGCCACCAGCGCATGAAAAAAGGGCTGCGCCGACAGTACCACTTCCACCTATAGGTGTTTTCCTACTATCGAGCATAAATACTCCATCTTGGAGTCACAAGCATCTACTTGGACAAAGCATCTACTAGCAACGGAGAGCATGCAAGATCAGAAATAACATATGACATCAATCTCAACCATAGTATTCAATATTCATCGGATCCCAGCAAACACAACATGTAGAATTACATAAGGATGATCTTGATCATGATAGGCAGCTTACAAAACTAAACATGAGGCACAAATTGGAGAAGACAACCATCTAGCTACTTCTATGGACCCATAGTTCAGGGATGAACTACTCACGCATCACTTCGGAGGCGGGAATGTCGATGTAGAAGCCTTCGGTGATGAGTTATGCAATGGCGGCCATGACAGAACTTTTCGTGGATGGAGTCTCGGGTATCTGGGGTTTTCCCGAGATCGTGAAAAAATTGGCGGAAGGGCGATGTCGGTGGAGGCCAAGGGGCCGAGACTACCCCTAGGAGCGGCCAGGGCCTGGGCCTGGGCCGCGCCTAGGCCTGGTCTGGCCGCCCAGCTGCCCCTCTTCGACTCCCCTTCGGTCTTTGGCTTTGTTACGGTAAAATATCGACTTCAGCTTTTGTTTCGTCCAATTCCGAGAATATTTCATGTACAACTTTTCTGAAACTAAAAACAGCAAAAAAATGGAACTAGCACTGTGGCATCTTGTCGATAATTTAGTGCCGGAAAATGTATAAAAGTGCAACGAAGTGTAAGTAAAACATAGTAGAATTGGTGTAAAACCAGCATGGAGCATCAAAAGCTATAGATACATTTGAGACGTATCAAGTATCCCCGAGCTTAACTCTTTCTCGTCCTCGGGTAGGTAAGTGATTACAAAAAATAATCTTTGAGTTGACATGCAACTGTTACAATCTTGATTAAGCTTTTGTAAAGCATTGTAAGCTGGAATCAAAGTACTATCAACATATTCATGATAGATATAATTCTAACAATAGAACTTAGCAACTATGTTATAACATGAGAAGTAACTAAAACAAAGGAACATCAATAATTATGCAATGAAAGCAATTGTTTGTTTATGGGCATAGAGAAAACATAGCAAAGTGTTATTCAGCTTGTCCTTTATGGAATAGCAAAACATAAATGCTAGGACACCTTTAAAGTTCAGAGGGTGACTAGATACATGTAATTTAAGAACAATCAATAGCATAATCATGAATCAATCAATAAGTCTTGGGACTATGCATATTATACTCAGAATGACAACTATGCTCTCTTAATTTGTGCATAAAGCAGGAAAGTGAAGACTCAACATAAAAGTAAAAGAAAGGTCCTTCGAGGAAGGATGTAAGGATCAAAGAAATTTATAAAGCTTTCAAAAAGGTATGGTTCTTATTAGCTTTGAGATTTCATTTCCCCTATCATAGGCATCTTGAATGGTTAAATTTAATGTGAGTGCAAAATGAGTCATATGCTTGAAATCCCATAAGTTGAAAATCCCATGCCCCTTGAATACGAGTACCTAGACCTCATGCTACTCAACTTAGGTCCCAAATAAATTCTTGTCATTGTAAATATATATGTATTCTAAAGAACGCATCAGGGGTACCTCTTGCCCCATGATATGGAAGTACTCATTCATATAAGTGCAATCCCACACCAAAATAACAAGACAAACAGACAGTGAGCATCTCAGCAATCCTTTTATTTACTATGGGTATAGCTTTTTATTGAAGATGCTTCATAGAATACTCGCTATGAAATGCTGTAAACTTCCACAATGAATGATGCATGGCTTAGGTTAGCGGCCCAACTTTTCTCTAACACATATACAAACTCCATGGAATTACAAGTTTCTATTCTATTTCGCATCGATAGGCATCCATAAGCAAAAGATCATGATATCAACTAAATAGTAAGAGCAATGTTGAAAGCGTGCCCCATGAAAGCATGGTTGTGCTAACTCCCAACTTACAACTTGTAAGCATATAATCAACATAAGATAGTCACAATGGTTCAATTTTATTAAGTGCAAGAAAGTAAATGTTCCATCAAGTTTGTGAGAGCTTTACTGACTATTTTTCTCATATTCTATTCGAAAGATAGATAAAAACATGATGAATATACTTGGAATAGCAATAATGCTAATAGGTAGATATGGTGGACACAATTGGTAGACTTTGGTTATTAGTGGTTGGATGCACGAGTAGAACTTCATACTCAGTACAGGCGAAGGCTAGCAATAGACTGTGAGCGACCAACTAAGAGAGCAATAATGGCCATAATCATGCATATCGACAAAACAATATTAATCAAAGCATAAAGTAATATCACAAGTCAAAAACTAAATGATCATGAAGGCATTAGTTGACTGGTTTGTATTCATAACATGGTGTAAGCATGTGCCAAGTCAACCCAATAAAGCATCAAAGGAGAATATCACAATGTCGCGTTTTCTATGATAGAAACAACACATGATTCTTTCAATAGCACATTACACACTCTCAGATATTTAAGAGAAGTCATGATGCAAAAATAAATACTAATCATATCATAAAAATAAAATCCAACATGACATGCCAAAATCTATGCCACAGTGTAGACAAGCTTCCTTTTGTATCACTATTAGCATGAAACTTTTTACTCGTCTCCAACACCAATCAATTTATTTGAAACAACTCTCATAGATAAAAATCAATATGAACCAGAGAGATAATCATACATGAATAAAGCAAACTAACAAGTTCTGAACAAAAATAAAAGTAGAAAACTAAAGCTAAATGAAGTACTATAAACTAGAACACTCGTAGAAGAGTAAAAGTGAAAACTAGAGTGTTCGATGCAATTAAAACGGAGTGTGTCATGCTCCGAAAAAAATATACTGAGATCCAAACTTATTGTACAACAAAAAAACAAAACTAAACTAAAAACAAAAAAACACGCTCCACAAAATAACACATATCATATGAAGCAATAAAAATATAGCGCGCACAAAGATGACATGTTGCTTTGTTGATGAAGAAGGAGATGCCTTGGGCATCCCCAAGCTTGCTTGTACCTCTTGGATATTTCTTGGGATGGCAGGGGGCATCCCCAAGCTTGATATTTTTTCCATTCTTTATTTTATTACATCATTTTTCTCTCACTACACTTGAAAACTTCCTTCATACAAAACTTTACACAATTCTTTATTGGCAACGTTTGTGGAATCAAAATAATAAATCCACTTGGGTCCATTTCTAACCTATATCAAACATCCATCAAAACATTATCTATTATTTCAACTCTTTCAAAAAGCTCTTTCTCTGAAAAGAACCCCAAAAGAAAGAGAACACGAGGCAAATGCAAATAGTGGCAGAAATCTGTCAAAACAGAACAGCAGGTAAAGATCGATTTTTTTAGAAAATCTTCTGTTGCTCAGATCGAAAAGTGCGAACATAATAAAAGTTAGATAATAACCCGGGGCATATGCTCATAAATTGGCAGCTTAAAATTACGTACTGACTGGGAGTACGAATTTTTACGGTAACAGCACAGAATCTGTTCCTAGAAAGCAACTTCCCCAAATCTTACTTTGTTCCTATTAGAGGCTAATTTTGGCATAAAAATGAAATAAAAATGATAATGAGAGTTTGTTACAGAGGCAACAACTTACAAGACTCAACAAAAAAATTATAGAAAATAAACATGGGTTGTCTCCAATAAGCGCTTTTCTTTAACGCCTTTCAGCTGGGCGCAAAAAGTCTTTGTATCAAGTATTATCAAGGAAAGAAGCATCAACATCATAAATGTTAGGAGTCTTTTCAACAAGGAATTTTATTTTATCCATATAAATTTTAGAAAACCCTCTGTCAACACTTTTGGGTTCACTATTTTCATCAAATGGGTTTTCAGGAACAATCTAATCAAAATTCGTTGAATCCCCTTCGGTGCCCCTCTTCGACTCCCCTTCGGTCTGTGGCTTCGGTACGGTAAAATATTGACTTCGGCTTTTGTTTCGTCCAATTCCGAGAATATTTCCTATACAACTTTTATGAAACCAAAAACAACAGAAAATAGGGAACTGGCACACTGTGGCATCTTGTCAATAGGTTAGTGCCGGAAAATGTATAAAAGTACAACGAAGCGTAAGTAAAACATAGTAGAATTGGTGTAAAACAAGCATGGAGCATCAAAAATTATAGATACTTTTGAGACGTATCAGAGCGCTTGGACCTCACGAGGGAGTTCCTGAGGCCCAAAAGAGAAGTGGTGGCGTGCCCAGTAAGGGTGGACCCGCCATCCACCCCGTTTTCTCCATCGACCGTACGTTCCGTCTGATTCCTTCGCCCACCGACTCCGTTTGACCTAAAAACCCCTATATATATGACCCCCAAGGTTTCTTAGAGGAGAGAGCCGCTGAAAGATAGAAACACCAAAATAGAGGCTGCAACAGGAAAATTAGAGGGGGGGACTCCACCTGAGCCACCACCGGAGGGATCTCCACCTTCTCCAACATCTTCAACATAAACACCATGATGAAGGGGTAGTAGTCCACCTCTGGATTATGGGTTTGTGGTAGTAACTTTATCTATCTCTATTGTTCTTCATAGATCTTAGTATCATATGAGCTCCCCAACATGATTATAATCATATATGTAATTCCTATGCGGTGTATCTCTTCTATGATATTGAGATATGAGATTGGAATCTATTATTTGTAAGATGTATTGATATATGCATATTAGGTACCCTGTTCTTAAGTGCTTGTTCTGATCCAACTTGTATGCAAGAACATGTGTGAGGAGATGTGTGTATTAGATGTAGTAGCATGGTTTTAACGATTGAATAGTGAAAACAAATTCACGATTTGTTATAACCTTTTCATTTGCTGCCTTGCTAGGGATAAAGTGAATGCATGTTCTATGTTTACCATGTGACAATAGTGATAATGTTGTTTGCTCAAGGTAGCATATTTATATTCAAACGTTATGTCGAAGTACTTAAAGCTATGATTTGTTAATTATCAATACAAAATTGCTTGGAGTTTTCCTCTTTCATGTGGAGTGTAAGAGAGATATATTGCATCATCTCTATGTTAGAACGTGATGCTGCATAGTTCAAATCTCATGGTCATAAAACAAATATATTCCCTCGTCTTGAAATGATGCAGTTTAAGTGATGGAATGCTTGACTAAATTTGTATTTAATCAAACCGAAATAGTATGTAATAAGAGATGTTGATATTTACATTCATAAAATGGATAGGATCTAAAACCTGATAGTGGAGAACCAATTTAATTACTACTGTCTCCAATATAATGTTTACCTCTGTCGTATCTAGATTACTTTTTTCATACAAGCTATCATTTGGATTCAATATATGTGAAAAGAATTTAACATGAATATTTTATTCAAATACTACGATTATTTAGTGAATGTTCATACCAACCTAATCATTGATTTTGTTTCATATAATGGTGTCCCTTTGTTTTATGGTAGGTTTATGAAATATTTTATCTGGATTAAATATATGCAAAAAGAATCGTAGGGGAGCATTGTATTTAGAACTTACAATTATTTGCTGAATTTTCATACCAACAAATACCAGTGAGTTCTTTTCATATAATCGTGTCCCTTTGTTTTTGTAGGTTTACCAAATCTTGACACGATGATTGTACACTTCCTTGAGTTTTAATACATACTACCTCCGTTCACTAGTATAAGATGTTAAAGCTTTTAGCAGATTCATTTATTTTTGGTATGTATCTAGTCTAATCTTAGTGTGTACATTCATTCATTATGATGTGTACATAGCTCACTTTAAATTGTCCAAAACGTCTTATATTTGTGAATAGAAAGAGCAAATCATAAGTTCTAGATCGAGTAAGCAACTAAGAAAACTTGCTTATGTAACCCTAATGATAATATATAAAGGATTCTCTATTGCTTGTTGTATTTTTTAGTCGAACTAATTTTTGTTAACATAAATCATGGTTAGTATTTTTATGATTTTAAAACACCTAACCCGTACGGTTTGCATGGGCTCATGCTTACTTAATCATAACTCTCTTTTATGGTATCCCAACGTTTCTTCATGAAAATACCATTGAACCATGAGGGATAGGAGCCTTATCAACTATCACCATTTGATCAATTGTGAAAGGCCTGACGAGGTCCTCCAATTTTTCCACGCTTTTGATCAATATTTCAAGATCAAAAGCCATATGAATGACCAAATTAAGTTGTTCCCATTCTCTGCTTAATTATAGCATGACCGTGCCACCACAACATCCATTTGATCATGATCAATAGCAGTATGAGCGCTAGAAATAGGATTTTCTTCTATATTTTCCAGTTATCAGTGCATGATTTTTTTTGTATTTTCTTCTCACATCCTCATCCATCTATGGTACACGTCTTCTTCCAATACTCATGTTTCACTATTAATAGATTTTAATTTTATATCTTAACTATTCTCCCGATATTAGTCTATGGCACGTATAACGGAAAATGCACTTTGGCTCGTAGGAGCATATGCTCCCATTATGTGAATCCATATTTTAATGTGTTAAAAAATTCTAAACTAAATTTTTACATGTAAATCTAGACATTTTATGTTGGTACACAAGTTTTCAAAAGAATTTTTTTTTTCTGTGGCTCATGTAAAAAAGACAAATTTTGGTGCTGTAACACGACTACGTACATGACATTTTTTTTTCTCTTTTTTGTACACACCACACAAAAATGTTGTTTTTCCACGAAAACTTGTGAACGAATATAGGATGTCACGATGTATACCAAAAAATTTATGTCAGATTTTTTTGACATTTTTAAAATTGTTTTATTATTATTTTCTATAATGGGTGCATATGCACGCGTGTGCCAAAACGCCACCTCCACGTATAACATTCTTTCTTCATCTAGCCCATCAAGAAAGAGAATGACCTTATTAGACTTGGAAATAATAAGCAACTTGATTTTTGACAGGCCCATTTTCACTTTTTTTCAGCCCAAATCTAAGGGCCTTTTAAACTTAGCCGATGTTGCAAAACTGGTAATGGGATTTATTCGGCCTATCCCAAACTTCCTTGACACATTCAAAAAAATCCAGGTTGTTGTACCCATAAGTTCTCAAATCTGAAAAGTTGTGCTTTAGTAATAATAATATCTATACAGATCACACAAGGCACATGATCAAAGATGGTGTCTAGACATTGTTCAAAGAAATGTATTAGGATGTGTGACAATATTGTTGGTGCCACATATCTATCTTCTAATCCGGTCTTCCACGCTTGAATGAAGTATATTAAGATTGATTATCATTTTGTGAGGGAAAGAGTCTCATATAAGATATTACACATCAAATTTATCTCCTCTAGAGATCAACTTACGGACATCTCCACTAAACCATTTACGTTGCCACAATTCGAGGCATGTCGCCTAAATCTTAGTAGGCTTGACACAGTTAAGAAACTCGTGGTTTGTTAGACATATTGTATATTATGTAGATTGTAATGTAGCTGCTAGTATCTTATCCAAATTGGAACTATCTCGTATATATGCAATTCTCTGACTATATACATGAGATGGCACACTATCTAGCGTCGAGCAATCCCCCCAATCTGCCGCACATATCTAGGTTTAGGTTTTACATCGTGGATGGCAACCACAACCTTCCCAAATCGAACTTCTCCAATGAATTTTATAGAAACTAGGATAGTGGCCCTCGCAAATGTAACATCCCAAAATCCATGCATTTTCAAATTTATGCATTGCATCATTGCACCATACCAAAGTTTCAGTTTTAAAAGAGTTTTAATTCTTTTCATGCATAAAATCAATTTCTATACTAAGTTTTGCTAATAGTCTATTAGTTCAAATGTATAAACTATATAGGTCTGTGTGTCTTGTTGAACTGAAACGGTGCTCCATAATGTCCAAATACTGTACTAGATTTTTACAAAAAAAATCGTAATTTATTTGCGTTAGTTCAGAGACTTAAAGCTAAATCAGTTTTTAGAATAGAAGAGAAAAGGAAAAAAAAAAATCACCGGCCAGACCACCTCCAACGAGTCAGCCAGCCTGGCAGCATGCATGCATGCTCGCGTGCGTGAGCACGGCAGCGTGCCGTACGGCCGTTCTGGCCAGCGCGGGCACATGCCGGACAAAGCCGCGTCCACCAGCGTTCCTTTGCTTTATTTTTCTTTCCTTTTTCTTTCTGATGCAAGGGACCCACAGCCGTCACCAACCTCCAGCGGGAGACCACCTTGCGTGCTAAGAGCTCACCCCTTAAACGTTCAAATCCTCAAAGCAGTTTAAGAGTTGAGAATGGGCATTTTTTAGCACTTTTGAAGGGTGAAAAACAGGAGCAAAGACTACAACCCTCAAACCATTAAAAGTGAGGATTAAGGGCAAAGAATAGAACCCTCAAACCCTTAAAAACATTCGTGATATATCACAATTGTTCATAGGTAGACACTGACATTGACACTAGGTAGACACTGACATTGATAGTAGGTAGATAGTTCATCGGTAGACACTGACACCATCTAGGGTTTATCCCAGAAGTCCTTATCGAAATCGGAGTTGTCGCCATCCTCCGCGGCCTTTGGCGGCTTCCTCCGCGGCATCCTCGGCCTCCATCTCCGCGACCATCTTGTCGTACCAATCGGGATCCTCCGCGGCCTTCTTGGCGGCTTCGTCCGCGGCATCCTCGGCCTCCATCTCCGTGATCAGCTTATCGATCCAATCGGGATCATCGTCGTCAGAGCTATCGTACAAGAGCTGGTCTCGCTTGCTGTCGGCCATGGCGGCAGTGGCGGCGGACACTGAAGCTCACTTGGATCCGCGCTGGGCAGGTGGATGCTGGCTGGAGGACCTGTCTTTCTCCCTCGGCTGCGGCGAGTGGAGTTTGCAGTTCCTCAACCTGGCGATGGCCTCGGGGTTCGGCCCCGGCCGATGCGCCACAAAGTCATAGGCTTCGCCGCCGGCGAGCCTTTTTGGAGGTCCACAAAGCTGCAGGACAGCGAGGGGGCCGCGCCAGGTTTGGGTTTGGAGGTTCTTCGCCGTCCCTTCTTCCGGTGGTTGCTCCGGCGACTTCGGAGACGGGCAGCGAGCGATGGTTGCTGCACAAAGGATCCCAGGGACCGCTTTGTAATTTCGTTCTCTTTCGGGTTTCTTTGTGTAAATGTGTGTGGACAGCTGGGTTTCTAGTGTCTTCTCTTGTACGCGTACGTGTCCTGTACGATCTGTTATGAATGAAATGGCACACGTATTGGCTCTCAAAAAAAAAAACTACGATAGTGGGAGGCGGCGCCGAGGATGAAGACGATCGAGAGGCGGCCGCCGCAGCTCGCTTCACCGCCAGTTGCGCGTAGAAATCGAGCTCCTCTGCAACGTGCTGCGGATGCGCCGCACGGAAGGCGGCCATTTCCGCCTCATCGCGGTTCCGGATGGACATCCGCATGTATTCCCGGCAGGCAGCGCGCTCCTCGGCGCGGTTAACGACGCTGAATGGCGGCGCCACGAACTCGGCCGCCACGAGGTTGTCGACGTCGAAGAAGTTCCGCGGCCCGGCGCCGCCGTCGTAGCGCCACACCATGACGTCGTACGCGCGGGCGGCGAGTTCGGCCGAGTCGAATGTCCCGAGCCAAAACCGCTCGCCACCGCGCGTGATCTCGGCGGCGAAACGGCCGGAGAGGCGGAGCTGCACGCCGTGGTAGCCGGTGGACGAGCGCGGCAGGGCGCGGCGCGGCGGCATCTCCACCGCAGCGAAGGCGGGGCGGCGCGGCGCGGCTCGGGGAGCGATCGGCGGCAGGGGTCGGTGGCGAGGCGGGGTGGCGCGGCTCGGGAGGTGCGGGAGGCGGCGGCTGGCTCAGGGAGGTGCGGGAGGCGGCGGCTGGCAGGGGCGGCGGGTGGCTGGGTGGCGCGGATCCGGGGGCGGGGGAGCTTGCGGCAGCAACAGGGGTCGAGGGGAGGCGAGCGGCGGCCGGAATCGCGGCGGGAAGCGGGCGGCGGCGCGGAGGCGGGATGTTGGGAGGGGAAATTTCCCTCCCGCGCGACGAGGAAGAGGAGTGCGGGTTGGGGGCTGTTTGCCCTCCCCAACCCCTACTTCTACATGTTGAAAATGGGTTTGAGGGTTGGGCCTTTAAATTTTTTTGAGGGTTCGAGGGTTTAGGGGTTCTAGTCTACGCGTTTTTTCTCTCACAAACTGTAAAAAGCAGTTATTTTTGAGGGTTTGAGGGTTTAAGGGCTCTACTAGTGATGCTCTAAGAACTCAAAAACATCCCGATTTCTCTGCCGATTTCGCTCAGATTTCTGGCCATTTTTCCACGAAACTTCGTCTATAAATACTCCATATTTCCCTCAATATTTTGACACCAAAAGCCCTAATTTTTCCACCGCAAGGCTGCGAAAATTTCTTGCCGGAGTTCCAATCTGCAACCATCATTATTGGAGCTCGAAGGTTGCTGTCACCGACGATCTGACCACCTCTGCCCCTCCTTATTGTTATAAGTTCTTCCCCTTATAGTTTAACGTCGTCCTAAACTTTTTCCCCCATATTTAGAGCACGTGAACGCCCGTTATTCCTCGCCGGAGCTTCGCCGGAGACCGACGCCTCCATCCAATCTTCACGACTATTTCGGGAAGGAGGAGACGACACCAAGGAACCTTCGTGACCGCCTGGAGGAGCTGAAGACCATCGTCAACTTCGCCGACTCGGAAGACCACCGAAACCGCCGCCACCGTCGACCATCTGCCCCACATCACCACCGGCGCCGGTCGCCATCCATTGATTCCGGTGAGCTCCCAGATTCAATCTGGACTACACGTTTTCGCTTTAATCCGACGACCCACAAGCGTGATCCGCGTGAAGGGGTATCGGCGAATCAGATCGCGTCACGTGGCCGAGTCCTTTTAATAAAAAAATTCGAATTTCCGTTTTTCCGAATCTTCTAGCATCTGAATCTTGTAAAATTCGTAGAAAAATAACTACATGTCAGTTTTTCGTAAACAAAATATGCACGGATTCAGAAAAGTATTTAGAATATTAATATGCAATAAAATTTAAAGTTTACTATAAACTAATTTTCGTGAATATCAATTACTCTAATGGAGTATTTTTAACGTAACTTTAGTTCTACAAATCTGATTAAGTTGATTCTTGTTGCATCGGTTTTCAAATTTAAATACCCATGCAGAGAACCAGAACCCAAATTTATTTAAGAGTTATTCGTAATAAATTGTCCAGATTTCGGAATATGTCATTAACATGCTATATTTTGCAAACTAAAATAGTTTTATGCATAGAAATATTTGGTGCATGCATCATATGTTACTCTAAATAACCAGAAGGGTAAAGTGTTAACTTGTTAGGATTATGAAATATCATATATGCATATATTGTTTGCATTGCTCTGGTTATTGAATATGTAATTATTTGCTTGCGTTAGATTGCCCGGAGGACAACGATTGCGACTGCAACGGATTGTCTGAATAACACCCAAGGCAAGTGTCACACACCGTCCCAGTATTTTTTTCTATGCACATTGTAGTTATTTTTAGTAGCTATGTAGGTCTAGGGTTTTTTCAAATATATATTGCTATGCTAAGAAATCTATTTAGGATAGCCATGCCTTGTTCTTTGTCGCCATCGTACTGTAGTATGATTAGCATTGCTATTGTAGATGCGTGGTTGGGATTTCATGATGTGATATGTGGTATTGTGAAAGTGTGGTTTTATGTAATAAAACAACCTAAGGTAAATGAATCATCTGGGTGGAAGTGGTTTGCTTGGTTTATGTTGAGTGGTTACACCAGAGTCATGTCTATGGCGGTCGTGTGTATCACACTTGTGGTTGGCCACCCAGAAACTAAGAGATTTGACAGGTTTCTATTTTAGTAGTTTCCAGTACAACCACATGTCATATGGGCTCTGTCTTGACTAATTAAGTTATAGGACCATGGCCATTCGTGTATCAGCAGGTAGTGAATTGTAGGTTGGGTATAATCCGAAGCGTGGTTCATGGTTCTATTTCCCAAAGGTCTCGTCTTAGCTTTCACCCGACCATTTGAGCAAATTGAGCATCATGGTAAAAGGGGATGGCTAGGTCATGTGGGCAAAGTGTACATCCTCTCGAGAGTTTCAAACTAAGTACTTAGCCGTGTCCCCCGGTTATGAACATTATGAGCAACTAGAGTCTGAAACTGTTTGGATGATCTCATCATTCTAATTTCTTAATTAAAATTTGATGGGTAACATGGGTTGGCAGTGTGATGATATTTAATGGGAGCACCTGGTGGATTCCAGTGTGTGCAACAATGATGTTTTTGAGAATTTTAAAAGTGTATTGAAAGTAGGAGAAACAAATATTGCTTTTCGCAAAAGAGCCTGAAATCCACCTGCCAAATGAGCACGTAGTTGATAGGCGCCATTTATATATCCACCAAAAGTGACATTTACCAATACAATTTCAAATGTATTGACCCTGCGTGGCTGCAACGTTTTATGTTGTAATTTACTCGTAAGGTATCGATATTAGGTCGCGAGTTTCCACTCAACATGTTCGCCTGTGGCGTGATGGAGCTTCTTGAATTTATTTGCTTTCCGCTTTGAACTCTTTTATTTGAGGTAGCCATGAGCTATGCATGTTGTAATAAATATATTCTGGATCATACGTTGTAATAAATGACGCATTTGCTACTTTGTTTATTCATCGAACTGTGTGTGCTAACGAGTCGATCCAGGGACTAGCACATTATGCACAGAGATCCAGTCCTTACCGGGTTGAATCGCTTCAGCAAATGCGAGGGCAACATCTTAAGCCTCGCCGAGTCTGTATGATGGAGATATTAGGGTAGGGAGCATCATATTTAGTACCTAGAATTTAGTTGAGTAAAAATGTTATGATTTTTTGAGAAAACAACAAATATTTAATTACAGAATGTAAACATAGAATATTTTTCTTTTCTTGATATTGGACCATCTAAACAGAGAGAGTTTTAATAAAATCAGCAAAAAATATTTTATCCAAAGATGTAAATAGAAAATAATTTTCTTTTATTGATAATAGATGATCTACACAGTGAGAGTTTATGTATAATCTTGTCTAGAATTTATTCCTCCTATTTGTTCAGCCGGTTTAAGATATAGAGCTATGAGGGTGCTAGCTAGTGAAATGCGTCCATCAATTAAAAAATGGCGATGATTACCTTGCCATGCATCTCAAGTTTCAACATAACTTATTCTCCTCATCCTAGTTTTATTCGTGAGTAGCCCGATAAAACGTAAAATGTCGGACGACGATAAGGTAAAGTCCAAGAGTGTGCAGTTATTTTCTGAATTGCCCGTACATGATAGCATCTAGCTACGCCCTCTGATCCATAATAAATATCAAAGTTTTAGTTTATTTTAAACTAAAACCTTGACACTTATTGTAGATTGGACGGAGTAGTTTTTTTTTGTTAATTCTACCACATTCTATCTAAGCTATATATCATACACTTTTCAAGTTCAAAAAAAGGTAGTGCACTTTTTTTACAATAGCTAGCGGTACAAACATATTTCTAGAGCCCATCAATTAAAATAAGTAGCAATCGATGATGACCTTCCGTGTATCTTAACATAACATATTTCTCTCATCCTAGTTTTGTTTCTGAGCAGCCAGATAAAATGTAAAATGTCGGACGGTGGCAAGGGGAAGCTGGGAGTGTGGGTGATGTAGCCCCGCTCACCGACGTCGCTACACCAAGACCAACAAGTCCCCCAAGTGGACCAATGACGCGAGCCCGAGTTAAAGCTCTACATGATGAGGTGAATTCGCTCCTCTCCACGTATGCTTTTGATACCCCTTTGGATGGCTTGCTACTTCATGCCAATACCTTATGTTCAATCAGGTACATCGACCAAGACGCAAGCCATGGAGACCAAGCCAATGGAGAGAGAGCTGAAAATGATGAAGATGGAGCTACAGCGCCCAGACCGGAACTTCCGCCCTCCAGGACCGGAACTTCCGGCCAGATGCTCTCAAGATGCCTTCCAGCGCCCAGGAAACAGGGTCCAGCCGGAACTTCCGCCCCAGAGGACCGGAACTTCCGCCCACCAGAACTTCCGCCCAAGTTCCACCCAAGTTCGGAAAGTCGGCGAAAACCATACTGGATGTTACTGCGGGACAATGGCGCAATTCCGGAACAAGGCCGGAACTTGGCCGAAACTTCCGCCCTGACCGGAACTTCCGCCCCTCCAGACCGGAACTTCCGCCCCTGACCGGAACTTCCGCCCAAGTTGACCGGAACTTCCGCCCCATCGAACTTCAGCACAACAACCCTTTTCAGCGTGAAACTTACCTCTTCGCCCCCACCTATAAATAGCCTTGTTGGCTCAGATCTGAGATTAGACTTGATGTAAGAGAAAACTTGAGCTATGCTCCTTCCCGCGGGAAACCCTTCTAGATCTACGAATCTACGAAGTTATCTACTCTTCTAGGCGATTGATCTCTTCCATTCTAGGAATTCTAGTGTTTTGGATCTTTTGCTTTTGCAATTCTATCTATTTGTACTCTTTTCCTCTTTGGAACTCTATCGATTGCTATTGCCAACCTTTTGTGAGGGATTCTACTCCTTGTGGGTCTTTTTCTTGCAATTCCGTTGGGTTGGTGTATCGGGCCAACGAAGAACAACCGGTTGTGTGTGTGTGTGTTGCGTTTGTATCTTCGATCCACCCCGCCATCCACCCACGTTCTTCGTGTTCATCCACCTCCCCCACGAATCCCATCCAAATCCGTGAAGATCGGGCACATCCAAGGACTTAGTCCTCATCATATGGTATCAGCAGCTCTTTGGTTGCCACGGATTTGACCCCCACATCCCCCAATTCCACCAATTTCGCCCAAAAAAAATTCCAAATTTTTTTCCCAAAAAATAGCCCCAAATTGGCCTTGGATCGATCTCTCGATTTGTTGAGTTATTTGTGGTTTTGCTCCAATAGAAACTTGTCTTTGGTGTTGATCTGCAATTCCCCCACCTTCCCACAGCTTCTAGTGCCAAATTTTCCTCGAATTCGAAGGATTTCGGCCCGGATTTCCGCCCAAATCGACGAACAGCCCGCAGATCTGATTGCGACCGGAAGTTCCGCCTCGGAGGACCGGAAGTTCCACCCGGGGACCGGAAGTTCCGCCCCTTAGGACCGGAAGTTCCGCCTAGCCGAAATTTTGACAGCAACCTTCGTTTTCCATTTTGGTACTAACCCCCTTGTGTTTGGACTTCGGTTTGAGTGCCATTTCAGCTACCACAAAGCTTCCGCAACATCGACAACGACGACGGCACCCCGAAGATCCAAGCGGTTCATTTGACACCTCCACCATAGCAAGTTCAAGATCGTCGGCCACCATCATCAAGTGGTATAACTTGCTCCTAACTTGTAGCCCTAGCCTCTTTTGCGTACCTTTCCTATCGAGAGTGGCTTTCTAGTGTTGCGAAGCATTGCGCAAGCGTCCCGACCGTGAGGGTGTGCGTGTGTTGAGCAAAGCTACGAAGCAAGCTCGTGTGAAAAGATAAGCAAAAGAAGTGTGACATACTTACATAGATAGTAGTATCCTTACATAGTGAGAAAAAGAAAGAAAAATACAAAAAGAAAAAGAAAAAGTGTGTGAGTGACACCTATACACAAAAGAGTCCAAAGCTTTTAAGCAAAAGAGAGAAAAGAGAAGAGAGGCGTCTTGCGCAAATCTTGTTGCTTCTCAATTTTGCAACCAAGCCACGGTCTCTCTTGCGTTAGCGTGACACCGAGCTAGTAGTCTTCGTTAGGACCATTTTGTTCTTGCTCATTTTCCAAGTCGCGCTAACCCCATTTTGTCCCACGCGTGTGTTCCTCATTGTGTATGCCTTTTGTGATCACCGCTTTTGACTTGTGACTTTTGGATCTTACCCACTTTTGACAATAGACTTTTCGTTTGGTTCTTCCATTTGGCTTTCCACATCCGTACCTAACACCATATAGAGTTTTGTTTTTGTGTGTGTAACCGGTTGTTCCTCACCTTGATACACCTTTCCAATTTTGTTGTGAGTCTTTGACTTACTTGTGAGCTTTCCTCTAACCCCACAACATAGTTCTTGTTTTAGTTGTAACCATGTCTAGTGGAGAGGGGAACCAACTACCGATGACACGGCACCAACATTGGATCGCTACTCAAGCCGTCAACAAGAGTATCCATGACCTCACGGCAAGGATCGATGAGACCGTTGCACGCTATGAAGAACGAGCTCAAGTGCAAAGACGGGACCTCAATGTCCAAGTGCAAGACATCCATGACAAGCTTGATGCTCAAGCCCATGATATGAGGGCCACACTTGCTACTCAAGGTCAACAAAACATGGCGAGCATGAGAAGGAAAGAAGAAAGGATGGCACACCTTGAGCAAGCTATTGCCAACATCGCCAACAACCGAAGCCAACACTCAAGGTCTTCGCGCTCTCATAGTTCAAGACACCGAGCTTCATCCTCGTCTTACCATGCTTCTAATGAAGACCCACACCACCATAATGTGGATGCTCAAGT
The DNA here is from genome assembly GCF_019359855.2 of Lolium perenne. Classification (NCBI taxonomy): domain Eukaryota; kingdom Viridiplantae; phylum Streptophyta; class Magnoliopsida; order Poales; family Poaceae; genus Lolium; species Lolium perenne. Next base: position 362,745,680 of record NC_067247.2, on the reverse strand, counting down.
ACTTCAACAACAAGCTCAAGATGTGGAGCAAGCACGTGCTCAACTTGAACAAGAGAGACTACAACAAGAAAATCGCCAAGCTCAATTCGAAGAGGAACAACATCGTCTACGTCATGATCAAGCTCTCCTTCATGCACGTGAGCAAGAATGTCTTCGCCATGAGCAAGAGGCACGTCAACAACAAGGGCAACCGCGCCCATCTCAAGTGGCTAATGCTCAAAGGAACCCACCTCCTGACGTCGACCAAGAAGTGAACCAAGAACGCCAAATCATCAATATTGATGCTCCGCAAGATGATGGCGCAAGAAGGAACAGTAGGGACAATAGAAGACACAACCCTCACAATTATCGAGCTCATCAAGCACTTCATGCTCACCAAGGTGAAGCAAGGAACCAAAATGAAGAAGACGCCTCAAGTGAAGCTAGTGTCATGCCACACCCCCGGCAACCTCATGGAAGGCGTCCTCCTCTTCCAAACCGCCGCCATTGAAATGAGGATCCACCTCAACAACCTCAACAACCTCGCAACCACAATGAGGATGAAGATGAAGAAAGACCACCTCCTAGACGCAATGACCGCAATGAAGAGGAAATCTTTGGGAAACTCAAATTCACCATGCCCAAATTCCACGGAGAAGAAGACCCCGATGCATACCTCTCTTGGGTTCTCAAGGTTGACAAGATTTTCCGCATACACAACTTCTCCGAAGCAAAGAAAGTGGCTACGGCGTCACTTGAGTTTGAAGGATATGCAAATGTTTGGTGGGAAGAAGTGAACAAGAAGCGTGACAAGGAAGATCTAGAACCCATTGACACATGGGAAGAGATGCAAGAAGTCATGCACAAACGCTTTGTGCCCAACCACCATAAGCGCGACCTCTTCAACAAGCTTACTCAACTCAAGCAAAGCTTCAAGTCCGTTGAGGAGTACTACAAGGAGATGCACATGACCATGATGAGTGCCAATGTGGATGAGCGAGAAGAGCAAACAATGGCAAGATTCTTGAATGGATTGAACATTCCCGTCAAGAGGATAGTGGAGTTCTTACCTTACACCAACATGGTTGAATTGCTTCATCAAGCAACAAGAGCCGAGCGCCAAGTGCGAGAAGACTTAGCAAGTGAAAAAAACAAAGTCCTTCTTCGCCGCAAGAAATGCAACAACAACCTCCTCAAGCATCAAGAACACAAGTGCTATTGCTCCCAAGGATCCTCCTAAGCAAACGAAGAGTGCCTTCAAGACAACAAGCTTCAAGCCGGATCAACCAACTATGTCCTCCAAAGCTTCCACGGGATCTAGTAACATCACTTGCTTCAAGTGTGGAGCTCAAGGACATAAATCCTTTGAATGCAAGAACACAAGAGTTATGATAACTCGAGATGATGGAGATGTGGAGTACTTGAGTGAAGGAGAATATGAAGCCTTGGTACAAGCCGCAACCAATCATGAAGATGATGACTTGGAAGACCAAGAGCAAGTCCTATGTGTGCGTGATGCAAGCCCGTCCCTTGTGGTGACCAAAGTGTTGACAACCCATGCACTTCCTAATGAAGATCAAAGGTGCAACATCTTCCAAACAAGAGCCGGAATCAATGGCAAGTCAATAAAGATTATCATCGATGGAGGGAGTTGCCACAATCTTGCAAGCACCGAACTATGCTCCAAGCTCAACCTCACACTCCGGAAGCACCCCCACCCTTACCATGTGCAATGGCTAAGTGACAATGGAAATGTCAAGATACAACACACCGTCTCCGTATCCTTCAAGATTGGCACCTATGAAGACACCGTTGAGTGTGATGTCATACCCATGACGGTGTGCCACATGCTACTTGGTCGCCCTTGGCAATATGACAAAAGAGCAAGCCATGATGGCTACACAAATGCCTATAGCTTCAAGGTCGGCGACAAGACATTCATCCTACGCCCGATGACTCCTAGCCAAGTAATTGTGGACAATGCAAAGGCTTTAGCGAGGGCTAAGGAAGCTACCATCACTAGTGAGATGAGTGGTGAGAGAGTGACCCACCAAAAGGAAAGTGAGCGCCACAAGCCATATATGAGTGAGATGAAGAGTGTCCTCATAGCTACCAAGAGTGAGATGAGAGAATTGCACCACAACCCATCCACCATATTGCACTATGTGCTCATTTGCAAGGGGCCATCTTCGGAGACTAACAACTTAACAACACTTCCTTCGTCTTTGTTGTCTCTTTTGAAGGAGTTCCAAGATGTCTTCCCCAACGAGCTTCCTCATGGACTACCACCGCTTCGAGGGATTGAGCACCGCATCGACCTCATACCCGGCGCTCCTCTACCAAACCGCGCCGCCTACCGCACCAACCCCGAAGACACAAAGGAGATCCAACGACAAATACAAGACCTCCTCGAAAAAGGGTATGTTCATGAAAGCTTAAGCCCTTGTGCGGTTCCCGTGATTCTTGTTCCTAAACCGGATGAGACGCAACGAATGTGTATGGATTGTCGCCCCATCAATGCCATTACCATTCGATATCGCCATCCCATTCCGCGTTTAGATGACATGCTTGATGAATTGAGCGGTGCCACGATTTTCTCTAAGATTGATTTGCGTAGTGGCTACCACCAAATCCGCATGGAAATAGGTGATGAATGGAAGACGACATTCAAGACCAAACTTGGTCTCTATGAATGGCTTGTCATGCCATTTGGTCTTTCAAATGCTCCATCTACTTTCATGCAACTCATGAATCACATCTTGCGACCTCTCATTGGCAAGAGTGTGGTTGTCTATTTCGATGATATTCTCATTTATAGCAAAAACCTCGAGGACCATGTGCAACATGTGAGAGAGGTCTTGTGCATCTTGCGTCATGAAAAGCTTTATGCTAACCTCCCCAAGTGCACCTTTGCTCAAAACAAGTTGGTTTTCCTTGGCTTTGTGGTTTCCGCTAATGGGATTGAAGTTGATTCTTCCAAGGTGGAGGCCATACACAATTGGCCTACCCCTACAAACGTTGGTCAAGTCCGAAGTTTCCATGGACTTGCCGGGTTTTACCGCCGCTTTGTGAAAGATTTTAGCACCATTGCTTGCCCTTTGAATGAGCTTACCAAGAAGAATGTTCCGTTTGTTTGGGGCAAGGCCCAACAAAAAGCTTTTGATGAGTTGAAAAAGAGACTTACCGACGCACCACTCCTTGTTCTTCCAAACTTTTCCAAAACTTTTGAGATTGAGTGCGATGCAAGTGGACTCGGTATTGGTGGAGTGCTTATGCAAGATGGAAAACCCGTGGCATACTATAGCGAGAAGTTGGATGGCGCACGCCTCAACTATCCTATATATGACAAGGAACTTTATGCTTTGGTTCGTGTTCTTGAAGTTTGGCAACACTTTCTTTGGCCAAAAGAGTTTATTATCCACTCCGACCATGAGTCCTTGAAATATTTGAAGAGTCAACACAATTTGAACAAAAGACATGCAAAGTGGGTTGAGTTCATTGAGTCATTTCCATATGTAATCAAATACAAGAAGGGCAAGGACAATGTTGTGGCGGATGCTCTTTCCCGCAAACTCACCCTCTTACTCATTCGTTTGGATATTAGTGTTTTGGGTCTTGATGAAATCAAAGATTTATATGCTTCCGATCCTTTCTTTGACCCAATCTTTGCAAAGTGTTCTAGTGACAAGGGCATCGATGATTTCTATTTGCACCAAGGATTCTTGTTCAAGGGCAACAAACTTTGTATTCCCATGTCTTCGCTTCGCCTTTTGCTCTTACAAGAATCGCATGGTGGTGGTCTTATGGGACACTTTGGACGAGAAAAGACATATGCCATGCTCTCCACTCACTATTATTGGCCAAGAATGAAGCGCGATGTGGAGCGCCTTTGCCGACGGTGTACAACATGCTTACAAGCTAAGTCAACTTCCAACCCCTATGGTCTTTATACACCATTGCCTATTCCATATGCACCATGGACCGATATTAGCATGGATTTCGTTCTAGGATTGCCTCGCACTAAGCATGGTCATGATTCCATATTTGTGGTAGTGGATAGATTCTCTAAGATGGCTCATTTCATACCTTGTCACAAGAGCGATGATGCTTCACACATTGCTTCATTGTTTTTCAGGGAAATTGTCCGCCTATATGGAGTACCGCAAAGTATTGTGTCGGATCGAGATGTCAAGTTCATGAGTTATCTTTGGAAGTCGCTCATGGCAAAGTTTGGCGTGAAGCTCTTGTTCTCATCGTCATCGCACCCGCAAACGGACGGCCAAACGGAAGTGGTCAATCGAAGCCTCTCCACTCTTCTACGCATCCTCGTGAAGAAGAACTTGAAGTCATGGGAGGAGTGCCTTCCTCACGCGGAGTTCGCCTACAACCGCACCAAGCACAAGACAACATCAAGGAGCCCCTTCATGGTAGTCTACGGCTTCGAACCTTACACGGCACTCGACATACTTCCGCTTCCCCTTCATGAGCGGACCAACATGGACTTCGACAAGCGCACCGCCGCCGTAAAGAAGCTACATGAAGAAACAAGAGCGACCATACAAGAACATGTGCTTCGTCAAGCAAACCGCATCAACGCCAAGAAGAAGGAAAGAATATTCCAAGAAGGAGACCTCGTTTGGATCCACCTCCGGAAGGAAAGGTTCCCTCATGAGCGCAACTCCAAGCTCAAGCCAAGAGGAGATGGCCCCTTCCAGGTCCTCAAACACATCAACAACAACGCTTACGTCATCGACATCCCGACATCCAAGTACTTGGTGAGCAACACGTTCAACGTCTCGGACTTGTCACCCTATCATGGAGATGAGGAGATGCAAGAGTCGAGGTCGACTCTTTCCCAAGGGGGGGAGATGATGTAGCCCCGCTCACCGACGTCGCTACACCAAGACCAACAAGTCCCCCAAGTGGACCAATGACGCGAGCCCGAGTTAAAGCTCTACATGATGAGGTGAATTCGCTCCTCTCCACGTATGCTTTTGATACCCCTTTGGATGGCTTGCTACTTCATGCCAATACCCTATGTTCAATCAGGTACATCGACCAAGACGCAAGCCATGGAGACCAAGCCAATGGAGAGAGAGCTGGAAATGATGAAGATGGAGCTACAGCGCCCAGACCGGAACTTCCGCCCTCCAGGACCGGAACTTCCGGCCAGATGCTTGATACGCGTACAACACGCGTCCGTTGGGAACCCCAAGAGGAAGGTGTGATGCGTACAGCGGCAAGTTTTCCCTCAGTATGAAACCAAGGTTTATCGAACCAGTAGGAGCCAAGAAGCACGTTGAAGGTTGATGGCGGCGGGATGTAGTGCGGCGCAACACCAGGGATTCCGGCGCCAACGTGGAACCTGCACAACACAACCAAAGTACTTTGCCCCAACGAAACAACGAGGTTGTCAATCTCACCGGCTTGCTGTAACAAAGGATTAGATGTATAGTGTGGATGATGATTGTTTGCAGAAAACAGTAGAACAGTATTGCAGTAGATTGTATTTCAGTATAGAGAATTGGACCGGGGTCCACAGTTCACTAGAGGTGTCTCTCCCATAAGATAAACAACATGTTGGGTGAACAAATTACAGTTGGGCAATTGACAAATAAAGAGGGCATGACCATGCACATACATATTATGATGAGTATTGTGAGATTTAATTGGGCATTACGACAAAGTACATAGACCGCTATCCAGCATGCATCTATGCCTAAAAAGTAAACCTTCAGGTTATCATCCGACCCCCCTCCAGTATTAAGTTGCTAACAACAGACAATTGCATTAAGTATTGCGCGTAATGTAATCAGTAACTACAACCTTGAACATAGCACCAATGTTTTATCCCTAGTGGCAACAGCACATCCATAATCTTAGAGATTTCTGTCACTTCCCCAGATTCACGGAGACATGAACCCACTATCGAGCATAAATACTCCCTCTTGGAGTTACAAGCATCTACTTGGCCAGAGCATCTACTAGTAACGGAGAGCATGCAAGATCAGAAACAACACATAGACATAACTTTGATAATCAACATAACAAGTATTCTCTATTCATCGGATCCCAACAAACGCAACATATAGAATTACAGATAGATGATCTTGATCATGTTAGGCAGCTCACAAGATCCGACAATGAAGCACAATGGGGAGAAGACAACCATCTAGCTACTGCTATGGACCCATAGTCCAGGGGTAGACTACTCACACATCACTCCGGAGGCGACCATGGCGGCGTAGAGTCCTCCGGGAGATGAATCCCCTCTCCGGCAGGGTGCCGGAGGCGATCTCCTGAATCCCCCGAGATGGGATTGGCGGCGGCGGCGTCTCTGGAAGGTTTTCCGTATCGTGGCTCTCGATCTTGGGGTTTCACGACGGAGGCTTTAAGTAGGCGGAAGGGCAGGTCAGGAGGCGGCACGAGGGGCCCACACCACAGGGCCGCGCGGCCAAGGGGGGGCCGCGCCGCCCTAGGGTGTGGCCACCTCGTGGCCCCACTTCGTCTCCTCTTCGGTCTTCTGGAAGCTTCGTGGCAAAATAGGACCCTGGGCGTTGATTTCGTCCAATTCCGAGAATATTTCGTTACTAGGATTTCTGAAACCAAAAACAGCAGAAACAGAACGGCACTTCGGCATCTTGTTAATAGGTTAGTTCCAGAAAATGCACGAATATGACATAAAGTGTGCATAAAACATGTAGATAACATCAATAATGTGGCATGGAACATAAGAAATTATCGATACGTCGGAGACGTATCAGCATCCCCAAGCTTAGTTCTTCTCGTCCCGAGTAGGTAAAACGATAACACAGATAATTTCTGGAGTGACATGCCATCATAACCTTGATCATACTATTTGTAAAGCATATGTAGTGAATGCAGCGATCAAAACAATATATATGACATGAGTAAACAAGTGAATCATATAGCAAAGACTTTTCATGAATAGTACTTCAAGACAAGCATCAATAAGTCTTGCATAAGAGTTAACTCATAAAGCAATAAATCAAAGTAAAGGTATTGAAGCAACACAAAGGAAGATTAAGTTTCAGCGGTTGCTTTCAACTTGTAACATGTATATCTCATGGATATTGTCAACATAGAGTAATATAATAAGTGCAATATGCAAGTATGTAGGAATCAATGCACAGTTCACACAAGTGTTTGCTTCTTGAGGTGGAGAGAAATAGGTGAACTGACTCAACAATGAAAGTAAAAGAATGGTCCTCCATAGAGGAAAAGCATCGATTGCTATATTTGTGCTAGAGCTTTGATTTTGAAAACATGAAACAATTTTGTCAACGGTAGTAATAAAGCATATGTATCATGTAAATTATATCTTACAAGTTGCAAGCCTCATGCATAGTATACTAATAGTGCCCGCACCTTGTCCTAATTAGCTTGGACTACCGGATCATCACAATGCACATGTTTTAACCAAGTGTCACAAAGGGGTACCTCTATGCCGCTTTGTACAAAGGTCTAAGGAGAAAGCTCGCATTGGATTTCTCGCTATTGATTATTCTCAACTTAGACATCCATACCGGGACAACATAGACAACAGATAATGGACTCCTCTTTTATGCATAAGCATGTAACAACAATTAATAATTTTCTCATATGAGATTGAGGATATATGTCCAAAACTGAAACTTCCACCATGGATCAAGGCTTTAGTTAGCGGCCCAATGTTCTTCTCTAACAATATGCATGCTTAACCATAAGGTGGTAGATCTCTCTTACTTCAGACAAGACGAACATGCATAGCAACTCACATGAAATTCAACAAAGAGTAGTTGATGGCGTCCCCAGTGAACATGGTTATCGCACAACAAGCAACTTAATAAGAGATAAAGTGCATAAGTACATATTCAATACCACAATAGTTTTTAAGCTATTTGTCCCATGAGCTATATATTGCAAAGGTGAATGATGGAATTTTAAAGGTAGCACTCAAGCAATTTACTTTGGAATGGCGGAAAATACCATGTAGTAGGTAGGTATGGTGGACACAAATGGCATAGTGGTTGGCTCAAGGATTTTGGATGCATGAGAGGTATTCCCTCTCGATACAAGGTTTAGGCTAGCAAGACTTATTTGAAACAAACACAAGGATGAACCGGTGCAGCAAAACTCACATAAAAGACATATTGTAAACATTATAAGACTCTACACCGTCTTCCTTGTTGTTCAAACTCAATACTAGAAATTATCTAGACCTTAGAGAAACCAAATATGCAAACCAAATTTTAGCATGCTCTATGTATTTCTTCATTAATGGGTGCAAAGCATATGATGCAAGAGCTTAAACATGAGCACAACAATTGCCAAGTATCACATTACCCAAGACATTTATAGCAATTACTACATGTATCATTTTCCAATTCCAACCATATAACAATTTAACGAAGAAGAAACTTCGCCATGAATACTATGAGTAGAAACTAAGGACATACTTGTCCATATGCTACAGCGGAGCGTGTCTCTCTCCCATAAAGTGAATGCTAAGATCCATTTTATTCAAACAAAACAAAAACAAAAACAAACCGATGCTCCAAGAAAAGCACATAAGATGTGATGGAATAAAAATATAGTTTCGGGGGAGGAACCTGATAATGTTGTCGATGAAGAAGGGGATGCCTTGGGCATCCCCAAGCTTAGACGCTTGAGTCTTCTTAGAATATGCAGGGGTGAACCACCGGGGCATCCCCAAGCTTAGAGCTTTCAATCTCCTTGATCATGTTGCATCATACTCCTCTCTTGATCCTTGAAAACTTCCTCCACACCAAACTTAGAACAACTCATTAGAGGGTTAGCGACAATAAAAATTAACATGTTCAGAGGTGACACAATCATTCTTAACACTTCTGGACATTGCATAAAGCTACTGGACATTAATGGATCAAAGAAATTCATCCAACATAGCAAAAGAGGCAATGCGAAATAAAAGGCAGAATCTGTCAAAACAGAACAGTTCGTATTGACGAATTTTATCGAGGCACCAGACTTGCTCAAATGAAAATGCTCAAATTGAATGAAAGTTGCGTACATATCTGATGATCACTCACGTAAATTGGCATAATTTTCTGAGTTACCTACAGAGAAAACAGCCCAGATTCGTGACAGCAAAGAAATCTGTTTCTGCGCAGTAATCCAAATCTAGTATGAACTTTTCTATCAATGACTTTACTTGACACAATAAAACACTAAACTAAGATAAGGAGAGGTTGCTACAGTAGTAAACAACTTCCAAGACACAAAATAAAAACAAAGTACTGTAGGTAAAAACATGGGTTGTCTCCCATAAGCGCTTTTCTTTAACGCCTTTCAGCTAGGCGCAGAAAGTGTGTATCAAGTATTATCGGAGGGTGGTACTTCTACAGCAGGGTGTGGATTTTTCTCAACCAAGCATAGTATATTGGATACATAAGTTTTAGCGTCTCCCTTTTCATTAGTCTTGGGCTTGCTACTCTCATCAAACAAATTTTCGGGAATAAGCCAAGCATAGTTATTTTCTAGTGCATCATTCATAGCTAGGAGTTTACATGGTATTGGTGCTTTGATCTCCCCACCATCATTAATATTATTAGTGTACTTTATTCTATCCATATCCATCTTTTTAAGGAGACTAACAAAATTGGTATATGAACCAAGCATATTAAATTTAGCAAAGACCTTTCTAGCTTCTCTTGCTAGACCACCAAATTCTCTAAGAAGGGTTTCTAAAACAAAATCTTTCTTTTCCCCTTCTTCCATATCACCAAGTGTGAGAAACATGTGTTGGATTATAGGATTAAGATTAACAAATTTAGTTTCCAACATGTGAACTAAAGAAGCAGCAGCAATTTCATAAGTAGGCGCAAGGTCTACCAAGTGTCTATCTTCAAAATCTTCAATGGTACTAACGTGATTGAAAAATTCTTCTATATTATTTCTCCCAACTATAGACCCACGTCCTACCGATATGTCTTTTGTGGTAAAATTAAAAGGAAACATGATGAATCAAGTAAAGTAAATGCAAGTAACTAATTTTTTTGTGTTTTTGATATAGCAAACAAGATAGCAAATAAAGTAAAACTAGCAACTAATTTTTTTTGTATTTTGATTTAGTGCAGCAAACAAAGTAGTAAATAAAACTAAGCAAGACAAAAACAAAGTAAAGAGATTGGGAAGTGGAGACTCCCCTTGCAGCGTGTCTTGATCTCCCCGGCAACGGCGCCAGAAAAAGAGCTTGATACGCGTACAACACGCGTCCGTTGGGAACCCCAAGAGGAAGGTGTGATGCGTACAGCGGCAAGTTTTCCCTCAGTATGAAACCAAGGTTTATCGAACCAGTAGGAGCCAAGAAGCACGTTGAAGGTTGATGGTGGCGGGATGTAGTGCGGCGCAACACCAGGGATTCCGGCGCCAACGTGGAACCTGCACAACACAACCAAAGTACTTTGCCCCAACGAAACAGCGAGGTTGTCAATCTCACCGGCTTCTGTAACAAAGGATTAGATGTATAGTGTGGATGATGATTGTTTGCAGAAAACAGTAGAACAGTATTGCAGTAGATTGTATTTCAGTATAGAGAATTGGACCGGGGTCCACAGTTCACTAGAGGTGTCTCTCCCATAAGATAAACAGCATGTTGGGTGAACAAATTACAGTTGGGCAATTGACAAATAAAGAGGGCATGACCATGCACATACATATTATGATGAGTATTGTGAGATTTAATTGGGCATTACGACAAAGTACATAGACCGCTATCCAGCATGCATCTATGCCTAAAATGTCCACCTTCAGGTTATCATCCGAACCCCCTCCAGTATTAAGTTGCTAACAACAGACAATTGCATTAAGTATTGCGCGTAATGTAATCAGTAACTACATCCTTGAACATAGCACCAATGTTTTATCCCTAGTGGCAACAGCACATCCATAATCTTAGAGATTTCTGTCACTTCCCCAGATTCACGGAGACATGAACCCACTATTGAGCATAAATACTCCCTCTTGGAGTTACAAGCATCTACTTGGCCAGAGCATCTACTAGTAACGGAGAGCATGCAAGATCATAAACAACACATAGACATAACTTTGATAATCAACATAACAAGTATTCTCTATTCATCGGATCCCAACAAACGCAACATATAGAATTACAGATAGATGATCTTGATCATGTTAGGCAGCTCACAAGATCCGACAATGAAGCACAATGGGGAGAAGACAACCATCTAGCTACTGCTATGGACCCATAGTCCAGGGGTAGACTACTCACACATCACTCCGGAGGCGACCATGGCGGCGTAGAGTCCTCCGGGAGATGAATCCCCTCTCCGGCAGGGTGCCGGAGGCGATCTCCTGAATCCCCCGAGATGGGATTGGCGGCGGCGGCGTCTCTGGAAGGTTTTCCGTATCGTGGCTCTCGGTACTGGGGGTTTCGCGACGGAGGCTTTAAGTAGGCGGAAGGGCAGGTCAGGAGGCGGCACGAGGGCCCACACCACGGGGCCGCGCGGCCAAGGGGGCCGCGCCGCCCTAGGGTGTGGCCACCTCGTGGCCCCACTTCGTCTCCTCTTCGGTCTTCTGGAAGCTTCGTGGCAAAATAGGACCCTGGGCGTTGATTTCGTCCAATTCCGAGAATATTTCGTTACTAGGATTTCTGAAACCAAAAACAGCAGAAAACAGCAACTGGCACTTCGGCATCTTGTTAATAGGTTAGTTCCAGAAAATGCACGAATATGACATAAAGTGTGCATAAAACATGTAGATAACATCAATAATGTGGCATGGAACATAAGAAATTATCGATACGTCGGAGACGTATCAATGCTCTCAAGATGCCTTCCAGCGCCCAGGAAACAGGGTCCAGCCGGAACTTCCGCCCCAGAGGACCGGAACTTCCGCCCACCGGAACTTCCGCCCAAGTTCCGCCCAAGTTCCAAAAGTCGGCGAAAACCATACTGGATGTTACTGCGGGACAATGGCGCAATTCCGGAACAAGGCCGGAACTTGGCCGGAACTTCCGCCCTGACCGGAACTTCCGCCCCTCCAGACCGGAACTTCCGCCCCTGACCGGAACTTCCGCCCAAGTTGACCGGAACTTCCGCCCCATCGAACTTCAGCACAACAGCCCTTTTCAGCGTGAAACTTACCTCTTCGCCCCCACCTATAAATAGCCTTGTTGGCTCAGATCTGAGATTAGACTTGATGTAAGAGAAAACTTGAGCTATGCTCCTTCCCGCGGGAAACCCTTCTAGATCTACGAATCTACGAAGTTATCTACTCTTCTAGGCGATTGATCTCTTCCATTTTAGGAATTCTAGTGTTTTGGATCTTTTGCTTTTGCAATTCTATCTATTTGCACTCTTTTCCTCTTTGGAACTCTATCGATTGCTATTGCCAACCTTTTGTGAGAGATTCTACTCCTTGTGGGTCTTTTTCTTGCAATTCCGTTGGGTTGGTGTATCGGGCCAACGAAGAACAACCGGTTGTGTGTGTGTTGCATTTGTATCTTCGATCCACCCCGCCATCCACCCACGTTCTTCGTGTTCATCCACCTCCCCCACGAATCCCATCCAAATCCGTGAAGATCGGGCACATCCAAGGACTTAGTCCTCATCAGTGGGTCTGCTGTTCAAATTGTTGAATTGTGTGGAACGATGTGTACCATTTCGGGCCATCAGTTGCGTGTTATATAGGTAGGAAAAAGCCACCTACGTGGCAGTACAAGGGAGGTATGTGTACGGTCGTACACGTACATAGAACATACACTAACATCCCCCTTAATCTAAACTACGAGATAGGTTTAGATTACGCTTGAACTCATCAAATTGTTTGACAGGAAGAGCTTTGGTAAAACCATCAGCAATATGATCTTTGGTAGAGATAAACCGAATGGCAAGGCTGTTGTTGGCAACACGCTCCCGAACAAAGCGATAGTCAATCTCAATGTGTTTGGTACGAGCATGAAATACTGGATTTGCAGGGAGGAAGGTGGCACCCAAATTATCACACCATAGACACATGGCTTCTGATGAAGAACGACACCAAGTTCGTGAAGAACAGCTTCCACCCATATGAGCTCAGTAGTGGCATTTGCTAAGGCTTTGTATTCAGTTTCAGTACTAGAACGAGAGACACTATCTTGCTTTCTGGCACTCCAAGACACCAAATTTGGACCTAGAAAATAGCAAACCCACCAGTGGAGCGACGATCCTCAAGACAGCCAGCCCAATCTGCATCTAAAAAAGCACTAAGGAGTGTGGATGGAGATCGTTTGAATGTAATACCAATGTGAGATGTATCCTTAACATAACAAAGAATGCGTTTGACAGCTGTCCAATGAGCAGTGGTAGGAGCATGAAGATATTTACAGACCTTATTAACAGAAAATGACAGATCTGGGCGTGTGAGAGTGAGGTATTGAAGACCTCCAACTATTCTCCGATACTGAGAGCTATCATCAGAACCAAGAGGAGTACCTTCGTGCAAAGAGAGAGGCTCGGACGAGGAAAATGGAGTGGGGGCAGATTTACATTCAAGCATACCAACTCGAGTGAGAATATCATGAGCATATTCCTGTTGTGTGAGGAGCAATCCATCTCCAGTGCGTTTTACCTGCATGCCAAGAAAATAATGAAGAGCACCCAAGTCTTTAATAGCAAAGTGCACATTGAGATCTTTGAGAAGAATAGATATGGCATCATCTGAAGAACTAGTCACAATAATATCATCAACATAGATAAGGAAAAAATTATAATGCCAGATTTGTGATATAGAAACAGAGATGTGTCGGCCCTGGAGGGAATAAACCCAAGTTGGTGCAACTTAGCACTGAGACGAGAGTACCATGCTCGAGGAGCTTGTTTCAGGCCATATTGTCAACACCCGGATTTTTAAGTCCGGATGCCTATTATGTCATACATCGCAATCCCAGGAATATTGTTGTTGCGAGGCATAATAGTTAAGTATCACAGTCATCATTCATTACAAACCATAAGTCTTACAAATTTGGAATCACATGATCCATATTACACGAATAGTTGATCTATTGATCAACGAACACACACAAGTTCATAGTTCAACATAGCGGAAGCGTAAGATACAAGGACTCTATAGTCCACAGGCCAACGCTTGACGTCGGAAGGCGCTTAGTTGTCGTAGGCGTCCTGTTGGTCATCTCCTTGTTCCTCTTCATACTCTGGCCATTTGAATAGCCAGGGACAAAGCCGTGAGTACGTTGAGTACTCGCAAACTAATACTAAAGTAAGTGCTAGACATTTCTAGTATGGTTTGCTAAGCTCTAGTTTATTTGCATAAAGCTAGTTTTAGTTCACAAAGTTTGAGAAAAGCTTATTCAAGTGCTAACTAACTCAAGTGGGAACATTAGTGTCATTCCCACCATTCAAGTGGTGATTTCAATTCAATTCACCACAAGTCATTTCACCATCATTCTTTTCAACATTATTTTCAAAGATATGACATCAGAAACTGTATGGCCTTTCCAACCGTCCGTAACCGTGGACGCGGCTATTCTAATAGGTTTACACTCTGCAGAGGTTGCACACTTGTGCCGCAACATTTGATTTCATCCGTCGGGATTACCCCGAATCATCGTAACACAGTACGCGGATCATCAACCATAACCTTTCACTTACAAATCCTAGTATGAGCACCTCTCCCCATGAGTTTGGCCTCCCAGTGAAGACCAACTGTCAACCTGGGAACTGCACAAGGCTTGGCCATACAATTCACCTCAATTTCACATCATTTCTCAACAACGGAGGCAGCCTCAAGCGTAACCCCTATGACGTGTGTTCAGAGGGAACCCATACTAAGATGCATAAACTTCCAGTTAAGCCCTACCCATAATCAGGTATTGTGGGGGTACTTAATAATTGGAAAGGTATCGCATTCAAACCAACATCATTGTTTATCAAAAATCACCATCTTCTCTTGTTCATATTCACCTTCAAAAATCATTCAATGGAATGCATCATCATTCCAAGGTTTCAAATTCACATTGTTCCCATCTAGAGTAGTCAAGTTTTATTTCATTAGCACTAGCTCTAAATCATGAGGGGTGCTATCTTGCTTTGCTTGGAAGAGACTAACTCCACTACTCTAGTAACCAACTTGTACTTTGACCAAAGTTAACTATAAAAGTAACTTATTGAGAAAACCAGTAAAACTTGTAATGTAAAAACTTAGGATAGGCTTATGTAAGAAAAGGTAAGAATCATGGTGCCTTGCCCCAAGGGGCTTTGCACTTTGCAAGAATATTAGCTTGCCTTGGTAGTTCTCAAACTGTTCCTCTTCCTCCTCTTGATAGCAACCTTCTTCTTCGGCGTACTCTCCGGTGCTACCGTCTAAATTTGAATACAAGTATAATTACTCACTAATTCAATGGCTATTCCATGTATCACATATAAACACACAAACTATTCTATGCACACAAATAATTTAACTAGGGTGCATGGGTTGTGTTTTTTTTAAATAGAATTGACTTCTTTGTATTTAATATGTAAATGATAGTTTCCATAGGGTTCTTGAGAAATAATTTCCTCTCATTGAAATCTTCTTAAGATTTAATTTCTCAAACAATCATGAATGAACTCATATTGACCTAAGTCAAATGTTCATCATCATCATTTGTGAAAATGATTTAAATGAGGTAGATCACCTCATATCACTTAATATCACTACATATGATTTAAATCTCAAGTAATTCATATAAGAGAGTTTGGAACCAGGGGTCCAAACATCCCATGAATTCATGCGAGATAAGTTTAAATGAAGTGTAAGACTCCACATAATTTACTTTAATAGTTTTGGACAATATCAACTAGTTAAACTAGTCAAATGATCCATTAATTAAACTAGGGCATGATCATGCAAAGTGACCACACCATTTTATTGCATAAACAATTAGTGTAAGTCAAATGTGAGCTATTAGAGTTGGAATTAACTTAATATCTATTTTGGTTGATTTTTAAGATTTATTTGAATAGGGAAAAGTCCCTGCCTTATTATTTTTATCACCTTAATTCTACAAAGAATCTGGTCATGGGACCAGTGGCATGTGATAGATAATTTCTCTAGCTTTCCAACTATATAAAGTTCATCAAATTTGGTTTAGCCAATTTAAATCTATTGAATTTCAAAGTGGCAGCAGTATTGAAAATCATTTGAATTAATTAAATCCAGTTTGAATTAAAAGGGCCGGCGGGAAAAGCTAGCTGGGCCCAAAGGTTTAAAAATGGCCCAAGGCCAGCCCAGCCACGGTCCAGTGCCGCGCGGGCTGCCTGACAGAGGGTCCCGCCTGTCAGCAAGTGTTAAACGCCGAAGCGGTATGGGCGAGTCTGAGGCGTTGGATTAGATCGAGATCTAACGGACGTGGTTCATCGTCCCGCCGGCGAGAGGGGAGTTCACCGGCGGCTCAGGTAGGGGGTCGGAGGGCTAACCAGGGCTCCAGCGAGGGATGGCAGTATGCTCGATGATGTTGTGGACGACAGCGAAGCTCCTGGTACCGGCGGCTCGTCCTGGGGCGGCTCCAATCGACGGCGAGCTTCGGCGGCGATCATGGGCAGTGAGGCTTCAATTGGGCGGCGGCGGTGGCTAATCGAGGCAGTGGAGTGGCTCAGGTGGTCGAGTGAGAAGAGGGGAAGGTGATGGTGTGCTCAGATCGACGAGGGGAGTGCTCTATTTATAGCATTGCTTGAGGGTTGCGGGGCAGGGTGGCAGGCGACCATGGCGCGGCAATTCCAGCGGTTGGTCGAGCTAGGCGAGGTTGTGGTGATGCTCTACGTGTCCAGGCGAGGTGAATGGCGGCGACAGCTTGGTCGGGGAGGGCCTGGTTGTGTCGCATTGCTTCCAGGTCTGTCACGCCCGCGGCGGAGCAGGGTCTCCTTCTCCGGCGGCGGTGGGTGCGGGTCGTGGTCGAGGCGTTGTCTGGCGGCGTCCTGGTGTCGTGGTGCTGCTCAAGGCATCGAGAACGGGTCCAGGGCGTGAGCGAGGTGGCGGCGTGGCGCGTGTACTGTGACGTCCGCGGGTGTCCACGCGCGACGTCGTCGGCATGGCGTGGCCACCACTGGGCGCGCGCGTTCCGGCAGCTGTCGAGCTTCTCCTCGACCATGGCCGGTGCTAGGTGGTCCAGTAGAGTGAGGTAGCGGCGTTGGACAAGGTGGGCAGGGGTGGCGATGAAGGAGAGGAGGGGTGGCTCGGCATGGTGGCGCCATGGCCGGCATGCCATGCCCATGTGAGCTAGCCACTCCTCATTAGGGTTACTATGTCCCATTTATATTTAGAGGGAACCAGGGGACAAGGTAGATTAGAGTTGGGGTAGATTAGGTTGTGTAGATCACTATTTGCAATAGTTGCAAATAGTGCCCGAAATTTGAATTTGCAAAATATCCAAATTTGAAATAATTCCAAAGGTGAATATTTTTGAAATGTGAGTGTTGATATAAGTTGTATTTGAGCAGAGGTGATTAGAGGTGGTGGTGGAAAAATTAGAATTCAAGAATTGGCAAAAATGGCTAAGTGGGGAATGTTGCATATGTTAAAAAGTTGTGACTTTGGATGAGCCTTGCTCATGATCCAAGATGAATTTGGCATGGTGATGTTTACCAAAGTTGTTCACCTTGATGTTGACTTTGAAATGGTGCAAAGAGTTAGCAAGAATTGGTTTGGGAAAATTGAATGGCAAGGGGTCAAAGTGGTGATCAGACTAGAATTGTCCAATTGACCATATCATATGTGAGCTAGATTTGTGTTTGAATTTTATTTGAAAGGTGATTCTTTGCTTCCCAAAGTTGTAATAAGTGTTTAATAACATTATTCAACTAATGGTGAAGACCAAATAGGTCTAGGGTCAAAATTTATAAAATGCCATAGGGCATATGTGAGGGTTTTTAGGGTTTTGCATTTTATGGATTTTCTTCCTCTTTAATTTATTTGATTGGTGATCTTCATATGATCACATTAGGGTTTTAGAGCATATCAAATACAAGTAATAACAATCATCATGGCATATCACTCAAATGCACAAGTCCTATGCATGGTACTATATGCAAATTAAAAAGTTTTTGTTGGTTTGAAATTTTGCTTTCTGGAATTCTCTAACTTTCTTTTTATTGAAATTTGGGGTGTTACAAACCCTTCCCCCTTACAAAAGATCTCGTCCCGAGATCGAAAAGAAAGTTAGGTACTAAAGAGATCTGGGTACTCCTTCTTCATGAAGTCTTCGCGTTCCCAAGTGGCTTCATCCTCGGTATGATTGCTCCATTGTATCTTCAGAAACTTGATGCTTCGGGTGCGGGTGGTTCGGTAAGCTTCTTCCAGGATGCGAATTGGCACTTCGCGGTATGTCAGATCCTTGTTGATATCCACCGATCGGTGATCGATGTTCTTGAACACTTCGGTCTTCTCCGGGACTTCAAGGCACTTTCGGAGGAGTGAGATATGAAACACGTCGTGCACAGCCGACATCTCTTCGGGCAACTCCAGTTGATAAGATACTTCACCTCGGCGGCTGAGGACTTTGAAAGGTCCGACATAGCGGGGTGCAAGCTTTCCTTTCAGCTGAAACCTTTGCATTCCTTTCAAGGGGGATACCTTGAGATAGACGAAGTCTCCGATCTCGAAGGTCATCTCCCGACGTCTCTTGTCGGCGTAGCTCTTCTGTCTAGATTGCGCCGTCTTGAGGTACTCGCGGATCTTGTGTACTTTCTCTTCGGCTTCACGAAGAACATCTGGGCCAAAAACTTGGCTCTCTCCGACTTCCGACCAGTTAAGGGGGGTACGGCATTTCCTTCCGTACAAGGCTTCAAAGGGGGCCATCTGTAGGCTGGCTTGGTAGCTATTGTTGTAAGAGAATTCTGCGTAAGGTAAGCAGTCTTCCCACTTGGATCCGTATTCCAGTACGCATGCTCTAAGCATGTCCTCCAGTATCTGGTTTACTCTCTCAGTCTGTCCGTCGGTCTGAGGGTGATAGGCGGTGCTGAAATTTAGGCGAGTGCCTAGTCCTTCATGCACTTTCTGCCAGAACCTTGAGGTGAACTGTGATCCTCTATCTGACTATCGATTTCGGGGTTCTGTGCAGGGCGACGATTCTGGAGATGTAAAGTTCCGCTAACTTTGGGCCTTGATAAGTGGTTTTGACGGCGATGAAATGGGCGACTTTGGTCAATCTATCGACAACTACCCATATTGAGTCATTGCCTTTGCTGGATTTGGGCAGTCCGGTGATAAAGTCCATTCCTACGGAATCCCATTTCTATTCCGGAATCTAGAGGGGTTGTAACAGTCCGGCGGGTCGTTGATGTTCTGCCTTGACTCTCTGACAGATGTCACACTTAGCGATATAGCTACCGATCTCTCTCTTCATTCCGTGCCACCAAAATTGTTCTTTCAAGTCTTGGTACATCTTGGTACCTCCGGGGTGGATTGAATAAAGGGTGTCATGGGCTTCTTGCAGGATGACTTGTTTCAAGTCAGAGTCCGATGGTACGCAGAGACGTTCTTTGTACCAAAGAACTCCGGCTTCGTCTACGGTGAATCCGGGGGCTTTTCCTGCGGCTATCTGTTTCTTGATTCCATCAATGCTAGCGTTGTCCTTCTAGGCTTCCTTGATCTGACTAACCAAGGTGGGTTGCAGTTCTATGCTGGCTAGGAATCCTTCACTAACAAGTTCAAGTCTGAACTGTTCAAACTCTTGATGTAAGCTGGGTTGTTCAGTTGCGAGCATGGAGTTCAACTGACACGGCAGTCGACTCAAAGCATCCGCTACCACATTGGCCTTGCCGGGGTGGTAGTGAATCTCCATGTCGTAATCCTTGATCAATTCGATCCATCGGCGTTGTCTCATGTTTAGCTCTTTCTGGGTGAATATGTATTTGAGGCTTTTGTGGTCGGAGTAGATCTCGCATCGATTACCCATGAGGTAATGACGCCAAACTTTCAAGGCTAAGACCACGGCTGCAAGCTCGAGGTCATGGGTTGGGTAGTTCTGTTCATGTTGCTTGAGTTGTCTTGAAAGGTAGGATACAACCTTGTCTTCTTGCATAAGCACGCATCCAAGTCCAGTCTTGGAGGCGTCGCAATATACGTCAAAGGGCTTTGCGATATCTGGCATGATCAGGATTGGGGCTGTTGTCAGTCTACTCTTGAGCTGTTGAAAGCTCTCTTCGCATTTGTCGGTCCACTCAAACTTTCTGTCCTTTTTCAGCAGTTGGGTCATTGGTCGAGCGATGCTCGAAAAACCTTCTACAAATCTGCGGTAATATCCGGCTAATCCAAGAAAAGCGCGGACCTCGGTTTGTGTGGTTGGGGCTTGCCATTCCATAACAGTTTTGATCTTGGCGGGATCTACGGCAATTCCTCCTGCAGACAAGATGTGTCCCAGGAATCCAACTTCTTCCAACCAAAACTCACACTTGCTAAACTTGGCATATAACTTGTGTTGTCTAAGGGTTTCTAGGACAATCTCCAAATGCTGTTCATGTTCTTCTTCGGACTTGGAGTAGATGAGGATGTCATCGATGAATACAACGACAAACTTGTCCAAAAAGTTCATGAAGATCTTATTCATGAGATTCATGAAATAAGCGGGGGCATTGGTCAGTCCAAACGACATGACGTTGTACTCATACAACCCATATCTGGTGGTAAAGGCAGTTTTTGGAATGTCGGTGGCTCGGATTTTCAGTTGGTGGTATCCAGTTCTAAGATCTATCTTGGAGAAAACTCGGGATCCGGTGAGTTGATCGAACAAGTCTTCTATCTTGGGTAGGGGGTATTTGTTTTTGATGGTGACATCGTTAAGCTTACGATGATCCGTACATAAACGATTTGCACCATCCTTCTTGTCCACAAACAAGACGGGTGATCTCCAGGGGGATGCACTTGGTCTAATCAGACCTTTGGCCAACATATCATCTATTTGCTTCTTCAGCTCCACAAGCTCGGTTGCGTTCATGCTGTAGGCTCTCTGGGCTATGGGTCCAGTTCCGGGGATTAACTCGATGATAAACTCGATATCCCTATCCGGGGGCATACCGGGTAGATCATCCGGAAACACATCAGGGTAGCGACAAACGACCCTGATTTGATCCAGAGTTGGCTTGGATACACTTTGGTTGCAGGTGAATTTTCTGGGTAGTTTTTCAGAGACGTGCTCCACTACGATACGGTGCTGCTAGTCATGGTTATGGCTTTCTTGGCACAGTCTATCAATCCATTGTGTTTTGACATCCAGTCCATTCCTAGGACAACTTCCAAACCTTTGGTTCCAAGTATGATTAGATTTGCAAAGAAATCTACATCATGGATTTTGATTGGTACATTTTTGCAAAATTTTCTGGCTTTGGTGGTTGATCCGGGGATTTGAACTATCATAACATGCTTCAAACTGAGGGGTTGAATTTTACTTGTTGATGCAAAGTCTTCGGTGACAAAAGAATGAGATGCTCCGGAATCAAACAACACTCTGGCAGGGATGTGGTTGACAGAAAACATACCCAGTACAACATCTGGTGCTTCCTAGGCTTCTTCGGCGTTCATGTGGTAGAGACGGCCGTTGCGGTTATTGGGGTTGTTGGGGGCGAACTTCTTGCCGGTGGAGACACGGCGTTGCTGCTGAGAAGTTGCAGCGATGTTGCCGGCGAGCTTGGCAAGACGCTTGGGACACTCGTTGGAGTAGTGCCCCACTATACCACACTCATAACAAGTGATAGTGGTCTTGTCCTGCTTGTTCGCAATGGGCACGGCATTGCTTCCGGTTCTGGGAGCGGTGTTGGTGTTGTTGTTGTTGTTGTTAGGGGCTCGGGGTGGAGCGCGGTTGTAGTTGTTGTTGTTGTTGTAGTTGTTGTTGTTGTAGCCTCCTGGCTTGGAGTTTCCTCCACTCCGGTTCTGATAACCGGGACGTGTGTTCTGCATCTATGGCTTGTTGTTTCTCGGAGTGAAACCTCCGCTTGAGCTAGGGCGAAACTTCTGGGGGTGGCTTGATCCACTCTGATTTGCCATGCGGCGCTTGCGGTTCTCATTGGCTTGGTTTAACTTGCCCTCCATCTGGATGGCGGAGTCGACAAGGGCTTCAAGGTCGGCGAAGGGGATGTTGACGAGACGATGCGCATCTCATCATGCAGTCCGTTCAGGAATCTCTCCTTCCTCTTCTCAACGGTGTCGGTCTCATCAGGGGCATACCTCGACAGTGTGAGAAACTTGTCGCGGTATTCAACCACCGTCATGCGACCTTGTTTCAGTTCACGGAATTCATCCCTCATCTTCTTGATAAGACCCGGGGGTACATGGTACTTGCTGAACTTGAGTTTGAAATCCTCCCAAGTCATGAATTGACCTCCGTTCATGGCACGGGTGCTTGTCCACCAAGCGCGGGCTGGTCCAGCAAGATAGTGAGTGGCGAACAAGACTTTCTCGTTGGCTTCCACTCCGGCTACCTCCAGATTGTTCTCCATAGTCTGGAGCCAATCGTCGGCGTCGAGGGGCTCCTCGGTCTTGCTAAACACCGGGGGATTGGTGTTTTGGAAGTTCTTGAGCTTGGATCCGGGGTGGTCATGATTTCCATGGCCTTGATTGGCGATGTTCTGCAAGGCGACAAGGTTGGCTTGGCGTTCGGCTCTTTCGGTTTCCCTGTCGGCAAGCATGGTTTGCAGCAGTTGCAACATCGCGTCGTTGGTGCGATTTGGAGGGGCCATCTGAAGATATAGAAGATCATGAGATAAGAGGGAACATTCTATGGTTCATTTTGGTTAAGTTTGAAAAATTATTTGAAAACTTGTAATCTTTTCATGACAAACATAACATTCATTCATTCATTCAACACATGATACAAACTAACACACACATACTCCAATGGTTTTAAGAACCATTCTCATGCTACGATACAAGGGACGGGATACAACTCACACCTACATAAGTGAGACTAGTGCAACTACTCCTCATCCTCGACATCGATCGGGATGTAGTCGTCGGGTCCTGCCTCCAGGAACTCGTAGTCCTCCTCCTCGGTGTTCTCGTCCTCCTCAAAGTCGTTGTCGTCGCTCAGGAAGGCGTCTCCTCCCTGAATGTCGATGCCTCCATCGTCATCCTCCAGCTGACGAATCTGATCCTCCTGGGCCTTGACAGTGGCCTCAAGTGACGCGATCCAGGCGCGAAGGCGACGAATCGTAGCGTCCTTCTTGGCACGCTGCTGGCGAAGGCTCTTGCGGTAGTTGTTGAGTAGCTTGATCGCCTCACCCTGCTCGGTGATGTGAGCATGGGTCTGCTTCGCATAAGCGCGAGTGGCGTCCAGGTCCCTCTGAGTCTGGTAGAGCATGAAGTCCAGGTGCTCAGCATGGTGCCTCAACTCCGGGTGCGGCTGCAGCTCCATGGGCACTCCCGCGGCATCACGCCTCACAAGGTGGGCGTAGCGAGAGGCGAGGATGCACACCACGTTCTGTCCACAGAGGCGCGCAAGTGCCTCCTGAAGGCCACGTGCGAGTCCGTCGAGCCAGTTGCTCTCGCGGAAGGAGAAGAGGATCCTCTCCGAGGTGGGAGGCTCCATCTTGCCCCTCAAGTCGGAAGTGATCACCCACTGCAACTCTCCTCCGGGCGTGTCATCCAACTGAACCCCGTGGAACTCGGGGTGTGGGCGCCCAAGGAAGTCAGAGACGGCGTTGAGGTCGTGCTCGAAGATCAAGCTCCCTCCGTTCCCAAGCTGATAAAACTTGGTGTTGATGGGTTCATTCGGCTCCATCTGAAAGAGAATTGGATGAGTAAGTTAGAGAGTGCAAGGTGTGGCAAAATTTTAAGTTGATTCAAATAAGATAGAACATGTTTCATCAAATTTTGGCAAAGTCTCAAAGACAAGAGTGTAGTAAATTTTCACAAATATTTTCTTTCATTTGCTTTTCAAAGTTAAGTTTTTCAGAACGCCCATTCTAACCAAGGTCTTCTAAGGTCAAACAATGGCTCTGATACCAACTTGTCAACACCCGGATTTTTAAGTCCGGATGCCTATTATGTCATACATCGCAATCCCAAGAATATTATTGTTGCGAGGCATAATAGTTAAGTATCACAGTCATCATTCATTACAAACCATAAGTCTTACAAATATGGAATCACATGATCCATATTACACGAATAGTTGATCTATTGATCAACGAACACACACAAGTTCATAGTTCAACATAGCGGAAGCGTAAGATACAAGGACTCTCTAGTCCACAGGCCAACGCTTGACGTCGGAAGGCGCTTAGTTGTCGTAGGCGTCCTGTTGGTCATCTCCTTGTTCCTCTTCATACTCTGGCCATTTGAATAGCCAGGGACAAAGCCGTGAGTACGTTGAGTACTCGCAAACTAATACTAAAGTAAGTGCTAGACATTTCTAGTATGATTTGCTAGGCTCTAGTTTATTTGGATAAAGCTAGTTTTAGTTCACAAAGTTTGAGAAAAGCTTATTCAAGTGCTAACTAACTCAAGTGGGAACATTAGTGTCATTCCCACCATTCAAGTGGTGATTTCAATTCAATTCACCACAAGTCATTTCACCATCATTCTTTTCAACATCATTTTCAAAGATATGACATCGGAAACTGTATGGCCTTTCCAACCGTCCGTAACCGTGGACGCGGCTATTCGAATAGGTTTACACTCTGCAGAGGTTGCACACTTGTGCCACAACATTTGATTTCATCCGTCGGGATTACCCCGAATCATCGTAACACAGTACGCGGATCATCAACCATAACCTTTCACTTACGAATCCTAGTATGAGCACCTCTCCCCATGAGCTTGGCCTCCCAGTGAAGACCAACTGTCAACCTGGGAACTGCACAGGGCTTGGCCGTACAATTCACCTCAATTTCACATCATTTCTCAACAACGGAGGCAGCCTCAAGCGTAACCCCTATGACGTGTGTTTAGAGGGAACCCATACTAAGATGCATAAACTTCCAGTTAAGCCCTACCCATAATCAGGTATTGTGGGGGTACTTAATAATTGGAAAGGTATCGCATTCAAACCAACATCATTGTTTATCAAAAATCACCATCTTCTCTTGTTCATATTCACCTTCAAAAATCATTCAATGGAATGCATCATCATTCCAAGGTTTCAAATTCATTTCAAATTCACATTGTTCCCATCTAGAGTAGTCAAGTTTTATTTCATTAGCACTAGCTCTAAATCATGAGGGGTGCTATCTTGCTTTGCTTGGAAGAGACTAACTCCACTACTCTAGTAACCAACTTGTACTTTGACCAAAGTTAACTATAAAAGTAACTTATTGAGAAAACCAGTAAAACTTGTAATGTAAAAACTTAGGATAGGCTTATGTAAGAAAAGTTAAGAATCATGGTGCCTTGCCCCAAGGGGCTTTGCACTTTGCAAGAATATTAGCTTGCCTTGGTAGTTCTCAAACTGTTCCTCCTCCTCCTCTTGATAGCAACCTTCTTCTTCGGCGTACTCTCCGGTGCTACCGTCTAAATTTGAATACGAGTATAATTACTCACTAATTCAATGGCTATTCCATGTATCACATATAAACACACAAACTATTCTATGCACACAAATAATTTAGGGATTTCTATTTTCGTGCCCTCAGTTCCTTAGTTGTGCTCAGTTTTCCCCAGCTCCTTAGTTTTTCCTCAGTTTTCCCCAAGTGCTTGTTTGAAACCCGCAGAAGGCAGCTCAGACGGCAGGATTCCCGTTAAGTTGACCACTCCGTGCTGACGTGTGGGGCCGCGTCGTGTGGGCCCGCGTCGCGTGGGGCTGGTAGAAAGGGACCGCGTGGGACAGGACGAGATAGCGTTTGGTTGCACGTGAGCAGGAGCTGGGTTTTGTCTCTCTCGGCCATTGGCATTTCCCTTTTAACAGTACCTTTTCTGCCTCCTTCTCTCTGCCTTTTTTCACCTAATTAGTATCAAATCTAGAGAAGCTTGCATTTCTGTCGTTCTTCAATTATTATTTGTGCCTTTTGGCCCTCGTTGTTTGCCCAATATGGCAGCAAATCTAGTAGGGAGCCCAATCTAGTACTCCATCTAGTCCATATGTATGTAGTTAAATCTAGAAGCAAATCTACAGGGAATGTACGATAAATTCACAAGGTCATATAGTAGAATAGGGATAGATAATATAGATAATAAGCTGCATTCAGCAGCCAAACATAGTAGGGTTCGAGGTTCTTCACAGCAGTACAGTACCATCATACTAACAACATAACAACGAGGGATCCCTAGCTAACAACAAAGGGATCCCAACAACAAAATGGAGGAGGCAGCAGCAGCACACGTCCAGGACTCCGCCTACCCCATCTGCCTCTGCCTCCACTTGTTGCTCCCCTTGGGAGCCTTGGGCTTGAGCGGAGGCATGCGCCCGCCGGAGATCTCCACCCGCTGGATGTTGCGGAGGTGCATGCCGAGCGCCAAGTGCTTGGCGCGGAAGGAGTTGGGGTTCACCGACGCGCCGACCTTGGGGTTGGTGTGGCCGATGTTCTCGGCATGCGTGAGGACGCAGTTGAAGTCAGTGCCGCTGAGCCTCCTAGTGCAGAAGGGGCACCTGTAGACACCCTTGGCGACGTCGAGGTAGGAGACGTACTGGCCGACCTGCAGCCTCCGCAGCACCTGGCGAGTCTTGACGTCATGGTCCTCGTCGTCGCTGCCGACGTCGCTGCGGACAACTGATCCATATCAAACGGGAATTTATTAGTGAATGAGTTGCAAACGTGCATGATAACAAAGTTAGGAAAAACAGAGGCAGCCTCGGTTAGAGTGGACACGATTATATGTCTACGAGGACGGTGTAAGCGAACCAAAGCTCATGCACAATGATTTATACACGTAAATGGTTCGCTGAACCCTCCCTGTAAAAATCTGTGCCCACCGATTCATCATAGGCAAAGAAACAGATTTCAGATCTGAACTTGAACACATTCCAGATTATTTGCAAATTAAACGGTTGATATCTTTTGATTCGTGCATAAAATAACTGATTGAGATCCTATGATTACTTGCATAAATTAACCGATTGAGATCCCATTATTACTTGCATAAATTAACCGAACGGCCGAACCCCAAATCTTAAACGAAATCAAGGAGGGATCAAAGCAAAATGGAATAAAATCGGCGCAAATATTAGCCCAATACTCATCCATCCACAGATCCATCTACACCAGCACAAATAGGGTTCAAAAAGGAATGCGGAACAAAAAAAGGAAGCAAACCGTAGTTACCTCGTTCCATGGGTCCTCTATGGAGGTGTCGTAGCGGTTCGGGGGCGGGACGTACGGCACCGGCTCGTAGGGGTCCCATCCCGGCGGGATCTGGCCGCGACCGGCGGCAGCAGCCTCCGATGCACCGGCGGAGGCGGCGGCGACGTCCGTTGAGGGGACGGCGTCGAAGAGGGAGGCGTCGCGCTTGGAGCCGACGGCACCGTGGACGATGGGATTGGCATTCTCCTTGTCCATCTCGCCGGCAGAGGAGAGGGAGAGGGAGAGGGTTTTTTGCTTTGGAGAAGATGATGGGACGTGAGAGAGGCGGCGTTGCGTAGGCGAGTGAGAGTGACAGAGATAGTGGGAGGAGGCGTCTATAAAGGCAAGGGGTGGTTAATGCGACCCGCGTCCTACGCGTCCACCGCTGCACGTCTGCACTTCTTGGACTTCTGCAATGCGCCACGCGTCCACGATTGCACATCTTCAACTTCTGCACCGCGACCGGCGTCTACGCGTCAACAATTGCACGTCTTTCATTTCTGCACCGCAACACGCGTCCTCGAGTCTAACCCTGGAAATTTAGATATACTCAGGTATAACCTCGAGCATTATACTAGCATTTTTTGTGTGCTCAGTTTTCCCCTTGAGTGCTAATACTGGCTAGTGCAATATGCTCAGTTTTACCCTCAAGTAGTTGGTCAACAGACAGTCAACAAATGGGATTAACTAGTTAAATGACTCATTTAATGTGCAAAAAATTCCGAAAAATAGTGGCACATACTCATGGAGTCTTTACCACAAATTGCCAGTTCTCAAAACATAGATAAGTCATAGATAAATCAAGTTTTACCACAAATTGCCACTTCTCAAAGGCCTTCTCAAATCACCTAGTAGCTATGAAGGTGCATGGTTTTCCACAATAAGCCCTTCCCAAAACAGCTTTCCCCAAAACATACTTTGTCTAAATGAGGCCACAATTCTCACACTCATGTATATTTGTATTGCAAATAGTTTGAGATAGGCCAAGATGGGTTTTATTGTACAAAACACGCATTTTCCATTTTTTAAATCTCATATTTGAATCCCTTAGTCTGTTTTTTACATAGGTGCCCTTGGTTTCTTGATACTACTCAGTTTTGCCCTCTCCCTCCACAAATTCTCTCACACGTGCAACATTGCCCTGATTGGTCTAGCCCATGTCACGCGGATCGTGCCCGCCGACCGTTGATCGTATGATCTAACGGGCAGGATAACCCCTCTCTCTCTCTGTCGGCGGTTACCTTCCACTCTCTAAGTATGCTAAAGGGCGGTTTTCTGTATTTATTTTCACGCGCTAAAAATTATAAACTCTTTTAGGCATTACTTTTCACGCAAAAAATGATAAACCATCACCGATTTGTTGTAGCCATAAATTTTCACGCAAAAAATGATAAACCGTCACCGATTTGTTGTAGCCATTAATTTTCACGAAAATCCCAAATGATAAACCATCACCGATTTGTTGTAGCCATTAATTTTCACGCAAAAAATGATAAACCATCACCGATTTGTTGTATCCATTACTTTTCACGCAAAAATTGATATACCATTACCGATTTCTTGTAGCCATTACTATTCACGGTAAAAATGATAAACGAACCAATCTATCTATCTCTATATTTGAGGTTTTGACCTGAAAACAAATGGGTATTATAAAGGGAAATAAAAGTTCAAAAAAATGTAAAAACGAAACAATCTACCTATCTTTGTATAGAAGATCGTCTGTATGATTTTTGAGGTCATTTAGAGAAGGTAGAAAAAAATCCCTTTTGAGAAGGTCGAAAAAACCTAACTTGTTACAAAAGCTGGTTTCAGTGAGACCTAACCAAATTTGGCATACATTATGCCATATCTATAACAACAAGGAATATCTAAAAGGGAAAGTTTCACAAAATTTGAAATTTATGGCGAAAATGATGCCATACATGATGCTGTTTTTCGAGGTTTTGACCTGAAAATCAATTGGATATTATAAAGGAAAATAAAATGTTCGAAAAATATAAAAACGAAATAATCTATCTATCTATGTATAGAAGATCAGCTGTATGAAATTTGAGGTCATTTAGAGGAGGTAGAATAAATCACCTTGTTAGAAAAGCTGGTTTCAGTGAGACGAAACGGCATGCGTTTAAGCAAAGTGATTTTTTCGAACATCTCCAAATGATCCCAAATTTGCCATACATGATGCCATACGTGTAACAACAAGGAACCCTATCTAAAAAGTGTCAAAAAAGTTTGCCCAACCGTATAGCTCTATCAAAAAGAACCTCACCATGGCGCTAGTATAATTTTGGGCTTAGTTACAAACTTTCGTTACCTAACCTTCAACACGAAACTTGTTTCAAATCACTTTTGGCGTACAAGAAACAAATCCCTCTTTGATTCGAGCACCACAGCCTCCAAACTTTGCCGATGCCGATATCGGCATGGTCAGAACGGCTATGCTCGACGCCACTGCTAGGTCACCGTCGGGATGCACCCTCAATCCCGTCCCCTCATTCGATCACTGACACACCAGAGATACCGCCGAGGTCAATGCCGAACGTACATGCTGATGCCAATGCCGAACATGCATCCACGCCGACGTGGGCACGGCCACGCCGCCCCGCTATGCTGGACGCCACAGACCACCGCGAGGTCTTTCCCTTCGCCACCACACTCTTCTAGCACCCATCTATACACGCCAGAAAGGAGAGACACTAGTTTTCTCTACATTGCTCGCGTTCGTGTTGGACACGGTCAGTCAAAGTTTTGAGGTAGTCGTCGATGTCGTCGACCATTTCTTCTCTTCTTTGCATGGTTAAACGCGTCTAGTTCATATCTATCTAATGCGTCTGGTCTCGTCTCATGCAGTTCTTTGTGGACGTCGATCTCATCTCGGCACCCCGCAGGCCACCTCCTCCGTGCCATCGCTGTAGAGCTCCGTTTAAAAATCTATTCCTACCCGTGTATTGCCCCTTGTATCAGCGCCATGGCCCACTTGTCATTCGATATACCGAAGCCCCACTCGTGCGTGTTTTGGTCAGGGATACAGCGATGCTTACGGTCAAACAAAGATGGATGGTCTGACGTGTCTTTGCGGGCTCTACGTGGCCCCACTAGTCAGAAGATAACGGTCAACCGTCGGGCAACCGGCCGTTATAGCATCTGTGATGGTTTCAGACAAGGTCTTGGGGAAAACTGAGCAAAAACTAAGGAGCTGGGGAAAACTGAGCACAACTAAGGAACCGAGGGCACGGAAATAGAAATCCCAATAATTTAACTAGGGTGCATGGGTTGTGTTTTTTTTAAATAGAATTCACTTCTTTGTATTTAATATGTAAATAATAGTTTCCATAGGGTTCTTGAGAAATAATTTCCTCTCATTGAAATCTTCTTAAGATTTAATTTCTCAAACAATCATGAATGAACTCATATTGACCTAAGTCAAATGTTCATCGTCATCATTTGTGAAAATGATTTAAATGAGGTAGATCACCTCATATCACTTAATATCACTACATATGATTTAAATCTCAAGTAATTCATATAAGAGAGTTTGGAACCAGGGGTCCAAACATCCCATGAATTCATGTCAGACAAGTTTAAATGAAGTGTAAGACTCCACATAATTTACTTTAATAGTTTTGGACAATATCAACTAGTTAAACTAGTCAAATGATCCATTAATTAAACTAGGGCATGATCATGTAAAGTGACCACACCATTTTATTGCATAAACAATTAGTGTAAGTCAAATGTGAGCTATTAGAGTTGGAATTAACTTAATATCTATTTTGGTTGATTTTTAAGATTTATTTGAATAGGGAAAAGTCCCTGCATTATTATTTTTATCACATTAATTCTACAAAGAATCTGGTCATGGGACCAGCGGCATGTGATAGATAATTTCTCTAGCTTTCCAACGATATAAAGTTCATCAAATTTGGTTTAGCCAATTTAAATCTATTGAATTTCAAAGTGGCAGCAGTATTGAAAATCATTTGAATTAATTAAATCCAGTTTGAATTAAAAGGGCCGGCGGGAAAAGCTAGCTGGGCCCAAAGGTTTAAAAACGGCCCAAGGCCAGCCCAGCCACGGTCCAGTGCCGCGCGGGCTGCCTGACAGAGGGTCCCGCCTGTCAGCGAGTGTTAAACGCCGAAGCGGTATGGGCGAGTCTGAGGCGTTGGATTAGATCGAGATCTAACGGACGTGGTTCATCGTCCCGCCGGCGAGAGGGGAGTTCACCGGCGGCTCAGGTAGGGGGTCGGAGGGCTAACCAGGGCTCCAGCGAGGGATGGCAGTATGCTCGATGACGTTGTGGACGACGGCGAAGCTCCTGGTACCGGCGGCTCGTCCTGGGGCGGCTCCAATCGACGGCGAGCTTCGGCGGCGATCACGGGCAGTGAGGCTTCAATTGGGCGGCGGCGGTGGCTAATCGAGGTAGTGGAGTGGCTCAGGTGGTCGAGTGAGAAGAGGGGAAGGTGATGGTGTGCTCAGATCGACGAGGGGAGTGCTCTATTTATAGCATTGCTTGAGGGTTGCGGGGTAGGGTGGCAGGCGACCATGGCGCGGCGATTCCGGCGGCTGGTCGAGCTAGGCGAGGTTGTGGTGATGCTCTACGTGTCCAAGCGAGGCGAATGGCGGCGACAGCTTGGTCAGGGAGGGCCTGGTTGTGTCGCATTGCTTCCAGGTCTGTCGCGCCCGCGGCGGAGCAGGGTCTCCTTCTCCGGCGGCGGTGGGTGCGGGTCGTGGTCGAGGCATTGTCTGGCGGCGTCCAGGTGTCGTGGTGCTGCTCAAGGCGTCGAGAACGGGTCCAGGGCGTGAGCGAGGTGGCGGCGCGGCGCGTGTACTGTGACGTCCGCGGGTGTCCACGCGCGACGTCGTCGGCATGGCGTGGCCACCACTGGGCGCACGCGTTCCGGCAGCTGTCGAGCTTCTCCTCGACCATGGTCGGTGCTAGGTGGTCCAGTAGAGTGAGGTGGCGGCGTTGGACAAGGCGGGCAGGGGTGGCGATGAAGGAGAGGAGGGGTGGCTCGGCATGGTGGCGCCATGGCCGGCATGCCATGCCCATGTGAGCTAGCCACTCCTCATTAGGGTTACTATGTGCCATTTATGTTTAGAGGGAACCAGGGGACAAGGTAGATTAGAGTTGGGGTAGATTAGGTTGTGTAGATCACTATTTGCAATAGTTGCAAATAGTGCCCGAAATTTGAATTTGCAAAATATTCAAATTTGAAATAATTCCAAAGGTGAATATTTTTGAAATGTGAGTGTTGATATAAGTTGTATTTGACCAGAGGTGATTAGAGGTGGTGGTGGAAAAATTAGAATTCAAGAATTGGCAAAAATGGCTAAGTGGGGAATGTTGCATATGTTAAAAAGTTGTGACTTTGGATGAGCCTTGCTCATGATCCAAGATGAATTTGGCATGGTGATCTTTACCAAAGTTGTTCACCTTGATGTTGACTTTGAAATGGTGCAAAGAGTTAGCACGAGTTGGTTTGGGAAAATTGAATGGCAAGGGCTCAAAGTGGTGATCAGACTAGAATTGTCCAAATTGACCATATCATATGTGAGCTAGATTTGTGTTTGAATTTTATTTGAAAGGTGATTCTTTGCTTCCCAAAGTTGTAATAAGTGTTTAATAACATTATTCAACTAATGGTGAAGACCAAATAGGTCTAGGGTCAAAATTTATAAAAATGCCATAGGGCATATGTGAGTGTTTTTAGGGTTTTGCATTTTATGGATTTTATTCCTCTTTAATTTATTTGATTGGTGATCTTCATATGATCACATTAGGGTTTTAGAGCATATCAAATACAAGTAATAACAATCATCATGGCATATCACTCAAATGCACAAGTCCTATGCATGGTACTATATGCAAATTAAAAAGTTTTTGTTGAAATTTTGCTTTCTGGAATTCTCTAACTTTCTTTTTATTGAAATTTGGGGTGTTACACATATAGAGCTTTATAAAGTATGCATACATAATGGGGAGTATCAGGATGTTCAAAACCAGGAGGCTGTTTCATATAGACTTACTCTTCCAGAACACCATGAAGAAACGCGTTCTTCACATCTAGCTGTCGAAGACTCCAACCACGAGAAATAGAAACAGACAGAACAATTCTGATTGTAGCAATTTTCACAACAGGACTGAAGGTATCTTCATAATCAAGGCCATATCTTTGTTTGAAACCTTTTGCAATGAGTCGAGCTTTGTAACGATCAATAGTACCATCAGCACGACAGTTAATGCGATAAACCCATTTGCAGTCAATGACATTTTTATGCGAGGTAGAGGGAACCAGAGGCCAAGTTTTATTTAGAATGAGAGCATCATATTCTTCTTTCATCGCTGAATGCCAGTTGGGATCACCAAGAGCAGTAGGAAATTTTCGTGGTTCTCCTACAGAAGAGAGCATGCCATAGCGTACAGTACCATCAGTGTATTTTTTAGGATTTCGAATACCTTTTTGTAGGCGTGTACGAGGTCTGGGAGGGCTGGACTGTGGCAGAGCAGCAGAAAC
Organism: Lolium perenne; assembly: GCF_019359855.2. Classification (NCBI taxonomy): domain Eukaryota; kingdom Viridiplantae; phylum Streptophyta; class Magnoliopsida; order Poales; family Poaceae; genus Lolium; species Lolium perenne. The sequence goes on along the minus strand of NC_067247.2, from coordinate 362,711,938 downwards.
AGCCACAGAAGAGCCAGCCGCAGAGGATCCAGAACCAGCGAAAGAAGCAGCAGCACTGGGCATAGAATCATTATGCGCAGACGATCCAGCGCTGGCATCATGAGGCTTGTCAGGGCCAGAGGGAGCAGCTGGGGGCGAGTCGACGCGTGGCGATGAAGGGTTGGCTCGGGGCGACGCAGGTGCGGGGCGCGGCTCTTCGGCGCGGCAGCGGTCGGCTACTGGCGACTCAGACCGGCGTGGACTCCCAGAGGCGGGAGAATCCGCCTGCGGATCGACGGTAGCAGGTCTCCCAGGGGAATGTTCCCCTGTATCTTCTTCAGAATCCATGCCAGGTTCGTCATTTTCTGTGCTGATTTCAGCATATGATTGTGAAGGCTCAGGAGCACCATTTTGAACGAAATTTTCACATGTAGCTGCAGTATTCTGAGGGGCATAGTTAGGAACAGTAATGACAGGCACTATATTAGTCATATGATCATCAATTGTATGAGCACCCTCAGGAGTAATAGAAGATGGTAAAAGCAAGATTTCCTGTTTGAGCAATGCACCAGCGTTGGGACGGAGAGCTTCAAAGGGGAAAATGTTTTCATCAAATACAACATCCCTAGATATGTAGACACGGCCAGTGGAAACATCTAAGCACTTGACACCCTTATGAAGAGGACTATATCCAAGAGACACACACTGTTGGGAGCGGAAAGCGAGTTTGCGTGTGTTGTAAGGACGAAGATTAGGCCAATAAGCAAAACCAAAGGTGCGAAGAGCATCATAATTGGTTTTGAGATGAAGAAGGCGTTCAGCTGGTGACTCAAGATTAATGCTTTACTGGGGAGTAAGTTAATGAGAAATGTGGCGATAAGGAATGCTTCATCCCAATACTTAAGAGGCATGGATGCATTAGCAAGCAATGCAAGGCCAACCTCAACTATGTGGCGATGTTTCCTTTTAGCGGAGCCATTTTGTTGATGAGCATGAGGGCATGACACATGATGAGTGATTCCAACTTTTTTAAAGAAAGAGTTTAGTTTCTCATACTCACCCCCCAATCAGTTTGCATAGTAACAATTTTACGACCAAACTTGCGTTCAACATGCTGATGATAATTAAGAAAAGCTTGATAAACATCAGATCATTTCTTAAGTAAATAAATACATGTGAACTTGCTATAATCATCAATAAAGCTTACATAGTATGTATGTTTCCAAACAGAAAGAGGAGCATACCCCCATACATCAGAAAAGACTTGCTCCAAAGGAACAGTGGACCTACTGGTGGAGATGGGGTATGGTAACTGATGGCTCTTGGCTAACTGACAAGAGTCACAAACATAGGGAGTGCTGTCGAGAGTGTAATCTATTTTATTTCTCCTAAGGACTTGTTGAACAATAAACGACGATGGGTGGCCTAGACGACGATGCCATGTAGAGGATGATGGCTTTATGACGATGAAGGCATGCTTGGAGGACTCGGTGGTGAGAGGCATCAAAGGATAGAGACCGCCATAGCAAGGTCCTTTAAACAGTGTGCGTCGTGTTGCTTGCTCCTTGATGAGAAAAAAATAAAGGATGAAACTCAATGAACACATGATTATCAAGAGTAAAACGATGAACTGATAGGAGATTTTTAGATGCACTTGGAATATGTAATGGAATTGAGAGTGAAAGAATTATGAGGGGTGCGCAACATTGAATGACCAATATAACTAATATGCATACTTGTGCCTTCAGCAGTGTGCACACGATCCTCACCACGATACTGATCATGTGTAGTCAACTTGTTCAGTTCACCAGTTATGTGATCAGTAGCACCAGTGTCATAATACCAATTTGAGTCCACTCCATGTGCAGCAAAATTCGCATCCTTCTTGCCATAGTCATCATCATAGCGCCACCAACAGTCGGGAGTGGGATGCCCATGAATAGTGCCTATCTGACATGTGGTATGAACATATGGAGTGGGTTTACGATCACGACGACGATCGTCGCGGCGATCATCACGCCGGTATCCATCATCACGACGACAAGGGCGATCATCATCATGGCGCCAGCCCTGATAGCCACCACCATCACAGCGGCCCCAATCTTCACGCCAACCACGGTTATCACGGCGTTCCCAATCATCAAGGTGCCCGCGATCATCACGGCGGTCACGGTAGTCGCCACGGCCACGGTCATCACCGCGACCACTATCATCATATGGATGTTGGCGCGAACGATCGATCAGGGGCCCGCAGAGGAGCAGTATTGCCACGCCGAGCAACGTTGGCCGAGGAAGAAAAGCTGACGTCTTCTATTTTATGCATGCTATCATAGGCTTGAACTTGACTTAGTAACCCAGAAAAAGTAGTGCCAGGATTTGCATTAACAACAGTGCGCAAATTATTATAGTGACTACCAAGACCACGAATGATGTACCAGACAAGATCACCCTCATCAAGGGGTTTTCCAACTGCAGCAAGCTCAGATGCAATACACTTCATCTTGGTCAAGTATTTTTCATCAGAAAGATCGTTCTTACGAGTATCATTGAGGGCTGAGCGGAGTTGTTGAACTCGAGACTTGGACGAGGAGGAGACATGGTCGTTGATAGCCGCCCATGCCTCGGCAGAAGACTCCATGCCAACAACGTGCACCAGCACATCAGGGGACAAGGCGTTGAGGATCCACCGCAGGACCCGTTGGTCGTGGGAGACCCATGCCGCATGCTCTGGATTCGGGATTGTGACCTTCTTGTGGTTGACGTCTTCTGTCTCGAGGAGCTTCTGCGGCGGCTTCTTTGTGCCCTCAACGAGGTCCAGGACATGGGCACCTCGAAGGGCAGGGATAACCGGGCCTTCCAGATAAAGGCATTATCGCGTGTTAGGAGCTGGGACGGGGCTGCACCAAGAGCGGCAGCGAGGTTGGTCACCTACGAGGATGACGACATGGCTGGCGATGATGTGTAGACGCGGCGACGGCTGAAAAGCAGTGGCGGCGTGGGGGTTTGGTTGTAGGTTTGGACACGGCAGCGTCTAGGAGAGCGGCGGCGTGGCGACGTGGGTTTTGGTTGTAGGTTTTGGATGTGGCGGTGGCTAGGAGAGCAGCGGCAGCATGAGTTTGATGGCTTGATTTGGTTTTACGACCAGGTGAGCCCCCTTATGTTGCAACCTCTATGAACTACTCCAACTTGTGGCGTATGTTACATAAATGCAACTTTTGCAGGTTATTGATGCATATGCACACCTAAGAAATGTTGAGACTGCTATATCATCAGTCTTAACAACAGCAGAAAGCAGGAAGCTGTTACAGGAATGTGGGGGTTTAACTCCCAAAAGACCCAGAAGCTGGGTTGAACGTATAGAGAAGAAATTTGTAGGGCGCCGAATGGTACATACATCTCCTGGATTTTTTATTTCGTAAACACAAACAAGATGAAACATTTCATCTCCTCGGTCCTATCAACCTGGCTTCTAATGGCCCTTACCGAGTCTGCATTTATTTTTCGACAGGTGCGTGTCCCACTCAATGTACATAAAGCCCATTGGATTCTACTAGTCTTTAATTTTGACAAGGAAGAGCTTCAGGTCCTCAACTCCAACCAAGCATATCGTGACGAAGAGTCGGAAAGAGACCTGGTAAGCCTGTGAGTACCGCATGGCCCGTGAACTTCTAAATTACTAACACAACTATTTGTAAACCAGGTGTTGTCCATTTAGTCGTGCATTAACGAAGCCGTGAACACTGGCTGGGTAACAACGTCTAAGAAGATCAATATTGCTCAGTGGAAAACCGTATACTATACTAACATACCACAACAGAAGGATGAGTATGTGATGCTTGCTAAGTTATTACTCACCTGCACAAGATTACCGAAATTTTACTTTACATTGCAGCCACTCCTGTGGGGCGTACACGTTGAAATACATGTTGTCATGGGACGGAAATGAAATGCCGGATTATTTCACACAGGTCAGTGTGAAAAACCTATTTCATTTGCACCCATTAATTTTCTATGCATTCAAGGCTATGCTAACATCTACGTCAGTATCGAATTTAGGCGCTGATAGATATTTTTAGCTTCAAAATATGCTCAAGGGTGATGCGTCTTCGAAAACAATCCTACAAGAAACCTATAACGGTTAGTGCTACACAACCAACATTTCATGTCACATATTTCCTATTTTTCATTAATGCAACTGACGCACCGCTTTCTGCTGTACAGAAAGAGAACAATACTACCAGCATTGCACAAGATCCTAAAGGTGCGGAAGACTACATCAAGGAAATCAGCAATCCTAATGTTTCCGGGAAACCCAAGGAAAACGTCGTCATAGAAACCAGCCCTCCTAGACCCAAGCGCAAACGTGGCCATCCAAGAAAAGTAAAGACTGACACTCCTACCGATACGGTGGAACAAGAAATTGACACCGAGACTCCCGCTGGACTTGTCGACGGCAAACGCATACGCAAACCATCAGAAACAAAGACGAGCCCGTACAAAACACCATGAAGTTTACTGTGGTCTCATCACGAGATGAATTATCTTCTTAGCATTTTTTTTTTCAATTTTCAGTTGTTTTTCACTTATTATTTGTACGCTACTACTTCTAAGCAACTGTTATAGCTTACAAAATCCTCGTGACCGTCACCTATTATTTTTAAGCTTCCGATAAGTTTGAAGTTGCTCAAAGGTACTCATATTATCAGTAAGATTAGTATGATAGCCTACTATATCTAGCAATGATGTAGATAACGCATCACAAAAATGGATAACATAAAGGATCTAAGAGTAGCCATTTACATTCTGGGATTCAGATATCAGCTTCTAGGATTCAGATATCAGCTCCAAATGTCTAGGACTTGAGATACCACCCAGAAGCACAGGGCCGCCGCTGAAATCGCGACAATTAGAACATGCATTAGAGCATCTCCAGTCGCGTCCCCCAAATGATGTTTGGGGGACGGCGGACAAGAAATGGGGAAAATCGCGTTCCAGTCGCGTTCCCCAAAGCTAAATGGCGCCCCATTTTATGTCTGGCGTCCCTGGTAGAGACTCTACGGGGGACGCCGGACACAAAAACAGCGTCCGGATGCATGCATGCAGCCCCTAGTCCCCACATGTTAGTCTCTTTCCCCACACTTTCTCTCACCTACTTTTCCCACATGGGGTGGTCCCCTCTATTAAAATGCATGCATCCGGACGCTGTTTGAGGGACGCGGCTGGGAAGGGCCTCTTTTTTGTACAGATTTTTGGTCTCTTTTTGTCCGGCGCGGTTCCAAACGTGCCCCAAATTATTTGTGCCGGACGCTTTTTGAGGGACGCGACTGGAGATGCTCTTATCATAGTTCTCTTGCTACCAAGATAATTCCTACAGGTATCATGGTCGTAACTAAAGAGATCCACACATGCCATGCCGTCTCTAGGAGCACCATGTTTTCAAAAAATGGTGTATTACCCGCAAAGTCATCTAGTTGCAGGGCTCGGAACAGAAACTGGCCCCGAAACATAAACATGGAGTCGGCTATGACAGTCATTGCAACAGCCAGTGATGCTCAAAATGGGAGCTGAAACATATCTCATCGAACTTTGCACATCACAGTAGAACGGATCCATAGGCTCACATACATTTCATGTGCTACGAGTCTAATCGAATTCAGATACTAGCAAATTCACATTAGTGAATGGCATTAGAAAGGACATACTTACAGGAGATGTGAAGTTGAGCCGCGGCCGCGGCCGCCCACTCCTTTCTCGCCTAGCTCCGGCGGCCGAAACCCACCCGCCGCCGCCACCGCTTCTCCCCTCGCCGGCCATGTCCGACGCCGTAGCCGCCTCTTCTGCCCTCGCTGTACTCGACCAACGCTGCCGATCCTCCCCTCGTCGAGCGCCCTTCGTGGCCGTCGTCCCCTCCACCCCACGTTTCCCTCGGTCGCGGCCCCTGCCCTCTATCCCGAAGATTGCTGGAAGAGACCATACGCTTCACTCTATCGGCGTCCCCTCCCCTCCGTCGCCAGGACAGACCGATCCGTCGTCTTCCCGTCCCCTCCGGTGCGGCCCCTGCCCTCTGTCCCGGAGATTGCCGGGAGAGACCATACGCTTCACTCTGTCGGCGTCCCCTCCCCTCTGTCGCCAGGATAGACCGGTCCGTCGTCTTCCCCTCCCCTCCGGCGCGGCCCCCTCCCCACCATCGCGGGGCTCGCTGGGAGAGGCCCTCCGACGCGGACCATTCCCCTACATCGCAGGGCTCGCCTAGGCTAGCCGGGAGAGACCATCCGTCGCCTTCCACTCCCCTCCACCGCGGGGCACGCCGGGAGAGACCCTCTGTCCCTCCCCTCCACCGTCATCCAATCCCCCTCCATCGTGGATCCCCTCCGTTGCCGGCCGCCGGGACACTCTCTGGTCCGGAGTGAGAGAGAGGTTGTGAGTGTGAGAGAGATAAGATCATGTGAGGTTTATTCCGTGATGTTGATTTAGATTGGTGAGAATAGGACACTAATTTTAAGATGTGCAAATATTAACATTTATTTGCTGCTTTAAGATTTGTGTAGTCTCAATTTTGGTTCCGTCAGTTTTTTCCGTCTTATTACCACCGTTAGATGGTTATTAAAAATACCAATCACCCTAAAACTTGTATACAAATATAGGTATTACTACTATGGAAAGAGATACATGTATATAAGATATGCATGGCACGATGCTTATGGTGTTGGACCCAATGTGTGCACTAATTAATTGGAACACGTCTGATATGTTTGTTACGTAAATATTATGTTTATCACTAAAAATCCTAGCTACAAATTTTAGATCTAACTATCAGAAATAATTATGATGATGTAGATTAACGTGGTGTCTTTATTTAAAACATCCATATTTTGCTTTTAGTATATAATAGAATATCGATCTGCCACCCCATGAAAGCACCCGCTATCACACCCTTCCAGGAGACAAATGATGCATGCTTGATTATATCACATTGAAAACATCTGAATATTTAGAAATGGATGGAGTTTTCTATGAAATGTAAAGAAACTGAATCATAAGAAAGAAAGTTATGTTTGAATCATAATCGCCATTTTTATGAAACAATACTCATAAAAAGAACTGTGATAAAAACAGTTCTTCAAATCTTTCTTATTTGTAAAGATCAGAGTAGGTGGTTGTTTCCTCACTTATTTTCTAACTTTGTTTGTTTTGAACGCTCACAAGTGGTGTTATGCAAATCTACTAGCATATCAATGGGAGACACTCACTCTAATCCTCCTACTTCTTATGCCCACTCCCCCAATCCCCTCATACTGCTTCTCATCGCGTAATCAATCTCCTCAAATCTTCCCAACCTGGTTCAAGGTTGAAATCTGACAATGGGAACCTCCATTCGAGCCAAACATCATCTAATCTCGAGAGCGAACCATGATATCGTAGCCTACCAAGGTTCATCTTGTCTATAGAATTTTTCCCAATTTGCATGGCTCATAATGTGCTTTGTTGATAGTCTATAATTAACAAACTAAAGCATCAAAGTTACTTAAAATTCAACATATAACTCGAGTAAACTATGTTCCAGCTTGTATATATTTTGTGGTTTTGTAGCTGTGCATCTTGCTTGTATTGTTTAGCAATCACTTGTATCAATGAGATCCTAAAGTTATTCCAGCACGAGCTTGGAATCCACAGCAATGCCTCACAAGTCAAAACACAACCGATCGGCTTTTTTTTTGTCAAAGCCGATAACCCTTGAATAGATTTTTTTCCTTCATAAACTATTATCTTATTGAATTGCCAAGGGATTAATGAAAAACATGCTGAAGATATGTGTTGCATACTACCTCCGTTTCAAGAAATAAGGCGCCCTCGTTTTACATGTTTTTGTTTGACCAAGAATTACTTCAAATAGATAAGCATTATTTGTATAAAATTAGTATCATTGAAAAGTTATTTTCAATACGAATCTAACGATGCTAATTACATATAATATAGTCAAGAATTTGTTGCTCAATTTTTATGGTCAAAGTTCATCTTGGAATACGCGTGCGTCTTATTCCTTGAAACGGAGGTAGTATTTGTTAAGCTTCATGCACTAGCCACTTGAACCAAAAGTCCGAACCGATGGAAAGGGCTAGGCAATCTACTTATACACTTCACAACACCCCCACTCGCGTGTGACGGGAGAAGAGAGAGTCAACACGTGAAAGAAGAAGAGCACATAGAGGGGGGCAACAGCAATTTTTAGGCTTAATTGCGAAAACCATGTAAGAGGGAGGCAACAGCAATTTTTAGGCTTATAATTGCGAAAACCAAGATTTGAACTCGAGACCTGAGGCTCTGATACCATGTTAAGCTTCATGCACTAGCCACTTGAACCAAAAGTCCGAACTGATGGAAAGGGCTAGGCAATCTACTTATACACTTCACAACAGTATTATTCATATTTTTCTAAAATGATTATGTTAGTCATGCGTCTTGGTACGTTGTTTGACCCGAAAAATTAGCCGCTAACAGGAGGACGACTTCAATGCTTTGCTGTAGTAGTTACGTGGACAAGTCAGCTGCGACGGTGCAAGGAGCCAAGGATTCGAGGGGCAGTTGAGCTTCAGTTAGAGACCGTTTTAGTTAGTGGCGGGGTTGCTAGTGCCACAAACTACCAGAAGAACAATTATAAAGCAAATAATCGGGCTAGCTTTCGCGTGTCCAGTTGAAAATTGAACGGTCCAGAGTGTAGGTAGCCCGTAGCCATGATAATTGAACGGTTGTATATACGAAACGAAGAATGTCAAATTAGTGGTGTGAATCGCCGCGCAGTTACACCGCGCGGCAGAATTTCAAATTATTTGTTTAATTAACGTAATCATTTCGGAAGTGAGACATCGAGGTGCAGAAGGAATGATTAGAAGGCGAAGTCAAATCTATGGCCGTTGCAGGCATGTGCATGTATTCGATCGTTCGTTGGAACAGCAGCATAATCATTCCTCTCGAACCATCGGAATCCATACCCGTACGTCCGGCCTCGATCGTACTTCCTCTTCCTCGAGCTATTTAACCACCACCGTTGTCGTAATCATTCCTCGCATCCATCATCTCTCTGCGACTCTTGAGTTCTTGTACGGTTCTGGGTTGGATCAGGAGAAGCTAGATGGCAAGTGGGAAGCGCTTGATCCTGCAGCTGTTGGTGGTGTGCTTGGCGGCGCCGGCGGTCAGGTCGGCCTGGCTCCAGGGCACCGCCACCTTCTACGGCGGAAGAGACGGCTCCGGCACAATGGGTACGTAGCCACGTAGTAAGCTAGATGAGCATCCATCATGGTTAGCTTGCGTATGCATGTCCTGATGATCATGCTGCAGGTGGCGCTTGTGGTTACTCAAACCTGTACGACGAGGGGTACGGGCTCAGCAACGCGGCGCTGAGCACGGTGCTGTTCAACGACGGGGCCTCGTGCGGGCAGTGCTACCTCATCATGTGCGACCAGAGCAAGTCCAGAATGTGCAAGACCGGAAAGGCCATCACAGTCACCGCCACCAACTTATGCCCCCCCAACTACAACCTGCCCAACGACAACGGTGGGTGGTGCAACCCTCCTCGCCCCCACTTCGACATGTCCCAGCCGGCATGGCTCAACATCGGCATCTATGAGGCCGGCATCATCCCCGTTGTCTACCAACAGTAAGCTTCATCTTACATTTAAATGGCAATGACAGGACATGACATGACATGACATGACATGGAGGTTAACGATATCCGTGTCAATTTACAGAGTGAAATGCTGGAGAACAGGTGGGTTGCGATTCACAATATTAGGGTTCAACTACTTCGAGTTGGTACTGGTGACAAACGTGGCCGGGAGCGGGTCGATCAAGAGCATCTCGGTAAAAGGTACCAAAACCGGATGGACCCAGATGTCAAGGAACTGGGGAGTCATCTGGCAGGGCATGTCGGGGCTGGCGGGACAGTCGCTCTCCTTCAGTATTAGCTCCACCGGTGGACAGAACATCGTCTTCCAGAACGTCATCCCAGCAGGGTGGACCTTCGGCCAGACCTACTCCACCTGGCAGCAGTTCAACTACTAAGAGACGAAATTACAATGGTGTTTGACATAGGATTGTACACGTAGTAGGACCATGAGTTGGACACGTTGTACTTGGATCCTATTGTAATGCTAGCACCACAAAGTACATCTATGAATACCAAACCACGAGGACCTCGGCGATCATTTGAGTAGAGTCAAATCTACCTGATCATATCAAATTTTACACCCCATATCCACAAACATCGTAAATTGGTAACACGACAATATGTGTGCTAAACATCATGCGTGTCTACCGTTGTTCTTTTCTATAAAAAAAACACCACGGTTAACTCTGTCGTCAAACGATCTGTCTAACTGCCGTATATTACTCACATTTTTCTGAATTATCGTAGTACAATCACTTTATCTTGGTACTTACATAGTCTGGTCCAAATGGCTGAGCCAACATGTATTAGGGTGGGGCGTGGGTGGGGATAGCATTTCATCGTATAACATATTTCAGTGAGAAAAGGAAAAAAATATCAAAAAACCTAGCTCATATATGCATAAGATTATTTTGGTTGCCCCACCATAAGAATGTTTTCAAGATCCACCACCGGTTTAATGTTTTGCTAGATCACTAGTATCTACGTGGAAAATACAGTTAGCTGCGACGCTGCAAGGATTCGAGAGGGCGTTGTAAGGTTGTTAGTTAGAGACAATTTTAGTTAGTGGGGTTGTTGTTTCTCTAAAAAAAATAGTGAGGGTTGGTTTGTTTTTTGAAAAATCATAGCCCAACATTTGCATCAATTGATGCACATGCCATTTATTGTATTGTTATAATTGTTTTATGAAAACTTGTTACAATTCATGGGTCGCAACAAGTCTCAACATGAGTATAATCTAAAAAGAACCAATAACATGTAGCGCTTATGCATCAACATACGAAGCGCCGTCAGTACAGCCACACTAGCTGTAAGACTTACATGCTATCGTTGTCAAATGGTTGCACCCCGTATCTATATCATGTCGCTCCTCGATCCGTTGGCGCGAGAAAAGACCACGTATGAATCCAGTGCATACTTAACGGGATAGCCTGCTGAAAAGTTGAAAATGTTGATTTGCTAAAGATAAAATCATTCATCACATTTCATATAATCCATAATAAAGTGCAAACACCGACTCTAATGTGCCTCTTATCTTTCTTGGCTACTTGATCTAAACAGTTTCCAAAAATACTTATTGTATTTGGTGGAGGCAGTATATTGAAAGTCATATAGATAATTCTCCATAAGTCCTTCACAAAAGGACAAGAAATGAAAAGAAAGTCTATTGTCTCATCTTGGTCACCAAAGCAATACTTAGTATGTTCTTGCGAATTTCTTTTAACCAAAATTTCTTAGCAAGAATGAAATTTCTCTCAAGGAACTAAATAAAAATTCTGAACTTAAGTTAGACCTTAATCTTCCATATGTATTTTCTAAGATAAACAATATCATCATTAAGAAAATCTACATACATAGACTTGACTACCCGAGGGAGTTAAGCAACACCTAAACACGTCTTAGCTATCAGATAGATGAACAAAATAAGTCTATGGAACAAATGCCACCATCTTACCCATTTATTTTCAGAAAGTGTTCGCCTAAAACCTATCTTCAGAGGAACCAATGCCATAACATTAGCAACCAAGATGTCCTTGTGATTGACCATACTATATAAGGTAAAATACTACTAAAATAGGCTTATCCCCTAAATAAGTGTCCTCCCAAAACCTAGTATTCAAAATATTAGCAATAATGAAAGAGCTTTTGAAAAAATCATGACATTCATGAACCTTTTCAAAATGGGAGTTAGTCGGTTTAGCTAACACCTGAGAAAAGAGTTTTAGATTGAAGGTTTTTTTTTTTTTTTGGATATGTTCTTGCCACACTACTAACCACTTCCTCATTAATAAGTTCAAATAAATATTGTCTAAGTAAACTTATATTTTTAACTCTAAAACCTCCACACCTAACCCACCTTGATCCTTCGTCCCACAGATTATAATATACTTAGTTTTTTAGCTGAAATTATATTATACTTAGTCAATCTATATATTTTTATGGCCATCACTCTGCTAGAAATATTGAGATCTAAAGAAGTCAAGTCTCTTCCTAACCCCTTTAGGTAGTTAAAGAAAAAAGGAGCATAAACATTGGTAAGCTTGTAAGCACAAAATTTATCAGAACCAAATGTTCACCGTAAGAGAACATTGCGCCAATCAAACTACGTAACTTCTTCTCGAATATGTCCTCTACGAGTTTTCACTCACTACTTTTTATTTTACGAGAATGAATCGGAATACCAAAAATATCTTAATGGATTGAAGAGATCCGATATCACAACAAAATAAAATATTGTAATCATATTCTACTTTTTTAGGTTTGCGAAAACAAAAAACCTCACCCTTAAGAAAGCTAATTTTATGGCTTGGCAATTATTCAAAGATACAGAGAATTAACTTCATATTAAGTGCGGTCTCCAGATCATAATCCACAAAAAGAATAGAATCGTCCTCATAGTGCAAGATTGACACCCACCATCCATTAGGTGTGGCATTAGACCACTTACATGGACATGCTCCTTAGCCGTGGCAATTAAAATTGCTAAAATATCCACTACTATGTTGAAGAGGATATTGGTTAGAAGGTACCCTGACGAAGACCTTTTTGAGTTTGAAATTATTGAGCGATGTCATTATGCACTTTAATCCCCACGCTCCCTTTTTCTATAAACCTATGAATCCATTCACACCACATGCGATCGTATCCTTTCATATGCAACACTTTTGCAAAAAGGACCAATTTACTTTATCTTAGGATTTTTTGAAATTGATTTTAAACAAAATCCTATCCAATTTTCTTCCTATGAAGTTCATGAATGGTCTCGTGTAGTATCATCACACCCTCTAAAATATGTCTACCCGGCATAAAAGTAATTTGTTTGCGTTGAACTACGCTCTCAGCAGTGACGGGTTACTCGATTTGTCCCCATTTTTGCGAATACCTTAAAACTGACATTAAGTAAGCATATAGGTCGATATTGTTGTATTTGAATTGTATTTTCCTTTTTTGGCACAAAAATAGTTGTACCAAAATTTAAATGGAATAAATATAACTCTCTCTCTTGTAAACATTGAAACATTGCCATTAAGTCATCTTACTACCCAATTTTACAAACTGAACGGTCCAGAGTGTAGGTATCAATATAATTGAACGGTTGAATATATAAAAGGAAGAATGTCAAATTAGTGGTTTGGATAGCCGCGTACTTAGACCGCGGAAGAACTTCAAATTGCTTTTTTGGTGAACGCTATCATTTGAGAGGGAGTTGAGACTTGAGACACGACATGGAAGTGCATAACAAATGATTAGAAGGCGCAAGTCAAAGCTATGGACGTTACAGCCATGTGCATGCATTCGATCCTTCGTTGGAACGGCAGCATGATTATTCCTCTCGAACCATCGGAATCCCGTTAACACATACCCGTACGTCCGGCCTCGATTCTACATTCTCTTCCTAGAGCTATTTAACCACCACCATTGTCGTGACCATTCCTCGCCTCCAAATCCACCTATACGAGGATCAATCATCTCTCTGTGACTGTTGATTTCTCGTACGGTTCAGGGTTGGATCGGAAGAAGCTAGATGCATGTCAGGTGGGAAGCGCTTGATCCTACAGCTGTTGGTGGTGTGCTTGGCGGCGCCGGTAGTCAGGTCGGCCTGGCTCCAGGGCACCGCCACCTTCTACGGCGGCAGCGACGGCTCCGGCACAATGGGTACGTAGTAACAAGTCAGCTAGATGAGCATCGATCAAGGTTAGCTTGCTTATGCTTGTCCTGATGATGATAGTGCAGGTGGCGCTTGTGGGTACACAAACCTGTACGACCAGGGGTACGGCCTTGCCAACGCGGCGCTGAGCACGGTGTTGCTCAACGATGGAGCCTCGTGCGGGCAGTGCTACCTCATCATCTGCGACCAGAGCAAGTCCCCTATGTGCAAGACCGGCAAGGCTATCACTGTCACCGCCACCAATTTATGTCCGCCCAACTACAACCTCTCCAACGACAATGGTGGGTGGTGAACCCTCCTCGCCCCCACTTCGACATGTCCCAGCCGGCGTGGCTCAACATCGGCATCTACGAGGCTGGCATCATCCCCATCGTCTACCAACAGTAAGCTCCATTTCACTTTTGCATGGCGATGATAGGACATGACATGGTGGTTAACGATCTCTGTGGATTTACAGAGTCAAATGTTGGAGGACGGGAGGGTTACGATTCACCATATTAGGGTTCAACTACTTCGAGTTGGTGCTAGTGACTAACGTGGCTGGGAGCGGGTCCATCAAGAGCATATCGGTGAAGGGTACCAACACCGGATGGACACAGATGTCCAGGAACTGGGGCGTCATCTGGCAGGGCATGTCGGGGCTTGCGGGGCAGGCGCTCTCATTCAGTATCAGCTCCACACATCGTCTTCCAGAACGTCATCCCAGCGGGGTGGACATTCGGCCAGACGTATCCCACATGGCAGCAGTTCGACTACTAAGAGACTAAGCCACGATGGTGTTTGACATAGGATTGCAAACATAGAAGGACCATGGTCACGTTATCCTATTGTAATGCGTGTACGGTAAAGTACATGACTATGAATACCAAACCACGAGGACCTGATCAGCGATCGTTCTAGTCGAGCCTAATCTAGATATGGGGTCAACTTAAATTGGTAACTCGGCCATATATGTAATATTTTCTTCAAAACGCGTACCTCGATTGACTCTGTCGTCAAACGATCTGGGTAACTGCCATGTCTTGAGAGTATAATACATTCATCGAAGGTGTATATTACTCACATTTTTTTCTGAATTATCGTCGAGTAATCATGTTGTCTAGGTACTTAGGTAGTCTGATAAAATTAACAACAACTCTAGACGAGTTTAGTGTTTTGTTGGATCGCTAAATTCCCAGGGGATCAAATCTCCCATCCCCGGGTGGATAACTGTTGGATAAGCCAGATTCGATCGTCCAAAACCGTGACACATGTCGCAGTAACATCAATCTTGCTTTTGCTTTCATAATGTATCAAAGTAGTAAAAAATGATATCGGTCACAATTTTCAGACTAAAAAGGGGCTGAGGCAAGGGAATCCGTTATCCCCTATTTTATTCAACATTGTAGCTGATATGTTAGCTATTTTGATTGGGCGGGCTAAAGAGGCTGGTCATGTGGGGAGTTTTATTCCACATTTGGTTGAGGAGGGTGTGTCGGTGCTGCAGTACGCCGATGATACTATTATTTTTATGTAGCATGACTTAGCAAAAGCGGTTAATATGGAGTTCATTCTGTGTATTTTTGAACAGCTATCAGGGTTGAAAATAAATTTTCATAAGAGTGAATTATTCTGTTTCGGCAAAGCATCGAAAATGGAACACCAATATAAAGATATTTTTGGGTGTGCATCCGGATCTTTGCCACTTAGGTATCTCGGTATTCCGATCCTCCATAGAATGCTCCGTAACTATGAATGGAATCCGGTGGAAAATCAGTTTGCTGCAAAATTAGGCTGTTGGCGGAGTAAAATGTTATATTACGGTGATCATCTTACTCTTATTAACTCCGTTCTTACTAGCCTTCACATGTTTATGCTATCTTTTTTGGAGATTCCTAAAGGTGTGAGGAAGAGACTTGATTTCTATCGATATCGATTTTTTTGGCAATCTGACGAACACAAAAGAAATATAGATTATCTCGCTGAAATATTATTTGTAGACCAAAGAATCAAGGGGGTCTAGGTATTGAAGTTTTTGAGTTGAAAAATAAATGTTTGTTAAGTAAATGGCTTTTCAAATTATTATCTAAAAGAGTTTGGCAAAAATTATTGCATAACAAATATATTAAAAATAAGACGCTGGCTCAAGTGGAGGTGAAACCTACTGATTCTCCCTTTTGGATTTTGAAAGGGATTAATGGGAGTAAAAGATGATTTCTTTAAGAGGGGTAAATTTAAAATTGGGAATGGGATGACAGTTCGGTTTTGGGAGGATGTCTGGTTGGGCGAGGTGTCTTTAGCTCAACAATATCCGTCTTTATATAATATTGTCCAACGAAAAAATGTGTTGGTATCTACGGTGTTGAGTCAATCTCCTATTAATATTGGTTTTAGGAGGTACCTTGATGAACATAAGTGGAATTTGTGGTTACACTTATGTGAACGCCTAATGTCGGTACACCTGAACAATGATAATGACCAGTTTGTATGGAAGCTAACAGGGTCGGGTTTATTTTCAGTTAAATCTATGTATCTTGATCTTATGAATGGCCATACTAGATTTCTGAGAAAATACCTTTGGAAGATTAAAGTACCCCTTAAGATAAAGATCTTTATGTGGTTTCTTAGTAATAAAGTGTTGCTTACTAAGGATAACCTAACTAAGAGAAAGTGGACAGGTTGTCAAAAGTGTTGTTTTTGTGATAATAATGAGACCATTGATCACTTGTTTCTTTCTTGTCCATTTGCAAAATTAGCCTGGAGAATGGTATATTTTGCTTATAACATTCCCCCCCTTCTAATATCACTAATATGTTCGGTAATTGGTTGAATGGAGTGAATAAGTATGGTAAAGAGCATGTTCGTATTGGAATTTCAGCGATTTGTTGGTCTATATGGACAAGTAGAAATGACATTGTGTTTAATAAATAGAAGGGAACCATCTATTTGTAGGTTATTATTCGTGCAGCGCATTGGATCCAGCTTTGGACGTACCTTCTCCCGGAGGACCAGCGGGATACTATGGCTATTGGATGCAACCGAATCTTGACGGTCGCACGGGATTGCTATTTCCAGGCTACTGGATGGCGGCACATTAGAAGGATTGAAGTTTGAAGATGGATAGATTTTGTTTGTTGTTCATCTTTGTTTGGCTGTTTACTATCACAACCTTAGCTTCCATGTGATTATAATAAGTATACTCATTTGAACTCTGTTTTTAATAAAATACATGGCTGTGTGCATCTATTGATCCAGAGGCCGGAGCGATGCTCCCATATCGAAAAAAGAAAAAAAATGGTTCATTTGTAGCAAAATCTATTTAACTCTAAAATCCCACTTTTGCTTCCATAAAAACACCAATGTAGCAAAACCAACCTGATTGTAGCAAAAAAACACACATTCCTCGCCGGAGACTCACCGGAAACTTCATCGGAGACATCGTAGCAAAATGATTATACTATTGTAGCAAAAGTTGATCTCGTCGGAGACGTCGCTGGAGAGTTTTTTTTTCTATCGTAGAAAAACAGTAACTAAGTTTTACTAGCAAAAACATAGAACAATTGTAGCAAACCTGATTTCGCTGGAGACTCTCGCTACTAACCTCGTAGCAATAATTTTATGTTGTAGTAGCAAAAATGCGCATAGTTTGTAGCAAAGAAAATTAAATTATGCGGGAATGATGTTTTGGCTCCTGGGTGCATATGCTCCCTTTAGTTTGAACTGCGAAACTTTGATACATTTTGAAATGTCAAAAAAATTCAAACGAAAAATTCATGTGTACATCTTCACATGCTAAGGGCGACCAAAGTCTTTCCATGAAAAATCAACTTGTAGTTTGAGCTGTGTCAAAAAGACAAAATTTAGTGTTGAAAATCACGCTTTTTGTGAGACTTATTTTGTCTTTTTTAGATCGATCACAAAAAATATCGGTTTTTCATGAAACTGCACGAACGCACATAGATTGTCGAGATGTACGTGAGAAATTTTTTGTTAAATTTTTTAACAATTAGAAATATGTTTTTTGGGTGGAGGGAGTATCTGCACCCAAGAGACGAATTGAATTTCCGAAATTATGCTATTGTCACAACTTTGTAGCATTCGAGGAAGGATTAGCAAATCACATACAAATTAGCAGCATTGATAAAACACTAATATAGCCTAAAAATCCTCTATTTGCATCAACGCCGGTCCCAATCAATGACGAAAGATAAACCTTGGATGGCCACCTGCACGATAGCGCCCTGACACCCCTCCGGTGAGCTCTGCAGTCGAACCCTGGATTGCGACCTGGAGGATGGCGCCCCGGTGCCCCTTCTCCTCCCCCATACATGTGTCCTACCCTTGGTCATCAGCCCCTAGCGCCGCCACGATCTGCTACATGGCATGCCGACACATGAGCAGGGCGGTTGGAGTTCCATGGCGCGGCGGTGGGACTCCATTGGTGTGCAAGGAAGCGAATCTAGGGGCGCGCGGCTACAAGGGATGTGGCGGCCCGCGAGCTGCAGGGGCCGCGGCGGCGTGAGCTGCTGGGGGCGGAGATGTGTAACAAGGTGCGGTGGAGGAGGGAATTCCGGGGGGGGGGGGGGTCACCACCGACGCCGGAATCTGATACGCGTCGGTGAGGGAGGATTATCGGTTGGGTGGAGGAAAGGAACACCATGGCTTCCTTGGGGAGCTTCGTCGTGGAGAGAAGGAACGACCCGGTGGGGAAGACATAGAGGCGGACCAACTTAGGACACGGGTCACACGCGGGAGGAGGAGGACACGAGACGCGGCCATTTCCCGGTGATCGCCAGCGTTTTCCTAATGGTTAGGTGGAAAATAGTAGCTGCGGTGCTGCAAAGATTCCAGGTGGCATTTGTGATGACCTTGCGGTTAGAGAAAATTTTAGTTAGTGGGTTACTGTTTCCCTCAACAAAAAAACTAGCGAGGGTTTATTTTTCTCGGAAAGGGAAGTCCAACATCGACACCAATTAATGCATGTACCCTTACTACATTATTATAAGAATATTATTACAACTTATTTCAAACCATGGGTCACAAAAAGTCTCAACGAATAAGCCATCTGAAAAGAACTAATAATATGTACTTCCTACACCTCAACATATGAAGCGCTGATCAGTATGCTAGCCACACTGCCTATAAAACTTGCATGATATCGTTGTCAACCGATTGCACCCAATATCTATATCATGTCATTCCTCTGTTGGCTGGAGAAAAGACCATGTATATCACGTGAATGGTTAACTGGATAACCTGCAGAAAAGATTGAAACTTTGATTTGTTGAAGATAAAGTTATTCCTCACATTTCATATAGCTCATAATAAAATACACACACCAACTCTAATGTGTTCCTGATGTTTCTTGGCTACTCTATCCAGTTTTCAAAAAGATTTGTTATATTTGCAGGAGGCCCTTGATACGTCTCCAACGTATCCATAATTTCTGATGTTCCATGCTTGTTTTATGACAATACTTACATGTTTTGCTCGCACTTTATAATGTTTTTATGCGTTTTCCGGAACTAACCTATTAACAAGATGCCACAGTGCCAGTTCCTGTTTTCTGCTGTTTTTGGTTCCAGAAAGGCTGTTCGGGCAATATTCTCGGAATTCGACGAAACGAAGACCAAACATCATAATTCACCGAGACGGACCAGGACACCGAAGGGGAGTCAGAGGGGAGGCCTGGGGCCCCCACACCATAGGGCCGCGCGGGCCAGCAACTTCGGTTTATGGTTAATTCGGTTCGGTTTATTTGGTTATACGGTAAATACGGTTTCAATATTTCGGTTAATACGGTTACGTATAAAAATACGATTCGGTTTCGGTAATAACCATTAAACTTCGGTTCGGTTTTGGTAATAACCAAACTAACCAAAATTGACGCGAATTTTGGATTGAAAAGTAACTTTTATGGCCATATATTTCATTATCTGTATTTTTTATGATCGTACTAAAGATTTTGCAAGAGAGCGAAACAAAAAAGAAAGAAAATTCAAACAAACTAAAATATGGATGTATTTTGTATGTCCGTATAAAGGTTTTACCAAAGAGAGAAAGTAAAAATAAATAAAAATAGGCCATCTAACATATGCGACCATGTGAAGTATCAAACTAGCAACCTGTGGTTACCACTTACCAGACAGACAAATAAATGGACCAGACCACCAAACCACCTTACGTGTAGACTTTTCAGTTTAGGAGCTATATTAATGGTACGTTTGAAGCTGGGCTGGGCGAGATTTTAAGTTGCTCTATCCGTTCGGTTTCTTTCGGTTTAACCACGGTTTTTCGGTTAAAAACTGAATTAACTGAAATTCTTTCGGTTTGGTATTTTACTAACTGAAACCTAACCATAAAATCATAAAAACTGAAATTTGGTTTCGGTTAGGTTTTTTTCGGTTCGGTTTTCGGTTTCAGTTCGGTTATGCACAGTCGGAGCGCCGGCCTATGGGGAGGGCACCATGTTGCCCCTCCTGCGTCGCCCCTTCGCCTATATAAGTCCTTTCGACCTAAAAACTCGATACCAATTGACGAAACTCCAGAAAGACTCCAGGGGCGCCGCCGCCATCGCGAAACTCCAATTCGGGGGACAGAAGTCTCTGTTCCGGCACCCTGTCGGGACGGGGAAGTGCCCCCGGAAGCCATCTCCATCAACGCCACCGCCTCCATCATGCTCCGTGAGTAGTTCCCCCATGGACTACGGGTTCTAGCAGTAGCTAGTTGGTACTCTCTATCCCATGTAATTCAATACAATGATCTCATGAGCTGCCTTACATGATTGAGATCCATCTGATGTAATCGGTGTTGTGTTGGGATCCGATGGATGATACATTATGATTAGTCTATCTATAAAGTTTGTGAAGTTATTGTTGCTGCAATCTTGTTATGCTTAATGCTTGTCACTAGGGCCCGAGTGGCATGATCTTAGATTTAAGCTCTATACTTATTGCTTAGATTGTATCTACAAGTTGTATGCACATGTCGCTGTCCGGAACCAATGGCCCCGAAGTGACAAGAATCGGGACAACCGGAGGGGATGGCGGTGATGTGAGGATCACATGTTTTCACCAAGTGTTAATGCTTTGCTCCGGTGCTCTATTAAAAGGAGTACCTTAATATCCAGTAGATTCCCTTGAGGCCCGGCTGAACCGGCTGGTAGGACAAAAGATGTTGTGCAAGTTTCTCATTGCGAGCACGTACGACTATATATGGAAAACATGCCTACATAATTAATAATCTGGATGTTCTGACTTAATGCTTTGAATCCTATCAATTGCCCAACTGTAATTTGTTCACCCAACACTTGTCACTTATTGGAGAGTTACCACTAGTGTAGATCGCTGGGAACCCCGGTCCATCTCTCATCATTATATACTCGTTCTATATGTCATTGGAAGTAGTATCAACTATTTTCCGGTGCCATCGCCTCTGTGTTACTATTATTGCTGCTGTGTTACTGTTACTATTGCTCTCATATCACTGCTACTTTCACATCACCCCTGTTACTAGTGCTTTTCCAGGTGCAGCTGAATTGATAACTCAGTTGTTAAGGCTTATAAGTATTCTTTACCTCCCCTTGTGTCGAATCAATAAATTTGGGTTTTACTTCCCTCGAAGACTGCCGTGATCCCCTATACTTGTGGGTTATCAAGACTGTTTTCTGGCGCCGTTGCCGGGGAGGCATAGCTCTACTCATAAGTTCACCTAGGGAGTACACTCTACCTCTCTCTCTGTTTTTATTTTCTTTTATTTTGTTTTGCTTAGTTTACTTTTGTCTAGTTTATTTGTGCTTAGTTTATTTCTGTCTAGTATTACTTTGCTTAGTTTCTTTTTGTCTTGTTTTACTTTTCTCATATACCCAAAAATCCATAAAAATTTGAAAAACCTAAAAATTAAAAACTGCTGTTATGGGAGAACCCACAACCTACTTGGAGCTTATAGAATATTATAATAATTATAGAGAATCAAGAACTGGTAAAGTAATGAGTGCTGTGATAGAAAAATTGAATACAATTGCTCAAATCTTGCTTAAACGCCATGATATAAACTGTTGCTCTCAACAGGACACTAAACATCTTAAATTTCAATGTGGCTTTAGTGAGGAATTTTTAATTAAGAACTATAATCGGAATAGCTATATTCATTTTGGGTTTGAAGAGGTAGAACAATTTGTCATATTTATGGGAGCCTCTGAGATAGAATCCTTCATGGCTAAAAATTATGAAACTTGTGTTGTTTGTAAGGACCTTAAAGATTATGTCTCTTCTATCCTTAATTTTTGCAATGAAAGTTACACTGATAATCCTTATATCATTGATTATAAAGAGAGACTCATTAATGCACAAGAATACACTCACAATTTGCAGGAACCTGTGGAAGAAGAAATTTATGAACCTGAAAGCTCATTGGATGAAAAAGAGGAGGAAATTGATGAACCTGAAAGCTCATTGGATGAAAAATAAGAGGAGAGTGATGAACAAAAGGAGGAAGAATGGATTAGCTACCCATGCCAACCTTCTAATGAGAGTAACTCTTTATCTCTTACACTATTTGATTGTCCTCCATGCTTACCGAAAGAGGTTGAATGTTATGTTCCTGTGGATTCTCTTGAAATAGTACCTATGAGTAATACTTGTGAGAATAATTATGCTACTGTTATCTATGATAATCCATGTTACTTTGATAAATCTTATGATAATGCTTTGTTTGTGCCTGATGTCGAAATGCATGGTACTAAAGAGTTTTGTTTAGCAAATGTTTATGATAAAGCTCTAGATGATGGTCCTATGTTACTTGATACTATTAATTGTACTACTAATGAAAATGGGATTGGAGAGTTCTTGAATTTATCTATGAGTCCCATATCTCTTGAGATTGATCAATCATCTTGTTATATTATTGATAAAAGTGTGTTCGAAAGTTTTAATCCCACTATTTTTGAGCTTGATAAAAATTATGTGTCTATGGATCATGAAAGGTATGTGATACGTCCAAAACGTATCTACTTACCCGAACACTTTTGCTATTGTTTTGCCTCTAATTTGTGTATTTTGGATGCAACTAACACGGACTAACGCTGTTTTCAGCATAACTGTTCTGGTGTCTCGTTTTTGTGCAGAAATCCAACTTTCAGGAAAATCCTCGGAATTTATGCAGAAGGCCCTATTTTCCCAGAATATTGGCGGAGCCAGAAGGGCAAGCCAGGTGGGGGCCCGAGGGCCCCACACCATAGGCCGGCGCGGCCCAGGAGGGGCCCGCGTGGCCCTATGGTGTGGCGGCCTCGGTCAGCCCCCGACGCCCTCCTTCGGACTATTTATTGCATTCGACCTAAAAACGCACGAGGAGAAGTCGAAGTCGCCAGAAAGCCTCCAGAACGCCGCCACATCGCGAAACTCCGTCGCGGGAGCCAGAAGTCTCCGTTCTGGCACTCCGCCGGGACGGGGAATTGGAGGAGATCATCGCCATCATCACCACCGACGCCTCTCAATCAACCAGCCATGTTTCCCCCATCCATGTGTGAGTAATTCCCCCGCTGTAGGCCGAAGGGGATGGTAGGGATTGGATGAGATTGGTCATGTAATAGCATAAGATTGTTAGGGCATAGTGCCTAGTGTCCGTAATTGGTACTTTGACGATATTGTTGCATCTTGCTATGCTTAATGCTTGTCACTAGGGCCCGAGTGCCATGATCTCAGATCTGAACATGTTATTATTTCATCATGATATTCATTATTTATGGTCTTACCTGCAAGTTGTATACACATGTTGCTGTCTGGAACCAATGGCCCCGAAGTGACAAGAATCGGGACAACCGGAGGGGATGGTAGTGATGTGAGGATCACATGTGTTCACGGAGTGTTAATGCTTTGCTCCGGTACTCTATTAAAAGGAGTACCTTAATATCCAGTAGATTCCCTTGAGGCCCGGCTGCCACCGGCTGGTAGGACAAAAGATGTTGTGCAAGTTTCTCACTGCGAGCACGTACGACTATAACTGGAACACATGCCTATTGATTGCTTTGTACTTGGACACCGTTTTATTATTATCTGCAAATGCCCTGCTATGATTGTTACATGAGTTTCTCTCATCCATGCAACGCCCGTCATCCGTCCCCGTGCCTACAATATTTTAATCCTGCTGTTTACTATAATCACTATCGCTGTCTCGTTACTCTGTCATTATTTCACTCATCGCTTCGCTATAAAACTCGTTACTGATAAACTCTTGCAAGCAAGTCTGTTTCCAGGTGCAGCTGAATTGACAACTCCGCTGTTAAGGCTTCCAAGTGTTCTTTGTCTCCCCTTGTGTCGAATCAATAAATTGGGTTATACTACCCGCGAAGACTGCTGCGATCCCCTATACTTGTGGGTCATCAAGACTGTTTTCTAGCGCCGTTGCCGGGGAGCATAGCTTTATTTGGAAGTTCACTTGGATTGATATTGTTCGCTGCAAATTCTCCATCATGGGTAGACCTCGCGATTCTAAAGTCGCCATATTACCATCCACTACAAGAAAAGGTACAACTCTGAGTACCTCTGCTACTCTTGATTCACCATCTGTGATAAGTCAACTTGTTTCACCGCCACAAGCTTCGCTTGGTGGTACTTCTGCTGAATCTGAAAACTCTCATAATATTGATAATGTTTCTGTTGTGCTTGATGATAGTGGTTCATTGGGATCCTTTCTAGATGCTACAATTGCTAGGTCTAGACAAATTGAAAATGCTGAAACTCCTAATGAAAATGTTACTACACTTGTTAATTCACCTGAACTTGATTATTCTAGCGATGATCCTGATGAAGATTTTGTGGAGCTTAATGATGATTTTATTAATAGATGCAATGCTACTGCTGATGCAAGAAAAATTAAAAAGTTTCTCGCACAATATACTGTTAGACATAAGCTATCTCCTGATCCTGAATTTGCCACATCACCTATATGCATTAAGGATAAAGATTATGATTTTTCTCTTGATCTATCTCATATAGCTATTATAGAGAAAGCACCCTTCTGTGGTACTGAAAAAGAAAGTGTTGTAGAGCACATGATTGAACTTTCTTCTATGAGTAGCTTGTTTTCTGATGATGACAAGATGCGTACTTACTTTGTCATTAAAAAATTTCCTTTCTCATTAAAGGATGATGCTAAAACTTGGTATAATAATTTGCCTCCTGGTTCTATTAAAAGTCCAACTGATTTGCGTGATGTTTTCTTTCGAAAATACTTTCCTGCTAGTGCTCAACATATTGCTCTACAGAAAATTTATAGGTTTGACCAGGGAGATGAAGAGAAATTGCCTGAGGCGTGGGCAAGATTTTTTTCTCTTATCAGAGCTCGACCTGGACATGATTTAGAAAAGAATGATCTACTTGATATATTTTATAGTGGACTAACCATTGAATCTAGAGCATATTTGGATAGTTGTGCTGGTTGTGTTTTCAGGAAAAGAACTCCAGACGAAGTTGAAGAATTATTGGCTAGAATAAGCCGGAATCATGATGATTGGAATACACCTGAACCAACTCCAACGCCAATATTGAAGAAGAGGGGTTTAATTGAATTGAATGATGAAGATATGAGGGAAGCTAAGAAGTCTCTCAAGAGAAAGGTATTAAATCCGAAGATGTGAAGAATCTACCTCCCATAGAAGATATATGTGAGATAATTCCCCCTTCACCCATGATTGAGGTAAACTCCCTTTAACGCTTTACTAGGGAAGATATTCCGTATTCAAAACCTCCTGCGCAATGCTTAGATGAGTTTGATAATTATATTGTTAAGCAAGAAAATTTTAATATGAGAGTAGAGAATCATCTAATGGAAAATTCTCAAGCTATTAGCAATTTGCATGATATTGTGGAGAGAACCTCCAATGATGTTAAGATGCTTGTTAAACATTTTCAAATGATTCAAACTCAAATTGATCAATGATACGTCCCCGACGTATCCATAATTTCTGTCGTTCCATGCTTGTTTTATGACAATACTTACATGTTTTGCTTGCACTTTATGATGTTTTTATGCGTTTTCCGGAACTAACCTATTAACAAGATGCCACAGTGCCAGTTCCTGTTTTCTGCTGTTTTTGGTTCCAGAAAGGCTGTTCGGGCAATATTCTCGGAATTGGACGAAATCAACGCCAAACCTCCTATTTTTCCCGGAAGGCTCCAGAACACCGAAGAAGAGTCGGAGAGGGGCCAGGAGGCCACCACACCACATGGCGGCGCGGGCCAGACCCTGGCCGCGCCGGCCTAGGGTGTGGCGCCCCCAGGTGGCCCCCTGCGCCGCCTCTTCACCTATAAAATCCCTTTCGACCTAAAAACGCAGTACCAATTGACGAAACTCCAGAAAGACTCCAGGGGCGCCGCTGCCATCGTGAAACTCCAATTCGGGGGACAGAACTCTGTTCCGGCACCCTGCCGGAACAGGGAAGTGCCCCCGGAAGCCATCTCCATCAAACGCCACTGCCTCCATCATGCTCCGTGAGTAGTTCCCCCATGGACTACGGGTTCTAGCAGTAGCTAGTTGGTATTCTCTCCTCCATGTACTTCAATACAATGATCTCATGAGCTGCCTTACATGATTGAGATTCATCTGATGTAATCGGTGTTGTGTTTGTTGGGATCCGATGGATGATACATTATGATTAGTCTATCTATAAAGTTTGTGAAGTTATTGTTGCTGCAATCTTGTTATTCTTAATGCTTGTCACTAGGGCCCGAGTGGCATGATCTTAGATTTAAGCTCTATACTTATTGCTTAGATTGTATCTACAAGTTGTATGCACATGTCACTGTCCGGAACCAAAGGCCCCGAAGTGACAGAAATCGGGACAACCGGAGGGGATGGCGGTGATGTGAGGGACACATGTTTTCACGTAGTGTTAATGCTTTGCTCTGGTACTCTATTAAAAGGAGTACCTTAATATCCAGTAGTTTCCCTTGAGGCCCGGCTGCCACCGGCTGGTAGGACAAAAGATGTTGTGCAAGTTTCTCATTGCGAGCACGTACGACTATATACGGAAAACATGCCTACATAATTAATAATCTTGATGTTCTATCTTAATGCTTTGATTCCTATCAATTGCCCAACTGTAATTTGTTCACCCAACACCTGTCACTTATTGGAGAGTTACCACTAGTGTAGATCGCTGGGAACCCCGGTCCATCTCTCATCATCATATACTTGTTCTATATGTCATTGGAAGTAGTATCAACTATTTTCTGGTGCCATTGCTCTCATATTGCTATTACTGCTGCTGTGTTACTGTTACTATTGCTCTCATATCACTGCTACTTTCACATCACCCCTGTTGCTAGTGCTTTTCCAGGTGCAGCTGAATTGACAACTCAGTTGTTAAGGCTTATAAGTATTCTTTACCTCCCCTTGTGTCGAATCAATAAATTTGGGTTTTACTTCCCTCGAAGACTATCGCGATCCCCTATACTTGTGGGTTATCAAGACTGTTTTCTGGCGCCGTTGCCGGGGAGGCATAGCTCTACTCATAAGTTCACCTGGGGAGTACACTCTACCTCTCTCTCTATTTTTATTTTGTTTTATTTTGTTTTGCTTAGTTTACTTTTGTCTAGTTTATTTTTGCTTAGTTTATTTCTGTCTAGTATTGGTTTGCGTAGTTTACTTCTGCTTAGTTTATTTTTGTCTTGTTTTATTTGTCTCATATACCCAAAAATCCATAAAAATTTGAAAAACCAAAAAATTAAAAACTGCTGTTATGGGAGAACCTACAACCTACTTGGAGCTTATAGAATGTTATAATAATTATAGAGAATCAAGAACTGGTAAAATAATGAGTGCTATGATAGAGAAATTAAATACAATTGCTAGAATCTTGCTTAGACGCCATGATATAAACTGTTGCTCTCAACAGGATACTAAACATCTTAAATTTCAATGTGGCTTTAGTGAGGAATTTTTTATTAATAACTATAACCGGAATTGCTATATTCATTATGGGTTCGAAGAGGTAGAACAATTTGTCTTATTTATGGGAGCCTCCGAGATAGAATCCTTCATGGTTGAGAATTATGAAACTTGTGCTATTTGTAAGGACCTTAAAGATTATGTCTTTACTATCCTTAATTCTTGCATAGAATGCTACAGTAGGAATCCTTATATCCTTGATTATAAAGAGAGACACATTAATGCACAAGAATGCACTCACAATTTGCAGGAACTGGCAGAAGAAGAAATTGATGAACCTGAAAGCTCATTGGATGAAAAAGAGGAGGAAATTGATGTACCTGAAAGCTCATTGGATGAAAAAGAAGAGGAGAGCGACGAACAAAAGGAGGAAGAATGGATTAGCTACCCATGCCAACCTTCTAATGAGAGTAACTCTTCATCTCTTACACTATTTGATTGTCCTCCATGCTTACCGGAAGAGGTTGAATGTTATGTTCCTGTGGATTCTCTTGAAATAGTACCTACTAGTAATACTTGTGAGAATAATTATGCTATTGTTATCTATGATAATCCATGCTACTTTGATAAATCTTATGATAATGCTTTGTTTGTGCCTGATGTCGAAATGCATGGTACTAAAGAATTTTGCTTGGCAAATGTTTATGATAAAGCTCTAGATGATGGTCCTATGTTACTTGATAATATTAATTGTACTACTAATGAAAATGGGATTGGAGAGTTCTTGACTTATTCTATGAGTCCCATATCTCTTGAGATTGATCAACTACCTTGTTATATTATTAATAAAAGTAAGTTTGAAAGTTTTAATTCCACTATTCTTGAACTTGATAAAAATTATATGTTTGTGGATCATGAAAAGTATGCTGCATGTGATAGTTATATTGTTGAGTTTGTTCATGAAGCTACTGAAAATTATTATGAGAGAGGAAAATATGGTTGTAGAAATTTACATGGTACTAAAACACCTCTCTATGTGCTTAAAATTTTGAAGTTACACTTGTTCTATCTTCCTATGCTTGTTACTTTGCTTTTCATGAACTTGTTTATTTACAAGATTCCTTTGCATAGGAAGCATGTTAGGCTTAAATGTGTTTTGGATTTGCCTCTTGATGCACTCTTTTGCTTCAAATACTATTTCTTGCGAGTGCATCATTAAAACTGCTGAGCCCATCTTAATGGCTATAAAGAAAGCAACTTCTTGGGAGATAACCCATGTGTTATTTTGCTACAGTACTTTATTTTATATTTGTGTCTTGGAAGTTGTTTACTACTGTAGCAACCTCTCCTTATCTTAGTTTTGTGTTTTGTTGTGCCAAGTGAAGCCTCTAATCGAAGGTTGATACTAGATTTGGATTTCTGCGCAGAAACAGATTTCTATCTGTCATGAATCTGGGTCTAATTCTCTGTAGGAAACTCACAAAATTATGCAAATTTACGTGCGTATTCCTCAGATATGTACACAACTTTCATTAGTTTTGAGTTTTCTGATTTGAGCAAGGGAAGTATTTTATTAAAATTCGTCTTTACTGGCTGTTCTGTTTTGGCAGATTCTGTCTCTATTTTTTGCATTGTCTCTTGTGGACTTTAAGCGAGCTTTTCTAGACATAGAGAGCTATTGTTTTATTGAGTTCTTGCAATGTGCCACTACAGGACCAAGGTGGATTCAAATTTTTTGAGTACTAACCCCTCTAATGAAGTTTATGAGAAGTTTGGTGTGAAGGAAGTTTTCAAGGGTCAAGAGAGGAGGATGATATATGATCAAGAAGAGTGAAAAGTCAAAGCTTGGGGATGCCCCTGTGGTTCATCCCTGCATATTTCAAGAAGAATCAAGCATCTAAGCTTGGGGATGCCCAAGGCATCCCCTTCTTCATCAACTTATCAGGTTTCCTCCCCTGAAACTATATTTTTATTCGGTCACGTCATATGTGCTTTATTTGGAGCGTCTGTGTGTTTATTTTCGTTTTGTTTGTGTTTGAATAAATTCGGATCCTAGCAATCCTTGTTTGGGAGAGAGACACGCTCCGCTTTTTCATATGAACACTTGTTCTTCGTTTTACTTTTAATGTTCAATGATAAAAGTTGGAAGCTACAATACTTATCTTTATTTGGTTGGAAAAGGAAAATGCCTCATATGTCTTGGATAATTTGACACTTGGCAATTGTTTTGAGCTCTCAAGTAGATCATAAGTTTTTGCATGTAGTTTAAACCTATTAGTGGAGAACTACCGTAAAGCTTGTTAAAATTGGTTTGCATAATTGATCTCTCTTAAGGTCTAGATATTTTCTGGTAAAAGTGTTTGAGCAACAAGGAAGACAGTGTGGAGTATTATAATGCTTGCGATATGTTCTTATGTAAGTTTTGCTGTACCGGTTCATACTTGTGTTTGCTTCAAACAACCTTGCTAGCCTAAGCCTTGTATCGAAAGGGAATACTTCTCATGCATCCAAAATCCTTGAGCCAACCACTATGCCAATTGTGTCCACCATACCTACCTACTATGTGGTATTTCCTGCCATTCCAAAGTAAATTGCTTGAGTGCTACCTTTAAACAATTCAAAATGCTTCTCAATTTGTGTCAATGTTTTATAGCTCATGAGGAAGTATGTGGTGTTTATCTTTCAATCTTGTTGGGCAACTTTCACCAATGGACTAGTGGCTTCATCCGCTTATCCAATAATTTTGCAAAAAGAGCTGGCAATGGGATTCCCAGTCCCAAATTAATTAACAAAAATAGACACTCCTCCATGGTATGTGATTGTTGGATGGCACCCGAAGGATTCGGTTAGCCATGGCTTGTGTAAGCAAAGGATGGGAGGAGTGTCATCATAATAAAACTAAAATAAAAAGGCACTCCTTCATGGTATGAGATTGTTGGCAGGCACCCGAGGATTCGGTTAGCCATGGTTTGTGAAAGAAAGGTTGGAAGGAGTGCCACCCAAAAATAAAAATAAAATGGGAGCCGCTCTTTGAAGGTTTGTCTGGCAAGGGGGTTAGAGTACCCACTACCATTCGTTGACAACAACAAGCACCTCTCAAAATTTTACTTTTTTATGCTCTCTATATGTTTTCAAAACCAAAGCTCTAGCACAAATATAGCAATCAATGCTTCCCTCTGCGAAGGGTCTTTCTTTTACTTTATGTTGAGTCAGTCTACCTACTTCCTTCCACCTTAGAAGCAAACACTTGTGTCAACTGTGCATTGATTCTTACATACTTGCATATTTGCATTCATCATATTACTTTATGTTGACAATATCCATGAGATATGCATGTTGAAAGTTGAAAGCAACCGCTGAAACTTATAACTTCCTTTGTGTTGCTTCGATGCCTTTACTTTGAATTTATTGCTTTATGAGTTAACTCTTGTGCAAGACTTTTGATGCTTGTCTTGAAAGTACTCTTTATGAAAAGTTTTGCTATATGTTATCTACTTGTTAGCAACTATAGATCATTGCCTTGAGTCACTTCATTCATTTCATATGCTTTGTAATAGTATGATCAAGGTTATGTAAGTAGCATGTCACTACAGAAATTATTCTTTTTATCGTTTACCTGCTCGGGACGAGCAGGAACTAAGCTTGGGGATGCTGATACGTCCCCGACGTATCCATAATTTATGTCGTTCCATGCTTGTTTTATGACAATACTTACATGTTTTGCTTGCACTTTATGATGTTTTTATGCGTTTTCCGGAACTAACCTATTAACAAGATGCCACAGTACCAGCTCCTGTTTTCTGCTGTTTTTGGTTCCAGAAAGGCTGTTCGGGCAATATTCTCGGAATTGGACGAAATCAACGCCAAACCTCCTATTTTTCCCGGAAGGCTCCAGAACACCGAAGAAGAGTCGGAGAGGGGCCAGGGGGCCACCACACCACATGGCGGCGCGGGCTAGACCCTGGCCGCGCCGGCCTAGGGTGTGGCGCCCCCAGGTGCCCCCCTGCGCCGCCTCTTCGCCTATAAAATCCCTTTCGACCTAAAAACGCAGTACCAATTGACGAAACTCCAGAAAGACTCCAGGGGCGCCGCCGCCATCGCGAAACTCCAATTCGGGGGACAGAACTCTGTTCCGGCACCCTGCCGGAACAGGGAAGTGCCCCCGGAAGCCATCTCCATCAAACGCCACCGCCTCCATCATGCTCCGTGAGTAGTTCCCCCATGGACTACGGGTTCTAGCAGTAGCTAGTTGGTATTCTCTCCTCCATGTACTTCAATACAATGATCTCATGAGCTGCCTTACATGATTGAGATTCATCTGATGTAATCGGTGTTGTGTTTGTTGGGATCCGATGGATGATACATTGTGATTAGTCTATCTATAAAGTTTGTGAAGTGATTGTTGCTGCAATCTTGTTATTCTTAATGCTTGTCACTAGGGCCCGAGTGGCATGATCTTAGATTTAAGCTCTATACTTATTGCTTAGATTGTATCTACAAGTTGTATGCACATGTCACTGTCCGGAACCAAAGGCCCCGAAGTGACAGAAATCGGGACAACCGGAGGGGATGGCGGTGATGTGAGGGACACATGTTTTCACGGAGTGTTAATGCTTTGCTCCGGTACTCTATTAAAAGGAGTACCTTAATATCCAGTAGTTTCCCTTGAGGCCCGGCTGCCACCGGCTGGTAGGACAAAAGATGTTGTGCAAGTTTCTCATTGCGAGCACGTACGACTATATACGGAAAACATGCCTACATAATTAATAATCTTGATGTTCTATCTTAATGCTTTGATTCCTATCAATTGCCCAACTGTAATTTGTTCACCCAACACCTATCACTTATTGGAGAGTTACCACTAGTGTAGATCGCTGGGAACCCCGGTCCATCTCTCATCATCATATACTTGTTCTATATGTCATTGGAAGTAGTATCAACTATTTTCTGGTGCCATTGCTCTCATATTGCTATTACTGCTGCTGTGTTACTGTTACTATTGCTCTCATATCACTGCTACTTTCACATCACCCCTGTTGCTAGTGCTTTTCCAGGTGCAGCTGAATTGACAACTCAGTTGTTAAGGCTTATAAGTATTCTTTACCTCCCCTTGTGTCGAATCAATAAATTTGGGTTTTACTTCCCTCGAAGACTATCGCGATCCCCTATACTTGTGGGTTATCAATCAACTCACTAAAGTGCAAAATGACTTGCTAAATAATAATTCTAAAGAGAAACATGCTTATGAAGTAACAACTAGAGGTGGTGTCTCTACCCAGGATCCTTTATATCCTGAAGGGCATCCCAAAAGAATTGAACAAGATTCTCAACGAATTGAACCTAGTGCTCCTTCTAAGAAGAAAAAGAAGAAGAAACATAAAAATGTTGTAGAATCCTCTAAACCTGTTAATGATCCTAATAGTATTTCTATTTTTGATGCTGAAACTGAAAGTGGTAATGAACATGATAATGATAAGAATGATGCTTCTGATAAAGAAGAGGTAGAAGATGAACTTGAAAAGCATGCTAAAAATAAAAAGTATACTAAAGAAGATTTTATTGCTAAGAAACATGGTAATGAAAGAGAACCTTGGGTGCAAAAGCAAATGCCTTTTCCTGCTAAGAAACTAAAATCAAAGGAAGAAGAACATTATAATAAATTTTGCGATTGGATGAAACCTTTATTCTTGCAAATCCCTTTGACTGATGCTATTAAATTGCCTCCTTATTCAAAGTATATGAAAGATATTGTTACTAACAAAAGGAAAATCCCCAATGAGGAAATTTCCACTATGCTTGCTAATTACTCTTTCAATGGCAAAGTGCCGAAGAAGCTGGGCGACCCAGGTATACCTACTATTCCTTGTTCTATTAAGAATAATTATGTTAAAACTGCTCTATGTGACTTGGGAGCCGGTGTTAGTGTTATGCCTTTTTCTCTTGATAAGAGACTTTATTTAGATAAGTTGATACCTACTGATATATCTTTGCAAATGGCATCTACTGCTATTCCTGTTGGTATATGTGAGGATGTTCCTGTTCAAGTTACTAATAACTGCTTGATATTAACTGATTTTGTTGTGTTGGAAATGCCTGAAGATGATAATATGTCTATTATTCTTGGGAGACCTTTTCTTAACACCGCAGGGGCTGTTATTGATTGCAATAAAGGAAAGGTTACTTTCAATGTTGATGATAAGGAGCATACCGTCTATTTCCCCAAGAGGATTGATAAAGTATGTGGAGTCAATACTATTTCTAATGTGAGAACTATCAAAATTGGAACTATTGATTATCCTATATATGAGCCTAAAGAAGGATATCAAAATCTTATGATTGGATCCATATCAATACAATTCAAGGTAACATGATTGATTTGAGGTTTATTTCTTCATATGCTATGTAAAATTTATTTGGTGGCAAGACTTGATCAACCTTGTTAACAAATACCTTTTATATGCATAGAGGAGGTAAACAACATCTCTTTCTTCCTCCACTTGTTTTACTTGCTGTAGCACTTTTGATTCGCAAAGTTCCTTAGTTAATTAGAGATTTCAAAAAAATTCCTGGCCAGTAATAATAAACTTAATGCCCAGAAATGTGCATTTTTCAAAGTTTTCAAAAATTCACAAAAATTATACCGTTGGTCCTATTTTTCGAAAATGCACCTGGGAGCACCTGGAGATGACCT
This sequence comes from Lolium perenne, assembly GCF_019359855.2. NCBI lineage: Eukaryota > Viridiplantae > Streptophyta > Magnoliopsida > Poales > Poaceae > Lolium > Lolium perenne. The sequence continues at coordinate 362,677,570 of NC_067247.2, read as the reverse complement.
GTGGGGCACCCCAGGGTGGCACCCCACAGGCCGGCGCGGCCTGGAAGGGGGGCGCGCCACCCTGGCGTGTGGGCCCCCCTTTACCCCACTTCAGCATCTCTTCTTCCCAGACTCTTCTCTCTCCCGAAAAAATCAACACCAGCTTTCTCTCACTCGCGTTTTTGCTCAAGAGCTCAGGATTTTTCGATCTCTTTGCTCAGCCCAGATTTCTGTCTGAAATTTGGCACATTTGCTCTCCGGTATGTGACTCCTCCGTCTATCCAAGTAGAATTTTGTTTGGTTGAGTATATATTGAATATTTTGCTGCTGTAGGTAACATGTTTAGTGAGCTTGCATGCTTGTTCTAAGTTGTATAAACTAGTTTTGATGCATGATTAGCACTCTAGCAAGTTCCTATAGTAGTTCCCCTTGATTATATGTCACCGAATCAAGTTTTATATTGTTTGTTGAAAAATTTCAGAAAAAGTGGAATAGATATCAACTAAACCAACAAGAATTGGAGGTGCAACGAGTCATGAGAGTGAACCGCGAAGAAGGAGTACGTGTACCCCTCTTACTACCCGTGCACAGATTTCATGAGAAGCGCAGGAATACTGGAAGATGTTCAGAATCTAATTTCTCGTGCAGGGTTGAATGATTTTGTTGATGGAGAACCATGCCAATATGCAAAATTGACTATGTCTGTTGTGCAGGATTTTAAGTTCAATTGGTCGCAATCTAACCCCACGGTTCAGTATAAGATTTATAATAAAACTATCAACTTGCCATTCAATAATTTTTGTACAGCAATTAGAGTACCGCAATGGGGATCGTGCGAGAAGATAAGGGGATTGCCGCGAGAGCTCTTAAGCCTCTTCGAGATGATTTGTTATGGAAGGAGTTTCTCAGAGGATGGTGGGAGGATTGGTCAGTCACAGAAGGTGCACTGCATGCACACATAGAGGGAGGAGGCCATCATGCAAGAGACAATGTGGAGGAGGCCGAGGAACACCTCGACTCATCATCCGATTCAGCAAGTTCCTCGCATCAACATTTTGGGCATGTGGAGCCTCCACGCTTTTCTTCTGCACAGGAACCTTTCTATGACTACGCCATGCATTATCCACCGGCGAGGAACAGCGACCCTCGCTGGGGTTGAACTCCACTTGGGCCAAAAGCCTAAGCTTGGGGGGAGGTATACCGGCATCACTCATTCTTTGCATATTATGGTTGCTGGATACTTGTACATACTTGTTTAGTTGCTTTGAGTGGTTTTCTAATGAGAGGGAGATGATATTTGGGGAAGTGCTGCCTGAAAACAGATTCTGGACTGTTACCGAATTTTTTTCCCAAAAATAGCCAGAACAGTATTTTGCGAAGCCAATTTTTGTGCATGTTCCCCAGGTTGTTATCTAACTTTCATTAGTTGAACACTTTTCGATTGGAGCAGTGGAAGAATTTCTTAAAAATCGAGTACTGTACTGCTGTCAAGTTTGACGAATTTCTGCTGCTTTGTGTTTATGTGAGTCTTCTAGTTTGCTATTTCTTGTTTTTGTTTTGTTTCTTTCCCAAAACACAAAAAGACCAAAAATATTTCTGTTGTTTCTCTTCACCATTTGTTTACTTTGGTTTCTTGCATTTGTTTCGCTTTATTTGATATCGCTAGTTTTCTACAAGAAAACCCAAAAAGATTTTGCTTTGTTTGCTTGTTCCCTTTTGTTCTTGTTCTCAAATTCGAAAACACCAAAAATATTTGCTGTTCTTCTTTGGTTTGTAAAGTTCATCATGAGTTCAATGGTCTTCGGTGGCTGGAGCGTGGTTTTCATTTCATATTATCCAAGCTACACAAGTGAATGGCAATAATGATGATCTACGACAATTGAATTGTGGTGAGAGGCTGGTATGAACCCTATTTGTTTTCATTTTAGTACATATACTCATCCATGTGAGCATCCTTAGTTGGTTCATGTGAGGTATATGTCATTTGAGAAAGTTTAGTAGTTCATGATCTCTCATGTTTAGCTCCAATTTATTAATATGAGTAGCATGTCATGGATGTTTGCTTGCATTGTTTTATTCATAAGTAGGTATACCATTGTGGTATCCTCCTCTGAATAATTCATTTATATCGACTTGGCACATGCTCACGCATGCATATGACTGAACAAAAGTCAATTAAGCCTTGATGATTTATATTGCTTCAGAGTTCTTGTATCACTTTTATGCCTCCGTTAATTTATTTTGCCGCAAGCATGATTATGACAGTTACTGCTCTCTTGATTTGCCGCTCCCCAGTCTATTGCTAGCCTTCACTTGTACTGAGCGGGAACGCTGCTCGTGCCTCCAAACACCTGAAAACCAAGTTGTTCCAAAGTGTCCACCATAAATACCTATGCATGGCATTTCAAACCATTCCAAGTAAATTCTCATGCGCTACCTTTAAAACCTTCAAAATGCTTCTCAATTTGTGTTAATGTTTCATAGCTCATGAGGAAGTATGTGGTGTTTAACTTTCAACCTTGTCATTTACTCTTGACGGACTTTCATTATGGACTAGTGGCACATCCGCTTATCCGATAATTTTGCAAAAAGAGCTGGCAATGGGATTCCCAGTCCCGAATTAATTAACCTAAATAGACACTCCTCCATGGTATGTGATTGTTGGACGGCACCCGAAAGATTCGGTTAGCCATGGCTTGTGAAAGCAAAGGTTGGGGGAGTGTCATCATAATAAAACTAAAAATAAAAAGGCACTCCTTCATGGTATGAGATTGTTGGCAGGCACCCGAGGATTCGGTTAGCCATGGTTTGTGAAAGAAAGGTTGGAAGGAGTGCCGCATAAACATAAAAATAATTCATGGGAGCCGCTCTTGGAAGTCCGGTTGGCGAGGTAGTTGGTGTACCCATTACCATTCGTTGACAACAACAAACACCTCTCAAAATAATTTTACTCATGTTTTAGAAATGAAAAGCTCTAGCGCATGTTAATCCCTGCTTCCCTCTGCGAAGGGTCAATCTTTTACTTTTATGTTGTGTCTCCATTCTTTCTTTGAGCACTATCTTCAGAGCACAACTGTCATTCTTAGTATAATATGCTTGTCCCAAAATATGATTGATTGCGGTATAACTTTGATGCTTTTATCTTTGACAATCACTATTTCTAGTCTTTCTATGAACTTCAGAGGTGCCTGAGCATTTATGTTTTGCTAATCAAATATGGGGAAGCGAGATACCATTTTATCATACTCTCTTATGAACATTGCAATCCTGCTTATAGACATGATTCATGATGCTTATTATTAATTGTTGGTACCTCTCCATGATTGACATAGTTGTTAGATGATCTTATTTGCGTGTATCTCATTATGAACTACCTAAGTGTTAGCCATATTATGAGAATATATACATCATATGAACAAATGTGTTCGTGAAAGTTCTTTTATCGCTCAGTTGTTAACTGAATTGCTTGAGGACAAGCAATAAGCTAAGCTTGGGGGGAGTTGATACGTCCAAAACGTATCTACTTTCCTGAACACTTTTGCTATTGTTTTGCCTCTAATTTGTGTATTTTGGATGCAACTAACACGGACTAACGCTGTTTTCAGCAGAACTGTTCTGGTGTCTCATTTTTGTGCAGAAATCCAACTTTCAGGAAAATCCTCGGAATTTATGCAGAAGGCCCTATTTTCCCAGAATATTGGCGGAGCCAGAAGGGCAAGCCAGGTGGGGGCCCGAGGGCCCCACACCATAGGCCGGCGCGGCCCAGGAGGGGCCCGCGCGGCCCTATGGTGTGGCGGCCTCGGTCAGCCCCCGACGCCCTCCTTCGGACTATTTATTGCCTTCGACCTAAAAACGCACGAGGAGAAGTCGAAGTCGCCTGAAAGCCTCCAGAACGCCGCCACATCGCGAAACTCCGTCGCGGGAGCCAGAAGTCTCCGTTCTGGCACTCCGCCGGGACGGGGAATTGGAGGAGATCATCGCCATCATCACCACCGACGCCTCTCCATCAACCAGCCATGTTTCCCCCATCCATGTGTGAGTAATTCCCCCACTGTAGGCCGAAGGGGATGGTAGGGATTGGATGAGATTGGTCATGTAATAGCATAAGATTGTTAGGGCATAGTGCCTAGTGTCCGTAATTGGTACTTTGATGATATTGTTGCATCTTGCTATGCTTAATGCTTGTCACTAGGGCCCGAGTGCCATGATCTCAGATCTGAACATGTTATTATTTCATCATGATATTGTTATCTCCAGAATTTGACCAAGTCAGAGGTGGGCCACGATCAAGATGGGCTTGAAAAATATACATGGAAGAATATACGTGAATCGGCCTTATATGCAAAGTTTGGGCTAGTTGGCCCGTGTATCTGTAATATAGTAGGATATGTATCGATTAGATAGAGTTTGGCTCGTGCGCGGTTGGGATTATTCCCACGTTAGAAAGTCTACGGACTATAAATATGTATCTAGGGTTTATGAAATAAACAACAATCACGTTCACCACAAACCAATCTAGGCGCATCGCCAACTCCCTTGTCTCGAGGGTTTCTTCCGGGTAAGCATCATGCTGCCTAGATCGCATCTTGCGATCTAGGCAGTACAAGTTTATTCGCTGTTCATGCGTTGCTCGTACTGAAGCCTTTTTTATGGCGAGCAACGTAGTTATCTTAGATGTGTTAGGGTTAGCATTGTTCTTCGTATCATATGCTGTCGTAGTGCAACCCTTAGACATCTAGCCGCCCTTACACCTATCTTAGGTGTAGGGGCGGCACCCCGCTTGATCTTTATTTAGTAGATCCGATCCGTTATGGTTGCTCCTTGTTCTTCAAGGATTAGTTTAATATCTGCATAGTTAGGCCTTACAAAGGGTTGAAGGATCCAGCGGCGCGTAGGGTGTAATTCGCTAGCCCTAGACAGGATGTTCCGGGGATCAACTTTGTGTTGGTTTTTAGGCCTTGTCTAGGATTGGCTTACGATCACCGTGCACGGCCGCGAGGCTCAATCACGAGTAGGATGTTCCGATTATGCGGTGAAAACCCTAAATCGTCGTAGATCGTTTTAGCTTTATTCTGATCAAGCAGGACCACCATATATTCGTACACCTCGTGCGAATCATGGGTGGATCGGCTCTTTGAGACGATTCACAGGACAACCTGAGAGCCGATCGAGGCTCGTATTTAATGTTTACGTGTATGCCATGCAGGAAACTAAGCGAGGCATCTCCATCACCTTCCTGACCAGGTATAGGTCAGGTGGCACGCCCTTGCACCAGCATCGGACGTGCGTGCCGGAGTCTTTGCGGGCCGTCGCTCGGAGGGACCAGGGCCAGCCGCAGCCCTAAGTTGCTCCCGGCTCTCCTATGTTGCCCGTCGCTGCTCGCCGGTGGGTTTCTGACCGCAACACATTCTGGCACGCCCGGTGGGACAATCTTCGACATCAACCACATCGCCATCTACATCTGAGATGGCGGACGGCACCCCAGTCACGTACGAGGATCTGACCGAGGAGCTCAAGAAGAAGTACGACGAGGTCAAAGCAATCCTCGAAGCCGACCTCATCGGCTCTTTTCACAAAACCCGTTCACATGGCGTCAGGTGGAATGGGTTCTCGCCTGAAGGTGCGCTCGATGGAGTAGACCTGTCTGCCCCGTCAGAAGAACGCACCAGGTCCCTGCGTCAGGAGATTAACTACATGGTGGCTCACTCGCTGTACCGCCATTCTGAGAGCCTGGTGAACGCTTTGGAGCGTGTCGCTCTTCGCGTGATCCAGGAAATCATGAGGCACCAGTACTCTCCGTCAGGACCAGCTCTCGGGACTTACCAAGGAGAGATGCCACTCCAGTCCCGTCCACCGCTGCCATTCGCGTTGGCAGCACCAGAAGTGCCGAATTTACCGGCATACGCCGTTCACATGGTGGAATGCACGTACCCTGGGAGGCGCCAGCCAAGATTCTCGTTCAACATCAACATGGTAGAGCTTGGGCGCCACCCTGATAAGGAAGGGGACGAGGGCAGCTGCTCTCATAGCAAGGACAAGGAGGAAGCCGTTCCACGCGATCGGCTCCGGCAATCCCAAAAAATCCCGGTTACAATCAAGATGAAGGCCGATTCCAGCGATCGGCCCGAATTATCCTTACCACACGTTTTCCCGAATTTAGTGTCGATCTAACGGGTGACGGAAAGCTAGGGTATGGGTTCACATCGGCTGATGAGCTGGAAGAAGTCGACATCGGACCTGGAGATAAGCCGCGACCAACTTTTATCAGCAAGAAGTTAGATCCACATCTTAGGAGTCAGATGATAGCTCTGTTAAAAGAATACCCAGATTGCTTTGCATGGGATTACACGGAAATGCCTGGGTTAGACAGGAGCATCATTGAGCATCGACTCCCCCTTAAGAAGGGATTTCGGCCGTTCCAACAACGAGCACGACAGATGAAGGCCGAAATTCTGGAAGAGGTCAAGAAAGAGATTGAGAAGATGTTGGCCGCCGGGTTCATCAGGCCATGCAGGTATGCTGAATGGATCTCCAGTATCGTTCCTGTAGAAAAGAAGGACGGCCGATGGCGCGTGGCCATCGATTTCCGAGATCTCAACAGAGCCACTCCAAAGGATGAATACCCGATGCCTGTGGCAGAAACGTTGATCAATGCAGCTGCTGGCCACAAGGTGTTGAGTTTCATGGACGGCAACGCCGGCTATAACCAAATCTTCATGGCTCCAGAAGACATACACAAGACCGCATTCAGAGTACCAGGGGCAGTAGGCTTGTTTGAATATGTAGTCATGACCTTTGGGTTGAAGAATGCTGGTGCGACATACCAAAGAGCCATGAATTATATATTTCACGATCTGATCGGCAAGTTGGTGGAAATCTACATCGACGACGTGGTAGTCAAATCTGTCTCCAAGGAGGGACACTTGGATGATTTGCGACGCGTCCTAGACCGAACTCGGAAGTTCGGACTGAGAATGAATCCAAAGAAGTGTGCCTTTGGTGTGACGGCTGGTCAGTTCCTAGGTTTTCTGGTTCATGAACGGGGAATTGAGATCGGCCTGAAAAGTCAAGAGGCAGTGCGTACCATGCAGCCGCCCACCACGAAGAAGGAGCTCCAACGTCTCATCGGCAAGATCAATTTTGTCCGACGGTTCATCTCTAACCTGTCAGGACGAATCGAGCCGTTCATAGCACTGGTGAAGATTAAATCTGACGACGAGTTTCACTGGGCGGCAGAACAGCAGCAGGCGTTTGATGAGATTAAGCGGTATCTGACGACGCCGCCCGTATTAGTTCCGCCCCAACAAGACAGGTCGTTCTATATCTACTTGTCAGTAGCTGACACGTCCATTGCTTCGGTGGTGGTGCAACTCTATGAGGGTGTTGAAAAGGTCGTTTTCTACCTCAGCAGAAGGATGTTGGACGCGGAGACAAGGTATCCTGAGGTCGAGAAGCTTTGCCTTTGCCTGTTCTTCACCTGCACCAAGCTTCATCACATCCTTTTGATGGCAGAAATCATCGTCATATGCAAGTCAGACGTTGTCAAGCACATGCTGTCAGCCCCTGTTTTGAAAGGCCGACTGGGCAAGTGGATGTTTGCGCTATCAGAGTTCGATCTTCGGTATCAGCCTGCGAAAGCAGTCAAGGGACAAGCATTGGCCGATCTTATAGCTGAACGGATCAATACCAACATAGCAGCATTATCTATACGTGCATGGGCTATGTTCTTCGATGGATCGGCTTGTGACGATGGTTGTGGCATCGGCATTCTGCTCGTGTCACCTCGGGGGGCAATGTACTCCTCCATCAGACTATCTACCCCTTGCACCAACAATGTCGCTGAATATGAGGCAGTGTGTAAGGGAATGGAGTTGCTACTGGAAGCCGGAGTACGATGAGAGCTTTTGGAGACTCAAAGTTGGTGATTAACCAGCTCACGGATGAATATAAGTGCGAGAGTGAATCGCTTTTCCCATATTGGATGGAATGCCGTGAGTTGATGACACAGTTTCGGTACATCAACTTTAATTGGGTCCCAAGATCCCAAAACACCGAGGCCAACAATCTCGCACAAATGGCGTCAGGCTATAGGGACATATCAGACGGGTCAGAAGTTCAGGTGCAGTTCCTGGAATAGGATGATTGGAGAGCCGAAATCTTCAATTACTTAAAAGATTCGGCTCGGGGGGCACCTAAACGGATAAGATACAAGGACATGAAGTATGTCCTCATAGGAGACGACATGTTCTACAGGACGTTGGAAGGGTTACTACTCAAGTGCCTGGGACCAACCGAGTCTAATCGGCTCTTACATGAGGTGCATGAAGGCGCCTGTGGAACTCATCAGTCGGCTCATAAGATGAAGTGGCTAATTAGGCGATCAGGGTTTTATTGGCCCACCATGCTTGAAGATTGCTTCAAGTACTACAAAGGGTGCCAAGCGTGCCAGATGTTTGGGAAGATTTAGATGGTACCCGCATCAGCAATGAACCCTATCATCAAGCCTTGGCCGTTTCGAGGGTGGGGCATGGATATGATCGGCAAAATCCATCCGGCGTCGAGTAAAAAACATGAATGGATTTTGGTTATTACAGATAACTTCACCAAGTGGGTGGAGGCCGTCCCTATGAAGAAGGTGAAATCAGAAGATGTGATCAAGTTTGTGAAAGAACACGTCATTCATAGGTTCGGGATTCCCCAAACTATCACGACCGATGGAGGTTCGGTCTTTATTTCTAAAGAATTCAGAAAGTTCTGTGATGACATGGGGATTAAGCTGATCCGATCATCTCCATACTATGCTCAAGCCAACGGGCAAGATGAAGCGTCCAATCAGAGCCTGATCAAGCTGATCAAGAGAAAAATTGACGAGAACCCTAGGGATTGGCATGGAATGTTATCAGAAGCTTTGTGGGCCTACCGCATGTCATGCCATGGAGCTATAAAAACTTCACCATACCAGCTCGTCTATGGACAGGAAGCCGTATTACCTTGGGAAATTACGGCTGGATCAAGACGTGTCACGTTTCAGAATGATCTAACAGCTGAAGAATATGCAGCTTTGATCAGGGTAGCTCGTGCATACAATAAGAAGGTTAGACCAAAGGAGTTTCAAGTTGGTGATCTAGTATGGGAAGCTGTGTTGCCGTTAGGAACTAAGGACAAAGCATATGGCAAATGGTCTCCTAATTGGCACGGTCCGTACAAAGTCGTCCAGGCCTTGAAGGGTAATGCATACATGCTGGAGCAGTTGGACGGCGTTAAATTCCCAGTAGCCGTAAATGGTCAACACCTCAAGAAGTATTTCCCAAGCATGTGGGATGATGGGCAGTAAGGTATGGAGGCCGATTTTAATCGTCCAGTTAAAAAAAAAATCATAGCCGATGCGCAAACATCGACTTGAGAAAACATGCGGAGACAATAGTATGCGAGTACAGCTGATGCACGGGCATCGACTTCAGAATAATAAAAGCCGATACATTGCTATCGACTCTAGAGGAATAAGCTCGATTAAGCGGGTTAACAGATCGGTTTCAGACCGGAAGTCATGATATTTGGGATGAATCTCCTAGTGAGTTGCTGAGGAGTTCAATCTGCGCGTTTAAGGTTGGAGGATGGTTTGGACATGAGTTAGACCTGTTGGACCGCGTGATTAGGCAACGGCTTGGCCTCAAATCGCGTTTATAATGCAAGCCGATGCCCTGCCATCGGCTCTCTGTACGGCGACTTCGTTCGACGATCGGCAAAGTTGACAAGGAGGCAAAATTAATTGAGGAATATTTTCTTCATTAATAGAGGGATTTCTTACAAAGAAAGAGCCGATTGCTCAGAGAAGAGAGAGCAAAAGCCGACTACACTACTAGTCCCTAATCTAAGGGCCGTTGCTGCCCTCGTCGTCGTCATCGCTGCCGCCGGCGCAGCTGCTGATAGGCTCCTCATCGGAGCTCCCGTAGCCTTCTACGGGAGCCTCATCTTCCTCATCGTCGTCATCGCTGTCGTCGTCCCACCAGGTGCGGAGGCGCTTCGCCGGTGGGTAACCTTCGAGGGAGTCGTCGTCGTCCTCCTCCGCCTCTTCCTCGGAGGAGGTGAAATCGTCCCAGGAGAAGCGGTCGTCCTCGCTCTCCGCCTCCTCCTCCTCTTCGACGAGGGAATCGAAGGTCGCCCTCTCTGTCGGTCAAGGATTTGTCATCCTCGGACCAGATGGAGGAATCGTGTTCCTCCTTGTCCCACGTCGTTGGGGCGAGAATGTCGTGCGCCGCCAACGAGCCCCACTCCGGCGTTGGCTCGCGAGATGAGGAAGAGTCAGAGAAGACTGATGAGGCGGAGGAGGACGAAGAGGAGAAGGACTGGGAAGAAAGATCCGACGAGGTGGAGGAGGAAGAAGCAGAGGACATGGCTACGGGAGATTGGGGATTTTTGGGTGCCGATGGCCAGAACAGAGCGAGGGGATGAAGTGGCAAACTGCTCAGAGCGGTTAAATAAAGGGGATATAGTAGAGATTCAATGCCACAGCAGTTTCCGAGGAGGCGGTGCCCAAAAAACAACGGTCAAATCACGCGGAAAAGTTGAGAAGGCAGGGCATCATGATGAAGGATGCTGCGACGGTTCTGCTCTGCCACGACATGACCCGACGAAGAGAAGCAGAGTGATTTTGGAATTATCAATTCCAAAACCAGGGGGGCATGTGTTATCACCAGAATATGACCAAGTCAGAGGTGGGCCACGATCAAGATGGGCTTGAAGAATATACATGGAAGAATATACGTGAATCGGCCTTATATGCAAAGTTTGGGCTAGTTGGCCCGTGTATCTGTAATATAGTAGGATACGTATCGATTAGATAGAGTTTGGCTCGTGCGCGGTTGGGATTATTCCCACGTTAGAAAGTCTACGGACTATAAATATGTATCTAGGGTTTATGAAATAAACAACAATCACGTTCACCACAAACCAATCTAGGTGCATCGCCAACTCCCTTGTCTCGAGGGTTTCTTCCGGGTAAGCATCATGCTGCCTAGATCACATCTTGCGATCTAGGCAGTACAAGTTTATTCGCTGTTCATGCGTTGCTCGTACTGAAGCCTTTTTGATGGCGAGCAACGTAGTTATCTTAGATGTGTTAGGGTTAGCATTGTTCTTCGTATCATATGCTGTCGTAGTGCAACCCTTAGACATCTAGCCGCCCTTACACCTATCTTAGGTGTAGGGGCGGCACCCCGCTTGATCTTTATTTAGTAGATCCGATCCGTTATGGTTGCTCCTTGTTCTTCAAGGATTAGTTTAATATCTGCATAGTTAGGCCTTACAAAGGGTTGAAGGATCCAGCGGCGCGTAGGGTGTAATTCGCTAGCCCTAGACAGGATGTTCCGGGGATCAACTTTGTGTTGGTTTTTAGGCCTTGTCTAGGATTGGCTTACGATCACCGTGCACGGCCGCGAGGCTCAATCACGAGTAGGATGTTCCGATTATGCGGTGAAAACCCTAAATCGTCGTAGATCGTTTTAGCTTTATTCTGATCAAGCAGGACCACCATATATTCGTACACCTCGTGCGAATCATGGGTGGATCGGCTCTTTGAGCCGATTCACAGGACAACCTGAGAGCCGATCGAGGCTCGTATTTAATGTTTACGTGTATGCCATGCAGGAAACTAAGCGAGGCATCTCCATCACCTTCCTGACCAGGTATAGGTCAGGTGGCACGCCCTTGCACCAGCATCGGACGTGCGTGCCGGAGTCTTTGCGGGCCGTCGCTCGGAGGGACCAGGGCCAGCCGCAGCCCTAAGTTGCTCCCGGCTCTCCTGTGTTGCCCGTCACTGCTCGCCGGTGGGTTTCTGACCGCAACAGATATTCATTGTTTATGGTCTTACCTGCAAGTTGTATACACATGTTGCTGTCCGGAACCAATGGCCCCGAAGTGACAAGAATCGGGACAACCGGAGGGGATGGTAGTGATGTGAGGATCACATGTGTTCACGGAGTGTTAATGCTTTGCTCCGGTACTCTATTAAAAGGAGTACCTTAATATCCAGTAGATTCCCTTGAGGCCCGGCTGCCACCGGCTGGTAGGACAAAAGATGTTGTGCAAGTTTCTCATTGCGAGCACGTACGACTATAACTGGAACACATGCCTATTGATTGCTTTGTACTTGGACACCGTTTTATTATTATCTGCAAATGCCCTGCTATGATTGTTACATGAGTTTCTCTCATCCATGAACCGTTGTCATCCGTCCCCGTGCCTACAGTATTTTAATCCTGCTGTTTACTATAATCACTACTGCTGTCTCTGTTACTCTGCTGCTGTTATTTCACTACTGCTTCTGCTATAAAACTGTTACTACTGATAAACTCTTGCAAGCAAGTCTGTTTCCAGGTGCAGCTGAATTGACAACTCCGCTGTTAAGGCTTTCAAGTGTTCTTTGTCTCCCCTTGTGTCGAATCAATAAATTGGGTTATACTACCCGCGAAGACTGCTGCGATCCCCTATACTTGTGGGTCATCAGTATGCTGCATGTGATAGTTATATTGTTGAGTTTGTTCATGAAGCTACTGAAAATTATTATGAGAGAGGAAAATATGGTTGTAGAAATTTGCATGGTACTAAAATACCTCTCTACATGCTCAAAATTTTGAAATTACACTTGTTCTATCTTCCTATGCTGTTACTTTGCTCTTCATGAACTTGTTTATTTACAAGATTCCTATGCATAGGAAGCATGTTAGACTTAAATGTGTTTTGAATTTGCTTTTTGATGCTCTCTTTTGCTTCAACTCTTATTTCTTGCGAGTGCATCATTAAAACTGCTGAGCCCATCTTAATGGCTATAAAGAAAGAACTTCTTGGGAGATAACCCATGTGTTTATTTTGTTACTGTTTTGTTGTGTTTTGGAAGTTGTTACTACTGTAGCAACCTCTCCTTATCTTTATTTTATTGCATTGTTGTGCCAAGTGAAGCCTCTAATCGAAGGTTGATACAAGATTTGGATTTCTGCGCAGAAACAGATTTCTATCTGTCACAAATCTGGGCTGTTTTCTCTGTAGGTGACTCAGAAAAATATGCCAATTTACGTGCGTGTTCCTCAGATATGTACGCAACTTTCATTAGTTTTGAGTTTTCTGATTTGAGCAACGGAAGTACCTCTTTAAAATTCGTCTTTACTGGCTGTTCTGTTTTGGCAGATTCTGTCTCTGTTTTTTTTGCATTGTCTCTTGTGGACTTTAAGCAAGGCTTTCTAGACATGGAGAGCTGTAGCTAATGTTTTATTGAGTTCTTGCAATGTGTCACTACAGGACCAAGGTGGATTCAAATTTTTTGAGTACTAACCCCTCTAATGAAGTTTATGAGAAGTTTGGTGTGAAGGAAGTTTTCAAGGGTCAAGAGTGGAGGATGATATATGATCAAGAAGAGTGAAAAGTCTAAGCTTGGGGATGCCCCCGTGGTTCATCCCTGCATATTTCAAGAAGACTCAACGTCTAATCTTGGGGATGCCCAAGGCATCCCCTTCTTCATCAACTTATCAGGTTTCTTCTATTGAAACTATATTTTTATTCGGTCACATCATATGTGCTTTACTTGGAGCGTCTGTGTGCTTTTATTTTTGTTTTGTTTGAATAAGATCGGATCCTAGCAATCCTTGTGTGGGAGAGAGACACGCTCCGCTTTTTCATATGAACACTTGTTCTTTGTTTTACTTTTAATGTTCAATGACAAAAGTTGGAAGCTATAGCACTTATGGTTATTTGGTTGGAAACAGAAAATGCCTCATATTGTCTTGAATAATTTGACACTTGGCAATTGTTTTGAGCTCTCAAGTAGATCATTATTAAGTTTTTTTTTTCATGTAGTTTAAACCTATTAGTGGAGAACTACTGTAGAGCTTGTTAAAATTGGTTTGCATGATTGGTCTCTCTTAAGGTCTATATATTTTCTAGTAAAAGTGTTTGAGCAACAAGGAAGACAGTGTAGAGTATTATAATGCTTGCAATATGTTCTTATGTAAGTTTTGCTGTACCGGTTCATACTTGTGTTTGCTTCAAATAGCCTTGCTAGCCTAAGCCTTGTATCGAGAGGGAATACTTCTCATGCATCCAAAATCCTTGAGCCAACCACTATGCCATTTGTGTCCACCATACCTACCTACTACATGGTATTTCTCCGCCATTCCAAAGTAAATTGCTTGAGTGCTACCTTTAAACAATTCAAAATGCTTCTCAATTTGTGTCAATGTTTTATAGCTCATGAGGAAGTATGTGGTGTTTATCTTTCAATCTTGTTAGGCAACATTCACCAATGGACTAGTGGCTTCATCCGCTTATCCAATAATTTTGCAAAAAGAGCTGGCAATGGGATTCCCAGTCCCAAATTAATTAACCAAAATAGACACTCCTCCATGGTATGTGATTGTTGGACGGCACCCGAAGGATTCGGTTAGCCATGGCTTGAGAAAGCAAAGGTGGGGAGGAGTGTCATCATAATAAAACTAAAATAAAAAGGCACTCCTTCATGGTATGAGATTGTTGGCAGGCACCCGACGATTCGGTTAGCCATGGTTTGTGAAAGGGAGGTTGGAAGGAGTGCCACCCAAAAATAAAATAAAATGGGAGCCGCTCTTTGAAGGTTTGTCTGGCAAGGGGGTTAGAGTGCCCACTACCATTCGTTGACAACAACAAACACCTCTCAAAATTTTACTTTTATGCTCTCTTTATGTTTTCAAAACCAAAGCTCTAGCACAAATATAGCAATCAATGCTTCCCTCTGTGAAGGGCCTTTCTTTTACTTTATGTTGAGTCAGTTTACCTACTTCCTTCCATCTTAGAAGCAAACACTTGTGTCAACTGTGCATTGATTCTTACATACTTGCTTATTTGCATTCATCATATTACTTTATGTTGACAATTATCCATGAGATATGCATGTTGAAAGTTGAAAGCAACCGCTAAAACTTATATCTTCCTTTGTGTTGCTTCGACGCCTTTACTTAATTACAATCTATTGCTTTATGAGTTAACTCTTGTGCAAGACTTTTGATGCTTGTCTTGAAAGTACTCTTCATGAAAAGTTTTGCTATATGTTATCTATTTGTTAGCAACTATAGATCATTGCCTTGAGTCACTTCATTCATTTCATATGCTTTGTAATAGTATGATCAAGGTTATGTAAGTAGCATGTCGATACAGAAATTATTCTTTTTATCGTTTACCTACTCGAGGACGAGTAGGAACTAAGCTTGGGGATGCTGATACGTCTCCAAAGTATCCATAATTTCTGATGTTCCTTGCTTGTTTTATGACAATACTTACATGTTTTGCTCGCACTTTATAATGTTTTTATGCGTTTTCCGGAACTAACCTATTAACAAGATGCCACAGTGCCAGTTCCTGTTTTCTGCTGTTTTTGGTTCCAGAAAGGCTGTTCGGGCAATATTCTCGGAATTCGACGAAACGAAGACCAAACATCATAATTCACCGAGACGGACCTGGACACCGAAGGGGAGTCAGAGGAGAGGCCTGGGGCCCCCACACCATAGGGCCGCGCGGGCCAGCCCCTGGCCGCGCCGGCCTATGGGAGGGCACCCTGTTGCCCCTCCTGCGCCGCCTCTTCGCCTATATAAGTCCTTTCGACCTAAAAACTCGATACCAATTGACGAAACTCCAGAAAGACTCCAGGGGCGCCGCCGCCATCGCGAAACTCCAATTCGGGGGACAGAAGTCTCTGTTCCGGCACCCTGCCGAGACGGGGAAGTGCCCCCGGAAGCCATCTCCATCAACGCCACCGCCTCCATCATGCTCCGTGAGTAGTTCCCCCATGGACTACGGGTTCTAGCAGTAGCTAGTTGGTACTCTCTATCCCATGTAATTCAATACAATGATCTCATGAGCTGCCTTACATGATTGAGATCCATCTGATGTAATCGGTGTTGTGTTGGGATCCGATGGATGATACATTATGATTAGTCTATCTATAAAGTTTGTGAAGTTATTGTTGCTGCAATCTTGTTATGCTTAATGCTTGTCACTAGGGCCCGAGTGGCATGATCTTAGATTTAAGCTCTATACTTATTGCTTAGATTGTATCTACAAGTTGTATGCACATGTCGCTGTCCGGAACCAATGGCCCCGAAGTGACAAGAATCGGGACAACCGGAGGGGATGGCGGTGATGTGAGGATCACATGTTTTCACCAAGTGTTAATGCTTTGCTCCGGTGCTCTATTAAAAGGAGTACCTTAATATCCAGTAGATTCCCTTGAGGCCCGGCTGCCACCGGCTGGTAGGACAAAAGATGTTGTGCTAGTTTCTCATTGCGAGCACGTACGACTATATATGGAAAACATGCCTACATAATTAATAATCTGGATGTTCTGACTTAATGCTTTGAATCCTATCAATTGCCCAACTGTAATTTGTTCACCCAACACTTGTCACTTATTGGAGAGTTACCACTAGTGTAGATCGCTGGGAACCCCGGTCCATCTCTCATCATTATATACTCGTTCTATATGTCATTGGAAGTAGTATCAACTATTTTCCGGTGCCATCGCCTCTGTGTTACTATTATTGCTGCTGTGTTACTGTTACTATTGCTCTCATATCACTGCTACTTTCACATCACCCCTGTTACTAGTGCTTTTCCAGGTGCAGCTGAATTGACAACTCAGTTGTTAAGGCTTATAAGTATTCTTTACCTCCCCTTGTGTCGAATCAATAAATTTGGGTTTTACTTCCCTCGAAGACTGCCGCGATCCCCTATACTTGTGGGTTATCAGCCCTATATTGAAAGACATATAGATAATTCTCCATAAGAATTTGAAAAAGACATGAAATGAAAAGATGTTGTATTGTCTCATCTTAATCTTTGGAGAAATACTTAGTACATATGTGAGGACTCCGGACTAGCTGTCCGAAATACCCTGTTATGTATACAATTCACGATCCCATGATCAGTGCGCCGTGAACGCATAACCGAACTGACATCAGAATTACATCATCCATTACAAAACGGAATAAGAAAATTACAATAAGGTCACATGGCCAATACTTACATAATAGCCTCGAATGGCCTAACTTAATCATCAGAGTAGCGAAATCACTTCAACAGTGCGGAATCCAAGTCATCTGCCATACAACTGACTGGGAGAACGTTCCTAGCTCGCATAGACGTCGTCCAATCCTTCTTCATTTGTTGAACTTCTTCAAGTCTGGCCAAGTAAATATCCAGGGACAAAGCCGTGAGTACATTGGAATTGTACTCGCAAACCATCAAGAAGGTACTTTGCAAGAGTGCAAGATAACAAGTGCTAATCTAGGATGACAAGAGGGAAGAGCTAATTTCTCTTGTGAAAATAGCATGTAGAAGAGAAGTAGTTTCTCTTGTGGATATAGCATGTGAAAGAGAAATAGTTTCTCTTGTGGATATAGCATCCCAACATCGCATTTGAAGAGGACACTAAGAGGGTTCTACGACATCTCTATATCTTTGTTGAAGAAGATACTTCAAAAGAGCTCCATAACATAAAACGCTAGGATGGGGTAACCCAATGTATTTATCCTTCCCGACCATCTCCATATGGTCATCCAACCGTTTTCGTACCCTTCCGGTACTTCAAAACAAGTTCTTTCCTTTCATTTGCCAAACAATTTTGTAAACCAAAACTCATCAGGCTAAGCAACGGCCATTCCAACCGTCCATGACCGCGGACGCGGCTATTCGAATAGATTTAACTCTGTTGAGTTTGCACACTTTCCCCACAAGATCCGCGAGTTTATCATGTGGGCATCGTCCCCGCATATCAATTATGCCATGACAAAAAACTCGGACATAGCCTTTCACCTATTCGACTTAGCACAGGATCCTACCCTATAGAGTATACCTCCCCGGCACGGTGGCAGCTCACCTCACTTTGAGCGTGACTCCACCGCCATGACAGGAGACCCATAGTGCCTTCCGGACGGGTAGCCCGAAAGCATCCCGTTATACAATTGTCTCCACCAACGACAAACCGGACTCGGGGGTACTCTTACCCTTGTATAGTTGTGCGGTGTCCCATGTTAAGAAGAACAAACTACGAGCTAAGCCCCTAAGCCCCGTGCCCATGTTGGGGTAATGTGATTGCGCGAAGTAATTGGCCGGCATGGGTGAATACTTAGGCGCCAACGTTTTCATAAACACAACCACTTTTCTTTCTCATCATCTTTATCAAGATCATTTCCTTTCATAAACATCCACTCGAGTAAGTTCGACTTACCCAAGATTTTATCGAAACTTTTAACACAAGGTAAACCTTGAGGGGTTCCCAACCTAAAGTTTCATGATGGAACTAGGACACAACATGGCCGCGATGCTATCCATCAAGACCACTTAGTGGAAGTGTGGAGGTGTCAAAAAGGGGTCGGCATAGTCACGGGAAATGTACTAAGACATCATCATTGTAGAGGTACGACATGTATGTCGGAAAAACCACTAATCCACTAAGGGTGTATAGGTGGGATGTCACTAATGATTAACATGCTCAAGGTAAGCATGTAAGTGGCCAACATAAGAGGGGTAACACTCTCAGATTTGTGTCATTACCCAAACAATAAATAAGAAGAGGTGTTGGGGATCAACATACTCTACATACCCGAGGTGGGTAGGCATACTATTCCCAAGATGAGAGTACACCAAGATCATGATAACACTTACCAATTCACTAGAAGGGGGTGTATGTAAGTGAATTGGCAAGTAGGGTAACAAGCTCAAAGTAAGCATGTGAAGACAACCAAGTAAGGTGGCCTACTTTGATTATTTCTATTATACAACACTCATTAAAATGTGCATAAGATATGACCAAGAGGATTACCATGCTTAAGATTAAGCATGCATGACACAAACGGAGAATAACACACCATAGATCAAGGAATAAGAATAACCACAAAGTGTCAACAATATGTCACACAATATTCAGAGATCAATAGATGGCTTGCCTTGGTTGGCTTGTTTGTCTCTGGACTTCTTCAACTCCATCCAATAAGAATTTCTGAGATTATAGATAAAAATCCTCGTCCGAACCTCTTCTTCTTCTCCGGAATTGTTCGCATCTATCGCCGGAAAATATAAGAGGAACAGAATCAACACATTGTACAAACAAAACAACAACATGCAACAAGAAACAATCAAAAGCTAACCACTATACTAAGGGCTAACATACTAAGGACTTATAGTCACTTACAAGACAACTTTAAAAGAAGACCGATTTATCTTACTTAACAAAGGCATGAGAGCATCAAAAATAAGCAAATGCCTCTATGAGTATTACCAAGGCATAAATTATATACCCCCTGGTAGATAACACCACCAAGGAGACAAGTGAAATGGTTTTGCATCAAAAGCATCCATCTTTTATTTTCAAATATTTTTGAAGAAGTAGAAATCATTTCCCTCTTTTATTTTGTTAGCAAATC
The DNA here is from genome assembly GCF_019359855.2 of Lolium perenne. NCBI lineage: Eukaryota > Viridiplantae > Streptophyta > Magnoliopsida > Poales > Poaceae > Lolium > Lolium perenne. The sequence goes on along the minus strand of NC_067247.2, from coordinate 362,658,149 downwards.
ACTACACCAAAAATAGGAAGTAACCCATATACCACACCATTTGTAAACTCAAGTAAACCAATAGAAATAAGGTTAAGTTGCTGAGGTTTTTTTTGCAAGAATAAAACAAAGGTTGTCCATTTTTAATAAAAAGAGTTGGTCAAGGATTTTAAATAAACCAAAAAGTTTTGACTCAACAATTCATGTGACACACACATACTACTAACAGTAACAAATATGCATGAAAAGAGACTAACAATATTTTTCCTAGATGGCCAGTGTAAAAAAACTAACCCAATTAGATTCACTCAAAAAGGTTAATCCTATAAATTTAGAAATTTGCTTGAATCTGAACTGTACAGAAAACAAGATCTGTATGCCCAAGATCGTAGAAAAACCCTAAAAATATGAGATCAGTTGCATCTGAAAGGTATAGAAATCTGTTCTAATGCAATTGGTTTCACTCAAAAATTCATTCCCAAACTCCTAGTGTAATTTGACAAAGTCAGATCTAACCAAAACTTCATTGGTGTACCATTTCAATTTTAGGTGGGCACTTGAAGTGGCACCAAGGAAAAATGAAGCTATGGCAGTGGGCTTTCACCCAAAGTTGAGTTTGCCCAAAAATGTTTTGTAGAAAAAATTAAATCTAACAAATAGTGACTCTGCATGTTTTCCGAACTTAAACTACAAAGGAATATTGAAAACGAATTTGAGGGTGAGACCAACGCCAAGTTGTGGATCTTTTCTGTGGTTACCCGTGGAACTTTGAATGACTCGATTCAGAGCTATACACGAGTTTTGCTGGATTTTACAAGTTCTTACATAATCTGAAACAACAAGATTGAAGAAATTACTGAATGGATTTGGACGAACTTTGATCAAAAACTTCAGATCTGATGATGGATCAAGTTTCTCCAAGCTTGGTTCAACATGCACCTGCATCAAGATCCAATCTTAGCAAGAGAGGAAAGGAGAAGAGGAGAGGAAACCATCTAGAATTGGGGAAAAGAGAGAGAGGGATGCTCTCATGGTGACCCGGGGAGAGAAGGAGCTTGAGGGAGGAGGAGAGCTGCAGATTGGTGTGTTTTCCATGGCCATGGCCCGCCATGGAGCCTTGGGGGAGCAACATCTCGTGGGGAGTGGAGGAGAAAGGTGGGAGGGAGTGGAGGAAGGAGTGGAGAGTGGAAAATGAGAGCAAAGGAGGGAGGGTGGCCGGCCAAGGGCCATTTATAGAGAGAGAGGGGGTGGCTGCCTCCTCATTGATTGACTAAGGTGGGTGGCTGCCCATTTATTGATTTGGTTAGGTGGAAGACAAGACTTGTGGAAGAAGGAAGTGAGGTGGAATGAGGAAGATGAAGAGATTCAGCTCATGCATGCCAAGAGCTAGGCATGGCCGACTCTCTTCTTGACAAACACAAGTGAACAAAGTGAGAGGGATGCACAACATCCATGTGTATAGACCAAGGTGTGATGTTGAGGAGATAATGTCAATGGGTGACTTTGATGAGGATTAGAATGGGAGAAGATACATATGGATAGAGAGGAGGGTGAGGGTGATATGTACTATGAGGATAATCTCCACCACTTAGGTTGTGACAAACATATGATGAAAAGATAGATCCAAAGGTATAGTTGATTATTAGAAGTTGTCATTTTAATTCAAAGTTGAAAGGATTGGGATTGACCACATGCAACCATGCATGATCATGTCAAGGCAGATGTGGTGGTGTTGTTTTGGTGAAGTAAATATGAAAAGAGAGAGAGATGAATGTGTATGCCACTTTCAAAGTTGGGTTACACGGTGGAATTATCTCAAGGTCATAAGAGATGATAACTCAAGTAGGGAAAGTGAGGATGAGTCACACGATTAAATTAGAGAAAGGTTTATGAGAGTCTTTAAAGAAAAAGAGATGGACATGGGACACTATTCATTTGAAAGTGTCAAATGATCATCATCTGGATCATGAATTGGAGTATGAGGGGATAAAATAGGATAGATCAGAGATGTGCATAAGATGTCCAAGAGTTGCCATTTGAAATAGAATTCATTTGAAAGGTATTTGACACACCTCAATTGTCGAGGGACCAATGGGAAGGAATTTAATTGAAATGGATTTTGAATAAAGTTGAGAGAGGTTAGGTAGAATATAGGATTCAAAATGTTCTACTTACTTTATTAAGTAAGGTAGAGTTTTTCTCAATTTTAAATAAACAAAAGAAAAACAAGAAATGGTATAAGTACCATAAACAAGCCTTTTGTTAAAAGGAAAGCAAAATAATGTTTTAGAAATCAGTACTTGGTAGAAATGGGATGAAAAACAAAACCCATTTCAGTTCCTTGTTTTCTTTGAAGAAATATCTTGAAAGGATTTAATAAAACTAGAAGTAGTTTTGTGATCAAAACTAGAGAAGGAAAAAACAATAGGGTTTTTGAGAAAGAAAACTAATTTAGGAGGAGTGTTCTCAAGGGTAGATGGTGGCTACAAAATGTACCCATCATTCCCACTCTTGGTTTTGTGAGGATTAAACTTGAATAAAAACAAGAGGTAAAAGTGAAGGAAGTGATCTTAAGGTTAAACCTTGGATAGGGTACAAGATCGAGTGAATTATAAGAGTTGCAGGGGTAGAATGGGACATGCATGACGTGGAAGTTGTAGGGGGTGTTGCATAGATGATATCTATGCATTTAGGTCACCAATAACAGTTGTGGGTGCTTAGAGATCAACTGCCAAAGTTTGAATCTTTTAGGCCTGCCAATAACAGAATGTTGACTTGGCTTCAGAATCAATTAGGATGAGTGGGTATGTGAATGATCTGGTCTAAGGAAAAGACATGGTTGGGAGGTTCTCATGATAAGGTAGCTCTAGGACTAGGTGCATTGCCTAAGATGGCAAGAGATAGCTTAATCCAGGGGCTCCAAAATGGAACCTGAAAATAGATTTAGAACTTAGCCAAATTTAAATTGTCTAGGGTTTTTGACTAGGGTTCAAGAGAAGGATGTAGAAAGGGGTAGATGATCCCAAGTTTTGAGTTAAGGATGATTTGAGCTAGATTAACACAAAGAGGAATTTTAAGTAGGCATACTCATGTTGCCATGAGTAGAGAAGGTCTGATGTAGTAAGAAGGATAACAACTCTTCCTAAGTCACACATGTGTTTTGTTAGGTGAGTTGTTTGTTTTGCCTCTAAAGGTGTTGTTCTCTGGGGTAGCTCAAGACAAAACTCAACAAGCAAAACAAGATAATTCAGCAGATTAAAGCAATTCATCCTAACAGACAAATCAAGGTAATTCATCTTAGTTAGCTTTTAGAAAAAAGTTTTTGTTCCCCCTCATTTTTGCACTAAGGACAATTAAACAGGGTTGCGAAAGTTGGGGTGTCACAACATAGTAATAAGGACTTTTCTAGGAAGGAACCACATAAAATTTCTAACTTTAAGTGGGATCTTATTCTTCCATTCGTAATTTCTAAGATAAACCATATTATCATTAGGAAAATCTAAATACATATACTTGACTACCGGAGGGAGTTAAACTACATCTAAAATCATCTTAGATATCATATATATGAACAAACACAAGTCTCATGACCAAATGCCACCATTTCTCCCATTTATTTGCAGAAAATGTACGCCTAAAACATATGTTTAGATGAACCGAATGCCATAATACGTCCTTGTGATTGACTATATTATATAGGGATTTCTATTTTCGTGCCCCCGCTTCGTTAGTTGTACTCAGTTTTCCCCAGCCCCTTGGTTTTTCCTCAGTTTTCCCCAAACCTATGTCTGAAACCCGCAGAAGGAGCTCAGACGGAAGGAATCCGTCTATTTGGACGTTCTGTGCTGACGTGTTGCGCCGCGTCGTCTGTGGGGCCGCGTGGGGCCGCGTCGCGTGGGGCTGGTAGAAAGGGACCGCGTGGGACAGGACGAGAAGCGTTTGGTTGCACGTGAGCAGGAGCTGGGGTTTTGTCTCTCTCGGCCCAAATTGGCATTTTTAAGAGCACCTTTTCCCCTCTTTCTCTCTCTGTCTTTTTCACCAAATTAGTATCAAATCTAGAGAATCTTCTATTTCTGTCTTTCTTCAATATGGCAGCAAATCTAGTAGCAAATCTCTGGGGTTATTTATGCCTTTTGGCCCTTGTTTTTTGCCCAATATGGCAGCAAATCTAGAAGCTAGTATATGATAAATTCACAATAGCATAATCAGAAAACTAAGTATAATACATAAACTGCATACAGCAGCCAAAAGCAGCCAATAACGTTGTTAATGTTCACGACAAACTAAGATGAAAAATATACAAGACGCACGCAATGTATGGACAACAAGTAGATTAGGATACCCCAGGATGAATGAATTTGTTCTTCAATCCTCCTCATATATTTCTTCGTCGCTCCATTCGTGCATTACCCCAAGGAAATATTGGTTGAACTCATTCCATCTGTAGTGTGCGGCCAATACATCCTCCAGACGGTATGGCCTGTGTTCATTTTTCATACCGTAGTTTCCTATTCTATCCACACGTAGTGGCCACTCATCCCATGACTTTGTATCATGAGAGTACTCTCTGATATAACCCAAATACGTGTAGTAGATGCAGCCAGGTCGAAGTGTCGGGTGCACTCTAGTGTCGACGGAGATAGACCGGATACGATTCACGAAGAAGGCATTACTGCCAATGTTACTGACCGGATGGAGAGAGCGGCTCTGAGTGTCCACACGGTACACCAATGGTTTGCCCGCCAAAGCCCGGTTGACCAACAACACAAGCAGCAGATCACCATCCGACTTCACAAGGTAGAACTTCTGACGTCCAAGTTCTGGAAATGAAATTAGTGTCTCCATCTTGACAGTGCTCGCGCGCTGCTGCAACTGTACATTGGTGCACACTATTCTTCCGATCTCAAAATTGTCCGCAGCTACTGCATACAGTTCACCATTGAATGGGGTAATGCAACACAGACAATGGTTCTCGATCGAAAATCTTTCTTCTCCCCAATCTTCATATATATCCTTAGTTGGAGTGCTCTCATCGACCCAACCAATTTCCGGCGGGAATTGTGCGGCAACGAAGACCATAGTCGGGGATTTGATTACAGCGACTGAATCCAGAAAAACAGATGGCATCTACGCCTCAAACATAGTGTTCGATGCCTTTGTGAGTGGGTTCAGAAGCCGTATCTTGTGCGGCGGGTTCTTCTGGGCAAGCACGATGACGCCACGGAAAAAGCCAACGAAGTAGTATCTAAAATATATAGATGAAGATAACATTGAGCACTAAGATATTTAAGATTGAAAATAAAAAGGTAGATATGGAGGAATTTGAACCTTGTATGAACTTCCGATAGATCTATGATGACAGAGCGTGATGTGCCGAGTTGGAGGAAGGTGAACTCAGCGACGCGTGGAAGGGCGTGGTCTAGCATGATCCATTCGTCCAGGTGCATGTCGGGCTCAGGCAAACCTGATCGCCAATTTCTACAGACTTGCCTCATAGCAGAGTAGGTGTCGGCGTACTCCTCGTTCGCCAGTAAGCATTCGCCGATCTTGTGAAGTGGTCCATCAGCCGAGAGAGAGGCCCAGTTCATGGAGGCGCCGCACTTGGATGCGCCGCCCTCGGCGGCGACGGGCTCGGCGGCGACGGGCGCGGAGGCGACGGCAGCCGGCGCATTCTTCTTCTCCATCGCCGGCATGGTAGTGTGCGTAGGGCGGTTGGGGTTTTTCCGATTTGGAGAAGTTGATGGGACGTGAGAGGGGTGGTTTCGTGCGTGAGCGAGAATGAGACGACTGTGTGCAGAGGGAGGGAAGGAGAGGCTTACGCGTCCTAAATGCGACCCGCGTCCTACGCGTCCACTATTTGCCCGTCTGCACCGCGACACGCGTCAACAATGGCACGTCTTCCACTTCTGCACCGCAACACGTGTCCTCGGGTCTAACCCTGGAAATTTAGATATACTCAGGTATACCCTCGAGTCATATACTAACATTTTTTGTGTGCTCAGTTTTCCCCTTGGGTGCTAATACTGGCTAGTGCAATATACTCAGTTTTACCCTCAAGTGGCTGGTCAACAGAGAGTCAACAAATGGGATTAACCAGTTAAGTGAGTTATTTAATGTGCAAAAAATTTCGAAAAAGAGTGGCACTTACTCATGGAGTCTTTACCACAAGTTGCCACTTCTCAAATCATAGATAAATCAAGTTTTACCACAAATTGCCACTTCTCAAATCACCTAGTAGCTATGAAGGTGCATGGTTTTCCACAATAAGCCCTACCCAAAACAGCTTTTCCCAAAACATACTTTGTCTGAATGAGGCCATAATTTTCACACTCATGTATATTTGTATTGCAAATAGTTTGAGGTAGGCCAAGATGGGTTTCATTGTACAAAACATGCATTTTCCATTTTTTAAATCTCATATTTGAATCCCTTAGTCTGTTTACTACTCACTTGCACTTGGTTTCTTGATACTACTCAGTTTTGCCCTCTCCCTTCACAAACTCTCACAGACGCCCAACATTGCCCTGATTGGTCTAGCCCATGTCACGCGGATCGTGCCCACCGACCGTTGATCGTATGATCTAACGGGCAAGATAACCCCTATCTCTCTCTGGTCGGGGCCACCACCCTCTCTCTCTCTGTCGTCGGTTAGCTTGACGCAAAGTTTGGTTTTCTGCATTATTTTTCACGAGCTAAATTATAAACTCTTTTTAGGCATTACGTTTCACGCAAAAAATGATAAACCATCACCGATTTGTTGTAGCCATTACTTTTCACGCAAAAAAATGATACACCATCACCGATTTGTTGTAGCCATTACTTTTCACGCAAATAACGACAAACCATCACCGATTTTGTTGTAGCCATTACTTTTCATGAAAAATGATACACCATCACCCATTTCTTGTAACCATTACTTTTCACGCAAAAAAACGATAAACCATCACCGATTTTGTTGTAGACATTACTTTTCACGCAAAAAATGATACACCATCACCCATTTCTTGTAGCCATTACTTTTCACGCAAAAAACGATAAACCATCGCCGATTTTGTTGTAGCCATTACTTTTCACGCAAAAAATGATACACCATCACCCATTTCTTGTAGCCATTACTTTTCACACAAAAAATGATAAACCATCAACGATTTGTTGTAGCCATTACGGTAAATGATAAACTATCACGAATTACCATTTCTTTTAGGCATTACTTTTCACGGTAAAATGATAAACTATATCACGAAGTTCTATTTCCGTCAAGATAGTCCGCATTACTTTTTTGTTGAGATATATACCGCCACAACAGTCGTCTCCTCCTTAATTTATTGTGTAAACCCCCACAACGGTCATCTCCTCCTTAATTTATTGTGTAAACCCCCACCAACGTTCACCTCCTCCTTATTTTATTGTGTAAACCCCTACAACGGTCATCTCTCCCTTATAAACACCCACATGGCCATCCCTTGTATCAATAGGTTCTGCCTCTCTCTTCTTCGTTCACATACACTTGATCCATTGCCATGGCTTCCACGTCTCGGACGCGGACCGGAAGGGGAAGGGGAAGGGGAAGGGGAAGGGGAAGGGGGAGGGGAAGGGGAAGGGGATCATCATCATTGCCACCACCACCGTCAACACTGCCATTGATCATAGAGGAGTTCTTCATCGTCGTCTATGAAGACCCTTTGGTCAAGAAGGTACGTACGCGTTCCCACATATATGATGCATGTGATTAATTATGGGCATGTTCTAAAAAACCTTTAATTTCAAACGATCGGCGCTCGATCTCTTTGCAGGCTCTCCCAAAAAAGTTTGCGGACTATCTTGACGGCCAGGAGCCAGCTAAGGTGTATCTGCGAGCAGCTGACTGTGGTCCTCGTCTCTGGACCGTGGAGGTCCTATTTGACGGTCAAGGCCGGATGTACCTCGACAAGAGCTGGGAGAAATTCGCCATCGCGCACGGTGTGGATTTCGGCTGCTTCGTACACTTCAAATATGAAGGCGATGATGTGCTCATAGTGAAGGTGTTCGACGGAACAATGTGCATGAAGTACTACTACTCGGACGACGAAGATACTGACGATGAAAGCGACGACGACGTGAAGCCATGCATCCATCCCCTTTAGATAAGGGGATTATGGCCAAGAATATATCTGTAGCTTCATATGCATCGATTTAGAGATCTAACTATTTTCTATATATTATGCATGTAAAAGATAATATCGCATTTCCACTATTATTCGAGCACCACATCCTCCAAACGATGCCGATGCCGATGCCGATATCGGCATGGTCAGATCGGCTACGCTCGCCGCCACTGCTAGGTCAACGTCGGGATGCACAATGTTTAGCATAAGAGTCACTTTAGATTAAGCTGCGAAAATAGTCACCTGCCACAGCGGTCATTGGCTGCGGAGGCCCAACAGAGCGGCAATATAATTTTCTATAAATAAATAGACGACCCACTGGTCATTGGCTGCGGCAGCCCCATAGAGCGGCCCCATTTGTCATTGGCAGCACCGCGTATACAATCAGGAAATAAAACGGCCCACGCGTCAGCGGTAGATGGATGGCTACCCGTCAGAACGAGACGGTCAGAGAGGAACTGCCCTCTATGCAGCCCCACCTCTGTGTAGCCACACAGATTAACGGTAACGGTAAGGCCTCTGACCTGACGGCAACCCGCGTCTTCGAGGGGTTTCAAACTAGAGGGAGGGAAAAGCTGAGGAAAAACTAACGAGCTGGGGAAAACTGAGTACAACTAACGAAGCAGGGGCACGAAAATAGAATCCCTATTATATAAGGTGGATACTAGTTAGAAAGAGGTTTAGCCCCTAAATAAGTGTCCTCCCAAAACCTAGTATTCGAGCCATTGCCAATAATAAAAGAGCTTCTTTTGAAAAAAATCATCTTTAACATTCATCAGACCTTTCTAAAACGGTGAGCTAGTTGGTTTAACTGAAACATGAGAAAGAGTTTTATATTGAAGGATTTGTTTTGGAGAAGTTCTTGCCATACCCCTTCCTCATTAATAAGTTCAAATAACCACTTGCTAAATAAACATTTGTTTTATTACTATAAAACCTCCACACCTAACCCACGTTCATCCTTTGGCCTACGGATACTCAATTTAGTCAATACATATTTCTTTTTATAGATATCACTCTTCCAGAAAAATCGAGATCTAAATAAGTCAAGTCTCTTCCTAACCCCTTTAGGTATTTCAAGAAAAGAGAGCATAAACATTGGTAAGCTCGAAAGCACATAATTTATCGGAACTAAATGGTCGTAAGACAACGGTTGTGCCTATCCAACTACTTATCTTCTTCTCTAATCGGTTCTCTATGGGTTTTCACTAACTATTTTTTAGCTTACGAAAATTAATCAGAAAACAAAAAAATAGAAGAGATCCTATATCACAACCAAATAAAATCCTGTAAACTTGTTCTACCTTTTTAGCTTTGCTAAAACAGAAATCTCACTCTTATGAAAGTTAATTTTAAGTTCCAACATTCAAAGATACATAGATTAACTTCATATTAAGTGCTTTCTCCAGATCATGCTCCATAAAAATAATTGTATCATTTGCAAAGTGCAAGATTGATATCCCACCATCCATTAGGCAGGGTATTAGACCACATACGTGGTCATCCTCTGTAGCCCTAGCAATTAAGATTGCTAACATATATGTTACTATGCTGAGGAAGATATTAGATAGAGGGTACCCCTGACAAAGATCTTTCTGAGTTTGAACGTAGTGATAGATGTCATTATTCACTTTAATTCCGACGCTCTCTTTCTTATAAACCACTGTATCCATTCACACCACGTGGGGTCGAATCCTTTTATACGCAACACTTGTTGCAAAAATGACCAATTTAATTTATCATAATCTTTATCGAAATAGATTTTAAACAAAATCCCATCCTATTTCTTCATATGAAGTTCATGAATGGTCTCATGTAGTATCACCACACCCTATAAAATATGTATACCAGGCATAAAAGTAGTTTGCGTGGGTTGAAATACGCTCTCGGCAATGATGTGTTACTCGATTTGTCCCTACTTTTGTGAACATCTTAAAAGTAACATTAGGTAAATGTCGCGACCCCGGAGGTCAGGGCTAGATAAACCCAGATATCACATCTGGCATAAGTCTAACCTAGATCTCTAGGGCCTACAGGGTGAGAATCGGTAACACAACAGTGACTCTACGACTGAAAGAAAATATATTACAACTCTTAGCAGAGTTAAGATCCAAATTTATTACACGCAGAGGTCACTGGCCACAAATTAACAAGCAACGGAAAGCAAATTATGTTATCTAGATAACAAGACTACAAAGGGCCTAAGAGGCCATAACATAAGGCAACGTCTGATGTCTACGGGTGCTTCTATTCTTGTAGACAGTGTTGGGCCTCCAAGAGCAGATGTTTGTAGAACAGCAGCAAGTTTCCCTTAAGTGGATCACCCAAGGTTTATCGAACTCAGGGAGGAAGAGGTCAAAGATATCCCTCTCAAGCAACCCTGCAACCACAAAGCAAGAAGTCTCTTGTGTCCCCAACACACCTAATACACTTGTTAGATGTATAGGTGCACTAGTTCGGCGAAGAGATAGTGAAATACAGGTGGTATGAATGAATATAAGCAGTAGTAACGGCACCAGAAAATAGCTTGATGCTACAACTGGCGTGTGGTTCATGGTGGTGATATTGCAGGCAGTACAGATGCAGTAGAACAGTAAACAAGCGATGATTTCAGTATTTGGGAACAAGGCCTAGGGATTATACTTTCACTAGTGGACACTCTCAACATTGATCACATAATAAAACCACTCTACACTCTGTTGTTGGATGATGAACACCACTAATTGTGTAGGATTACACGAACCCTCAATGCCGGAGTTAACAAGCTCCACAATATTCGATATTCATATTTAAATAACCTTAGAGTGCATGATAGATCATTGCAATTACACCAAGTACTAACATAGCATGCACACTGTCACCATCACACTATGAAGGAGGCATAGATCACATCAATAATATCGTAGCAATAATTAACTTCATAATCTACAAGAGATTACAATCATAACCTACGCCAAGTACTACATGATGCACACACTGTCACCATTACACCGTGCAGGAGGAATAGACTGCTTTAATAACATCACTAGAGTAGCACATAGATGAATTGTGATACAAAACACATTGCAATCATAAAGGGATATAAATAAGCACTTCACTATGCTATTCATAACAGTGAATAAGTATTCTGTGAAATATAGCCTAAGAGACCCACATGGTGCACACACTGTCACCTTTACACACGTGGGACAAGGTGTCTCCGGAGATCACATAAGTAAAATCCACTTGACTAGCATAATGACATCTAGATTACAAGCATCATCATATGAATCTCAATCATGTAAGGCAGCTCATGAGATTATTGTATTGAAGTACATAGGGAGAGAGATGAACCACATAGCTACCGGTACAGCCCTTAGCCTCGATGGAGAGCTACTCCCTCCTCATGGGAGACAGCAGCGTTGATGAAGATGGCGGTGGAGATGGCAGCGGTGTCGATGGAGAAGCCTTCCGGGGGCACTTCCCCGTCCCGGTGGCGTGCCGGAACAGAGACTCCTGACCCCCAGATCATGGCTTCGCGATGGCGGCGGCTCTGGAAGGTTTCTCGTACCGTGGCTTTTCCGTATCGATGTTTTAGGTCAGGGACCTTTATATAGGAGAAGAGGCGGAGTCGGAGGGCTGACGAGGTGACGACACAGTAGGGGGGCGCGGCCCACCCCCTGGCCGCGCTAGCCTATCATTTGGGGCCCACAGGGCCCTCCTCCGGTGGCTCTCGGGTGTTCTGGAAGCTTCGTGGAATTTTAAGACTCTGGGCGTTGATTTCGTCCAATTCCGAGAATATTTCCTTACTAGGATTTCTGAAACCAAAAACAGCAGAAAACAGGAACTGGCACTTCGGCATCTCGTTAATAGGTTAGTTCCGGAAAACGCACAAAATCATCATAAAGTGTGAACAAAACATGTAGGTATTGTCATAAAACAAGCATGGAACATAAGAAATTATCGATACGTCGGAGACGTATCAACGTTCCAGCCCATAAGTCTTAGGCTGCCGCCTGAGGAACTCCGAACTACTCGTCGACGTCGAGGTAGAAACCACCATCAGTTGGAAGAACTTCGTCTGAAACAAAGCATGCAAGGATGAGTACAGGGACTCAGCAAGACTTAGTACAACCTGTTAGCAAAGCGGGTATGCAAGGCTTTATGTGGAGTTTATTTTGCGAAAGCCAGTTTTCCGTTGTAAACAGGAGGGAGCAGAAGCTCGTCTAATCAGACCATTTTTAAAAGGGATAAGAGAGCGATATTAACTCTAGCTCTAATATCATCAACATCATATTGAATCCACCGAATCTTCATCACCAGCTGAACCTATCACCTAGGATCACCCCCTCGACACCCTGAGAAGTGATCCTTATTCACACATAGATATCAAGTTTTACGATCGGGTTCAAGTTGTCTATGATCATCACGTTCTTTCCCAAGTCGTCCTTAACCGTGGACACGGCTTTTCGAAAAGATTTACCTTGCAGGGGTGTACAACTTTACCCACACTCGCCGACCGACTCTTAGCGCTGTCATGTACACGCTTCCTTGGCGTGCCGGCAGAGGGTGGTCGATCAAAACCTTTCCCTTACTTTGCCTATTCCATGAGTCAAACTAACTGGGGAGCTCCGTCATCATAGGTAGCCATTCTCCGAGGCGGTTCCGGTCATTGTGTGCAGGGGATCCAGTTCAATGCCTCCAGCATCCTTCACCCTAGCCACACCCTGTATGATGCACTTTGAAAACCTTTTCCACCTTTCCCCCATGCGTATGGAAAATGGAACTCGCAAACTAATTGACTCATGGGTAAGCTAGGTAAGTTTGGGCCAAGGGGTTCCCATGGGCCCCGTGTGGTTGTACGCTCGGTCTTGGTTCCGAAGGCGAGAACCTCAGGTCCTAGTATCGGCGAGAACGAGTCAAATCACCAAATCCCCATGTGGCGGCCCATCCAAGCCTTTAGCATGTTTATTAACATCATCACTGATCTTACCACGTCATCCTGTCAAACTAGATTCATTCGTAGCTCTGATTCATCAACCGGATGGATCAGACTTCAACAGCTAAGCATGGCTAAGCATAACACATATACGGCTCTAGCGATGCGAACAAGCTCAGACCTAGTTTTGCTGGGAGCGGTGGATCAGTAACTCTGGGCTACAAGGATGGAATATGCATATATAGGATATCTACAACTGCTAATAAAACATATTTGAAGCGGATGCAATATGTAAGAATCAGAAGTAAAAGCATTTCGAAACAATATATGAATCAGGTTAGGGATTTCCTTGTCCCTCGTTGTTCTGGTGCTGCTCTTTGGTGGCGTTGATCTCAGGCTCGCGTTCGGTCCCTATCGAGAAGAACCAAATACCGGAAAGGAAGAGCACAATCAAGACAAGGTTCAATGCAATGCACATACAATATGATGACATGTCATATTAAAGGGGTTCAGTTAACCCTAGGTGCAACAACGGAATTTAGAGGGATTCGGCGTCGACTCCGGCAGTTGAGAGGGGTCGATTTAGGGTTTCTACTAGGGCTCAAAATTAATTGGTTCAAGCATGTATGAAACATGGATAAACAATTAGGAAATGTTTTTCTGATTATTTTGATATATAATTTTATATTTTTCTGATTTAAAATGAATTACTTTTGAATTTCCCATGTTTAATTCATTTTAAATTAATTTCTGAAAATTATACAAATTAGAAAAATTTTAACAATTTGGACCCACATGTCATAATTTTATTCTTTTCTAAACATTTCCTAAATTATTAAAATTCTGAACAAGGGACCCACATGTCATTATTTTTCTATTTACAGAAATACAGAAATTAATAACAGAAAATGCAGAAAACGAAAAAAAAGGCAATTATGGCGCCAGAATAACGTCATGTTGACGCCAGCCATGAGCTCGAAATTGAGCTCGGGTGGAGCTCAATCCGGCAATTGGGAGGGCTCCTAGGGCGCGCGTGAGGGGGGATCGGCATAGCTCGACGCGGCCGACCTAATGGTGGCGGCGCCGCCGGCTATTGCCCGCCAGAGCACGGCCGGCGACGAAGCCCGACGGAGGCCGGGGCAGGTGCCATGGTGTCGCGGCGCTAGAGGGTGAGGGAGAGCAGGGCGAGGGCACGGGAAGGCCCAGCAGCTCACCGCCGTTCCGGTGGAGGGGTCGACGACGGCCGGGGGAGCTCGCTGGCACCGGAATCGACAGCGGCAGGCCAGCATAGATGCTAGGGTTAGGTCCTCGGGGGCGCAGGAGAGTGCGGGAGAGGGGGAAGAGGGAGCTAGGGATTCCGGGGTGACAACGAGGCTTTGTAGCCGTCGGCGGGCGACAGGATGCATCGGGGTCGGCTGGTGCATCAAGCGGCAGGGCTGCTGCCAGGCAGCAGCTTTGGTGCGCGGGGAAGACGAGGGCATTTTGCAAAAAACCCCTGCGGGTGGTTGGGCCAGTGGTGGGCTGCGGCCTGGGCCAAGGTGGGCTGCGGCCAGAGAGAGGAGAGAGGGAAGGAGAGATGGGCTGAGCCCAGGGAGAGGGAGAAGAGATTTCTCTCTCTATTTTTTCTAGTTTTTGTTTCTCTTTTCAAATTCAATTTTCAAATCTATTTGAATTTTGTTTGAAACTCAATTTTGCTAGCGAAGTAATAAACACACTTGGACTTGTTGAATGACAACAAAACCATGTTGTCTATTTTGAAAATCTTGCAAGATTTGAACGAGAAAGAAATAGAGAAGAATTTGCATAATTATTAGGGTTTGATGCAAATTTTACTCAAATGCAAACTAAATGCATGAAATGCACATGATCACTCATTTATTCATGTTAACAAGGTTGGGATGTTACAGTAAACATATGTGACAATATTGTCGTATTTGAATGGCATTTTCCTCCATGCCAGCAAAATAATTGTACCAAATTTTAGATGGAATAAAATTAACTTTCCCTCTTGGAAACATTGATACGTTGTCATTAAATCATCTTTTTTTGAACTTTCATAAACTTTATTAAAACACTTGCACAGCAGAATCGCTAGCTACCAGACCAGAGACAAAGTCTGGAGAATGCTCGATCCACTCTGAGATCGGCAAACCCGCCCTAACACCATATTGAGTGAATTCATGTGCTACCTTATTACAATCACGCCGACAAAAACAAAACTCAAATTCATCGAAATGTAAGGTGCATGAACTTCTAGCGTCACGAAGAAGAACCCCGATCTCTGACAAATCATATGTTGATGTCTTATTACCATCTCAAAAAAAAATCATCTTTTATTACTACCCAACATTTTTTTATAGAATCAGGCTATAACTTTCGCGGGGCCATTGAGAAACTGAACGGTCCAGAGTGTAGGTAGCCAAGATAATTGAACGGTTGTATATACGAAGAATGTCAAATTAGTGGTTTGAATAGCCGTGTAGTTAGACCGCGGAAGAATTTCAAATTAGTTGTTTAGTTAACGTAATTATTTCAGAGGGAGTTAAGACTTAAGACACGCCATGGAAGTGCAAAACAAATGATTAGAAGGTGCAAGTCAAATCAATGGACGTTGCAGCCATGTGCATCCATTCGATCGTTCGTTGGAACACCAGCATAATTATTCCTCCCGAACTACCGGAATTCATACCCATACGTCCGGCCTCTATCTTACGTTCTCTTCGTCGAGCTATTTAACCACCACCACTGTCGTAATCATTCCTCAAAACATCCAAATCCACCTATACGAGGATCAATCATCTCTCTGTGACTGTTGATTTCTCGTACGGTTCAGGGTTGGATCATCAGAAGAAGCTAGATGGCAGGTGGGAAGGGCTTCATCCTACAGCTGTTCTTGGTGTGCTTGGCGGCGCCGGCGGTCAGGTCGAGCTGGCTCCAGGGCACCGCCACCTTCTACGGCGGCAGCGACGGCTCCGGCACAATGGGTACGTAGTAAGCTGGATGACCATCGATCATGGCTAGCTTGTGTACGCATGTCCTGATGATCATGGTGCAGGTGGCGCTTGTGGGTACACCAATCTGTACGACCAGGGGTACGGGCTCAGCAACGCAGCGCTGAGCACAGTGCTGTTCAACGACGGGGCCTCGTGCGGGCAGTGCTACCTCATCATCTGCGACCAGAGCAAGTCCACTATGTGCAAGACAGGAAAGGCCATCACCGTCACCGCCACCAACTTATGCCCGCCCAACTACAACCTCCCCAACGACAACGGCGGCTGGTGCAACCCTCCTCGCCCTCACTTTGACATGTCCCAGCCAGCGTGGCTCAACATCGGAATCTACGAGGCCGGCATCATCCCCGTCGTCTACCAACAGTAAGCTCCATGTCCCATTTACATGGCAATGAGAGGACATGACATGGTGGTTAACGATCTCCGTGTGGATTTATATTACAGAGTCAAATGCTGGAGAACGGGTGGGCTCCGATTCACCATATTAGGTTTCAACTACTTTGAGCTGGTGCTGGTAACCAATGTGGCCGGGAGCGGGTCGATCAAGAGCATCTCGGTGAAGGGTACCAACACCGGGTGGACACAGATGTCCAGAAACTGGGGCGTCATCTGGCAGGGCATGTCAGGGCTGGCGGGGCAGTCGCTCTCATTCAGTATCAGCTCCACGGGAGGACAGAACATCATCTTCCAGAACGTCATACCGGCGGGGTGGACGTTCGGCCAGACCTACTCCACCTGGCAGCAGTTCGACTACTAAAACCACCGTTCCCAGCCGTCTCTACACGTCAATATCGTTGTTAAATTGCTTCTCCAAGCGTTTACGTACGTACTTACAGCTAGCTAGCGCACTCCACGGTTGGAATCGCTGGCTTGATTCATTAATTTGCTCATGTGATGTACTCCTAGATTGAATTTCGAAATTGTAATTAATCCACATGCATATTCAAGGGTTATTGGATTGATTGCTTGCTTGAACCCGCAAAAAAGATTGCTTGCTTGATCACAGCGTTGCATGTGACACATGTGAGCGCAACGCAGTTTTTCTACACATAGGTGGGTGTCCCTGGCTTATCCTAGGGTCATAATAGCTTCAAGATTCGTGTTTGCACATTTACATCTACATCCTAGACATTGTACATCTTTGCACCCTTATGGAAACTAAAGTGAACATGTACAGCTCGCTTCCTGTCTCGTGACCTATCCACTCTCTCCTCCATATCCTCCGCCTCATCATCCACCTCCCCCTGCAGCAGCACATCACTGGCAGCCTACCTCGCTGGATCCGCCGCCCCAAGACCGCCCACCACACCGGCCGCCGGTAGCACGGAGCCCACCAATCCGAGATCCAAAACAGCCCCCATCCCCGCCCCCAACACCAGTCTTCTTCAAATCTACGGGAAGGAGATCGACGGGGAGGTTCCGCCCCTAAGATCGACGAATCAGTGCTCCTTTTCCCCATCTCATGCTTTTTTTAATGAAGGGATCACTCCCCATTTCCCCAACCGAGATCCAATTGTGGAATTTGTTCAGAATTTTTTACTTCTCTTTTATGGGAAGAGAAACTTCCGTTGCTATTTGTTCTCTTGGATCCCTCAAAATTAGTGCAAGCATTAACAGGAGCATGATTTTAATCTTCATTTTCTCCTCTGTTATTAGATGACCATGATCAAAATTGTACTTCCCTGAAGGGTACATTTTGCTTCTTGAGAAATTTGGATCTGTTTTATCATGCTACATATCCCAAAAATCCACGGCCGTTTTGCGCTTAATTCTTTGACCCATGATTCATATTCTGTGACATGTGTAGGAACCAGAAAGAAAAATCATGTATTGCTCTTTTTTAGGATGTGTCAGTATAAACTAATCAAATCTTTCCTACACTGGACTAGTTCTGACACAAAAGAAGCTGAAGGTTTGGGAAGGAATGAGTTTAGAAAGAAGATGGAGATTTGGTATACAGAACGGGATGGACTGTGCCATGACAAATCAATTTAGTGGGGGCTGTTATTTGCAAAATAAGCGCACGCATCTTGATGCAAAATTGGAGGACTGGACGGCATGTGATAAGACCGGGACCCCAACGTGTATGTAGACTTGCATTTTCGATGTGAGCGGGCATGTTAACATGGTCATCTATCAGCAAGTAGTGAATGTCAACACGGTGAGGCGGTGAGCCCTGACGTTACGGTTAGAAAGAGAGAATGAGAGGCGATTCTGAGGGTGATTGGTGGGCAGTAATGCACCGACGATAATACCAGGCAATCTCCACCACCGATGAGGGGATTCTTTTTTTTTTTTTTTTGAACGAAGGGAGACGTTTCATTTCAAAGATAAGCATTACAACGCACCGACGCCCGAACGCGGTCGAAAGACCGAGAAGCACACGCGTCCACACACTTTGCAGAAAGACCCTTAGGAAAACAAAAAAATACAAAGAGCATCCTGGCCAAACTGCAACCTCCAGCTACGCCGCACACCGCCGACGAACGCCGGCGAAGAATACGGAAGAGCACCATCGCCCGAACGGGCTTTAAAAGCTGCATAGGAGGCCCGCCCAACACGAAGCCGATAAAACCTCTGTCGCCCATCAGCCGGGGATCTTCCCCATGCTCGCCGCATCCCGGATCCGGGTCGCCGGATCCGCCACCATCTCGCCGCCACCTAGAACGAGACCAGCAGTCGCTCCTCGATCTCCAACATCGCTGCCCTTCAAAAGATCTCCGCAGGATCCTCCATTCGCCGTCACCACAACGGCCGGCACGGAGCAGCCCACCTCGATCCAAACCTGCACAAGCGCCCTTATTTGTGGAGGTTCCGGTATCTCCGCACATCATCGCTTCCGGCTCCGACCGAGGGAGCACCGCGACGAGGAAGAGGCGCCGACGACACCAGATCTTGGGCGCAGGATCCAGCATCTCCCTCCCGGCACACGGCCGAGACCACGGCATCCGCCGATACAGCACAAAAGCAAGATCACCTAACCTAAAACCTACCCTACAACCACCGGCACCTCGCCTCAGCACCACCTCGTCGGCATCGCCGTCAAGGATAGCCTCGGTTCGGCCCGGTTTGACACCGGCGACTCTCAAGGGAACTGTAGGCTAACGAGAGCAAGGGAGGGGGAAAATGAAGGGATCAAGCTAGGGCCGATGAGGGGATTCTTGGGACATGGATCCTAGTGTTCGTCTTCCACCGATGTGAACACCTAAACGGGATAGGCAGTTGCCAAATGTTTTGGGCCTATTAACTAGCAGACGAATCTGTTTGTTGGCCTCGGCCTAGCTCTGATGGCAGAATATATGGGCTGGAAGGGCCAGCTTAAGTGAGTTACACATGATAGTGGGCCAACTTAGTCGTAGAATGAAGAAATTAGCGGCGTATTCACACCTAGAAGCGTATGCTCCTGGAAAACTGACCTGGTCAGCGAGCTGGAAGCTAGCTTTTGGCCGGATATTAATACTGATGACATATTGGATGGTGCGTCGGTCGGGCCTGCTGTCGACAAAACCGGTCAAGCCGGCTTGTCCTCGCCCTCCTCCAAGGACGAACCTGTCCTCGCGCTCCACCTCGGCCGGTTCCGTAAGGTTTACGATCTTATTTTGACATATTTATCTTAAATTTATAATATGAAAATTTATAATATGATTCAACAATATTTGTAAACCATGTTTGTATCACGAATATATTCTAAGCACTGTTAAATGTTCATATCACAGATCTACCACATTAGTGTCTCTTGCAATTCTTTGTGTTTTAAATGTTAATAAGGAACTGAGGATTCCATGTTGGACATATTATATTCAAATGCAACATTATAATTTATGCACATATTTTGGGGAGCTTCCTCATTTTATTTAAAGCACTATTTTACGGTGATCATATGAGTTTATTTCACTTGGTATCTTTTGTTTTGAATGATATTATGGAAGTGAGGATTCCATATTTATGCACCATATACTGCAATACAAATTGTCTATTTTATGAACAAACCTCGGGAAGATTTCTCATATTATTTAGAGCACTCTTTTTTATTTTATCTTAATATCCATCTTTCATTTTGTTTCTTCTTTTTCGTTCATCTGATTGCTTGCTTTATTTGTTGAAGCTTTTTGACATTATTATCTTTTTGCAATATTTTATCCTCATTATAGTTTGGCCTCTGAGTATTTGTCATTGGATATCAGCATTTTATTCCACTCATATTATGAGAAATTCACACCTTATGGATAAACTCTCACTATGTTGGCCTTCTAAAATTTTCACCCATTTTGGCAATTGGTGCCAATGGGGAGAAGTTTGGAGGGTTTAAGGGTTGCCTTTTATGCTTGTGGTGTGCTCTTAAGAATGTGTCTTTATTGCTTTGCATCTTGTTTCTTTGCATGGTTTAATATTTAGAGGAAACTCCACTAAGCTTCATTTGTCAATATATGCAATGAAATTAAAGTTCATTCACATGTGCATATATGATGGGGAGTTTACTCTATGTATCAAACTTGTTTGTTACTGATGATCCACAAGTATAGGGGATCGTAAAAGTCTTCGAGGAAAGTAAAACTCAATTTATTGATTCGACAGAAGGGGAGCCAAAGAATATTTGTAAGTCTTAACAGCGGAGTTGTCAATTCAGCTGCACCTGGAAACAGACTTGCTCGCAATAGTTTATTAGTAGCAACAATTTTATAGCAGTAGCAGTAGTGAAATATAAGCAGCAGTGTAATAAAGATAGTAGTAGTGATTATAGTAAACAACATGATTAAAATACTGTACGTGCTCGCAATGAGAAACTTGCACAACATCTTTTGTCCTACCAGCCGATGGCAGCCGGGCATCTAGGGAATCTACTGGTAATTAAGGTACTCCTTTTAATAGAGCACCGGAGCAAAGCATTAACACTCCGTGAACACATGTGATCGTCATATCACAGCCTTCCCCTCCGGTTGTCCCAATTTCTGTCACTTTGGGGCCTCGGGTTCCGGACAGCAATATGTGTATACAACTTGCAGGTAAGATCATAAAACAATGAGTATCATCATGAATCAATAACATGTTCAGATCTGAAATCATGGCACTCGGGCCCTAGTGACAAGCATTAAGCATAACAAGTTGCAACAATATCATAAAATTACCAACAACGGATACTAGGCACTATGCCCTAACAATCTTATGCTATTACATGAACAATCTCATCCAATCCCTACCATCCCCTTCAGCCTACAGCGGGGGAATTACTCACACATGGATGGGGGAAGCATGGATGGTTGATGGAGAGGCGTCGGTGGTGATGATGGCGATGATTTCCTCCAATTCCCCGTCCCGGCAGGGTGCCAGAACGGAGTTTCTGATCCCGAGATGGAGTTTCGCGATCGCGGCGGAGTTCTGGATGTCTTCTGGCAATTTCGTCGAACCCCCTCGCGTTTTTAGGTCAGAGGCCTTAAGTAATCCTGAGGGGAGCGTCGGAGGCTGGCCGAGGCGCCGCCACCATAGACCGGCGCGGCCCAGGGGCCCACCGCGCCGCCTTGTGGCGTGGGCGCCTCGTGGTCCCCCTCCGTCTCGTCTTCTGGCTCCGTCAATCTTCTATGAAAATAGGCCCATTGCGATTATTTCCGGGGATTTTCCTGAAAGTTGAGTTTCTGCATAAAAATAGGACACCATGGCAATTCTGCTGAAAACAGCGTTAGTCCGTGTTAGTTGTATCCAAAATACACAAATTAGAGGCAAAACAATAGCAAAAGTGTTCGGGAAAGTAGATACGTTTTGGACGTATCAACTCCCCCCAAGCTTAGCTTATTGCTTGTCCTCAAGAAATTCAGTTAACAACTGAGTGCGATAAAAGAACTTTGACGAACACATTTGTTCATATGATGTAAATATTCTCATGATATGGACAAGTACTCAGGCAATTCATAATAAGATACATGCACATAAAGTCATCTAATAGCTATGTCAATCATGGAAAAGGTACCAACAATTAATAATAAGTATCATGAATCATGTCTATCAGCAGGATTGCAATGTTCATAAAAAGATATGATAAAGTGGTATCTCGCTTGCCCGTACTTGTACAGCAAAATATAAATGCCCAGGCACCTCTCACTACAAAGGAAAACATTTTTTTTTGACAAATCACTTTCGTCATGTTAAGGCCAATTTTCGTCAAGGATTACTTCGCGGTGACAAAATTTGATCGTCATGGGGTTCGTCAAGGAAGCTCCGTCATAAAATATCGGGGGTGACGGTATGCATTTTTTTGTCAACGTCAAATGTTTGATGGTGACGACCTGCAAATTCGTCAACATCAAAGGTTCATTGTTGACAGACAGGTTTGTCACGAAAAATTGCAACTTTCGTCAATATCTAAATCTTGGGAAGCTTCTGATTGGTCCAAAAAAAGCATACGTGGCCTTACATGTGGGTCCATTTGGCTTCTGACAACATGGGTCCGACGGCGCTGACATGGATATCTGGTGGGACCCACAAAATATTATGACAAGCTGGACCCACAATATTCTGACCGGTGGGATCCACAAAATTCAGACAAGTGGGACCAAGTTGTTGCCGACATATGGGTCCCAATAATGCTGACTGGTGGGACCCACAAATTCTGACAAGTGGGACCAGAAATTGGTGCCACGTGGTTTCATTTAATAGTGACGTTGTGACATTTTCCGTCACCTTTTGAATTTGACAAAATTTGAGAGCATTTGAATTATTTGCGAAATTTGGGAAACAAAAAAACTGGCGAAATATCAAAAAGTAGACAATAAATATCATACTTAAATGGTGGCACAAGAAGTATATATGTCTCTCACAAGCATCGAAATATTCATAAGAAAATTACAATTGGAACACAAAGAAATTAAAAGACCTATGATTAATAATGTTGTAGGACGGTGGTGCAATAGATTAGTTGCCCTGGGATTGAGACATGGATGGTGGCTGGGATGTCCTCAAGAGCAAATTAAGCACGGCATCCATTTCTGTCAGCCTCTTTTCATAAGCCGGAGTCTTTTCTTCTTGGGCTTTCTTCACAGCTTCAAGTTCTTCCTCCTGCTTCTTCCTGATCTCTTCAAATTTTTCATCTTGTCCTTGTAGTCTTGCCTGCATCTCACTGTGGTACGTTTTAGCTGCCTGTATGGAGTTCTGCTCTTGATCTGCCAGTCTTTGTTGTAGCTCTCGGATGCGTGTAGCTGAGACAGAAGACAACATGGAACTAGTTGCGACGCCCAATATTGTTAGGAATGTGCTGTTGCAGGTGGTGGATGGGCATTTCTCGCTCAGAACTAGCTGAACAATTTGCAAATCAGTCAAATCAGGTTCATCTTCATTGCGTGGCGCCGCTTTTGCCACCATTTGATCCCGCATAAAGATTACAATCATTGCATGGACAACATACAAAACTGGATTATATTATATTGTGCTAATAAGAAATATTTCTTACATATGCACTTTTTGCTTCAGCACTCATAATGTTATCCTTGTTAGTGTGTGTGATTCTAAAAAATTCAATTGGAGAGGTTTCTTCTTCCTGCTGCTTAGCCTTCTGCTTGAAAAAATGTAGAATGCACATTACCATTGTACACTGTGTATGACAGAAGTATGAACTGTATTGGGAAATTCAGAACACTTACTAGAGATGTTCCCAGTGAGCAACATAGCTTCGAGATCCAGTGGTATGGAACTGCATTTCACAGCCTTCTCTGTTCTTTCCATTTATTACACACAGTCCCTATGTTTAGTACATGCATTTTATTTATCCAGATCGTAGAAATGTAAGAATTCGTAGCTGTTATTGAAATGACTAACGTTTATGTACCTTGTACTTCTCATAAAACCTTCTTTTCACCAGTTCTTTGCAGCTTTTCTCTTCTACATGATCTGGCTTCTTGAGATATGCTTGCTCAGTGTGAGATTTTTAATTTTCGGCCAATACTCCTTTTTAAGCCTATATCGGAACTGCCGAATACTAACTTGCAGCATATCAGTGCACACATCTTGAGCCACCTCATCATTTTTGTCCATATTAAACTTTCCCTTCAAAATAGTGATGCATTAATCAGTAGAATCTTAGATAGTTGATCATGTAGCATACTAATTAGGTTAAACCAAGATTGTACAGGACTCACCGCTACTGTACTTATAGCATGAGGAATGACATGTTTGAGAGTGTCATCTTTCTTGTACTGTGTCCAGTGTGTTGCAAGCGGCATTTTTTCACGGATGTGAATACCAACCTCATTGCTCAGCTTTGCTGACTGGACATAATCCTTGGGTCTCCTGACACCAGCAGTGAATTCAATTGGCATCTTATTGCCACCATGTCTTCTTGTGTACTCATGTAGTCCATGGCCCATGGTACGTCTGCGTCCACCTCTCTTTCTCTTACTACCGCCAGATGTTGTCAGTGTCTCTGAAAGAAGATATATGAAATGATTCTCTTTTATATGAAAATATGCGGTACAGTGTTTAGTTTTTACAAATTTTCATACCTTGCCGCTCAAAGTTTACAATTTGATTGTCCTCAGGAGATGAGGTGCTGCCTCCAGATGTCATGATCTGGTTAGGTGAGGGTGCTCCTTCAGTGTTCAGACCAGCTGGTGGCCGTCGGCTCATCGATGACCCAGCTTCAGGTTCGATTGTTGCCATTGATCTTGTTGCAATGTTGGATGGTGCAACTTCAGGTATGGATCGCTTCTTCATTGCAACTATTGCGTAAGAAGCAACTTTCGGCAAGCAAAGGAGCGGCTCCATTAGTAGGAAACATTTAGCATGTACGTATTTCCTATCATAGTTCAGACATAGTTCCACAGACCTGAGCTGAAGTTTTGCCGACCGTGCGCTGATCCTCATCTGAATGAAGATCATCATCAGCAGTAGCTATCTCTTCTGGATTCGGTTCATACGAAGGGTCCTCTTCGACCTCCATCTCTTCGCAGTCTGTGTCCTTTAGATTGTTACTAGTTCCTATTTGTACCCCACCATACACTAATGTACGTGCAAAACCAGAGAAATCTTTCTGAAATTTGTGGGCAGGTCCATATCTTTCAGCGAAATTTTTTTCCATGCGTACTACATTTTCTTGCATTTGTTTCTCCTTGGCAAGCTCATATGCCGGCTTGACGGGGTTTTGTGTCTCCGCTGAAATAATCGGAAGAGCGGAGCGTGAACAAAACATAAGAGGGGGCCAATTCCATAGAAAACAGCAAATAATTGTCTTTGCAAAATATTGTACAGCAGCAAATGATTGAAAACATAAGAGTCTACGTATGATGTCGGCGAACAAAACATAAGAGGGGGCATATGCCAGGCTAAGGGACATCATGTGCTTTTAGATATCTACTCGTAACAAATAATTGACACATGAGACTCCCCTCGCACACTGAATTATGCATGTCTGTTGATAGCTGGTTTCAGTCTGTTATTGGACAACTACCACCTCACATGGTGGATACTACCCTTCTGGTTGCTTGGCGGGCTTGGTATGCACGTAATGAGGTATCGGTAGTTCAGTCCTATACCGATAGAAGTTCAGATATGTGCTGATAGAAGTTCAGATATGTGCTGATAGAAGTTCAGATTTGTGCTGATAGAAGTTCAGATATGTGCTGAAATTTGATTTTTGACTTTTGAAAGACATAGATAAACAAAAATTGTGGAAATTAATAGACTGATGAAACAAAGTACATGATTAAAAAAACTTCATTACATTGTTAAGACGTGCATTGCAGGTGCAAACTAACTAGTTCCATAGAAAACAGCAAACAATTGTTCTAGATCAAACTCTGCTTCCCTCAAACCGAGGAATAAAAGTACGAAGCAATGTCGTTGTTCACCGTAGCTCGTCAGCTGTTTTCGGCAACGGCTGGAATTAGTTCAGTTAAGTGTTTTGGCAAACAATTGTCTATGCAAAAGATTGTACAGCAGCGGGATGGCAAAGATTGTATAGCACGGCATGATTGTCTCTGCAATAAAAACGATAAACCCTATACGTATGATGTCGGGATTGGATCTATCAAATATGCAAGATCTAGATATAGGTCAAACGGGCGTGGTAGACATGTAAAACCGATCTCTCGATCTAACCATCCGAAAAACACGACAACAAGCCGATCACCGACAGATTTACCTTGGCATTTCTTCGAGCCGGGCGCCTTCTTCGGCGTGTGTGTGCGATTTTCCTTCCCCCCGACGTTTCGACGACTGCCGGCCATGGCGACCCCCGGCCGGGGAGATAGATGCGAGATGGATGAACGTCCGCGAAGACACCGGATCGGGGTGAGCACGAGAGGATGAGGTCGGGGGTGGGTAGTTAAGATGCTCGTAAATCATGGGGTAGAGGCACGACGTATATAAGGGAGGGCGAAATATTTGATAGGTGGGGTGCGCGGGAGGAGTGGAGGGAACAAAAAATTTGGGCGTTTTGGCAGCCGGCGTACTACAATTTGGAGGGAACAAGTTTTTGCCGCGAAAGAAAAAATATTACTCTGAAAATGGAACTGTACATGTATATTTTAATTAAAAAATGACAGAAAACGAGTAAAACTCATAATAAATGCTAAATTCAATGTAAAATCATCAGTAACTAGTGGGACTGAGTAAATGTTGTGACATTCATGTGCAAAATTCAAATTTAAAATTTTCATGAGGTTTGGTGTAGTTTGATGTGAATTTACACAAGTGAGGGCATTTTCGGCATAACGGTCGAATCGTCGACCCCGGAAGTTGTAAAACCTTTTGCATGTGAGGTATATGTGAGAACACATCCCACATATACATGTTATTGTTCACACATGTGAGATTTTGTCTGAAAACACTTGTGGAACCTCATGTTGGTTGGGTCGATCCATGTGTGGACCCACATCGATCATGTCGGTGAAGGGCTCTTTTTCAAGCAAGCTGCACTTCAAATACTCAGATTGAGCTGCAAATTTTTGTGAGTGGTCATGAAGGGTAGGTATGTGTGCCTAAGGAGTTTCAGATTTTTCTTACAATTTTAGGTGTTTGTTGATTTTTATTAAAAAATGACAGTAAAACGAGTAAAACTCATAATAAATGCTAAATTCAATGTAAAATCATCAGTAACTAGTGGGACTGAGTAAATGTTGTGACATTCATGTGGAAAATTCAAATTTAAATTTTTCATGAGGTTTGGTGTAGTTTGATGTGTTGAAGTGATGCCTACTTTGGTATAATTGTGCACTTCGTCCACAAATGAGCATTTGTTTTTTATGTATGTTGAAAAAATGACTAACATGCCATAATTGTTCTAACCTAACCTATAGTCCGAACAAAGGCATGTAGTCAACATTTTGTTGTACATTTGAAGTTGTAAATCATATGGTTTTAAATAATTTTGAAGTGCAACTTTATGATTCAATGTATTTTTCAGTGTGTCTTTGATGTTTTGCCATTGTGAACTTATTGACAGAGTTTACATAATAGCAGTGGGCTCCATTTTTGCATGAGATACTTTGTGTTTGACTTTTGAACTTACAGGATAGCAACCACCATCTACCCCACAAACCTCATTAAATAGCGGTTGTAGGCGATTACTACTACTTATTGTATTTATAATGCCCCTGGTTGGTTTTGCCTTCTGCCCTCCCTTGTTCATGCGGTGAAGCAAGTCTCCTTCATCTTCTTTCTCTCTCTTTTGTGCTGAAAAACTCTTTTCTCTCTGATGATTTTCGTTTGTTTTGAGAGGTAGGAAAATATGTTTTTACATGTCACTACTTCACCTCACCTCCTTTTTCTCTGTTTGTTGAAAATCCTTTTTGTCCTCTGAATAATCTTGTTTGTTCAGATCTATGGATATATGTGTGTATGGTTTCAGATCTATGGATAGATTTCTATGAATATGCCCTACCTACCTGTATTTTGTACTAGCTTTGGTAATTGCTAAATATACACAGGATGAACTGTGTTGTTTGTGGTTCGATGGGCAATCATTGTCAGCAGAGGCGGGAGACTCTCAGTTCATTTCGTTGTTATCTTGGAAGCAGATTTGATGACTTTATGGTATATATCCTTTTTTAGAATGTATCTTTTTTGTTGACAGATTCTAGACTATATCCTTATTTTCTGCATTTTTGTTCTACTGTTTTTTCAGACTGTGCCTTGTTTTGTGAGGAGGCAGTTCAACAACCTTGTTGGTAATATCTTTTTTGTCGTTACATCGGATGAAGTGAAGTACAAATTTCATGTTAAGAAAGGCAGTTCGAAGACACGTGTTTTTGGTACTGGATACCAAAAATTTCTTCATGACTACGACCTGAAAGTTGGTGACTGTATCATGTTTGGGTTTGATAGTGCTCCTGAACTGTTTGGGATTTTTGCAAGAGGTCCCGATGGCACCGAAAAGCATCGTGTCGATGGTAATTCTGTTTTATCTTTTACCATGTGTTGCCCATTTTTTTAATATAACTGATGTTATATCTCCTCTTTTTTTATTCTTTTATTAATTTTAAATTTGTATGCAGAAATTCCAACTGCAGTTGTCCACACTAAAGGTGTTATGCTTACTACTGCTCAAACATTGAAGAAGGAACAACTTCTCCGTGAGCGTGGTCTTGGTCTTGGTGTTGTTTTTGTGCACACCTTGACGAATACGATTTGAAGGGCAATGGACTGGTATAATTCTCCTTTTCTTTATGTAATCTTAGTTATCCTTTATATCCTTCCCATATATAATTTAATTTTTATTATTCAGCGTATACCGAAGGAAGTTGTTAGGTCCTTGAATATCTCTGAAAGCGGAGAGGCATGTTTTTTTGTTGATGACTATGGCTACCACCCTCAGGGTGCATACTACACTACTACTGATGGAAGGATGAAGTTCGATTCCTGCTGGTCGGAGTTTACTAAGGAGTATAACTTTGAATCTAGGAATGTTGTTCTCATTCTTTTCAACCAGGGCGGCCGTGGTGGTATTGAAGTTTCAGTTGATATCCTATGATATAATCTTTATCATATGATATAATTGTTTTAGTCTACAATTTGTGTGTGCCCATTGTGTGTTTATGTCATATCGCTACCCTGGCCGCTCTTGTGTGAAGGGATTGTATAGTGGGATTATGTAGGGGGTACACTTTACGATTGACTATTTGGTCCTGCATTTTTTCTACTGCCAGTTCAATTTTCACTGATTTTAATTGTTCATTTTTTGCAAATTAATATGTACTTCCCTGGGCCTTGGGAAAAACAGAACAAGCCCACTAGGCTGGTAGTTAAACAACTGGGTATGATTGCCCAGGTTCCAAATAACAAAAGTAGAACATAGTCTTTGAAACATGACATAGTTTAACCATGAACCTCCAGGGGAACAACTAAACAGAAACTAAATTTAGTGGAGAACATGAGGGCCAACAGCTGGACCGACGAGCGGGATGAGGCCAGTCCTGACGTAGTCCCTGAGGAACTTGCCAAAGGCAGCGTGCTTCGCCTTGCTAGCAGGATTGTGCTTCTGCTTGCTACCTTTTCCAACTCCCGTCGCGTGCTGGATCAGACACACGAGATCGTTCGGGAAAACCCTGCCGCAGAATGGGCAATGTGGCTTTCCGTTACGACGGAAAGGGATCTGGCGATCTTGACTTCTTCAGAACGAAGCGGCTCTTCCGGTCCCGGTCCTCCTTGTCGTTGTCAACGTCCTCAGAGTCTTCCTGCGATTTTGAAAGTAAAGAAGAAGTGAGAGAAGGAAATTAACTGAAATACAATTGAAGCATTAAATATTTTTGTATGAACATTATTAAGAATTAATCATGTAGAATCAACATTTATGATCCAGATCCAACCATACATAATTACTTCACTAATATAAATAACCACCAATTTAAACTGTTGTCACAACTTGTTCATGGGTAGTCCAATCATTATTTCAGTATTATAAGTAAGCACCAATTTAAAAGAAAATGGTGATTATAAATTTCATGGATCAGGGATCAATCATTTGTTCCCTGAAGATGTACTAATTCATAAAACAATATGGATTCATGACGTCAATAAGCAGGAATTGAACGAAAATTATGGTCATAAATTACATGCAACTGATAATTCACTTGTTCCCCAAATTAAAATGATGTACACACTATGGTTTCATCGTATAAATAAGCACCAGTTTAAGACAAATGGTGATTATAAAATCCATGTATCAGATCAATTAATAGTACCTATAATATAATTCTTGTAATCATAATCACTCTGGTATGATTCATATTCAGATGAATTTAAGTTTGAAATGCATTGAGCGTTACACTAAGCAGGTATCATTCATCACACAAAAGGAATCATTACAGTTGAATCAAGATGTGCATCAAATATTACAGATCTAGTAACTACAAACCATAAATCAGATGAGCAAGAACCCCAGAATCATCAATTTGTACAAGAAGTCGCAGACAGGGCAAATCAATCTACCCTATGAGCAAACCCTATGGTGAACAGTAAGATCAAGAAAAACAGGGGATCGATCGGAATAGTAGAGTACCTCGCTGCAGTTGTCGGAGGCCTCCTCTTCGAACTCGTCGCACTCTCTGGGGCCATATAGCTCGCGGTACTGCCTGGAGTGGCGGTAGAACGGGTCATTCGGATCGAAGCCCTGGTCATCTGCTTGTGCTGCGGGAGCGAGGACGTCTCCCTTGGCCTCATCAGCGACGGCGACCACGGCCGGTTGGGCGGAGCCCTCCACGGTCACGGCGCGGCGAAGAGCGGCTCCAGGTCCGGAAGAAGATCCCGCCTCCGCGACGTCGACTACTACCGGACCCTCGCCGTCGCCTCTGTCGACGTTGACGACCGCACTCGCCTCCGGCTCGTCTCCGCGAACACGCTTCATCTTCGGGATCTTCGGTGGAAGGGGAGGTCGGTGTTGCGCTGGTGGAGGTGCAAGGTGGTTTTTCGCGAGATTGGGGAATAGAAGTTGCGGGTGGGAGAGACGATGGGGCCGATGGATATACAGTACGTGCTGCCGTTTGGGTTCCTCTCTCTGACGCGTGGGTGTGAAAACGTGGATTGCTGCATGTAGTCAGTCCACTTTCCCATTACTTTGACATGGGTCCCACGCATGACGGATGGGCTGGCACAGAATTTTCAGTATGGGTATTAAAAACTCTAAATTATTTGAAATACGAATTAGTGATCACACATAGCCTCTTCTTGAGTTTAGGGGATGAATTTTAGAAAATTTTCAAACCAAACTGCCAAGATAGCATGCTAGCGTCATTACCCACATGTTGATGCACCCTTATGCCAAAAATTTTTCTAGTTTGTTATTTTCCATGGAAAGTGTTAGCCACACATTGCCCAATACACAAGGTTTGGAAAGATTTCAACAAATTTTCAATTTTATATGAAAGTTTGAGTGTTTGGTGAAACCTAGGTTGACCTAATTGCACTAAGAGGTTGTCAAACCTTTTTCCAAGTGAAACTTCTGTTGTAGGGTAATGTGGTGACGTTAAATGCCCCAAATCCAAGGTGGTTTGGTCAGTTTTTGGCGATTTCCCCCTCTTTTCGTCCGAAAACCCCTCGTTCGACACATGTCCACCATGGGGACACCAAGCCACCAACTCCCAAAAATCAAAACCCATAGCAACCAAGGTGTCATATCACAATGTGCACAAGGGTGCCAAATCATGCCCCAAATCCATGGTGGTTTGGTGAGTTTTTGGCGATTTCCCCCTCTTTTCGTCCGAAAACCCCTCGTTCGACACATGTCCACCATGGGGACACCATGCCACCAACTCTAAAAAATCAAAACCCATATCAACCAAGGTGTCATATCACAATGTGCACAAGGGTGCCAAATCATGCCCCAAATCCATGGTGGTTTGGTCAGTTTTTGGCGATTTCCCCCTCTTTTCGTCCGAAAACCCCTCGTTCGACACATGTCCACCATGGGGACACCATGCCACCAACTCCAAAAAATCAAAACCCATAGCAACCAAGGTGTCATATCACAATGTGCACAAGGGTGCCAAATCATGCCCCAAATCCATGGTGGTTTGGTCAGTTTTTGGTGATTTCCCCCTCTTTTCGTCCGAAAACCCCTCGTTCGACACATGTCCACCATGGGGACACCATGCCACCAACTCCAAAAAATCAAAACCCATAGCAACCAAGGTGTCATATCACAATGTGCACAAGGGTGCCAAATCATGCCCCAAATCCATGGTGGTTTGGTCGGTTTTTAGCGATCTCCCCTCTTTTCGTCCGAAAACCCCTCGTTCGACACATGTCCACCATGGGGACACCATGCCACCAACTCCAAAAAATCAAAACCCATAGCAACCAAGGTGTCATATCACAATGTGCACAAGGGTGCCAAATCATGCCCCAAATCCATGGTGGTTTGGTCAGTTTTTGGCGATTTCCCCCTCTTTTCGTCCGAAAACCTCTCGTTCGACACATGTCCACCATGGGGACACCAAGCCACCAACTCCAAAAAATCAAAACCCATAGCAAGCAAGGTGTCATATCACAATGTGCACAAGTGTGCCAAATCATGCCCCAAATCCATGGTGGTTTGGTGAGTTTTTGGCGATTTCCCCCTCTTTTCGTTCGAAAACCCCTCGTTCGACACATGTCCACCATGGGGACACCATGCCACCAACTCCAAAAAAGCAAAAACCATAGCAAACAAGGTGTCATATCACAATGTGCACAAGGGTGCCAAATCATGCCCCAAATCCATGGTGGTTTGGTCAGTTTTTGGCGATTTCCCCCTCTTTTCGTCCGAAAACCCCTCGTTCGACACATGTCCACCATGGGGACACCATGCCACCAACTCCAAAAAATCAAAACCCATAGCAAGCAAGGTGTCATATCACAATGTGCACAAGTGTGCCAAATCATGCCCCAAATCCATGGTGGTTTGGTGAGTTTTTGGCGATTTCCCCCTCTTTTCGTCCGAAAACCCCTCGTTCGACACATGTCCACCATGGGGACACCATATTATGTTATTGTTCACCACTTTGAGATTTTTTCGATGAAAAATTTCAGATAAATGAGTAAAAGTCATAAAGAAAATTTGAATCACAATTTTTGGTGATTTTTACGTCTGGTATGTTTTGATTTTGAAGAACTCTACTGCTCTGAACATTTAGTTTACTAGCACTTTGAAGTACTAGGATGTACACAACATAAAATTGAAACCTCCCAAGACAATTGTTAACATATCATGGCAAAATATTTACAGTTTCAAAAGAACAGACTACTAGCCAAAAGCACCTCACGCAGAGGGAGACCAAACCAAAAGATCGGGGGTCATGCGGCGAAGAGATGATCAATCCACCATCGGCAGGACTTTGTCGACCACGATCTTGCGGTAGAGCTCGTACGAGACCCAAGCATCAATGGCTGCATACTCGATGTTCATATTTGGAAGTGGGAAGTCCCCACACGGTCATGCCGATGGTGGTGGAACTTCTTCTTCATATCACCGAACCATGAATCAATGAGTCTTGCTGCCATGGTAGCCATGCCAGCCCTCGCATGACCAGTGTACTTGAAGTACTCGTCCTGGAGATCGACGTAGTACTCAGAAGGAATCTCCATGTGCCATGTCCTCCACAGAACTCTCTTGTCACCACGGATGTCAACACTCGCAAACGTAGCGCCTTCTCGAAAGAAATCGCAGATTGCCGGAGACTCCCACCAGTTAGCACTGCAGTAAACAAAGTAATGTACTAGTCACAGATCAGTTACAAATATGCAAGAACCTACAGAGGAGACGAAGATGAAACAAATTAATAAATCGGGAACAATGTGTAGCAGATTTAGATCGGGAATGTACTGCTTTTCTGGAACAATGTGTAGCAGATTTAGATCGGGAATGTACTGATTTTCGGGAACAATGTCTAACGAAAATCAAAGAGAGACAGAACGGCGGCAAGTAAAAAACCCCAATCGAAAGATTAAAAAAGGGGATTAGTTCTTACGCTGCGTAGTGGAACACCAGCACATGTCGACGCATGCAGAGTTGAACCACGGCGATCTTCTTCTCGTCCTCGGCTCGATGGTTGGTGTACTCGAAGTCGAGGCCGACGAACTTGTGCTCGTCCTCCATGAGCCACTCCGTGTACATGTCGAGGACGCGGCGCACTTCCCAGGGGTCGTTGGTGTAGACCACCTCCAGGTCCTCCTCGTCGTGGATGTGGACTGCGTGCGTGCTAGTCCAGTTGTACATTTGCTGCTCATCCATGTCCATGGCGACGCAGCGGCGGGAGACGAAGATAATGAGGGAGAGGAGACGACGAGAAGTGTGGAAAGTGGAAACCAGGATGCGGTGCGAATATTGAGACGGTAGGGGAGGGGGAAGGGGATAAATATCATCCCCATTAATTACTCCGTCCGAATATTGACACGGCAGACGAAGAGAAATCGACGCGGGTCTAGTCCAATCGACGCGCATTCGGACCAGGTGTTGTCACGTCTAAACCCAGCACCGCCCATTTGCACTCCTATTGACCTACCGAAATTTACTCCACGATATAACTTGCCATCATATCACGACCTCCTTCAGCCGCCGCCAGATCTCGCCACGTCTCTCGCCGCCAGATCTCGCCACGTCTCTCGCCGCCACAGCTCGCCACGTCTCTCGCCGGCGAGACTTGTAAGACTCTCGCTCCGCGTCGAGACCAAGGATGGCGCCTACTAGTGGAGTACGTAAATAACATGTACGTCTCGCGATCGATCGTTGTTTCCGATTTGTAATCTTTCTTCATATTTTTTGCAGTGTCCAGTTTGCTTTACAAGAAGGGGATGTGCGGCGGAGGGGGAGTCGCGTTAGGTTTTTTCGTGCAAACACTACAAGAGGGTTTTGAGGAGAAGACGGTACATGCACTTATAAGTTTAAAATTCATTCAGATGTTTTATTAATTCGCCGCCACATCAAAGTTTAACACGTGATCCTAGTAGTTATTGCTAGTTTAGTACTATTATTCAGATGTGTGTAATAATTGTTGGTCACCATATGTATTAACCGCTTATTTATGGTTGAGTTTTACGATAGTTGTGATAACTTTTACGTTCATACCAGTTTTACGATAGTTGTAGCTGTTAGAGATAGAGGTATCGGTAGTTCAGTCCTATACCGATAGAAGTTCAGATATGTGCTGATAGAAGTTCAGATATGTGCTGATAGAAGTTCAGATATGTGCTGATAGAAGTCCAAGATCTGAGACTCGGTGATTATCCGAGTAGACGCATATTTAACTTACTTTTGTATTAACTCTACTAAATTTAGGTCATCCCTTGCTACTATAGACCGTATTTCCTTAAGAAGTATGGTGTCCAGACCTCCCACAGGACAACTTTTGAAGCTGCACTCAAAACCAAAGATGGCCATGCATTTGTTGTTAATGTTACCAACAGAGCTGGCAGAACCTATATCAACGGAAGATTTTGGAACGAATTTGCTAGAGTGTACAATTTTAAGGTTGGCATGGAGTTAATTTTCAGAGTTAACTCATCTGCTCAGGATACTCTTGTAATAACTGGAACTGAACCACTAATCCATCCAGGTAATTTTCCACCTTTGGACACAATGATTGATCATATTAATTATTCCATCTTATGTCAGTTATTTTAATTATGTAGCTTACTACCAGTTGTCCCGTACGAAGCGTGACATTGTTGACTCGCTCAGTACTGATGGAACAATGATAAATTGGAGGATGATGCATACCGTCATTCTTCAGGTGGACAACTTGGACTACCTTGTTGAGTACCACAATGCTGGAGATTATGATCAAGGAGCACTAGTTGTCCCAATGCTGCATACTCTGAATTGGACAAACAGCGAAAATTACAACAAACACGTGGTAAGCAGTACATCATATCATTTCATTAAGTTTGCGACCTACATTACGTACAAGTGTTAACTAAACTATGTCCCTACTGTTGGAACAGAAAATCCCTAGCCGTTTGGTTCCTAAAGATATGGAACAATATGGTGCAATCAGTATTGTGTGCCATCCCAGTACTTTGGTGCATGCGTCCTACGCAATTTCTTCAGACGATGGTCGTCTCTGCGTCAATGGGTGGAAGGAGTTCATGGACAAGGAAAAGCACCTTCAGATGGGTGACAAGATGCTGTTCTTGCTTTACCTGGGAAATGCAGGGGTTTACTTGTTTGCTACCCATGTGCTCAAATCGATCCGAGTAGGTAGTCCGTGATTCATGGTGCCCGTGTGTCCAACTATGCAGCCCCTTTAGGTTTAAATTAAGTTGTAAGACTCTTTATGCGATTGTCGATTTTGCTTGTGTTAAAACAATAGTTAGTCATATCGTGCTGCTGGTTGTAATCGTGTCAAGTGTCGATTAATTAAAACCATTGTCAAAGTTATGTTACCGACATGTTGGCTTTCTTATATTTGTCCATATTTTTGCTTATATTAATTTGCTCTTAAACCCTTCTGGATAATTCAATGACAAGTTCGAGATCGTAAACATCTAAATAAGAACATTTCAAATGTTTGGAACAAAACATATAGTTGTATGCATTACATGTTTCTATCAATCTAAATCACTATCTTCTTCTGAATTTTTTCCCTCGTCATCATGTATGTTCTCTTCCAAAATGACACTATCTTCCTGATTCTCTAGTTCATCTTCGCTCATATCCATGTCAACATTGGGACTATCTTCCCCATTCTCTAGTTCACGGATTGTACGAGCATCATGAATACGTACAACTTCAGCAGCACGATGATCATCCTCCTCTGCTTCCACCTCTGCTTCCTCGTCTAGGTCGACAACATCATGAAATGTATGGTCGATCAACCTTCATCCTCCTGGTATGCGTCTTCATTCCGTACAAATGCATTATCGTTACCATCTTCTAATTCTGGAACGTCGTACACATGTCTATGGCTGAACTTCTGCACCACTTTCCACGGATCACCAAACTTTGTATCCTCCAAATAGAAGCATGTTTCAGCTTGACTGGCCAATATGAATGGTGAATTCTTGAACCATAGGCTAGAAGTGTTAACGCTTTTAAAAAAACCATCATCTTTAATCTTGGAACCCTTGCTCGCAAGGTCGAACCAGTCGCAACGAAACAAGTACACGGACCTGTCACCGTGTTTGTTAGTCCCGTACTGCAGTTCAAGAACTTCTTGCAGAACACCATAGTAGTCGGTCTCATCTGCATCACCAAAAGATCCCTTAGTCGCTACGCCCGAATTTTGAGTCTTCAGGTCTTTATCCCGAGTAAGCGTGCGAAACCTCGCACCCTTTACGTTGCAACCAGCGTATACTACTACACGCCGGTCTGGCCCAAGCAGCGAGACTTCAAATCTTCTCGATGCATTGTCCAAGCTGTCTCACATGGTTTGCAAACCAACCTGCAAACTCTCTCTGAACCGTCTCCTCGATGTCACGCACACCCCTACCTCCCAATTCTTGTCGAATTCACCTGAAACATAGAAAAAACACATATGAAATACAGGACAATTATGTCTGCAACATTGAGAAGTAGTTATTAAAGTGAAGCTAACTACTTACTTGATATAACGTTCTACATCGTCACAGTTGTTCAGCACATACCAAACCATTTTGTCAAATTCCTTGTCAAAATGTTTCAAAATGGATTTCCCAAGACCTTTAGCTCCAACTGAAAATACTTCCATCTCGTCAGGATCAGGTTTTCTCCGAATGTCTTGGTTCCTATCATCTTTGTTAAATCTTGTTTCTGTGCCATCCTTGAAAAATCTAGAGCAAAAAATCAAACACTCATCAACAATGTAGCTCTCTGCGATAGAACCTTCTGGCCTTGCTTTGTTACGGACCGTAGACTTTAGATAACCTAATCTTCTCTCAACTGGATACATCCAACCATAATGAACAGGACCCCTCGAAAGAGCCTCCTCAGGAAGATGAATAGCTAAGTGCACCATTACATCAAAAAAAGCTGGGGGGAAGAGCTTCTCAAGTTTGCATAGGATCACAACAATTTCAACCTTCAATCGATTCAGCACATCAACTTTCAGGGTTTTGGCACACAGCTCCCTAAAAATCTTCCTAGCTCTGCAATAGCCACATACATTTCCTTAGATGCAATTCCCTTGAGCCCAGCCGGCAACACTCGCTGCAGAAGTATGTGGCAATCATGCGTCTTCATACCGGTAACCTTACAACCATCAATATTCACACATCTTCCCCAGTTTGCGCAATAACCATCTGGGAACCTAGTGTTTGCCAAATACCTACACAAATGTCTCTTCTGTTCCTTCGAAAGCGTCCACGGTGCAGGGGGCTTCGCATAAGTTACTGCTGCATCATCATCATCCTTCACAATTTTCTTCAACCAATACTTCTTCCACATTTTGAATTTCTTCAAATCAATTCTAGCACTAACAGTGTCCTTATTCCTGCCCTCAAGTTCAAGTAGTGTACCAACAATATTGTCACATATGTTCTTCTCAATATGCATCACATCTAAGTTGTGAGCTATCTTAAGTTCGCGATACGGTAGATGATGTAAGCTGACTTTCGTGTGCCATGTTGGTTCACCGGGTACGCTTGCACGCTTCCGCTTTCTACTTATTGGATTTTTCCCATGTTCAAAATCCTTAACCATTTCTACCTTCGCAGCTACCTCTTTGGGTGTGTACTTCCTTGGTGGATCTCTAGTCTCAGTTGTACCATTGAAAAGTCTGCTTTTCCTGTATGGGTGATTTTTATCAAGAAATCGCCGATGCCCAATATATCCAATTTTGTTTTTCAAAGGTTCAGCGCAAGGATTCTCATCGCAATGCACACACGCATGAAATCCTCTTGTGCTTCGGCCTGACATAGTGGCATATCCAGGATAATCATGAATAGACCAAAGAAACGCAGCATGCAATGGGAAATATTCCTCTGTGCATGCATCAAATGTCTCCACACCACTCCATAGCTGCATCATATCTTTTATCAGTGGCTGCATAAATACATGAAAATCTTTCCCTGGGGAATACTTTCCGGGGATTAGCAATGCCATCATGTAATTCGATTGATCCATGCACATCCATGGTGGGAAGTTGTAAGGAATCACAAAAACAGGCCACATACTGTAAGGATTACTCATACTTCCAAAAGGATCAAGCCGTCTGTGGCAAAACCTAGTCTTATGTTACGAGGATCTTTAGCAAACCAATCAAACTTGCCATCAAAGTGCTTCCATGCCTCACCATCAGCAGGGTGCCTCAGTACATTGGGCTCAACAACCCTCTTCTCTTTGTGCCATCTAGTATGTGTCGACATTTCCTTTTTAACAAATAGTCTCTGCAACCTTTTAATTATAGGAAAGTACCTTAACACCTTGTGAGGGATTTTCTTTTTCCAAAGAGGGTCTCTATATCTTGATAATCCACAAACATGGCAGTTCGTATCGTCCTTGTGATCTCCCCAAAATAAAGAACAATCAAACTTGCATGCATGAATTGTCTCATAACCAAGCCCAACATCAGAAAGAACACTCTTAGCATCAGCATATGATTTGGGAAAGTCCACATCTGGCAAAGCTGTACGTAAAAGCTGAAGTAAGAGATCAAATCCTCTGTTTGTTATCCGGCTGTATGATTTGACATGAAGGAGCTTAATGATGAACGACAACCTAGTGAAAGAGGTGCATCCCTCATAAAGTTCTTTTTTCGCTGACTCAATTAGATTAGCATACAGATTTGGCAGGTCAGGACCTTTATTTCCAGACTTCTGAAGTACATCGATCATACTAGATGAATCATCAACATAACAATAACCATTGTCTTCCTCTTCATCGTTGTCACTATCATACGCACCATCATCGTTTCTATCCCGCCTTCGTCATCACTAAAATCTTCCCCATGTCTAGTCCATCTTGTATACGTCATGGACATACCTGAACAATTGCAGTGATCCTCGACTGTTTTTATATCCTGACGTATCAGATTTAGGCAGTCCTTGCAAGGGCACAAGATTGGTTCTTCTGTATTGTCCAAGTGTTCTCGCGCAAACTTGATGAAATCCCTAACACCTGCCATGTACTTTGTTGTGAACTTCTTGGTGCCATCAGTTATCCAACTTCGATCCATTGCCTACAATTCAGTTAAGAACATGCCAACGTTCTTCAGAACAGATCTTGACAACTGATTAAAAAATCTAGACCTAACGAACAATCAGGAGAACTCACCGATGATGCGTCTCGCCGCCACCACAATGGAGCCTTCACGGAATTCTTCTCACCTCGACGAGAACCCTAGTCGATTCGACTGTTAGCAAGAGCACCTATATAGGCCGTGTCTGCTAGCGGCGCGACTTAAACGAGGCACCCTCGGCCGACATAAATATTAATAAGGGAATTATTATGTCGTAACATCTAGATCACACCATTGAAATAAATATGTAGAATAGACTACTTACGGATCCAGATCAAAATTCCATATCTACCTTAGCGGTAAGACTCCGCGTCGGTCACGCCGAAGCCCTTGTTCGATTCTTCCAAACCACAATTTTTACTTAATTAAATATGTTCCTGACAAGTGGGTCACGCATGATATATAAAACTAATAACATTTAATAAAGTAACTTAGTATTATTTCGTCACCTCGATCTTTGATTTCGTCACCTATTAACAGACACGATGGAAGCCCTTCCCGCTTGGGTAATGGGTGACGATTTTTTCTTGACGAGAAATCATACCGTCAAGCATTACCTTAAATGCTTGACGAAAGATGAATTCGTCACCTATAAGGACACATCCATGACGGTATGCATTTCTGTCACCAGGGTTTTCGTCAACAAATCCCCCATCTCTTGTAGTGTCTGAAATTCATGGAAAGACTAGAAGTAGAGATTATCAAAGATAAAAGCATCAAAGTTATACTACAGCTAATCATATTTTGGGACAAGCATATTATACTAAGAATGATAGTTGTGCTCTCAAGAAGGTGCTCAAAGAAAGGATGGTGACTCAACATAAAAGTAAAAGATTGGCCCTTCGCAGAGGGAAGCAGGGATTAACATGTGCTAGAGCTTTTTATTTTTAAAACAGAAGTAAAGTTGTTTTGAGAGGTGTTTGTTGTTGTCAACGAATGGTAATGGGCATCCTAACTACCTCGTCAACCCGACTTTCAAGAGCGGCTCCCATGAAGGACGTTATCTCTACCAGCAAGGTAAATCATCCCTCTTCTCTTTTGTTTACACATGTATTTTAGTTTCATTATGGATGACACTCCCCCCAACCTTTGCTTACACAAACCATGGCTAACCGAATCCTCGGGTGCCTTCCAACATTCATATACCATGGAGGAGTGTCTATTTGCAAATTAAGTTGCTTACTAATAAATCAGGGCAAAACATGTGAAGAGAATTATTAATGAAAGCTAATTAATTGGGGCTGGGAACCCCGTTGCCAGCTCTTTTTGCAAAATTATTGGATAAGCGGATGTGCCACTAGTCCATTGGTGAAAGTCTATCAGGAGTAAATGACAAGATTGAAAGATAAAACACCACATACTTCCTCATGAGCTATAAAACATTGACACAAACTGAGAAGTACTTTGAAGGTTTTAAAGGTAGCACATGAGAATTTACTTGAAATGGTTTGAAATACCACGCATAGGTATTTATGGTGGACACTTTGGAATAACTTGGTTTTCAGGGGTTTGGAAGCACGAGCAGCATTCCTGCTCAGTACAAGTGAAGGCTAGCAATAGACTGGGAAGCGACAATCAAGAGAGCAATAACTGTCATAATCATGCTTGCGACAGAATAAATTAACGGAGGCATAAAAGTGATACAAGAACTCTGAGGCAAGGTAAATCATCGAGGCTTAATTGACTTTTATTCAGTCATATGCATGCGTGAGCATGTGTCAAGTCGGTTCAAGTGAATTATTCAGAGGAGGATACCACAATGTCATACTTATCTATGAATAAAACAATGCAAGCAAATATTTATGACATGCTACTCATATTAATAAATTGGAGCTAAACATGAGAGATCATGAACTACTAGACTTTCATTAAATGACGTATACCTCACATGAACCAACTAAGCATGCTCACATGGATGAGTATATGTACAAAAATGAAAACAAATAGAGTTCATACCAGCCTCTCACCACAGTCGAGTTGTCGTAGATCGTCATTATTGTCTTTCACTTGTGTAGCTTGAGTAATATGGAATGAAAACCAAGCTCCAACCACCGGAGACCCCTGAACTTCATAATAAACTTTTACAAAACCAAAGAAGAACAACAAATATTTTTGGTGTTTTCGAATTGGAAACAAGAACGAAGGAAACAGGCAAACAAAGCAAAATCTTTTTGGATTTTCTCATAGCCAACCAATGATAGCAAATAAAGCAAAATAGGAACAAGAAACCAAAATAAACAAATGGTAAAGAGAAACAACAGAAATGTTTTTGGTCTTTTTCTGTTTTAGGAAAGAAACAAAGAAAAAACAAGAAAATGAAAACTAAAAGAGTCACATAAACACAAAGTAGCAGAAATCCATCAAACTTGACAGCAGTACAGTAATCATTTTTTACGAAAATCTTCCGCTGTTCAACTTGAAAAGTGCTTAACTAGATAATAAACTGGGGAACATGCACAAAAATTGGCTTCTCAAAATAATGTTCTGGCTGTTTTTAGGATTTTTTTTAGTGTCAGTCCAGAATCTATTTTTAGACAGCACTTTCCCAAATATTATCTTTCTCATATTAGAGGCAACCATAAGAGGCGAAACAAGTATGTACAAGTATCCGGCAATTATAATATGCAATGAATGAGTGATGCCGGCATACCTCCCCCCAAGCTTAGGCTTTTGGCCTAAGTGGAGATCAATCCCACGGTGTCCATGAGGTGGCACCTCCGTAGTATGATGAAGAAGGATCATGTTCTTGATATGTGCTGGAAGATCCACCAGGATACGTGACAGTGTACCTGTCAGAGGGCTCGGCGTCCTCGGAGTATAGGGGATCGCAACAGTCTTCGAGGGAAGTAAAACCCAATTTATTGATTCGACAGAAGGGGAGCCAAAGAATATTTGTAAGCCTTAACAGCGGAGTTGTCAATTCAGCTGCACCTGGAAACAGACTTGCTCGCAATAGTTTATTAGTAGCAACAATTTTATAGCAGTAGCAGTAGTGAAATATAAGCAGCAGTGTAATAAAGATAGTAGTAGTGATTATAGTAAACAGCAGGATTAAAATACTGTAGGCACAGGGATGGATGAACGGGCGCTGCATGGATAAGAGAACTCATGTAATAATGAAGGCAGGGCATTTGTAAATAGTAATAAAATAGTATGCAAGTACTAAATAACCATAGGCATGTTTTTCGTATATAGTCGTACGTGCTCGCAATGAGAAACTTGCACAACAACTTTTGTCCTACCAGCCGGTGGCAGCCGGGCCTCTAGGGAATCTACTGGTAATTAAGGTACTCCTTTTAATAGAGCACCGGAGCAAAGCATTAACACTCCGTGAACACATGTGATCCTCATATCACGGCCTTCCCCTCCGGTTGTCCCAATTTCTGTCACTTTGGGGCCTCGGGTTCCGGACAGCAATATGTGTATACAGCTTGCAGGTAAGATCATAAAACAATGAGTATCAACATGTATCAATAACATGTTCAGATCTGAAATCATGGCACTCGGGCCCTAGTGACAAGCATTAAGCATAACAAATTGCAACAATATCATAAAAGTACCAGCAACGGATACTAGGCACTATGCCCTAACAATCTTATGCTTTTACATGAACAATCTCATCCAATCCCTACCATCCCCTTCAGCCTACAGCGGGGGAATTACTCACACATGGATGGGGGAAGCATGGATGGTTGATGGAGAGGCGTCGGTGGTGATGATGGCGATGATCTCCTCCAATTCCCCGTCCCGGCAGGGTGCCAGAACGGAGTTTCTGATCCCGAGACGGAGTTTCGCGATGGCGGTGGAGTTCTGGATGTCTTCTGGTAATTTCGTCGAACCCCCTCGCGTTTTTAGGTCAGAGGCCTTAAGTAGTCCAGAGGGGAGCGTCGGAGGCTGGCCGAGGCGCCGCCACCATAGGCCGGTGCGGCCCAGGGGCCCACCGTGCCGCCTTGTGGCGTGGGCGCCTCGTGGCCCCCCTCCATCTCGTCTTCTGGCTCCATCAATTTTCTATGAAAATAGGCCCATTGCGATTATTTCCGGGGATTTTCCTGAAAGTTGAGTTTCTGCACAAAAATAGGACACCAGGGCAATTCTGCTGAAAACAGCGTTAGTCCGTGTTAGTTGTATCCAAAATACACAAATTAGAGGCAAAACAATAGCAAAAGTGTTCGGGAAAGTAGATACGTTTTGGATGT
This sequence comes from Lolium perenne, assembly GCF_019359855.2. NCBI lineage: Eukaryota > Viridiplantae > Streptophyta > Magnoliopsida > Poales > Poaceae > Lolium > Lolium perenne. The sequence goes on along the minus strand of NC_067247.2, from coordinate 362,613,794 downwards.
ATCAGTTACTCGAATTCCTTATATGAACCCTCTTAAAGATATCTTCACCAATTACCAAAATGGTTGAGATTGAAAGTGCATGGAGCATCCATGTGTGGTTTTGGTAATTAAGGACAGTCTCTATGGACTAATATTTGCACTGAGTTATATTTGTAGGATTTGTCCATAGGCAATGCTTGAGCCATATGTTGGCTTCAAGGTTGCAATAAGAAGCAAATGAATAAGATCAAGTGTCAAGTATGTCTTGAAGACAAAGATGAAGTGTGCCCTCAAGTGTATCTTCAAGACATCAACATAAGGACGAAAGAACAAATGGTGTGCATATGTACAAGTTCAAGATGATGCATCTCGAAGATATAATATAATTGAAGCTGGTTATCCATATTATGATCATGGATATGTGAAGACTTGAGTTGAAGAGATGGACAAATATGTCTTGAAGAAGAAGATTGAGTGAGCTCTCATGTGTACCTTCAAGACATCAACATGATGAAGAATGAAGAAATGGAGTGCAAGTTTAAGATGAGCATCTAGAAGATATCATATGCTTGAAGCTTGCCATTATTATGGTGATTATGGATATGTGAAGCGATGCGCAAAGAAGAGGTTCTCCCATAGGATTATGGGGAGCAATTTGCAAGTCTTCAACAAGCAAGTGTAATCAAGAAAGGTATTCCATCTTGAGGTGGACATGATCGTCATCGTCAACCTCAAGTGTAGTATGCGCAAGGAAAAGGTATGATCTTTATAGGGTTTGTTTCTTTCGGTCTCTTGGTGATTAGTTGTGAGACCGGGTTATAGGATAGATAGTTGTACTATCAAGAGGGGCTCTCAATTGAGTAACTTCATCATATTGTTCGGAGAGAGATCAAACCTTTGCATCATTGGCATCATATTTCTTGGTTCTTATTTGGTTATTATCCTTATGGTGTTTTAGAGATTTTTCTTATTCCCATGACAACATCTAGTTCATCTAAAATAGATTTTACACTGAAAACTTGTTGCATTTTCAAGGTTAGAGGTTTACCGGTTTGTCTTTTATAGATAGATCAAACCTCTCATAATTTTTCTTATATCCTCCCTTGATATAGTATTATGGTTCCACTTATTATCTTGTATATCTTGTTACTAGCTTCGAAACAAGCCCAAGATCATCAAAATCAGAGTCTGAATACTCAAGTTATGTTCGTTCTCGTTTTGTTGTCTCGGCCAGTTTTTTTTTGGGGGGGGGGGGGGGGGATTATCCGGCCCTAGTGCAGGGAGAATAATCCGGAGCAGATTATTGGTGAATAATACGACCCTTGAAAAATGGCTAAGGACTTAAGCTAAATGCTCCCAATATACCCACCTGGATTTTTGGCCGGATATTTTAACTTGGGGACCGGATAATCCGTCCTGGGAAGCTCCAACCGCCATATTTTGTGGGGGGCTATAAATAGCCCCCTTCTTCCCCAAAATCGGGTTGCTTCGCTCACTCTCTATCGCTCTCATCCATTGTTTACTTTGATAAGCTTTCCCTATCTCTCAATCCCTCCATGATTCTTGCCCCCATTTGAGGGAAAAAGAGAGGAGATCTAGATCTACATTCCTACCAATCAAAATCCCCTCTTTGTGAGGGAATCCTTTAGATCTAGATCTTGGAAATATTTTTTGTTCTTCTACTTTGTTCTTCCTCTCCTATTCCTCCAATATATTTTGTAACTTTGGTGGAATTTGAGAGTGAGGGACTTGCCATTGCATTTGGTGCATCAGTTTGAGCTTCCCACAAATATTTGTGGAAGTGAAACTGATGATCTTGTTACTCTTGGGTTCTTGCAATCCTATACGACTTTGTGGTGTTCTTGGACCCTCCAATTAATTTTTGTAGATTTCCTCAAGTTTCTAGATTTCTAGATTACTTGGGGCTACCAATTAAGTTGTGGAGATTCTTCAAGTGTGAGGCATTAGTGGAGATTTTTTGGGAGCCTCCAATTAAGTTGTGGAGATTGCCCTAAGATTTGTGCGGCTACCACCCTCAAAGTTTCATAGTGGACCGAGGATTTTCCTTTCGGTGGAAAGGCTCGAGGAAAATACTGTGAGACCTTCGTGGTGTTTGGAGTGCTTTTGCCTCCACACCGCGCAAATGGAGAGTAGCACTCGCAAGAGTGTGAACTTCGGGATACATCGTCGTCTCCGTGTCACCTCGGTTATTACTATACCCGAGCTTTTTTACTTATGCACTTTACTTTGTGATAGTCTTTGAGTTTGAAGTTATATATCTTCTATCACATAGTTGCTTGTCTTTCTTACCATAAGTTGTTGGTGCATATAGGTGAACCCTAGTTATATAGGTTTTGTGCTTGACAAATTAAATGCTAGTTTTATTCTGCATTTGTTGAACCATAATCGTAGAAGTTTTTGGGCGCCTATTCAAACCCCTCTAGGTGGCATCTATGTCATTTCAATTGAACAGCATCAGCTTTGTGCAAACACCTATGAGTAAGAAGACAAATCATTTGAAGTTGCATCTATTTAATTTTAAATTGTCTATGCTTATGTCTAACTCCAATGATTCTTTTCAGCAGTTTGCCGGTCTTGTGCCATGAATCTAGCAAAGCGGAGCGTGAGAATGCATGCATACGGGGTGGTGATGCGGAGTGTGAATATTACAGGCAATCTCCTCCTTCGTAGATGGAAGAGGCACATCAAATAGAAGGTGACACAGTAGAGGTATGGTGGAGGAGCTGCATCGTTACAGGAGGCACTATATATGCAGATATCTCATTCTTATAGCTAGGAACTGGATCTATGTTGTGATACATGTATACATGTTCTATATGAAATGTACAATTAAATAAAAAAAATTGCAATGTATTTGCGTGCAATGTTGAGTTATGGCCTACTATGTACAACTAGGTATTGAAAAAACATTTGGGACGCTTTCTGAAATCAAACGCCTGGTTGAAACAAGCTTGTGCAATCTCCGTTCAACAAATACGCCTAAATAAAAACCTTTGTTTGCGATCTTCCAGTCTGTTGACGGTTCAGTATGAAATATCATGTGAAAAATAGTGTCCTTTCGCACATTATTCCTTGAAGAGGAACGTTTGTGATATTTCTCCCTGTCGCACACGGTTTCAGAAACTATGTTCGTTGTTGAGGCGGATCGCCCACACTTGTTTAGTGACGTTTAGGTCTATCATGTGTGACAAACTATTTCAGCCGTTTGCGACGGCCCAATCTGTACTAGTGTAGTAATCTTGATGGTAGATGTAGAGGCATCGTGTCGATGACGATCACCCCAACGCTTGCTTCGTTATTGGCGTGCATCGCCACCTCGTTCTTCTTCAGCGTTCTAGGCTTCTGTAGTTCCTGCATCATGCTGCAAATGTTAGCAATCAATCTGGTATCAACTACCCAAGAATTATGTTTAGAACATGATGAGAAAATATCGATAGTTCCATTCCTAAACCAAAATATCACGCGTCCCGTACCCCTTCGCCACTGAGATACGCTCAGGAGGTGATTAGGGTTTCTTTGCCTCCCGTCAGCGGCGGTGGTGATCTACCTCTCTCTATGGCCTTCGGGCCATGGAGGAGGGATGGATCTCGTCCCCCGTCGGCGGGAGGGCTCCGTTCCCCTAGTTTTAGGGTTTTAGTTTGGTGGGCGGCGTCTTTTCCAATAAAGTATCCCCGTCTTCTACCCAATCTCGACGGCGACATCGAGAAGCTTGTGGGAGTGGTGTGGTTCTCAAGAACTTCTTCTGGCTGGGGGATCTCTGGATCGTCATGGAGCTTCATTGGTGGTTATTCCTTCTTCTTCGTCTCTGTGATGGATGTGGTCTTCTTGACCTACTAGGTGAGTTCTCGTCCGCAAATAATAACATCATGCCAACTCACGGAGGAGCGGCAGCGTGTCGTCGATACGGTCTGGGAGTTGAAGATGAAGGGCATCTGAAGAATTTAATTGTAATTTTTGTTTTATTGAGGTGCTTTGTACTGTTCGATATTTCTCTTAATGCTAGGGTTCTATTCCCCAAAAAAATGATAACATGTATACCAAATATACCTGCGCTGGAGTTTCCTTTCTTCCGCCAAGTAGTTTGGGCAATTTCTCTTATGGTGACCCTTCTCCCTGCAGAAGAAACAGTCAACAACGGGAGTGGGATCAGCCTTGGGTAAATTTAATTGTTTTGCCCTCACATCCTTTTTTAAGATGGATAATTTGTTTTTTGACGTGTTGGCATGGATTTGTTTCGAGAAGGGGAAGTATGTCCCAACTTCTGCATCGAAACAATGCGCATGCCCTTATTTGTTAGAATTCATAGTTCACAATTCATGGGTTACTCGAAGTGGTAACATGAATTAAGTAACGGAACAGAGAACACAAAAAAAGCCCCTCAGCGTATTGTTGTTGATTAGATTGCCGCTATCCACACAGGTTAAATATAAATCGTATGACGGCCATCAACCGACGAGCTCAACCAGAACCGTTATGCCCCCGCTGCTCCACAGGAATTAGAAGCAAAACAGTAATGAGGCGATCAAGTAATCATAGTTTGACCCGAATTAGCAGCAAGCAGGATGATACATATTGTTTGACGACTTCAATGTTTTAATGAATCCCGTAGTTAGGTGGACAATACAGTTAGCTGCAACACTGCAAGCATTCGAGCGGGAGTTGAGCTTGCAGTTAGCGACAGTTTTAGTTAGTTGGAGTCTTGGAGACTTGGGGTTGCTAGCGTCACAAACTACCGGAAGAACAATCAACTAGGAAGTAAAAGATATAGTAATCGGGCTAGCGTTCGCCTACTCAATTGAAAATTGAACGGTCCGTATGTAGGTACCGGCCGACGATAACTGAACGGTTGTGTAGGCATTCGTTTCTTCTGGTGTGAATCGCCGCGCAGTTAGACCGTGGAAGAATGTCAGATTAATTGTTTAGTTAACGTTATCATTTCGGAGGAGACTTAAGACACGACATTGAGGTGCAAAACGAATGATTAGAAGGCGCAAGTCAAAACTGTGGATGTTGCAGCCATGTGCATGCATGCATTCGATCGTTGGTTGGAACCGCCGTATAATTGTTCCTCTCGAACCTTCGGAATCCATCCCCGTATGTCCGGCCTCGACCGTACAATTAATCTCTTCCGCGAGCTATTTAACGACCACCATTGTCGTAATCTTTCCTCAGCTCCAAATCCACCTTACGAGGATCAATCATCTCTCTGTGTACGGTTCAGGGTTGGATCAGGAGAAGCTAGATATGGCAGGTGGGAAGCGCTTGATCCTGCAGCTGTTGGTGGTGTGCTTGGCGGCGCCGGTGGTCAAGTCGGGCTGGCTCCAGGGCACCGCCACCTTCTACGGCGGCAGCGACGGCTCTGGCACAATGGGTAAGTACGTAGTTAAGCTAGATGAGCATCGATCATGGTTAGCTTGCGTATGCACGTCCTGATGATCATGGTGCAGGTGGTGCTTGTGGGTACACGAACCTGTACGACCAGGGGTACGGGCTCGACAACGCGGCACTGAGCACGGTGTTGTTCAACGACGGGGCCTCGTGCGGGCAGTGCTACCTCATCATCTGCGACCAGGGCAAGTCCACTATGTGCAAGCCCGGGACCTCCATCACCGTCTCCGCCACCAATCTCTGCCCTCCCAACTATGACCTTCCAAACGACAATGGCGGGTGGTGCAACCCTCCCCGCCCCCACTTCGACATGTCGCAGCCCGCCTGGGAGAAGATCGGCATATACAGAGCCGGCATCATCCCCGTCGTCTATCAGCAGTAAGCTCCATCATCTCACGTTCAACCAATTAATGACATCACATGATAGTTAACGATCTTTGTGTGGATTTACAGGGTTAAGTGCTGGAGGACGGGAGGGTTGCGGTTCACCATGCTAGGGTTCAACTACTTCGAGCTGGTGCTGGTGACCAACGTGGCCGGGAGCGGATCGATCAAGAGCATCTCAGTGAAGGGTACCAACACGGGATGGATGCAAATGTCCAGAAACTGGGGCGTCATTTGGCAGGGCATGTCGGGCCTGATGGGGCAGACGCTCTCCTTGAGTATCACCTCCACTGGCGGACAAAATATCGTCTGCGAGAACGTCATCCCGGCCGGCTGGCTTTTCGGCCAGACCTTCTCCACCTGGCGGCAGTTCGACTATTAACCGATGAAGCCACCAATAATCATTGACATTGTTGTCTTCCTCTTCTCATGCATACATTTGTTTCTTCCATTTCTCCTCTCCCTCGATTCATCGTTCGTTTAATTTGATTAATGGTTGTAGATTTATCTGTAAACTTGTAAGTCTCATATTCATATTCAATTTAAGAATTATTTGATACACGCAAGCTTTACCTCGCCGGGTATATCGTGCATTGGCACATTGTGGCCGACGTAGTAGATTTGCATGGGTCTTTATCTATGACGTCATCAAACCCTATATATGCTTTTAGGAAGTTTAACGTTTTCTCTTGATTTTGTACGTACATTCCGTAGCTCGTTTGTTTTATCAGAAAGATATCATGGTAGATCATTTAATGACATCATCATCCGCAAAAACCAGTTAATGACATCATCAGTCTCACTATGTAAATACTAGGTGAACACGCAAGCTTCGCCTCACCACCTACATTCCGTCTTGGCTGTTGGCACACCTGACCGACATAGTAGATTTGCATGCGTTTTTTGTCGATGACGTTGCCCGGCACTATGTTTTTAGGTTGTTCAACATTTTGTCTTCATTTCATTCGTACATCCCTTAGCTCGCTCGTTTTATCGGAAAAAGGGTCGTATGGGTTAGTTGGTGCAGTCACTAGGGACAAAGAACTGGCCCACGGCAAAGACAAATACGAGCGCACGATAAAGAAACAATTCACGGCAACGACCGAAGACAGCGCACGGCAATGGACCAAGACAGCGCACGGCAAAAACTGGAAGTACGGCAAAGGCGTTGGGTGTTGCCGTGCTTTACCCTTTGTTGTGGGCGCACCTGGGTCGCACGGCAACGCTGCCTTTGATGTGCGTTCTTCCCTTTGCCATGCGCCATATGGCATTTTCCTTTGTTTTTCTTTCTATTTTATATCATCTAATACTTATATTTATTTTTTCAATTAGTTTTACTTTTTGTTGACTATTTATTAGTGTTAATTAAGACAATGTATGTATACCCGTAATATTTTCAATACAACAAGTACTCTCCATCTTCATCCCCCCACATATATCAGGGTTTCGGAGCAATCCACGCTTCGGAAAATCTGCTAAGTGTTATCGCCCGAATGTGAGAAAGATCACACCGGAGAGCTATTTTTGCACCATTAGACCTTCCACCACACTTTGACATATATCATAGCTATTTTTGCACCATTACACCTTCCACCGGGTTAGGGTTAAGGTAAGGGTTAGGGTTAGTGACATAGGAATCCCCAATGGGCCTGCCAAAGATGGTACCCGGTGTTTATGGAAGGCCCACAAGTCGAAGTTCATGAAGCTCGGAAGCCCAATTAATATTAAGGAAGGATAGAGTTGTATTAGGAAATATAGAGATGTGTAATTTCACGGGTTGAACTCAGAGAGTCTCCCGGAATATGTAATCTTATGTAACACGAAACCCTCGGATCCGCCTCCTATATAAGGGGGAGTCGAGGGACAAAGAGAGGATCGAATCCATTGTCAACAGAACCCTAGTTTCTTATTCGTCGAGTACTTTTTGGCAGAAACCTTCGAGATCTACTTGCCCTCTACTTCCAACTAAACCCTAGTCTACAATACGTAGGCATTGATAGGTTAATCCCTTGTCAATTGGCGCCGTCTATGGGAATTAGAGGCGACAAGGAGCTGATCTCGATGGCACGTTCAAGATCGTCGACTTCGTCAACAGCAAGCAACGCGATGGACAGAGGTAAACAGATCGAAACTAGTCTAGTCGATTTTGTTCCTCACCCGCCCTCCCGTTTGGATGCATATGCGTATCTGGAGGAGCCTAGGGAGATGACATTCGGCAAGTTCCACGTCCGCGTCGAAAAAGAAGGATCGTATCGTCTCGAAATTCCGATTTCGTCGGGATTATCGGAGATTGATTCCGATTTTTCGGATACCACGTCATCAACTGAGACAGGCAACGAGGACATCTCGCCGCCACCCTTCATCAACACTACGGCAAGTGAAAAACTCGCCAAGATCTTTAGCGACATGTCCTTCGAGTCATCTGCGGACTCCGATATAAGCGATGACTCGAGCAACACCGATAGCTCTAACTTCATCGACAGATCCATTATCGTCGGAGAGGTCTTCACCGATCTATATGATGGTGTCACCAATCCCGACAAAGTTCAAAATCCAAAATATCATCAGATCTATGCAATTGGAGAACCAAGTCGCCCACAAGAGGAGACATCAGAGAACTTCGACGATGCGGGAAATCTGTATGTCGATCCCGCAGATCTCACACGAGGTTTGTGAACAAAATATATCGGACCTGGCACACGAGAGATGGTGCAATTTCCGCAGGCAGTGTGGGATCGAGTTGCAAGAGCTATCTATGGCACAGAGCCAATGACCATAACAGCGACACCTGAAGAGTTACAAGCATACCAATATAGACTTGCGCACCAGACGAGAGCTCGAGAAACAGAAAATTGAGCTGGATAGGAGGCAAGAAGCGGCTTCTGCGTCAAGCAGGCGAAGAGCAGATTTGAGTCGACAATCTGGCACTTCAGAAGATAGTCACAGAGCAGCTCGAAATAGAGCGAGATCTTGGCTGCAAAATATACCTAAGGCAGATAGGGAGAATTTGGTTCAAAACCTCGACATGTCCGTTATGTCGATCGACACAAGGGGGAACATTATTCCCAAAACACCAGAAGCTGGATACATAGCGACGCAAGCCTTCATCCTCGCATCCAGGCCACCTCCCAGAGATCCAAAAGAAGCATTGTACAATATGGCCATGGAAGGAGTTGGAGCCATGGGAACGGTGTTTGCGAATTCGCCTCCCGAAGGATCGGCAAGGCAAAATAGTCCACGACCTACTGCAGCAGCACCAGGTCCCGAGAGAACTAGTGGGGCAAGAGACGCAGCAACTCAAGCACGGGTAGACAGAGAACGACAAAATAGAAGGGAACATCGGCATTCCCCAGAAATAGATTAAGAGGATATGTGTGGGTTACCGTGCTTTACAAGGCGGGTCCGGAAAACTCGAGTTCCTTCAGGTTTTAAGTTACCCGATAATTTCAAAAAATTCGATGGTCTGCAAGATCCTGAGGACTGGTTAGTTGATTACCTCGAGACAGTAAAGTTGATAGGCGGAACCAGAGCAACAGCCATGCAAAGTGTCCAAGTGCACTTGAGCGGAGCCGCACGATCGTGGATAAAAAAAAAGTTACCTCCAGGGTCTATCGACAGTTGGGACAGTTTCGAGGATATCTTTGTGAAGAATTTCCGATCCACATGCAAAAAGCCTGCATCACTAGAGGAGTTGAGGGCTTGTAGGCAGAAGTATGATGAATCAATGAGAAAGTACATCCAGAGGTGGAATATTATAAAAAAACTCGGCAGAAAACATATCTGACGAGAGAGCAATAGATGCGTTTGTGGCTGGAATTCGAAGGGGAGATCTTGTCGAGGATTTGGGGAGAACCAACCCAAAGACAATATCAGCATTGATGGAAATAGCGAATAGGTGGGCAGACGGAGAAGATGTCGTTCACAACAAGCGGCACAGGTCGCCTGAAGAGGAGCGTAGTCGAAACTTCCAAAGTAGACGATGATTTCCTCGACAGTTCTCAAATAATGATGCTCCTGGCCAAATATCTGCTGGATTTCGAGGAAACAATGGAGGAAACAATCGAGATGATTATCAGAGGAGTGGCGAGCAGCGAGGCGATAATAGAGATGACTCCCGTAACGACAGGCAAAATAGTGGACCAAGGTTCCAGAGACCATATATATCTCCCGAGGATATGATGAATGGACCGTGTCAGATGCATTTTTATCTCGACAATAATGGAAACAGGCAGTCAGGTCATTTGTAGAAGGATTGTCGAAATTTTCAAGCAATGCTGAGGTTTGCAGGGCAAGCTAACACACAAGCAATGAATAGAAACCCCCAAGGGCCAAGGAGTGAGATCCACCTTCCGCTAGGGATGGCAATGGGTACCCATGACCCGCGTACTCGTCGGGTAAAAACCCAATAGGAATACGGGTTTGGGACAAAATATTACCCATGGGTTTGTAAATGGGAAAATATCATACCCATCGGGTAGAGTGGGTACGGGTATGGGATCATAGAACCCATATCCGCGTACCCATGTACCCATCTAAAATTAACAAGTAGGCCACCGCAATATTCTAAAGTACTTAATTTTTTCCCTAATCATGCCTTCGTGTTGCTAGGCTAAACCTCACGCTTTCCGGTCTCACAATCGTTGGTAGGTTAGTGAGGATTAGGCCCCTATTTAGGATCGCTTCAGCTCTTGTCATATTGTTTTAATCAATTCGATGTGTTCTAAGCGCGGGTATTTTTACCCGCGGGTACCCATTTACCCTGTCGGGTGACGGGTATGGGAAAAACTTATACCCGTTGACGGGTATGGGTACGGATGACGGGTAAGAATAAAGGTGATGGGTACGGGTATGGGATGGCTCTACCCGTACCCATACCCTGCGAGTGCCATTACTACCTCCTCCCGCAATAACGGATGCAAATCGACACCAGTTACAAATAGCGGCAGCTCCAAACCCACCTCCTTACATTGACACCAACGGTGCGGTCTCGATGATTCAGAAAGCTAGGCCGTCTAACAGAGCTCAGAAGGTAATTTCGCGACAAGTGTTCATGGCAGAGAAGATGCCTCCACCAACAATCGATTACCTAAATTGGTCGGAACAAGATATTGGCTTCACGATAGTAGACCATCCACAGCAAGTTCCTCGGCCAGGGCAATCAGCATTGATTTTACCAGCAGTAATCGCAGGGTTCGATGTTTCACGAGTATTCATAGATGGAGGCAGCAGCTTAAACTTTATGTACGTAGATACATTGAGGAAAATGAACATATCCCTGGCAAATTTAAAATCAACTGACACGCGTTTTCATGGGATCACACCAGACAAGCCGAATTATCCGCTTGGGAATATCAATATAGATGTTCAGTTTGGGACCCGAGAGAATTACAGAATAGAAAGATTGGAGTTCGAAGTTGTGGATTTCCCGTCGCAGTATCACGTTCTGCTGGGACGACCAGCATATGCCAGGTTTATGGCGGTACCACACTACACATACTTGTTGTGGAGGCTACCGGGACCCAAGGGACCAATTACAGTCAAAGGCAGTTTCGCATTAGATGATAAATGCGATAAGGATTTTCATCGATTGTGAGAAACTTTCGGGATGCAAGCAGAGTATATGGCGTCAAGGTTAACAACAGACTATGATGTGTTGCCAGACGTAGGAAGGCCACTCAGGGAACCAACCTTTAATAGTACCAAGGATTCTAAGGAAGTACAGATTCACCCGATAGATCCAATGAAAACGACGTCCATTGCAGCAAACATGGACCTCGCATAGGAAAGCGCGCTCGTCGAGTTCCTCCGTGAGCACTGGAAAATCTTCGCATGGTGTCCAGCTGACATGCCAGGAGTACCCAAGGAACTTGCCGAGCACCACCTAAACTTGGATCCAATAGCAAGACCAATTAAACAACTTTTGCGGCGTTTTTCGGAACCAAACCGCAAAGCTATGCTATCAGAGATTGATCGACTCAGAGAGGCTGGTTTTATCAAAGAGTTACATACTGAGGCCACGTGGGTAGCTAACCCAGTTTTGGTCCCGAAGAAAAACACAAAAGTCCTTTGCATGTGCGTCGACTTCACGAGTCTCAATAAACATTGTCCAAAGGATCACTTCCCCTCCCAAGGATCGATCAAGTTATCGACTCCACGGCAGGCTGTGAACGTCTTTCCTTCCTGGATGCATACTATGGTTATAACCAGATCAGGTTAAAAGAAGATGACGAGGTCAAAACAGCGTTTATAACACCTTATGGCGTGTTCTGCTACAGAACAATGCCTTTCGGTCTGAAAAACGCGGGAGCAACATACCAGCGGATGATGCAGAAGTGTCTTGCGACACAGATTGGAAAAAATAGTACAAGTGTATATCGACGATGTCGTCATAACAACAAAGAAAGGGTCAACATTGATCGAGGATCTAAAGGAAACTTTCGACAACCTTGACAAGTTCTGCCTCAAACTGAATCCGACAAAGTGTTCCTTTGGCGTTCCTGCGGGAGAACTTCTCGGGTTCCTAGTTTCAGCAAGAGGAATCGAAGCCAATCCAGAGAAAATTCAAGCTATCATAACAATGAGGAAGCCAACAAAGTTGAAGGAAATACAACAGCTGACTGGGCGAGTCGCAGCTTTAAGCAGATTCGTCGCTAGGCTGGGAGAAAAAGCGTTGCCATTTTACGCTTTGATCAAACAAGGAGAGAAGTTTCAGTGGAACGAAGAAGCAGACAAAGCTTTTGAAGATCTTAAGCGAGCAATTTCGACACCACCAATCCTGGTAGCGCCTAAGGAGAAAGAGCCACTCTTGTTATATATTGCAGCCACACCTCAGGTGGTCAGCACAGCTCTAGTGGTCGAAAGAGAGGAAGAAGGAAAACTCCATGGAGTCCAGAGGCCGGTATATTTCATCAGTGAAATTTTGTCGCCCTCAAAACAGCGGTATCCGCAGTACCAAAAACTAGCATATGGAGTTTTTACAACTGCAAGAAAACTGCGACACTATTTTTTGGCGCATCCGATAATAGTGGTCAATGAAGCACCTTTATCCAATATATTAAACAATCCAGAAGCCACGGGTCGTGTCTCCCTTTGGGGAATAGAGCTTTCCCCTCGGGACATCACATACGAAAAAAGAAAAGCAATAAAATCGCAGATCTTACCGGACTTCATCACAAAGTGGATGGAGCTGCAAAGCACGGGACCTCCAGATTTATCGAGAACCTGGACTATGAACTTCGACGGGTCCAAGAGATTAGAAGGAGCTGGAGCAGGCGTAATATTAATATCACCTCAAGGCGACAAGTTGAAATATGTCTTATGGATGACGTTCCCAAACGCGTCTAACAATGAAGTAGAATATGAAGCACTTATCCATGGGATGAAGATGGCAAAGGCTTGCGGCGCAACTCGATTAAAAATATTTGGTGACTCACAATTGGTTGCTCAACAGGTGATGAATCAATGTGATGCAGTCAATGATAGTATGATAGCATACAAAGAAGTGTATAACGAGCTTGAGAAGTTATTCGACGGATGCGAAGTAAATCACATCAGCAGGCTTAGCAACGATGAAGCCGATGTCCTCGCAAACATTGGGTCACAATGTCTCGCAATTCCACCTGGCGTGTTTTGGGAGGAAATAGCTGAAAGATCAACCAAGATGAAGAAACAGCAGAAGAAGGAGAAGGAACAGAAATCCTCGGGGGCTAAAGAAGTACCGTCTGAAGAAGAAGAAGAGCAACCTAAGGTAATAATGATGATACAAAATCCTTGGATGCAGGCGTACATAGCATATATCTTGAGACAAGAACTACCCGACGATCCAGTTGAAGCAAGGCGAGTTATTAGGCACTCTAAAGCCTTTACTGTGGTCAAAGCAGAGCTATACAAACGAAGTATTTCGGGAGTATTGCAAAGATGTGTCACACCTGAGGAAGGAAGGTTAATTTTGAAGGATGTACACGAAGGAGTATGTGGACATCATGCGAGCAGTCGAGCTATAGCAGGCAAAGTTTTCAGAGCAGGATTTTATTGGTTGACAGCAATCGAGGATGCAGAGGACATAGTTCGTACTTGCGACGCGTGCCAAAGGTTTGCCGCAAAACCTCACTCTCCAGCAGCAGAGCTAGCGCCAATACCGCTGTTATGGCCTTTTTCTCAATGGGGTCTTGATATGGTGGGCAAATTGCACAAGGCTTGGCCAGGAGGGTACGAGTATATGCTCGTAGCTGTCGATAAGTTCACAAAGTGGATAGAAGCGAAGCCGATAAATTCACCATACGGAGCATCCGCAGTCAAGTTTGTCAAGATTATCGTCTTTCGATTCGGAGTGCCACATAGCATCGTTACAGATAATGGAAGCAAATTCACATCCAAGGAATTTAAGGCATATTGTGCATAGGTAGGCATCAAACTACACTTTGCTTCAGTTGCGCACCCGCAAACCAACGGTCAAGTCGAGAAAGCAAACGGCGTCATCTGCAACGGTATTAAGAAACGTTTGCTAACACCATTGGAAAAATCTCTACACACATGGCCAGAGGAGTTGCCTAGTGTCTTATGGAGTATTCGAACAACACCAAATACAACAACACAAGAAACACCATTTTTTCTAGTCCATGGAGCTGAGGCAGTGCTGCCGATAGAAATAGAACACAACTCTCTGAGAGTGGTAGAATATGATGAAGAGTCGTCAAGAAAAGCATTGGAGAACGATGTTGACGCACTCGACGAAGCTCGAGACGAGGTATTATCAAGAGTCGCTAAGTACCAGCAAGATCTGAAAAACTACCACAGCCGACGTTTGCGACCAAGATCTTTCCAAGTAGGCGACTTAGTTCTTCGGCTCACACAAGATAGCCACGAGAAACTTGAGTCGCCATGGGTTGGCCCGTACATCGTCACCGAAGTAATCGCCGGAGGAACATACAGAATAAAGAACAAGAAGACAGGAGTCGCCGAACCAAATCCTTGGAACGTGGCGCAACTTAGGCATTTTTACGCCTAAAGTTGACATATAGTCTCCTTTGTAAAAATAAAATGTACTGAAACGCCCGCGAGTTTTCAGGCGCACTCTTTTCCTTTCAGGGCACCGAGTGGGGCTGAAAGGTTTTTAATGAGGCGGGCTCGTGGTGCTGCAATATAATAAAGATAGTGGTGATATACATCTTTTCATCGACAGGCTCGGGGGCTCGAAACCCGCATAAAAAATATCGACCTCTGCGCAAAATAGTCATTTGCCTTCGATCAAAAATTGTTTACAAGCCAACAAAGATATAAGCACCAATAAGTTCAGAAAAAACATAAGATGTTTTACAGTATACATTATACTTCCAATATATATACTTTTACTATCAAAGAAAATTCGACAAAAAGAAGAAGGAATTTTCAATGTTACCCAAGTATATCGTCTATGGTTATCCTCTCGTTGTTTGCAGCACTAGTCCTATGCTCTGCATAGCTACCCCTTGTGAAGAATTCAAAATCTAGTCGAAGAAGTTCATCCATCATCTCTTCAGCTACAGGAGTCACGGCATCGTTGATTTTTTCAAATTCCTCCTCCTCCTAGCAAGTTTGGCCTGACATTTGGTGACAATCTGGGTCATGTCCAACTTCGGGTGACAAATCTACAACATAATCATAGCAAACCTAGCCCCGACAGTTAGTTGAGCTCTAACAAACTCATGGATCCGAGGAGCATCTCGAAATTTATCCATCAAAGCAGGAAGAGTATCGGGAGCTTTGTTTCGCGAAAACATGGTGTTATAAATTAAAGACAAGGTCCTCGTGCATAAGTCGAGAAAATCGCGGACTTGACCCGCTCGATCTTGAAATCTCACGATTTGGCGAGTACGTTCAGGAGTAGCCCAGAAATTAGAACCATGTTCCAGTGCAAGTTTGAGAAGCATATTTGACCGAACTTCAACGCGTTAATCTTCGGCAGCAGTATCCAAAAAAGACCTATTTCAGCGGAAGCATCAGCAAGATAGATAAAACAGCAAGAATTCAGACACATATAGTCAAAGTCCAAGAATCATACCCGCCATATCCAAGCTGGCGTCGTTCATTAATTGAAGCATAGAATTTTCCCGTGAAGTAGCTTCGGCAGCTTCCGTAATTGCGGCTTCCTTCAACTCTACGGCTTCTTGTGCTTGCTGAAGAGCAAGTTTTTCCTTCTCAGAAGATTTGTGACAATGTTCCATCATCACGAGAGTTTGCTTCTTCATCGATTGAAGTTGTTGTTGAAGTTCCTTCAAATCTTCATTCGGGGTATCACTTGAAGAACCTCCAGTAAATTCGACAACAGGTGATTTCCTCGAGTAGGGTGTGGTTGGTAATGCATCCGGAGAATGAGGAACCATGGCATAGTTGTCAAAAACCAACTGGAAAGAAGTATTTCGACATCAATAACTTGGCAATATAGCTTTTTCATTCATTCATATGGATATTTACATAAGTGTTACAAAAAAGGGTCCCTAAGTGAACCAATGGTCAGCTGTCGCTAAAGCTACTATGGCGACAACATCAAAAGAGAAACAATAAACAAAAGACAAGTGGCAAGATGGTCTACTTGACCTCCGGCTTTGAAGAACTAGGGGCAGGAATTGGTTTGCATCCGAGGAAAGAGAGGATTTTCTTCGAGTTTGGCTTGGCAGCCTTAATCAAAGACTTCCACATCTTCGTCTCCATCTTCTTCGCATCCCCAACCTTCGTCAAGTCGACGCTTTGTTGGCTGTCAGCAACCAGGGGAATGGTGCCTTCAACGCCAATCTTTAAACCCTCTTGGCGGAGACCTAGCCCAAGATCTTCTTTGGGGATAAAGCACTTGGTGAGGGCAGCAAAAGTGTCGGGTTCTTCTTTCTTCCCGAAGAAATAAGGAAAGAGCCGCGACAGCCCCGACCTAGCATCAGCGATGCCCTGGCGAACTTCGTCTCCATGAATTTCAAGGAGAGACAGCGCATCCAGAAGGCAATCATTGTCAGGAGTCTCCAGTTCAAAATCTTGGTGCGTTTTTCCTGTTGAAACAAAATCTTCGAGCTGTCAAGAGATGAACGGAAAAGCAAGTATCGGTGCTAAAACAAAGTTGATAAAAGCACTTACTAACAAAGCACCGACTCTGCGATTCTAACCGAGCAATGATCTTGTTCTCGCGAGTAGATTGCTGAGTAAGATTCTCGCTTAAGGAATTTTCCGTGTCGTGAAGTCTTTTCGAAGATCTTCGACAACGGCAACATCCAGTTCCGCTTTCTGGCGAGCTTTTTCGCTTTGCTCTAACTTGAGAGCAAGAGCATCAGCTCGTTTGTTAGCTTCCGCAAGGGCACCTAGCAAAATAAAGGATGACAAACATCACGACAAAATGAAAAAGGAGAATATGTTTAGTGAATTGCAGCAAGAAAAAAAATACCTTCAAGCTTCTTGGCATGATCACGGTACCTAGCGAATTGGGTACCAAGACGAATAAATTCCTTCATCAAAGGCTGACAGGAAAAAGTGGAGGAGGAGAAATCAACATAGGAAGTAAAAATTCGACAGCAAAAAATAGAGAAGAGTCGAAAGTGCTGAAAAAGTTCGGAACATGAATGAAAGGGGGACTTACATCATCCATTGGAGGAGTCGCAGAACTACCAATCAAAAGATTAGGCTCTTTGACTGGCTCAATCCTAGCCCTCTTTGGCGAAGAGGCACGGGGGCTCGCGACAGGAGTTGAGTGCCTTATATCTTGTTGAGGAGGCGAGGTTTCGTCCGCATCAGGATGAGCCTCGGAAATAACCAAAGTTTGCGACCTGCTCGTTCGAGTAGTCACGTCAACAAGAGGATTTTCCTCCTCGTCGCCACTATAATAAGAAGCAGAAGTGTCGGGGGGAAGACCCCGGGTAGGGCAATGGACGCGGAGCAGCCGGCTGGCCGCTGGCCGGCTCGCGGCAAAGGCCGGCTGAGGAGCAGCCGGCTGGCGCCGTGGCCGGCTGGTCCGGAAGCCGGCTGGCTCTAGGTCCTAGTCGGCCTGGCTACGGCCGCCAATGCTGCAGCTGGGCCGGCTTCTACAAGCCATATCCGACTGGAGGTTTGTACCTCAGACCGACTCGAGGCTGGCGAGTCTTGCACTAGAAGGAACCGGGTTGGTGATCCGGGTTTCCAAAGTCCACGCTGACTTCATCTTCCGTAAAGCGCGGGGCACTGTGGAGCAATAGTGCCACGCGCCGAACAGGCCATCATGGCCAACATCAATCCGTACTGCCTACAGTGGCTGATGGCGACAGGGACGCTTCCACTCCATACCGCTGACTTCGGCAGCCGGATGGGACAGGCCATGAGGCCTCAACGGCTCCTGACGTCAGTGCCTCGGGAAGGAGCGGAAGCCGGAGCCGGCCAAGCCGGCCAGTAGACTATAGGGTCTTATATGTAAAGTGCCAGTGCCTATATAAGCCGCACTACCCCCTCTCGTGCAGGGGATCAATCATTCTCACCTCACTTCCACCCTTAGCGCTGCCCTGTGAGAGAGATTCTTGTCTTCCTTAGCCTCCCAGGAGCAGCCGGATATAGCTCAAGGAGCAACATTGTATTGTGCGATCACCATATACATCCCTAGCAGGAGTAGAGGTGTTACCTCCATCGGAGGGCCTCGAACCTGGGTACGTCGCCGTGTCACTCGTCCCCATACCCGCATCCGGATACCGCCGTGAGATCTCTTAGGAACCACCTTCGTTAGCCACCCTATGGCATATGCCGTGACGATACCACGACATTTGGCGCCCACCGTGGGGCCTTCAGCATCCTCGGCCGGTGTCTTCATCCGGACGGGCCTCACCATCACCACCGGCGAGCGAGTCGCTTCAGGCTTGATCTGGAGATTCGGCTCCCTCGACTGCGTCAGCGACAACGCTGGCTGCTTCGCCGACCGGCCCTTCCCAGCCGGCGGCAGCGTCATCTCCTTCGGCGGCCACGACGTCTACGTCGCCACTGTCGCACCGCCGCGCTACCCGCGGCAGGTGCTGCACTGCGCAAGCCCTCCTCCGCGAGCCGGCAGCAGCGCTCCCGCTAGCCCCGCCGTCGTGCAAGTCATGATGGCTGGCGAGGAGCTCCCCACCAAGAACCCGCGCACCCGCGGCCCCAACCTGGAGCGCAACGTCGACCCCAACGCCTCCGGCTCGGGCCCAAAGGCGCCCCCACCTCCAGCCCGGCTGGACGAAGTCCGGACGAAGTTGAGCTCTCCGCTCACCGCAGGCAGCGACGCCGCCACCGTCGAGGCGGACCTGGAAGCACATCGCCAGCTCCTCCTCCAGCAGGCCGACGAGCTGGCTCCAGCCAAGCGCCAACTGGCCATCACCCAGCGCGAGTACGAGCACGCCCATGGCTTCACGCCAGGCAGCAACAACCCCAGCCGAGCCGGCATGATCCGCAAGCGCGGAGGCGGCCTAGGCGCCGAGATCGAGCGCGACGGCGCGGAAGCGCCGGCTCCGTCCACGGAGCTGCCCGTCTACAACACCCCCGACAAGAACATCCTCGCAGCCGAAGCCGCTTCGAAGGAGCTAGCCCTCCTCGAAGGAGAAGAGCTGCGCCGCCAGACGCAGCGCGTAGCTGACCTGTGCCGGGCTGCAGCTGAGCAGACCAAGGACCCCAAGTATGGTGCTTCGAAAGCTCCTCCCGTCCGCGCTGCTGCAGGCACCAGCAAGGACCCCCACAGAGACACGGCCGAGTCCGCCTCGCCCGCAACAAGCCGGCACAGAGACTCCCGCGACACCCGCGCAGGTTCAAGCCGGACAAGCCGGCTGCACGGCGGCCACAGCGGCCGCAGCCGCCCACCACCAAACCGGAACGAGGAGCATGACTCCGAGCTGGCGGCGCCAAGGCGCCAGCACAGGCCAGCCCCAGAGCGAACCGGCACCCGCCAGCCGGCACGTTCCCGGCTGGGCCCCCGCATCGAGCCCGTCGACGCCAGAGACCGCCTCGATCGGCTGGTCAAGTCCTGCATCGCGGAAGAAGAGGCGCCGGCTTGCCCCAAGTGCTTCGGGCCCCGCATCTCCAACGAGCCCATGCTCGACGGTTTCCAGCTCCCCCGCGACACGCCCAAGTATGACGGCACCGCCAAGCCGGAGGACTGGCTGCAGGACTACTCCACCGCAGTCGGTATCTCTAGAGGCAACAAGCGCTGGGCGGTGCGCTACTCCCCCCTGATGCTGGTCGGCTCCGCCCGCAGCTAGCTCAACAACCTGCCAGCCGGCAGCATCAACGGCTGGCTTGATTTCGAGGAGGCCTTCATCAGCAACTTCACCGGCACCTATCGCCGGCCGGGTCGCCCCCAGCAGCTCGAGATGTGCAAGCAGGGCCCGGACGAGACGGATCGCGCGTACCTGACGCGCTGGTGCGAGATGCGCAACTCCTGCGAGGGTGTGCACGAGATCCAGGCCATCAGCTTCTTCATGGGTGGCTGCCGGCCCAACACCATGCTGTGGCACAAGCTGCGCCGCAGCGAGCCCAAGTCCATGGCCGCCCTCATGGCCATCGCCGACAAGTACGCACTGGCTGAAGAAGCCGGCAAGGCGATGGCTGACCCAGCGCCGGCTCCCTCTAGGCGGGACCACCACAAGTCGGCTGAGCACAAGCCGGCAGACGGCGCCTCTCATGGCAGCCGGCGGGACAACTACCGCGGCAAGCGTCATAGCGACCAGTCGGACCGCCGGTACGGCTCCCCCCATGTGGCCGCTGTAGCAGACAACGCGGCAGGCGGCAGCCGCCGCCAGAAGCAGGACCGGCAGTGGAAGCCGAAGTACACCTTCGAGCAGATGCTCGACTCGCCGTGCAAGTACCACAGCGGCAAGAACCCCTCCAACCACACCACCCGCGACTGCCACTTCATGAAGCGGCTGACAAGCGGTGAACCTCTCCCGCCTCCACCCCCGCCCCCTCCAGCCGGCGGGCCGGGTGGCGCAGCCAGCGCGGAGAACGCCAACCTCGAGCACCACGAGGCTAACCAAGTGCACCATGGCCGATATCTGGCCGAAGATGCTACCTACATCATCTTCACCTCCGAGCCCGAGGACAAGACGAGCCAGCAGAGCCGTTCCCTCGAGGTCAACGCGGTCATACCGCCGGTCCCCCAGTACCTAAATTGGTCAGAGCAGGCCATCACTTTTGATCGCCGTGACACACCGGCTGTCCTGCCGAAGCCGGGCAGCTACGCCATGGTCCTCGACCCCACCATTGGCACGACCCGGTGCAGCGTGCGTTTTTCGCGCGTCCTCATCGACGGCGGCAGCAGCATCAACATCCTCTACCGCGACACCGCCCGCAAGCTAGGCATCCAGGAAGCCGAGCTGCGTCCCACCCCCACCGTCTTCCATGGCATCGTGCCGGGCCACTGCTGCCAGCCGATTGGCCGGATCACGCTGGAGGTGATGTTCGGGAAGCCGGATCACTTCCGCACCGAGAAGATCGAGTTCGAGGTGGTGGACCTCGTGAGTCCCTACCACGCGCTCCTGGGCAGGCCGGCCCTGACCAAGTTCATGGCGGTGCCCCACTATGGGTACCTGAAGATGAAGCTGCCTGGCCCCAAGGGGGTCATCACCATAGCCGGCGACTATCGCTGCTCCATGGACTGCGCCACGCAGAGCTCCAAGATGGCCCAGACGCTGGTCATCGTCACCGAGAAGCAGCTCATCCACGACGCCGTCGCCCTCGCCAAGGCCGCGCACACAGACATGCCGGCTGCAGGCAACCCGGCTGGGACGACTCACTTCCAGCCGGCCGACAACACCAAGAAGATCCTGCTGGACCCGGCGCAGCCGGACAAGTACGTCACCATCGGTGCCGGCTTGAGCAGGAAATAGGAAAGCGAGCTCACCAGCTTCCTCCGTGAGAATCGGGACATCTTCGCATGGACTCCAAGAGACATGCCGGGTGTGCCGAGGGAGTTGGCTGAGCACCACCTCCACGTCCGGCCTGAAGCCAAGCCGGTGAAGCAGCCTCTCAGGCGCTTCGCCGAAGAAAGAAGGAAGGCCATCGGTGAAGAAATCGCCCGGCTGCTGGCAGCCGGCTTCATCATGGAAGTGCTGCACCCGGACTGGTTGGCGAACCCGGTCCTGGTTTTGAAGAAGAACGGCTCCTGGCGCATGTGTATCGACTACACCAGCCTGAACAAGGCGTGCCCGAAGGACCCCTTCCCTCTGCCGCGCATAGATCAAGTCATAGACTCGACTGCCGGCTGTGAACTGTTGTCTTTTCTAGATGCCTACTCAGGCTACCACCAGATTCCTTTGAATCCGGATGATCAAATAAAGACTTCGTTCATTACCCCGTATGGGGCTTATTGCTACACGACTATGCCGTTCGGCTTGAAAAATGCAGGCGCCACCTACCAAAGGTGCATGCAAAAATGCTTGCAGGATCAAATCGGCAGAAACGTTCACGCATATGTGGATGATGTCGTTGTAAAGACCAGGGAGACGACTACCCTCCTTGATGATCTGAGAGAAACCTTCACCAATCTGCGAAGATTCCGGATGAAGCTCAACCCGGCCAAGTGCACATTCGGCGTGCCGTCTGGCCAGCTCCTTGGCTACCTCGTCTCTCAGCGAGGGATCGAAGCCAACCCGGAGAAGATTAGTGCCCTGGAGAAGATGGAACTGCCGCAGTGCCTCAAGGACGTCCAGAAGTTCGCTGGCTGCCTGGCCTCCTTGAGCCGCTTCGTCAGCCGGCTGGGGGAGAAGGCACTGCCCCTATACCAATTGATGAAGAAGGTGGATAAGTTCACCTGGTCACCGCAGGCGGACGAAGCCTTCCGTGACTTGAAGCGCGTGCTCTCAACCGCGCCAATCCTCGCAACGCCGGCTTCAATGGAGCCAATGCTGTTGTACATCGCAGCCACCAACCGAGTGGTTAGCGTTGTCCTGGTGGTGGAGCGCAAAGAAGCTGGCAGGGAGCAGCTGATTCAGCGCCCAGTCTACTACCTCAGCGAAGTGCTCTCCCAGTCGAAGCAAAACTACCCCCACTACCAGAAGGTCACCTACGGCGTGTACATGGCGGCCAAGAAGCTCAAGCACTACTTCCAGGAGCACCCCATCAAGGTGGTTGCCACAGCACCCTTGGCGGAAATCATTGGCAGCAAGGACGCCAATGGCCGGGTTGCCAAGTGGGCTTTAGAGCTAGCCGCCCACACCATCCTGTACGAGCCGCGCACGGCCATCAAGTCGCAGATCCTCGCGGACTTCTTCGTCGACTGGGCCGAGATGCAGTACTTGCCGCCTGTGCCGGATTCCACACATTGGAAGCTGCACTTTGACGGCTCGAAGATGCGCAACGGCTTGGGAGCCGGCATCGTCATCACCTCTCCCAAGGGAGACCGGCTAGACTACGTCCTGCAGATCCACTTCGCCGCATCCAACAATGTGGCAGAGTATGAAGCGCTCATTCATGGGCTGAAGCTGGCCAAGGAGATTTGGTTATACAGCAAGCATCTGGCGACTGGGACGCGAAGGACGCCAACATGGCCTCGTACCACTTCCACGTCCAACAGCTATCCGGCTTCTTCGACGGCTGTAAATTCCACCATGTGCCACGAGCAAACAACGAGGCGGCTGACGCCTTGTCCAAGATTGGCTCAACCCGGCAAGCCATTCCGCCGGGTGTCGCCTTGGCGGTTCTCAAGAAGCCGTCCATCACACCGTCACCGGACTCGGATTCAATATTCATGCCGGCTGACCCGGGGGCTGCTCAGCCGAACCCGGGGGCTTCATCGCCCAAGTCGGGGGCTAACAAGCCAAACCCGCCGGCTACCATGCCGAACCCGGGGACTTCTCAGTCCAACCCGGGGGCTTCATCGCCAAACTCGGGGGCTAGCAAGCCGAACCCGCTGGCTAGCAAGCCGAACCCGGCGACCATGCAGTCGAACCCGGAAGCTCCCACGCAGGAGGCCTTGTTGGTTAGCGTATTCGAGATAAGATGCGTACCTTCATGGGCTCAAGAATTCCTCTCCTACCTCACCGACGGTGTGCTGCCTGATGATAGAGTCCAGGCCAGGCAGATTGAGAGAAGGGCCAAGGCCTACACAATCATCAACCACCAGCTGTACAAACGCAGCGTAAGTGGGGTGTTCCAGCAGTGCGTCGAGCCGGCTGAAGGGATTGAACTCCTACGGGAAATCCATCAAGGAGAGTGCGGACATCACGCCTCATCCAGAGCCATAGTGGCCAAAGCTTTCCGGCATGGTTTTTACTGGCCGACCGCGCTCAGAGACGCAGAAGAACTAGTGAAGAAGTGCAACGGTTGCCAGCGCTTCGCAAAGAAGAGACACCAGCCGGCTTCCGCCTTGAAAACCATCCCCATCACATGGCCGTTTGCCGTATGGGGCTTGGACATGGTGGGTCCGTTCAGAACGGCGCGAGGCGGCATGACACATCTCTTGGTGATGATTGACAAATTCACCAAATGGATCGAAGCCAAGCCAATCAAGAAGCTGGACGGCTCCACAGCCGTTACATTCCTCAAGGAAATCATCGTGAGGTTCGGCTACCCCCACAGCATCATCACCGATAACGGCAACAACTTCTCCCAAGGCATCTTCTCTCGCTATTGCGGGGAAATGGGGATCAGGATGGCCCTAGCCTCTGTGGCGCACCCGGAGTCTAACGGACAAGTGGAGAAGGCTAACGGCTTGGTCCTAGCCGGCATCCGGCCCCGACTGGTGGAGCCGCTCGAGCGAGCAGCCGGCTGCTGGATTGAAGAGCTGCCCAATGTGCTGTGGAGCCTGCGCACAACGACAAACCGCTCAGTCGGCTTCACACCATTCTTCCTCGTATACGGGGCCGAAGCCGTCATGCCGACTGATATCGAGCACGACGCGCCAAGGATCAAGCTCTACACAGAAGCCGAAGCCAAAGAAGCTCGCGAAGATGGAGTCGACTTGGTCGAAGAAGCCCGGCTGCTGGCTGCGTCCAGATCTACTATCTACCAGCAGAGCCTCCGACGCTATCACAGCCGGAAGGTCCAGCCCTTAGCATTCCGAGAAGGAGACCTAGTGCTCCGGCTGATCCAGCGGACAGCCGGACAGCATAAACTGTCATCCCCATGGGAGGGTCCCTTCATCGTGAGCAAGGCAGTAGGCAATGATTCCTACTATCTCATAGATGCCCAAGAGGCTAGAGAAAACAAGCCGGACAAGGCTGACGAGGAGACTAAACGTCCCTGGAATGTCAACTTGCTCCGCCCATTTTACACTTGAGAGCAGGAATGTATGTATCCCTTGTACTCCTTTTGTAAGTTATGAAAAAGCATGCGCCAAGAGCGCCGTTTCCGACAAGTTTTTCGCGTACTCTACTTTGTTCCGCCAATTGGCTTAAACCCTCTCACGCGGCCGGCTCAGTAACGTGATCCGGTTTTCGACAGCCGGCTTCTGATCCAGCTACAGACCGCAACCCGGCTGTCCGGCTGGCGGGAGTAAGGCCTAGGGAGCCGGCACGCGAAAGACGACTAAGGGAAAGAGTAAAAGCGAATTGACTTGCAACTTTTCACAAAAGTGCCGGATTGCCGAACTCGGCTCGTTCGACTGAAATACTGTCGGCCTCACCCAGCGGCCCGCTCTTGATCCGGCGACGGATCGCAAGTCGGACGTACGACCGACAAGAGCAAAGCCAAAGAGTGGGGCGGATGGGAAAAAGCGAACAAGTCGAAAGAAAGCAAGTCGGCACACAAATGATTAACAAACACATTAAAGTGTGACATAATAAAAGGACGATAATATTCATACATATGCACCCGGCATCCCGGGGATTTAACAAATTGTCTTGGCAAAAGCAACAACTAAAAGACAGGTAAACTAAGCACCGGCTGGAGGAGGACCAGCCGGAGGAGCATCAGCGGAGCCGGCTGCCGGGTCGTCCCCAGGCGCATCTTCCGCCTCCTCATCTTCCATCTCCTCATCCTCGTCGTCAGACGGCGGGTTCAGGTCCGCGATGAAGAGGCCCTTGTCGACGAAGTCGGCGATGACGCTGGCTCGGGCAAGCCGGGCAGTCTTGTATTCGGCCGGGAGCTTGTCCTCCACGCCGGCTCGCCGGTACTCGAGCTGCCCAAGGTCCACCTCGTTGTACCAGGAGAGGACGAAGGACAACGCCATGTCGGCTCTAGCGCGCGTGGAAGACTCCTTCCAGTCGAGGAAGCGATCCGGCGCCCGCTCCAGCCAGGAGATGAGGTTGGAGAGATCTTGCGGCACCGCCTCCGCGGGCCATGATGACGCGTAAAGCACACGCTCGTTGGGAACCCCAAGTGGAAGGTGTGATGCGTACAGCAGCAAGTTTCCCTCAGTAAGAAACCAAGGTTTATCGAACCAGTAGGAGTCAAGAAGCACGTTGAAGGTTGATGGCGGCGAGATGTAGTGCGGCGCAACACCAGGGATTCCGGTGCCAACGTGGAACCTGCACAACACAACCAAAGTACTTTGCCCCAACGAAACAGTGAGGTTGTCAATCTCACCGGCTTGCTATAACAAAGGATTAACCGTATTGTGTGGAAAATGATTGTTTGCAGAAAACAGTAGAACAAGTATTGCAGTAGATTGTATTTCAGTAAAGAGAATTGGACCGGGGTCCACAGTTCACTAGAGGTGTCTCTCCCATAAGACAAACAGCATGTTGGGTGAACAAATTACAGTTGGGCAATTGACAAATAAAGAGAGCATGACCATGCACATACATATCATGATGAGTATAGTGAGATTTAATTGGGCATTACGACAAAGTACATAGACCGCCATCCAACTGCATCTATGCCTAAAAAGTCCACCTTCAGGTTATCATCCGAACCCCCTCCAGTATTAAGTTGCTAACAACAGACAATTGCATTAAGTATTGCGCGTAATGTAACTAGTGACTACATCCTTGAACATAGCACTAATGTTTTATCCCTAGTGGCAACAGCACATCCATAACCTTAGTGGTTCTTGTCACTCCTCCAGATTCACGGAGACATGAACCCACTATCGAGCATAAATACTCCCTCTTGGAGTTACTAGCATCAACTTGGCCAGAGCATCTACTAATAACGGAAAGCATGCAAGATCATAAACAACACATAGATATAACTTTGATAATCAACATAACAAGTATTCTCTATTCATCGGATCCCAACAAACGCAACATATAGAATTACAGATAGATGATCTTGATCATGTTAGGCAGCTCACAAGATCCGACAATGATAGCACAATGGGGAGAAGACAACCATCTAGCTACTGCTATGGACCCATAGTCCAGGGGTAGACTACTCACACATCACACCGGAGGCGACCATGGCGGCGTAGAGTCCTCCGGGAGATGATTCCCCTCTCCGGCAGGGTGCCGGAGGCGATCTCCTGGATCCCCCGAGATGGGATCGGCGTTGGCGGCGTCTCTGGAAGGTTTTCCGTATCGTGGCTCTCGGTACTGGGGGTTTCGTCACGGAGGCTATTTGTAGGCGGAAGGGCAGGTCAAGAGGCGGCACGGGGGCCCCACACCACAGGGCCGCGCGGCCAAGGGGGGCCGCGCCGCCCTAGGGTGTGGCCCCCTCGTGGCCCCTCTTCGTCTCTCCTTCGGACTTCTGGAAGCTTCGTGGAAAAATAGGCCCCTGGGCTTTGATTTCGTCCAATTCCGAGAATATTTCCTTACTAGGATTTCTGAAACCAAAAACAGCAGAAAACAGCAACTGGCACTTCGGCATCGTGTTAATAGGTTAGTTCCAGAAAATGCACGAATATGACATAAAGTGTGCATAAAACATGTAGATAACATCAATAATGTGGCATGGAACATAAGAAATTATCGATACGTTGGAGACGTATCAGCATCCCCAAGCTTAGTTCTGCTCGTCCCGAGTGGTAAAACGATAAACACGTATAATTTCGGGAGTGACATGCCATCATAATCTTGATCATACTATTTGTAAAGCATATGTAGTGAATGCAGCGATCAAAACAATGTATATGACATGAGTAAACAAGTGAATCATAAAGCAAAGACTTTTCATGAATAGCACTTCAAGACAAGCATCAATTAAGTCTTGCATAAGAGTTAACTCATAAAGCAATAATTCAAAGTAAAGGCATTGAAGCAACACAAAAGAAGATTAAGTTTCAGCGGTTGCTTTCAACTTGTAACATGTATATCTCATGGATATTGTCAACATAGAGTAATATAATAAATACAATAGGCAAATATGTAGGAATCAATGCACAGTTCACACAAGTGTTTGCTTCTTGAGGTGGAGAGAAATAGGTGAACTGACTCGACATTGAAAGTAAAAGAATGGTCCTCCATAGAGGAAAAGCATCGATTGCTATATTTGTGCTAGAGCTTTGATTTTGAAAACATGAAACAATTTTGTCAACGGTAGTAATAAAGCATATGCATCATGTAAATTATATCTTATAAGTTGCAAGCCTCATGCATAGTGTACTAATAGTGCCCGCACCTTGTCCTAATTAGCTTGGACTACCTGGATTATCACCGCAATACATATGCTTTAACCAAGTATCACAAAGGGGTACCTCTATGTCGCCTGTACAAAGGTCTGAGGAGAAAGCTCGCATTTGGATTTCTCGCTTTTGATTATTCCCAACTTAGACATCCATACCGGGACAACATAGACAACAGATAATGGACTCCTCTTTTAATGCTTTAAGCATTCAACAATAATTAATTCTTTTCTCATTAGAGATTTGAGGATGTTTGTCCAAAACTGAAACTTCCACCATGGATCATGGCTTTAGTTAGCGGCCCAATGTTCTTCTCTAGCAATATGCATGCTCAAACCATTCAACTCAGTGTAGATCGCCCTTACTTCAGACAAGACGAACATGCATAGCAACTCACATGAAATTCAACAATGAAAAGTTGATGGCGTCCCCAGTAAACATGGTTATCGCACAACAAGCAACTTAATAAGAGATAAAGTGCATAATTACATATTCAATACCACAATAGTTTTTAAGCTATTTGTCCCATGAGCTATATATTGCAAAGGTGAATGATGGAATTTTAAAGGTAGCACTCAAGCAATTTACTTTGGAATGGCGGAAAATACCATGTGGTAGGTAGGTATGGTGGACACAAATGGCATAGTGGTTGGCTCAAGTATTTTGGATGCATGAGAAGTATTCCCTCTCGATACAAGGTTTAGGCTAGCAAGGCTTATTTGAAACAAACACAAGGATGAACCGGTGCAGAAAAACTCACATAAAAGACATATTGAAAACATTATAAGACTCTACACCGTCTTCCTTGTTGTTCAAACTCAATACTAGAAATTATCTAGACCTTAGAGAAACCAAATATGCAAACCAAATTTTAGCATGCTCTATGTATTTCTTCATTAATGGGTGCAAAGCATATGATGCAAGAGCTTAATCATGAGCACAACAATTGCCAAGTATCACATTACCCAAAACATTTATAGCAATTACTACATGTATCATTTTCCAATTCCAACCATATAACAATTTAACGAAGGAGAAACTTCGCCATGAATACTATGAGTAGAAACCAAGGACATACTTGTCCATATGCTACAGCGGAGCGTGTCTCTCTCCCATAAAGTGAATGCTAGGATCCATTTTATTCAAACAAAACAAAAAACAAAAACAAACCGACGCTCCAAGAAAAAGCACATAAGATGTGATGGAATAAAAATATAGTTTCAGGGGAGGAACCTGATAATGTTGTCGATGAAGAAGGGGATGCCTTGGGCATCCCCAAGCTTAGACGCTTGAGTCTTCTTGATATATGCAGGGGTGAACCACCGGGGCATCCCCAAGCTTAGAGCTTTCACTCTCCTTGATCATGTTGCATCATACTCCTCTCTTGATCCTTGAAAACTTCCTCCACACCAAACTCGAAACAACTCATTAGAGGGTTAGTGCACAATATAAATTGACATATTCAGAGGTGACACAATCATTCTTAACACTTCTGGACATTGCATAATGCTACTGGACATTAGTGGATCAAAGAAATTCATCCAACATAGCAAAAGAGGCAATGCGAAATAAAAGGCAGAATCTGTCAAAACAGAATAGTTCGTATTGACGAATTTTAAAATGGCACCAGACTTGCTCAAATGAAAATGCTCAAATTGAATGAAAGTTGCGTACATATCTGAGGATCATGCACGTAAATTGTCTTAATTTTCTGAGCTACCTACAGGGAGGTAGACCCAGATTCATGACAGCAAAGAAATCTGGAACTGTGCAGTAATCCAAATCTAGTACTTACTTTTCTATCAACGGCTTAACTTGGCACAACAAAACACAAAACTAAGATAAGGAGAGGTTGCTACAGTAGTAAACAACTTCCAAGACACAAAATAAAAAACAAAGTACTGTAGGTAAAAACGTGGGTTGTCTCCCATAAGCGCTTTTCTTTAACGCCTTTCAGCTAGGCGCAGAAAGTGTGTATCAAGTATTATCAAGAGACGAAGTGTCAACATCATAATTTGTTCTCATAATAGAATCAAAAAGGTAACTTCATTCTCTTTCTAGGGAAGTGTTCCATACCTTTCTTGAGAGGAAATTGATATTTTATATTACCTTCCTTCATATCAATGATAGCACCCACAGTTCGAAGAAAAGGTCTTCCCAATATAATGGGACAAGATGCATTGCATTCAATATCCAAGACAACAAAATCAACGGGAACAAGGTTATTGTTAACGGTAATGCGAACATTATCAACTTTACCCAAAGGTTTCTTTGTAGAATGATCAGCAAGACTAACATCCAAATAACAATTTTTCAGCGGTGGCAAGTCAAGCATATTATAAATTTTCTTAGGCATAACAGAAATACTTGCACCAAGATCACATAAAGCATTACAATCAAAATCTTTAACCTTCATCTTAATGATGGGCTCCCAACCATCCTCTAGCTTTTTAGGAATAGAGGCTTCACGCTCTAATTTCTCTTCTCTAGCTTTTATGAGAGCATTTGTAATATGATGTGTAAAAGCCAAATTTATAGCACTAGCATTAGGACTTTTAGCAAGTTTTTGCAAGAACTTTATAACTTCAGAGATGTGGCAATCATCAAAATTCAAACCATTATAATCTAAAGCAATGGGATCATCATCCCCAATGTTGGAAAAAATTTCAGCAGCTTTATCACAGGCAGTTTCAGCAGTTTTAGCAGTTTCAGACAGTTTTTCGCGCTTTGCATTAGAAGTGGAAACATTGCTAACACCAATTCTTTTATTAGTATTAGTAGGAGGTGCAGCAACATGTGTAGCATTAGCATTACTAGTGGTGGTAATAGTCCAAACTTTAGCTACATTCTTCTCTTTAGCTAGTTTTTCATTTTCTTCTCTATCCCACCTAGCACGCAGTTCAGCCATTAATCTTATATTCTCATTAATTCTAACTTGAATGGCATTTGCTGTGGTAACAATTTTATTATGATGATTCTCATTATGCAAAACTTTTGATTTCAAAAGATCAACATCAGCAGCAAGACTATCGACTTTAGAAGCAAGTATATCAATTTTCCCAAGCTTTTCTTCAACAGATTTGTTAAAAGCAGTTTGTGTACTAATAAATTCTTTAAGCATGGCTTCAAGTCCAGGGGGTGAACTCCTATTATTGTTGTAAGAATTCCCATAAGAATTACCATAGCCGTTGCTATTATTATAAGGATATGGCCTATAGTTGTTACTAGAATTGTTCCGGTAAGCATTGTTGTTGAAATTATTATTTTTAATGAAGTTTACATCAACATGTTCTTCTTGTGCAACCAATGAAGCTAACGGAACATTATTAGGATCAATATTAGTCCTATCATTCACAAGCATAGACATAATAGCATCAATCTTATCACTCAAGGAAGAGGTTTCTTCGACAGAATTTACCTTCTTACCTTGTGGAGCTCTTTCCGTGTGCCATTCAGAGTAGTTGATCATCATATTATCAAGAAGCTTTGTTGCTTCACCAAGAGTGATGGACATAAAGGTACCTCCAGCAGCTGAATCCAATAAATTCCGCGAAGAAAAATTTAGTCCTGCATAGAAGGTTTGGATGATCATCCAAGTAGTCAGTCCATGGGTTGGGCAATTTTTAACCAAAGATTTCATTCTTTCCCAAGCTTGAGCAACATGTTCAGTATCTAATTGTTTAAAATTCATTATGCTACTCCTCAAAGATATAATTTTAGCAGGGGGATAATATCTACCAATAAAAGCATCCTTGCATTTAGTCCATGAATCAATACTATTCTTAGGCAGAGATAGCAACCAATCTTTAGCTCTTCCTCTTAATGAGAAAGGGAACAATTTTAGTTTAATAATATCACCATCTACATCTTTATATTTTTGCATTTCACATAGTTCAACAAAATTATTAAGGGCAGCAGCATCATCAGAACTAACACTGTAGAAAATTGCTCTCGCATAACAAGATTCAAGAAAGCAGGTTTAATTTCAAAGAATTCTGCTGTAGTAGCAGGTGGAGCAATAGGTGTGCATAAGAAATCATTATTATTTGTGGTTGTGAAGTCACACAACTTAGTATTTTCAGCGTTGGCCATTTTAGCAACAGTAAATAAAGCAAACTAGATAAAGTAAATGCAAGTAAACTAATTTTTTTGTGTTTTTGATATAGCAAACAAGATAGCAAATAAAGTAAAACTAGCAACTAATTTTTTTGTATTTTGATTTAGTGCAGCAAACAAAGTAGTAAATAAAACTAAGCAAGACAAAAACAAAGTAAAGAGATTGAGAAGTGGAGACTCCCCTTGCAGCGTGTCTTGATCTCCCGGCAACGGCGCCAGAAATTTAGCTTGATGACGCGTAAAGCACACGCTCGTTGGGAACCCCAAGTGGAAGGTGTGATGCGTACAGCAGCAAGTTTCCCTCAGTAAGAAACCAAGGTTTATCGAACCAGTAGGAGTCAAGAAGCACGTTGAAGGTTGATGGCGGCGAGATGTAGTGCGGCGCAACACCAGGGATTCCGGCGCCAACGTGGAACCTGCACAACACAACCAAAGTACTTTGCCCCAACGAAACAGTGAGGTTGTCAATCTCACTGGCTTGCTGTAACAAAGGATTAACCTTATTGTGTGAAAAATGATTGTTTGCAGAAAACAGTAGAACAAGTATTGCAGTAGATTGTATTTCAGTAAAGAGAATTGGACCGGGGTCCACAGTTCACTAGAGGTGTCTCTCCCATAAGACAAACAGCATGTTGGGTGAACAAATTACAGTTGGGCAATTGACAAATAAAGAGAGCATGACCATGCACATACATATCATGATGAGTATAGTGAGATTTAATTGGGCATTACGACAAAGTACATAGACCGCCATCCAACTGCATCTATGCCTAAAATGTCCACCTTCGTGTTATCATCCGAACCCTCCAGTATTAAGTTGCTAACAACAGACAATTGCATTAAGTATTGCGCGTAATGTAACTAGTGACTACATCCTTGAACATAGCACTAATGTTTTATCCCTAGTGGCAACAGCACATCCATAACCTTAGTGGTTCTTGTCACTCCTCCAGATTCACGGAGACATGAACCCACTATCGAGCATAAATACTCCCTCTTGGAGTTACTAGCATCAACTTGGCCAGAGCATCTACTAATAACGGAAAGCATGCAAGATCATAAACAACACATAGATATAACTTTGATAATCAACATAACAAGTATTCTCTATTCATCGGATCCCAACAAACGCAACATATAGAATTACAGATAGATGATCTTGATCATGTTAGGCAGCTCACAAGATCCGACAATGATAGCACAATGGGGAGAAGACAACCATCTAGCTACTGCTATGGACCCATAGTCCAGGGGTAGACTACTCACACATCACACCGGAGGCGACCATGGCGGCGTAGAGTCCTCCGGGAGATGATTCCCCTCTCCGGTAGGGTGCCGGAGGCGATCTCCTGGATCCCCCGAGATGGGATCGGCGTTGGCGGCGTCTCTGGAAGGTTTTCCGTATCGTGGCTCTCGGTACTGGGGGTTTCGTCACGGAGGCTATTTGTAGGCGGAAGGGTAGGTCAAGAGGCGGCACGGGGGCCCCACACCACAGGGCCGCGCGGCCAAGGGGGGGGGCCGCGCCGCCCTAGGGTGTGGCCCCCTCGTGGCCCCTCTTCGTCTCTCCTTCGGACTTCTGGAAGCTTCGTGGAAAAATAGGCCCCTGGGCTTTGATTTCGTCCAATTCCGAGAATATTTCCTTACTAGGATTTCTGAAACCAAAAACAGCAGAAACAAAGAATCGGCACTTCGGCATCTTGTTAATAGGTTAGTTCCAGAAAATGCACGAATATGACATAAAGTGTGCATAAAACATGTAGATAACATCAATAATGTGGCATGGAACATAAGAAATTATCGATACGTTGGAGACGTATCAGGCCACAGCATCTGGACCAGCTCCTCAGCCGCCTTCCGGAGCTCCCAGCCAAGCTTGGTGATGGGCTCGACGCGGGCGGCCATGGATGCCATGTAATCTTCCATGGTGAAGTACTCCGAGCTGCCCTAGCCAGTCGCCCGCCTCCTAGCCTCGCGCGCAACGCCAACGGCTGCTAATGCCTCATCCTGCGCTTCCGGGAAGGCCGCTGCAAAGAAGAAACACGTCAGAAATCTGTCAAAGCCGAAAAAAGCTGAAAAATGCGAATTTTGGAAGTCCTAAAGTAGGCCTGGCGGCAGCCGGCACGAGCCGACTCCCCCCAGCCCGAAGATGGAGATGCCGAAGCTCCAAAGCAAGCCTGGCGGCAGCCGGCACGAGCCGACTGCCCCCAGCCCGAAGATGATTTCGAAGAAAAAGCCTGGCGGCAGCCGGCAAGAACCAACTGCCCCCAGCATGATGATGGAGAGCGAAAAAATCAGAGTTTCTGCCACCGGCTGCCAACCTAAGCCGACAGCCGAAAGCCGGCAAAGGGGAAAGGAAGAAAGAAAAAAGCACTCACCCGACAGGCCACGGTCGAGCGTGCCAATCTCCTCCACCTAGCGCTTGGCGGTGGCCGACAGCTCCGCGGTCTTGGTGGTGACCTCCTCCTGAAGCGCAAGCCGCTGCTTCTCCACCTCGGTCAGCCGTTTGCTCAGGTCGTCCACCTTCTCCTTCTCAGCCGTCCTGAGGAGGGCAAGCTCCTTGAGGTGGTTCTCCTCAAGCCGGCGCAGCCGCACCAACTCTCCCTCAGCAACCTTGAGTTTGGCGGCAGCAGATCGGCCCGCCTCCTCGCTCTCGGCGCACTGGGCGCGAGCAACCCGAAGGTCCGCCTCCAGCTGCGGGACCCTGGCGGCTTCAGCTGCAAGGCAGCCAGAAAGAAGCATCAGCCAACCAAGATCAAGAAAGAAGACACCAAGTCGGAAGGAAAAAGATCTTACCCTTGACGGCCTCCAGCTCGCGAGCCAGGTCGGCCCGGTCAAGCTTGGCCTTGTGATAGTGGGTCACGGCGCGGTTGTACAAGTTGGTGCGCCGCTCCGTCACCGCCTAAGGAGAAAGAAGATCAGTCAACTAGATGAAACCCGGACCGGCTCCAAGCAGCCGGCCCACGCCTCGGAGGGCTACCAGGATAATAACCAAAGTAAAAAACAGACGAAGTGCTTACCTTGCTGGCTTCCTCCACCTCGGCGAGATTGGCCGCGGTCTCGGCAGCCCTGGCCTTGAGGTTGGCCTGGAAGCCGGAGAAGAACATCTTCAACGACGCCTGGCCTGGGTTCCCCTCCCGGCTGGTCACCTCGTAGGAGTCCGCGCTGAGCCACGCCTGCTCCATGGTGCCAGCCGAGCCAAGGCTGGAGTCGGAGGCGGACGGCACGTGTAGAAGCCGAGCGCCCTTGGCAATATGCAGGCCCCCCAACGGCGCCGACGGGGCCTCCGTCCTCACCAGCGCGCGCGAGCCGGTGTCCTCCGTGCGCGCCGGCTCGTCCCTCGCCGGCTCCTTCCCGGCCGGCTCCTCCCTTGTCAGCTCCGGAGGCGAAGGCGCTCTGGGTGAAGCAGTCGGCCCGGTCGGGGCAGCCATCTCCGATGCTTGAGGTGCCCCTTCCGGGCTCTCCTCCAACACCACCACACTTGGCCCGACTCCGGCTCCGGCTCCGGTCGCAGGCGGCGCAGCCCTGCTGGTTCCGGCTCCGGTCGAAGGCGGCATGCCCCTGCCGGCTCCAGCCGCTGGGTCCAGAAGACGAGTGCGGCGCGGGAACATGTCGTCCAGCGGCGGCTGGCGCGTCGGCTCGCCCCGTGCGCCGTGGCCAGGTGCTGAGGCCAGAGGCACAGCGAAGGAAGGCGCCCCTGCGGGAGGCGGAGTACCCGCAGGCGGCGGCGGTGTAGGCGCGCGCGCCGAAGGCTGTGGCGTCGGCTCCCTACTCTGTCGCGGAGGCGGCGACACAACGCGCGGAACCTGCCAGGAGCCGCCGCCTTGGGTGAACTTGATGGGAGCCCTAGCCGAACAAATAAGAAAGAGATAAGCATAAAGAGTAAGGAAAGAAAAGGAATCAAACAAGAGAAAAAGAGAACTCACCCGGCCTGCTCCGGAACCTTCTTCGGCTGCTGCCGGCGGAGCTTCTTCGCCTTCGCCTCCAAGGCGACGGTGGAGCGGGGGTCGCCGACCCGCTTCATCCCCTTGGGCGCCGAAGTCGCCGTGGTGCTAGGCGGCCTCGCGCGCAGGGGCACCGCGGGGATCGGCCCCGTGGCAGACATCGCCGGCTCGTCGTCCTCCGGCTGCTCTGGCGATGGAGGCGGATTGTGCTCCCCCTGGCCGCCTAGGTCAGGCGCCTGCAGCAGGTCATCGTCGCCGGCCTGGTCGCCGGCTTGGTCAGCCGGATCAGCGTGATCCGGCGTCCACCTCCTTGTCGCCAGGTCGCCGTCCTCGACATTCTGGCGGTCGAAGAGCTAGAGAAACAGAAGATATAAGTAAGCAGCAAGCCGGAAGTCGGCAAAGAGAGAAGTCGGCCTCGCAGCCGC
This sequence comes from Lolium perenne, assembly GCF_019359855.2. Lineage (NCBI taxonomy): Eukaryota > Viridiplantae > Streptophyta > Magnoliopsida > Poales > Poaceae > Lolium > Lolium perenne. The sequence goes on along the minus strand of NC_067247.2, from coordinate 362,577,105 downwards.
AAGCCGGAAGTCGGCCCAAACAATAAAACTTACCAGATCAGGCAGCAGGTCCCGGTTGCGGGGCGCCAGCCCGTAGTTCCAGTCCTCAGGCATGTTCGCCTTGGTGATGTTGTTCACCCGGTGGGCCACCTGGGCCTTGGTGAGCGGCGCCTTGGACGTCCGGGTCGGATCGAACCGGCCGGACATGTGCCCATTCTTGTGGGTGCGCATCTGAAGCGGCAGCACCCGGCGCTCGGCGATGGTGCAGAGGAGGTCCTCGGCGGTCAGCCCGTTCCCGATGGCGGCCCCCAGGAAATCCCAGAGCTGGCTCACCTTCGCGTCCGGGTCCGTCGTGCGGGCGTTGTAGCCCCAGTTGATCCGGCCGACTGGAGGAGCCGGATTGAACTCCGGCAAGTTGATCCGGTCGAAGCCCGGATTCTCGTTGCGCACGTAGAAGAATGACATCTGCCAGTTCTTCACCGAGTCAACAGTTGGAATCTTGGGGAAGGGCGTACCCGGCCGAGAGTAGATCGAGGCGGCGCCGCAGGTCCGCAGGTGGCCGTCGGTGGTCTGCGCCTTGATGAAGAAGAGCCGGCTCCAGAAATCTATGTCCGGCCACAAGCCGGCATACGCCTCCATGAAAGTCACATAGCAGCTGAGGAGGACGCAAGCGTTGGCCGGCAGGTGGTGCGGCTGCAAGCCGAAATATTCGAGGAAGTGGCGGAAGAAGTTAGATGCTGGCAAGCCCAGCCCGCGGTCGAGATGCGCGCCGAAGACGACGCGCTCGCCAGGCTCCGGCTCGGGCTCCACCTCCGCGCCGGGCGCCCTATCACCGTCGATGGGATCCGGCGGAGGCGCACCAGACGCTCGATGTCGTCGTCCCTCATGTACGACCCCCTCCAAGACCCACTGGCGGAGGCCATTGACGAAGAGGAGGAAGAAGAAGACCACGAGAGGCGAAATGGAGAAGAGGAACCTCGCGACGGCGGCGGCGACGGCGGCGGCGGAGGGCGCACTGTTGAAACACGAGGCCCCGTGGCGCCGGCTCGTCGGAGTAGCAGCGGCGGATCGGCGGAGGCGCGCTCACCGGAGTTCGCCAGTGAAAAGCGTTCGCCGGAGCAGCGAGGAGCAGGAGCGCAAGGAAGAGCGAGCGGAGCAGCGCGCGAGGAAGAAGAGAAGTGCGGGGAGTGCCGCCTCGATCCTCCCCCGCGCGGCATTTATAGCCGCCCGCGGCGGGCGGTTGGCCTCCAAGTGGCAGACGTGGCCACGTCGCCCAGATTTTCTGCGCCATAACTCCTCCCACGTTCGCTGCGGTTACCAGAAACTGCCACACCACGTCCCCCACGACCGCACCGGATCCGGGGGAGACAGTGATGTGACCAGACGAACCGGTGGCGGAGCCCTGACGTCAGACCGGTCAAGTCGGGTGCAGGACCCGAGGCGGCGGAGACTCCGGCGTGCCGCAAGCCGGAGCCGGACATTAAGTTCAACTCGGCCCAAAACTTTCCTCGCAAGGCGGAGACATCGCCAGGACTTGTAAAAAAGCAAAAGCTGCAGAAGTGAAAATCGCAACCGGCTACTAGCAGCCGGCCGAAACGAGCCGGATGAGGGCGTAGCCGGCTGAATGGACATTCTCAGTCGGCCCCTCCGAGTGCCGTCAAGTATATTCAAGAGATCAGAAGCCAGGAAAACCTGCCTAGGTCCTTCTTAACGCAGAACCTTGTCAGCTTCGGGGGCTAATTTCGGGGGGAAGACCCCGGGTAGGGCAATGGACGCGGAGCAGCCGGCTGGCCGCTGGCCGGCTCGCGACAAAGGCCGGCTGAGGAGCAGCCGGCTGGCGCCGTGGCCGGCTGGTCCGGAAGCCGGCTGGCTCTAGGTCCTAGTCGGCCTGGCTACGGCCGCCAATGCTGTAGCTGGGCCGGCTTCTACAATCCATATCCGACTGGAGGTTTGTACCTCAGACCGACTCGAGGCTGGCGAGTCTTGCACTAGAAGGAACCGGGTTGGTGATCCGGGTTCCCAAAGTCCACGCTGACTTCATCTTCCGTAAAGCGCGGGGCACTGTGGAGCAATAGTGCCACGCGCCGGACAGGCCATCATGGCCAACGTCAATCCGTACTGGCTACAGTGGCTGATGGCGACAGGGACGCTTCCACTCCATACCGCTGACTTCGGCAGCCAGATAGGACAGGCCATGAGGCCTCAACGGCTCCTGACGTCAGTGCCTCGGGAAGGAGTGGAAGCCGGAGCCGGCCAAGCCGGCCAGTAGACTATAGGGTCTTATATGTAAAGTGCCGGTGCCTATATAAGCCGCACTACCCCCTCTCGTGCAGGGGATCAATCATTCTCACCTCACTTCCACCCTTAGCGCTGCCCTGTGAGAGAGATTCTTGTCTTCCTTAGCCTCCCAGGAGCAGCCGGATATAGCTCAAGGAGCAACATTGTATTGTGTGATCACCATATACATCCCTAGCAGGAGTAGAGGTGTTACCTCCATCGGAGGGCCTCGAACCTGGGTACGTCGCCGTGTCACTCGTCCCCATACCCGCATCCGGATACCGTCGTGAGATCTCTTAGGAACCACCTTCGTTAGCCACCCTATGGCATATGCCGTGACAATACCACGACAAGAAGTATAAAGAAACAACACAGGAAAAATATCGGGTGCAACAAAGAAAAGGATGACAGAAACTTACGAGCTGACAAGGGCGTCATCATAAGGGTTGAAAGTTGTCCCCTCTTCATCAAGAACAACTTCTTCGGCAGGAGGCTCGCCGGCTTTGGAGGTGCCAAAGTCTGCGGTTTCATCCCTCTTCCGCTTGTTCGTCGTAGAAGCAGCAGAGGGAATGGAACGCGTAGATTCGCTGGCTTCAGAATCAATTTCTCTTTCAGAGGAAGCCGCGGATTTATGAGAACCCGCAACTTCACTCTCGGGGCGAGAAATACCCTGGTGTTCGTCGGCAACGACAGTTCATTCTTCGACTTCACCGCCTTCAGGAAGAGGGGGAAGAGAAGATAAAACTTGGTGTTTCTGCAAGAAGACAACATATATCGACAAGGAAATAAAACTAGGAAGTCAGCAAAAAATAAGGCGACAAAACGGTCAAAATAGCAGCCGACAGAATAGCAGTAAGGATAAGGGTAATTTACCTTGGGGAGGGCGTTGGCGCCGCTATACGGCTCCACGCGACAAGTTGATGGAACGGCGTCTTTCTTGCTAAGAGAGGAGATTCTTCGGACAAGCTTCTCCAAGTCCTTTACTTCGAGACCCTTGGAGAGCCGGTCGACATCTTCCTCGCCAGAATACATCCAAAGAGTGTTCTTCCGAGCCTGAAGAGGCTGGACCCTAATCCTAAGGAAGTATGCTATAATTTGGATACCCGGCAATTCCTTGACGCGGGTATTTTGAAGCTCGTGAATACGGGACATCAGTGCCTCTGTCGCCGTTTTCTCTTCTTCGGTGGCCTCCGCGTCCCAGGATCGGCGGCGAAGAATTTCAGCACCTCCGTCGAAAGGAGCAATGTTGTACTCCACCGAGTCGGGGAATTCTTGGCGAACATACAACCATATTTTGCGCCACCCTTGGACGGAGTCGGGGAATTGGACGTCAAAATATTCGACATCAGGGCGAACGCAAATCACAACACCACCTATGTTGTAGGCGATGTTGTGGCAACCATTGCGGCGGAGGCAGAAGATACGCTTCCATAGAGCCCAGTTAGGATGGACTCCGAGGAAGCACTCGCAAAGAGTGATGAAAATAGAGACATGGAGGATGGAATTGGGAGTCAGCTAATGAAGCTGCAACCCATAGACAAAGAGCAGACCGCGAAGAAAATCATGGATGGGGGCAGAGAGGCCGCGGATGAGATGGTCAACGAAACTAACCCGATACTGGATAGGAGGCGTCGGGTAGCTTTCTTCGCTGGGGAAGAGCAGCGCGTCTTTCTTCTTTATCAACCCAAGCTTCTTCATCAGGTTGATGTCCTGGTTAGAGATCTTGGATCTTTCCCACTCCAGATCTTGCGTCGCCATCTTGGATTCCGGAGTGCTGTGCCTGGTGAGTCTGGTCCGCGGTGGCATTAACAATGGCGAAAACGAGAATGAGAGTTTGGTTGTGCTCAGGAACAGTTGGGTGCAGTAGGAGATTTTTGGAGAAGAGAGCAGAGATGCGGCGCAGCGAAAGGATGAATGGAGGAAGAAGAAGACTATTTATAGGGAATCTGCGAATCGACGCACCGTTGGATGGAGTAGTTGTGAGATGGATGCTTTACACGTGGCTAAGGGGTAAATGCGTATTTTTACTGTGAAGGAACGGAACAGACGCTACAGTGCGCGTGCCAGAAAAAGCGGAGGACGTGTGTCCCCCACTTGCACAACGTGTCAAACCGCCGCAGATTTCGGGTCCACCGGTCAGTGACAGTGCAGGACTCGTATTTTCCTGATACAGAGGTCGTGGCCATCGTCAGCACTGATGTCACTTTAACAAAAGAAGTTCTCGACAGTAGTAGTGTGAAAAATGGTGGTAAAATACAAGTGATGATAATTTCGAGAGCCTTTGGTCAAATACAAGTTTTTGATCAAATGCTCGGGGGCTACTCGTGAAAAGGGAAATCTCGGATATGGCAAAATAGAAATGGCGAGAGCCTATGATCAAATGCGAGCATTTGTCCATAGCCTCGGGGGATACTCCCATCGGGAGCACTGGTCGCGCACCCGAGAAAGACAAAAAGAACTCAAAGGAAAAAAGATGACAATATAGTGACATAAGATGTAAGGCGTTGAGCCTACAATCAAGTACAAGTCCTTGGTTGTAGCCTCGGGGCTACTCCCATCGGGAACGCTGTTCCCGTGCCCGATGAAATTATAAAAAGTATAGTGAGCATATTTCAAGTTATGCAAATAACTCTTCATATACTCCCATCGGGAAGACAAGATAAGTCATCCGTTGACTCAATAAAATGTGCTATTCCAGCAGCCGAAAAAGCACTCGACAATATATTCTCAGAGCGCCAAAGCCGCGAATAATCTCTGAATGCCACAAAACTTTGCGAAGGTAAGACCCCGGATCCGTTCTGAGCGGCGTAGCACCGTCTCTGACGTCGGTTTGCTACTTTATTCCGTATCAACAGATACAAAGAAAAATCCTAACGGACGCGTTAGGTACCCGATAAAATATGAATGGGACTCGACAGATGGTAAGACCTTAAGCGGCACCTGTCGAGTTAACACCAGTATCCTGGGATCATGTCCAGGGACGTGATCTTGAAGTAGGTTTTTGCGGATTGCCACTAGAGCAGTTAACTAGTACCTGATCCGTCAGATGAACTAGCCCCAATTACCATTATCCCTGTACAATATAGTTGTTTATTTAAAAAATTGTCTGATGGCTTGAGAAAGTTATTTGATGATTATAAAGTTAGAGATTTTCCCTGATTCTTCGATTCAAGCAAAATCTCGGGGGCTACTGACATAGGCATCCCCAATGGGCCTGCCAAAGATGGTACCCGGTGTTTATGGAAGGCCCAAAAGTCGAAGTTCATGAAGCTCAGAAGCCTAATTAATATTAAGGAAGGATAGAGTTGTATTAGGAAATATAGAGTTGTGTAATCTCACGGGTTGGACTCAGAGAGTCTCCCGGAATATGTAATCTTATGTAACACGAAACCCTCGGCTCCGCCTCCTATATAAGGGAGAGTCGAGGGACAAAGAGAGGATCGAATCCATTGTCAACAGAACCCTAGTTTCTTATTCGTCGAGTACTTTTCGGCAGAAACCTTCGAGATCTACTTGCCCTCTACTTCCAACTAAACCCTAGTCTACAATATGTAGGCATTGATAGGTTAATCCCTTGTCAGTTAGGGTTTAGGGTTAGGGCCATTATCCCATGAGCCACCCTTCTTGGTAACTTGTTGTTCAAGACAATCTTCAAAAGTGGTCATACCAAGGTTCCCATCCAATGCTGGTGATAAGAAGATAGCATCCATCGCGTTGTCTTCAACAAGGTGGTCCACATGCGCTGACGGCACCAATTAGACACATTATTCCAAGAAGAACTGCCTTGATCTACATGTTATGGTTAGGGTTTAAGGTTAGGGTCATTATCCCATGAGCCACCCTTCTCGGTAACTTGTTCTTCATCAAGACAATCTTCAAAAGTGGGCATACCAAGATTCCCATCCAATTCCGGTGATAAGAAGATATCATCCATGGTGTTGCCTTCAACAATGTAGTCCACATGCGTTGACGGCACCACTTAGGCATATTATTCCAAGAAGAACTGCCTTGATCTACTGGTTAGGATTAGGGTTAGGGTTTGGATTTAGGCTTAGGGTCATTATCACATGAGCCACCCTTCTCGGTTAGGGTTAAGGTAATGGCACGCCGACCGCAAAGTTTAGATGTCTAATGAGGACGCTCGGGACACGCTCATGGCACCATGGCAGTACCTGCAGGTATTTGCATTTGTCTTATTGATGTCTTTCTCCATGTAGTTTGTTTTACCATAATGAGTCTATCTTGTGTGTGTAGAACCCTCCTCAGTATGTCGACAAAGACAAAGTGTGCTTTCGGGCGATGGTCATATGGTGGACATGCCCCCAGTACCTCAACAAGCATGAGGAGGGCAAACATAAGCGGGCAGAGATGCGAGGTGGATCCAATATCCTATGCAGCATCCACCTCTCTTCACATGCAGGCCGAGATGAGCAAATGGTTCCTTCATTCTTTGATTTCACGTTATATATTGTTAACTCCACAGGGGTGTCCCACTTCACTTAATTACATGTTCTCTTTTGCAGGAAACCAACACAGGAGTGAAGCCGAATGTACTTAGCTTCATTCGAAAGATGAAGAACAAGAAGACGCCGCATCCTCAGACGGGCTCCACGTGGGTTAACGAGCAATGCGAGACCTAGTGTATGGCGTATGTCTCGAAGTACAAGCAGAAGCACGGCGAGACCTCCCAGCCAGAGGTCGAGGACTTTAACGTTGAGGTTGCGGTGCTTGCGGGAGAAGGCATGAAGCATGGCTACCTGTGACTTGGTGATGGGTGCGTCGACCCAATGACTGTTCCAACCTCTCCGCCAGATCCGCCGTGGTCGTTAGAGCGGCCAGTAGGTAGACACCGGCCACGAGCTTCGGATCTAGATGTCGAGCGGTTACGGGTATGTTAAAACTCGGTCATGTATGTTTCTTTACATGCTTTTCATTGCAATGTTAATGACATCGCGGAAACACAACGTGGGTGGAGATGGCAGCAAGGGAACAGGAGGCCCAGCAGCGGCAGGCGCAGCTGGAGCAGCGGCTTAGGGACTACCAGCAGCAGCAGATGATGCAGCGGGAGCAGACGATGAGCTGGATGATGTGCCAAGCCACACTATCTCCAGCGGGGAGTCAGCAGCTTCCTACTCCTCCTTTCGCCTTCCCGTGGGTAAGTGGTTAACTCCATATCTCCATCTTATTTTCTCTTGTCTTGTTGACTAATCATGACACCAGATGCACACGTCACCGCAGATGATGTCGAACATGCAGCAGCAGATGATGTCGAACATGCCGCTCATCCAGGCACCGCCCACTCAGAGTCTGGTGATACCTCTCACCGTCAACAACACGAACATCATCCGGAACCTGGTCCCAGGTGAGTTCTCCTACACTTGTGCCCAACGCGCTTCTAGGTTGTAGAATGCCATGACACTTCTGCCCAAACTTTATTTTTATCCATGTCATGCCACTTGTAAACTTTCAACTTGAAAATTTAGCCATTCCATGTCAATACTTGTTGAAAATGTAGCCATGCCATTAGACTTGTAGAAATTGTACCAAAATCATGACTTTTCTTTTCATGCCACTAATTAGACTTGAAAATGTAACCACGCCAAGCTAATACTTGTTGAAAATGCATCTCATGCCATGCTTTTCCTTTTCACCTTGTAGGAGAAGGACAAAGCAATGGAGAAGGTGCCATAGGAAGCAATGGAGAAGGACAAGGTTGATGCCATGAGATGCATGCCATGAGATGAAGGACAAGGCCCTTTGGACTATGCATTTGTCGTCGTTGGATTCTATGAACCATATGGATTCTATGTTGTAATGGACTTGTATGGACTCTATGCACTTGCTATATGTCGTCGTTCGACTCTATGCACTTGTTATATGTTGTTGAAGTGCTACATATATTGTTGTTATGGATTATATCATATATATTGAATTGTATGCAGGGAATAATGAAAAATTGCAAAAACTAAAAAATTGAGGTGCCTGGTCACTTTGTCGTGTGCATACACACGGCAAAGGAGCCACGTGTTGCCATCCTGTGCTCCTGGCAGAGGAAGTGGGCGTGTTGGAGGTTCCTTTGCTGTGCAAGCTGGGGGTAGGGCGCACGGCAAAGCCCGGTACCACGGCACGGGCTCATGGCAAAGCCCCCGCACACGGCAAAGCGAGATACGCATGAAAGCATCAGGGCGCACGGCAACGATGCGCATCGCACGACAAAGATCTCCCGCACGACATCGCATTGGGCACACGGCAGTGAACGAGATGCACGACAAAGCCTTTGCCGTGCAGCGTGGGTGAGGCGCACGGCAAAGACAGTGTTACCATCGATGGCACTACCGTGCGACCTTTTCCTTGCGGCGTCGCACAACAAAGTCTCTGATGTGCGTACAGGGGCCTTTGCCGTGCAAATCGTTGCACGGCAAAGTCCTGCTTTCCCGTAGTGAGTATACGCAGCTTTTTACTCTTTAAGAAAATGCTTCTCTAGTGAGGAATAGGATCGGTAAACTTAAGCATGAATAATAATATTTGTGTGAGCCTTAAAAGAACAAAACAACATATGGTTTAGAACTTTGTTTTTGAAGGAAGATGGTTTAAAACTTTATCAACTCAAATAGGTATCTTTAAAAATCATAACATACGAAGGAATATTGTACAGTCCTTTATACTACTTCATATTTTAGGTATATTATATTAAGTTGGATCTGATTAATTTCCCCCATACTCCAGAGTATGCACCATCGACTACATCCCAAGAATGTGGAGAGCAGGATTGCTCATGATGCTAGATCTCTCAAGTCCTTTTAGGCTTGCACTTCCGCATGGACGATGAAGTCCGGCTGGTCCTTTGCCATGTGACCCGTTGATGCAGGTGTCCTCCTAGGAATCCGGCGCCACTGGGTGCGGGCACACATCGTCTCCGCCATGATGTGTCGATGGCTATAGCCCTCCACATAGGTAGCCTTGGGTGGTCGCTCTCCTCCGCATGTGTGCCATGGTTGATAACGTGCTCTACTCCGCCCTCGCAGCCACGATTGTCATCCTCCTCAGCAACTTGAAACATGCCCATGGCCACGGGATGTCGCTACCCTCCACCAGCTTTCCGTTGTCATCCACGTGGTCTACTCCACCGTGGCCATGAATGTCGGCCTCCTTAGTAGATTAGACATGGCCCAGCCTCAGGAGGTTGCTCTCCTTCAATACCCAGCCGGCCGCTGATGACCACGGGTCAATTCCGCTGCCATAGCCATGTACATTGGCCTCCTCAGCAGCTTGGAAAAGGCACATAGTCGGGTAATGTTTGAGTCAGCGTACAAGTAGGTACATCTTGATGGGTTCATATCATACAAAATTAAAACATTTTTTACGGTAAGATCAACAAGAGATCAAGATCTAATCTAGAAGAGGCATGCAAGATGTAAAACAAGTTCAAGAAGGACTCACCCTCGAAGAATGAAAGTGTTAAAGAGATAAAATCTCGTGGATGATGTAGACGAACACCAGCCAATCTCAAGATCGTGAAGATGAGCATTGCAAACCGGCAACGCTTCCGCACTTGGTCACATGTACAGCTTGAAGACGACCTCCGTTCCCTCGATCCAGCGGGACAGCAGAGGTAGAAGATCTACTAGGAAACTCCAGCAACACGACGGATTGATGATGGTGGAGAATCACTTGGGCATGGCTTCACCAAGCTGGAGCCCGAAGGGTGGAGCAACATGAGGAGGAATGAGAGAGGTAGTGGTGTGTGGAGAGGGTAGCACCCATCCCTCAATATATGGGAGGGTGTTGCAGCCCCCATGGGTCTGTGCCCCACCTCTTGCACTTTCCTTAATGGAGCCTCCACTCAAGCTCTCTGATGGCTGCAAATACACAGATCAGTTGTAGCTAGTTTTGAAATAAGAGTATCGAACCACGATGAGCTAATAGTAAAGACCTTAATGCCCTTGTTGCTATTTATCTAGGATTACTAAAAGTTGTCTTGGATCCACTGTTCAAAAACTAGGCCGATTCAGCGATTACTAGGCCGATTAATCGCTACTAGGGGCCTGACCGTGTCGATTACCATTAATCTCTTTTATTAATCCTTTAGCCCGATTAATCGTACCGAAAGTCAGAGTACAGATGGTACCCCTCAACAATAAAGTAGGTTTTGCAAAGCTCCCTCTTGATTGCAGCCTCCAACTGCTCGAATTCCGCCGTCACCAACTAGTTCCTTACCCTCCCAGACTAGTTACTCTTAGTTATCTAGATACAACAGCTCGACCACCTTGAGTAGCTCATGTAGGAGCTCAAGGGCTCCTTCGATAGGTTAGGTGGTTGAGGTGTAAGAGGGGTCGTACCCTAACTAGGTAGATGGTGGGAGAAGATAAACTTCAGAGGTGAGAGGATAAGAAGTGGAAGGAAGAAACGCGGCTTCGACTTGTGGATCCTGTTTCACTCGTGACCTTGAAGATTAGGTCACGAAGGAGAAACATACATGTTTTTCTGGGATTTTAGGATCTAGAGAAGTAGAGCCAGACATATAGAGGCTCATATACTATTATTTTTCTTATATAAATATTTTTTACGTGCTAACTTGTGTAGGTTACACCGATTAATAGCCGACCGATTAAATCAGTTAATCGTCTTCCGATTAATCGCTACTCCCAAGCCGACCGAGCAGTTAATGATTACCGATTTCCTTACCATTGTTGGATCCCAAATGAGGTTTTATTTTGTAAGATTGTTTTGGCTTAATTTATGAAACAAATTAATGAAATGGAAAAGCGCGATTACTAAGAATTTAGTTTGAACTTCAATAAGGATAAAATATTATTGGGGGTTGATGGTTCCACCACTAGTATTGATTGAAAATACAAACTAGATAGTCTATATCGTTTCTCTCATTGTATGTGCGAAAGGCTCGATGTTGGGATGTGCGTTTTATAACACATCCCTGAATAACCACTGCAATGACCTTTGGCAAGCCACCTATTGATCCATCACAATTAAGGGATTTCCACATGGTTATTTGTGAAAGCTTAGTGAGTCTTTTCTTATCCCCTCGTTCCATACAATAATGCACCACACATGGTATGTCACTTCCCGCCTTATACATTATCATACTTCCGAAGGTAATTCCCTCTCATGAACCTAAGGCAAATATTACATGGTCGACTTCATGTAACATCACGAGACAAAACTAACATACAATCATAATGCAAAGCTATAAATCATCTTCACTCATATTATAATATTACTATGGTTTCTTCATCTCCCCCAAGAACGAGGTGAACTACTCACACATGGAAACAATCAAGAACAACATCATAATCTTGTGAACGGAATAAGGGTAGCGGTGTGAATTCAAGTACAAACCCACAATGATGATGATGATTACAATCTAATGTGATGAATGGGTTAGATATGTGATGGTGTTGTAGTTGATGTGAAGGAGATGATGCATTGTTTTCTGATGATCTTGGTAGCAACTTGGATGATGCCCCCTCTTCACTACAAGAAAAGTTCTGATCCTCAATGTCAATTTTTTGTCAGGTATGCCCCCTTTTTCGTCGCCTATGGGCCTAACCCAACGATATGGGTTCTATGGTCCATATTGCGTCAGGTAAAGGCCTACAATGGATTTTTTGGTCCGTCGTGTTTGGGCGCCCTTTGGCCACGGAAAATCGAACCATTGCAGAACAGGTTTTGGGAGACCGTTGACTGCTGACATCATGCAAACTGACACGTGGCTGACGCTGTTAACTGTCAGTTAACGCCGTTAACCGGCTCAAACCCCATGGTAGATGGTAGGCCCACACAAGGCCTGCCACGCCTTAAGCAGTCGGCCCATTTACTTTGCGGGCCGGGGCAGCTGACTTAGTTTGACTGGTCAACTATATAACTGGGCTGGACTAGTAGGTACGTGGGCCGGGCCTAATCTCTAAGGTTGACTTGTCAAAATTTAAATGGGTCGGCCCACTAAGCACGTGGGCCGGGCCGAATGCCTTCGTTTGACTGGTCAAAAGGATGAGTGGACCGGCCCACTGAACAAGTGGGCCAGGCCGAATGTCTTTGTTTGACCGGTCAACAAATAAATGGGCTGACCCAATAGTCATGTGGGTCGGGCTGAATGTCTTTGTTTGACCGGTCAACATGCAAACCGGGTTAGCCCAATAAGCGTGTGGGCCGGGCCAAATGTCATTGTTTGACCGGAGTATATATTACATCACCACCCGACATTCTGGGGATTTAACGGTTTAGCTGTTTGAGACAGGCAGATGATCAGTGGTATTAAAGCCGCACCAGCTTCATGAGCTTCGGGAGCTTTAGGAGGGGCATTTCCGGTTGCTCGAGTTGAGGAGGCCGGATCTTGGGCTGTGGGGTCAACCGGTGCGGAAGAAGCATCTTCCACCGCGACCTCCTCATCAGCACCCTCTTCACTTTCTTCGTCATCGCTCTCCTCGTCTTCAGCATCCGGAGGCGCCGGAATGAAAGTGATCACAGAGGCATACCGGGCTATCTGGTAGGCGCGCTGCTGGCATTGCTCGTTCAGATCCAGATTGGTCATAGTGGGAGCATTCAAGCGTAGGGTTGCCAGAGCATCCAGATCAACACCCTCGTACCAGGAGAAAACGAATTTTAGTGCCATATCAACTCCGGCATGGGCAGTACAGCAGCGCCATTCCATCAGACGAGCTCCAGCCTCCATCAGCCGGGAAGCTATGATGTCCACGCGGTTCGGCACCCTCTCATCCAGCCAGAGGTTGGAGAACACATGGATGGCGGTGTCTGGAAGTTTGCCAAGCTTCACCATGTACGAGTGCTGAGCGCGGAGTTGATGAAGGAGAATTTATGCGCAACATTGAGTGGAACCCAAAGAGGAAGGTATGATGAGCACAGCAGGAAGTGCTCCCTCAGTAAGAAACCAAGGTTTATCGACCAGTATGACAAAAACGTTCTGTCCCGAGGTGTTGCGAACCAACTCGTGGCAGGGCGCACTGGCGGCATCGGCAGCAACGTGGAGATCTGCACACAAACAACCAAGTACTTTATCCCCAACTTTCAGTGATGTTTTCAAGCTCACTGGTTTTGCTGGAAAAAAAAGGATTAAACGAACCGTGTGGAAGAAGAATTGTTTGCAGAGAACAGAACAGAAAAATGATGTAGAAGATTGCAATTAAAAGAAGAAGGACCGGGGTCCATAGTCACTAGAGGCGCATCCCCAATAAATAAATATGTTGGGTAAACAAATTACAGATGGACAATTGACAAACAGAGATTCTACTCTAATGGTTGGTGCAGAATACATGCTATGAAAGTATGCGGGCATTACAACAATATACATAGACCGTAATCCAACTGTATCTATGACTAATAATCCACCTTCAGGATTGTATCCGCGACACCCTCTAGTATTAAGTTGCAAGCAACATACTATCGCTTGAAGCAATGTGTGTAAAGTAAATGATGAAACTACCCTTGAATAGAACACCGTTGTTTTCTCCCTAGTAGCAACAACACATCTACAACCGTAGAGAACAAGGTCACTTCCCATGGTTAAATAAAGGCATGAACCCACTATCGAGCATAAATACTCCCTCTTGGAGTCGCTAGCATCTAATTGGCCAGAGCATCTACTAGAAACGGAGAGCATGCAAGATCATAATAACATAATACATAATCTCAACCTAAGCAATCTCTCTATAAATCGGATCCACATCAAACCAACATGTAGCAATTACAAATAGATGATCTTGATCATGTTAGGCAGCTCACAAGATATATACATGAAGCACAACAATGCGAGGACAGCCATCTAGCTACTGCTATGGACCCATGGTCCCATGGAGAACTACTCACGCATCACCTCGGATGAAGACATGGCGATGTAGAGGCCTCCAGCGGTGATTTCCCTCTCCGGCAGGGTGCCGGGATGGACTGCGGAACCCTCCCGAACTAGGGTTTCGGTTGACGGCAGCGTTGGAACTTTTCGTGGATGGAGGCTCGGGTCCCTGGAGTTTTCCCGATACGAGGAATAAATAGGCGGAAGGGCGGAGCAAACGAGGCGACGAGGCGCCAGTACATGGGCCTGGCGCAGCCAAGGGTGGGGTCGCGCTTGCCCTATGTACTGCCACGTGGCAGCTCTCCTGTGTGTGTCCTTCTGGCTCCGTCTTCGTCCCGGAAAAATAAGACTCTGGGCTTTTGTTTCGTCCAATTCCGAGAAACTTTCATGTACAACTTTTCTGAAACACAAAAACAGCAGAAAACAGGAACTGGCACTGCGGCACTGCGTTAATAGGTTAGTCCCAGAAAATGCTAAAAAGTGTGGAAAAGTGCACATAAAACATATAAGAATTGTAACAAAACAAGCATGGAGCATCAAAAATTATAGATACGTTTGGAACGTATCAACATCCCCAAGCTTAACTCATGCTCGTCCTCGAGTAGGTAAGTGATAAAAAACAAATAATTTTTTAGGTGACATGCCGTCACACTACTTCGATCAATCTAAGTGTAAAAGCAAACATAGCTGGAATTATGGAATCCTAACATAAGCATGATAGATATAATCAAACAATGAAACTTAATAACCATGCTAAAACATGAATAGTAATCAAACAAAAGAAAATGTATATCGTGCATGGAAAGCAAAGTGATTGTCAATAGCATAACATAGATACATAATAAAGTGGTACTCAGCTTGTCCCATAAGTGGAAGCAAAACATAAATGCTTGGACACCTTTAAAAGATTATAAGGATGACTAGCAATACCATAATTATGAATCAATCAATAAAATCTTGGGACCATGCACATAAAACTAAGAATGACAACTATGCTCTCATAAGTGGTGCATAAACTCAAAGGTGGAGACTCAACATAAAAGTAAAAGAAGGTCTCTCTTTGAGAGGCAAGTAAGATCACTCATGTGCTAGAGCTTTTTTATTGAAACAACAAGAGTATAAAATGCACTTTTGAGAGGTGGATGATGTCAACGGTAAGTACAAAGCATATGGGTTGTGCAAAAGTGCTACTCCTAAGTCGCAAGCCTCGTGCATAATTGCTACTAGTGCTCACACCTCGTCCTACTCACCTACGATCACCATTAGCTCTCATCACATACAGGTTGTTTTAACCGAGTATCACAAAGGGGTACCCCCGTGCCTCCTGTACAAAGGTCCTAGGAGATGCATTGCTCTTGATTTCTCATTTTAAAGCATCTTCAACTTGGGACATCCATACCGGGACGACACGAGCAACAGATAAATGGACTCCTCTTATTTTTTTTTATTGCTAGAAGCTTTGTCATAAGAGATTGAGGATTTGTCCAACTGAAACTTTCACCATGATACATGGCTTTGGTTAGCGGCCCAATGTTCTTCTCTAATAAAAATGTATACTCAAACTATTTTGCATGGATAATCTCCTTCATTTCAGACAAGATGAACATGCATAGCAACCCACATGATATTCAGCGGCAAAGCATGCTGAGGTGTCACCAGTATTTCAATGGTTATCAAACAACAAGCAATTTAAAAGAGCTACGGTTACAAAAGGAACACACGCTAGGCACAATAGTCATTTTTGACTACTTTCCCATGAGTAACAAAAATATAATACTTTAAAATTTAAAGGTAGCACATGAGCAAACTACTATGGAATGACAATGAAATACCACATATATATAAGTAGATATGGTGGACACTTTGGCATATTTGGTTTTTGGTGGTTGGATGCATAAATAAAATATTCACACAAATGGAGGCTGGAAAAAGACCGGGTGCGACCAACTAAGAGAGCATAAATGCCATAATCATGCACAGCGACAAAATATATTAATAAAAACATAAAGTGATACACAAGTTGCAAACTAAATGATCATACAGGCAAGAATTGACTGGAATGTAGTCATAACATGTTGCAAAACATGTGCCAAGTCGACCCAAATAGAAACATTCACAGGAGAATATATACCACAATATTATGCTTTTCTATTGTATGCTAAAAACAATGCATGAAACCTTCAATGGCACACTAAAAACTCTCAGTATTTGAGACTAATCATAATGAAAACATAATTAACAAGCTCATCATGAGAATAACATCTACCAAGATATGCAAAAATAACTATGCCACGGTCTAAAAATGCTTCCATTTGCATCACATACACATAAAAAAAATTCCTGCTTCCAATGCCAACCAAATGAAACCAAACAACTCTCATGTATGAAAACAAGTAAATGTCCAGAGAGATATTGAAACTCAAATAAATATAAAAGTGGAGCGTGTCTCTCTCCAACGCAAAATGCATAACAGTGGAGCGTGTCTCACCCCAAAATAAACATGCAAAACAACGGAGCGTGTCTCACTCCAAAGTAAGAATGAATGATGGGATCCAACTTTATTGAAAGTAAACACACAGCAAAAAGTAAAGACGCTCCAAGGATAACACATATCATATGAAGGAATAAAAATATAGCGTGTTGAAAAATGACCTGGTGCTTTTTGTTGATGAAGAGGGGATGCCTTGGGCATCCCCAAGCTTTGACGCTTGTACTTCTTGGATATTTCTTGGGGGGTCCAGGGGACATCCCCAAGCTTGAGCTCTTGTCCATGCTTCATCTTATTGCATCATTCTTCTCTCCCTACACTTGAAAACTTCCTTCACACAAAACTCAGCACAATTCATTAGCAACATTAGTGCAAATAAAAATATATCAAACCAGCAAGGCTTCAGTAATGGCACATATCAAACACTCATTCTAACATATGCTACTATAGCTACTTCTTCACAAAGCTCTTTTTCACAAAAGAACTCAAAAAGACGAAGCATAAGACGCAAATGCAAAACATGGCAGAAATCTGTCAAAACAGACCAGCAGGCAGAGATCAAAATTGAAGAAATAGTTATGTTGCTCAAATCGAAAAATGCTAAACTAACGAAAGTTAGCGAACATACTGGGGCATAAGCACAAAAGTTTGCAGCTCAAAATAATGTTTTGGCGCTTTTTAAGAAAAAAAATCGTGACCAGCACAGAATCTGTTTCAGAATTGCAAATACCCCAATCACTGCTTTCTTTCTATTAGAGGCTACCCTTGGCACAAAAACAAAATAAAAAACGATAAGGAGGGGTTATTACAGTAGAAGTAACTTCCAAGACTCAACAAAGCAAAAATAACAGAAATAAAACATGGGTTGTCTCCCATAAGCGCTTTTCTTTAACGCCTTTGAGCTAGGCGCAGAAAGGGTGCAAATCAAGTATTATCAAGAGGTGGCTCATCAAAAGCATACGCGCGAGCATTACGTTTACCTCGATCTCTTGCTCCTACTCTTTTTCTTTCTAGGGAACCAATAAGAGCCTCCTGGCGGAGTGCTAAAAGTAATACTTCCTTTTCCCACATTTATCTTTTCTCCCAAGCATTCTAGCAAGGACCTTCCTAGTGTGATTTGTCCTTTTCCTTCACATTCAATAACAAGATAAAAAGTAGATACCAATCTTCCCAAGACACTTGTATGTACTCCTTCAGCTTTTCCAAGAGGTAATAGAATAGTATTATCAGCTAAAATAACTTCTTCCACCCCTTTAGAATATTCCCAAAGATTCAGGGACTCATAAATATCTTTTGGCATAAGGCAAAACTCGGACATAATATCACAACGAGCTTGGAGAGTTTTATCATTTATAGCAACATTCATTGTAGAAAACCAGCTTGATGGCTTAGAATTTATTGACAAACTTTCACTAAGCATAACACAACATTCCTTCAAACTAGTTGTGCTTGTTTTGAGGGTATTTAACCTAGCACAAATACTTATAAGTGACGAATCATAATCACTAGGTGAGCTATATATTGCAATTAATTTATTAACACCATTAAAAGCTTGGTCTCCATCATAATTGAGAAAATCTCCTCCAACTACAGTGTCCAAAGCATACCTATAACGAAGAACAAGTCCAAAATAAAAGCTAATAAGAAGCAAACTTAAGGTCATTTTAGGCTCAGTATTATCATAATAGTTATTAATTCTACCTCAAGCTTCCTTAAAACTTTCCTCACTCCCTTGTTTGAAAGTGAAAATCATGCCCGCAGGCGACATAGTAGTGGGACTATCTGTTGGGGGGATGACCCCCGGTATGCCAAAGGCATGCCAAACCGGATGGTTTGAGCCATCAAGATACCGGTTTAATATTCTTACCGGAGCACAAAGATAAGAATTTGGCTAAGTGAAGCTAAGCCGGTATCCCTAAGAGGGGTATACCGGAACCGGATAAAGAAGATACCGGAAAGAAGGGCATGTCGGCAAGACTGGTCAAAGATTCTCTTCAGAGCTAGAAGACAAGGATGAGCTAAGCAAAGTGACTTTAATCGGAGCCCTGGCGCCAAAGGGAAGGGTGACGCTGAAAGAAGCCGGAGGACGTCAGCATCCCTGATTAAAGAAGACCCCGGCGTCATCCATGATTAAAGTAGCTTTGTAAAGTAGTTTGTCCAGTCAAAGATGCCATTAGGGTTTCTTGCACTGTAAGCCACCCTCTCCCCTATATAAGGGAAGGGGGCACAGCCTCTTACGGGCGCGTGTTGATAGAGGAGATTAGACGACAGACCTTGTATCCAAGAACCTGTAACTATGTTGAGATCAATGAAGCTAGCGATCTAGAGCAGAGTTCTTCCTCTTGTCTCTCTTCTTGCATACCGGCCTTTGGTTGTGTTCTTGAGGAAAGCATCCGGAAGTTCATCCCATCTAGTCGCAAACCCTCCCCCGAATCCTCTAGCGCCCATTCGGCCCCAACTTAAGCCATCCCATGGCATCTGCTCGTTCGCCACGACGACAGTTGGCGCCCACCGTGGGGCATGAAGTGGCGCTTGCTGGAGTTCACATTCGGGCGGGCATCCTCGACGTCGCCGGCCAGCGTACCGTCTCCGCATTGGTACAGCGCATCTACACCATGGACTTCATCAACGACAACGCGGGCTGCTTCGCCAACGGCGGCATCTTCCCCAAGAACGGCCGCATCATCGAGTTCGGCAGCCACCGCATCTACTTCGGCACCGTCCCTGTGCGCCAGTGCCTCTCGCCGGTGCTGTTGGCGCCGGATCCGCCAAGATGGCCACATGCAGGCCGCGCTCCTGGCAGTGTGGAGGTGATGATGGCAGGCGCGGTCGACGCCGGCAAAGAAGCTGCGGAAGAAGGCGCTGGGCGTGCGGTTTCGACCCGTGCGGCCAAGCCACCGCTGGAACGCGGCGCAGGCGCTGCGGGAGCATCGTCCGCGCCACCGGAAACACCACTCCAAGCGGCGATGAACGTCCTCGCCACCCCCATCGCGCAGAACATCAACCCGGCAGCGGCTCAGGCGGAGCTGGAGGCGCAGCGCCAGAAGATGCTCGAGAGCAGCAAGGACATCGCCAGGGCGCAGCGCGAGCTGAACCTAACCGTACGTGAGTATAACGCTGCCCATGGCTTTGCTTCTGTTAGCGCTCATGCTGCTAGGCTACCGGAAAATCGGCTTAAGGCTCGCAATCTAGATCAGGATCTGCGCAAAGAAATTGCTGCCGACAAAAGCACATCTGCATCTGTGAGCATTGTAGAGAAACCTAAGTACAGTAGCCCGGATAAAACAATAAAAGCTGCAAAAGCTGCTGTAGCGTTGTGTGACTCGCTTTCCGGGGACGCTCTGGAAAAACAACAAGAGCGTGTCCGGGAACTTCTTGAAACTATAGAGCAACAAAATGCTGAACAGCTTGATAAGTTGAACAAGGCTGTGGCTTCAAAATCCGCGCGTTCGACAAGGAATGCTGGTAGCAAGTCCCATGGGTAGGCTTCGTCCCCCCATCCGGACAGAAGAAGAGAAAAAGAGGTGAATGCACAGCAGATGACTGTGTATGATCCGGTTCTTGCTGGAAAACAACAAGCCGGGCAATATGATGCCGGCAGAAAAGGCCAAGGGGCAAACAGAGGCTACGCCAAAGAGGGCTATGCCGGAAACGATCATGCCGGTAGACAAGAAACCGGGCAAAATTATCGAGCTGCAAGGGCGGCGTATGATGAGGAGGAAATAGATCCCCCAAGGTACCGGCAGGCAAGGGCCGCGGTACCGGAATGTTATGATGAGCACTACTAGGAAAAAGCCTATAGTTGGAGGCAATAGGTACCGGCGCACCACCAAGGATGTGCGCCGGTGGTCATTGTTGCCGGCGCACCTCATTGTTGCCGCGCCGGTGATGAAGGCCTTCTGCCGGCGCACCAGTGTTGTAGGCTCGCTGGCGCTATTTCCTGGCATGGCCTCGGCCGATTCGGGCCAGGCCCAAGAATCATTGCCGGCGCACCAGCCCAGGGGTGCGCCGGCGGAAAATGCGCTATTGCCGGCGCACCCCTGGGCTGGTGCGCCGGCAATGATTCTTGGGCCTGGCCCGGGGGTGATATAGCCGAAAGGGCTATGTGCTGCCGGCGCACCCATGCCCTGGTGCGCCGGCAGTAACCTGGGCAGTTATTTCTGCTCAACAACCACTCCCCCCACTACTACCACTCCACTCCTCCACACAACCCGACCCTTCTCCCAACCCACCTATTTTTTGCCCATTTCTATCCCAAATTTAGCCAATTTGACCAAACAAAATCATATTTTTTTACCAAATCTTCCCTTCCTACATGCATCTCCCACATCCCCCTATGTAGATCTAGATCTACTATCCCGCATTGACCGCTCAATCTAGATCTAGATCTAGAAAGTCGGCTTCCATACGCCGTGGTAGCGGCGCGACGTCTCGATCTTGTTGACGAGTATATCAAACCAATAGGTGATTAATGAACAAATTGAGGAATGAAATCAACGTATATTGGACATTAATTTGAAGCAAAGCTCGTGTGTGGCATATATATATGTTGTGTTTGTGCTTGTGCTTGTGTGTGTTGGCGTTGAAAATGAGTTGCCAACGTTGCGCCGAAATGTTGATTCTTTAAGTTTCCGTTTCGGCACATTTCTGGCGCTCCTATGTCCTACCGTGTAGGAAGGTCATGCCGAAATTTTCCGTGAAAACTACCGATGGATGCATGGTTCTAATCAATTATGTAATCTTACCATGCAGGCGATAATGGTTATCGAGATGAGTGAAAACATCGTGATGAGATATCTGAAACACGCGATCATCGACATGTATGAAAATAACCGCACGGAGGTATTGTGTCCGTGCCGGAGATGCAAACGAGGGAAATGGTTTGACCCGTATTCAGGCAAATTGCAGGGGCACCTACTCACTAATGGTTTCATGCATGGACACACTCAATGGATGAGTGATGATGGCGCGGAGGTCAATGGGGTGACGGCAGCAGGTGGTAATAATGGCCGGCAAGAAGGAGGGCATCATGATATTGATGACGATGAAGAGCTTGTCGCACAGGACGATAACCTTGACGACGACAATAACCTTGACGACGACGAAGAGGTGCCGCTAGCTTCAGTCGTGCGGGACCCTCATCTTCAAGATCTGCTTCTCGAAAAGACGAAAGGCGCCAAGCGGAAATCAAAGCTTGAGCAACTCGAGATAGACTCGAATACTCCGTTGTACGACTCAGGTCGCGGGTTGGGGGAGTCTCGCTTGAGAGTAGCTCTCGATGTGCTGCAGATGAAGGCGAAACACGGATGGACGGACACAAGCGTCGACGACATCCTGGAATACGTGAAAGATCTCCTTCCTGTCGGGAACACGTGTCATGGTAGTCTAGCCGAGGCCAAGAGAATCACGTGCCCTCTCGACTTACCCCACGAAAAGTATCACGCCTGCATCAACGACTGTATCATGTATCGCAAGGAGCACATGGACAAGACCAAATGTCCTGTGTGTGAAGCTGAACGGTACAAGAAAGGGAAGAAGAAAACTCCTCGGAAAGTTGTGTGGTACTTCCCGCTCGCCCCCCGGCTTCAACGGTTCTACGCGGACCGCAAGGAAGCAAAGCTCATGCGCTGGCACGCAGAAAGAAAGGAGGCAGTGTTGAATGATAAAGAGCGGATTGAGCACCCAGTCTTTGACGCACCCTTCGGATGCAAGCAAGTGGAAAGCATTAGACAATGAATTCGGAAGTTTTGGGGCAGATCCTAAACATCAGGTTGGGTGCGAGCACGGACGGATTCAATCCGTTCGGAAACCAGAGCAGCACACATAGCACATGGCCCGTGTTTGTATGGATCTACAACCTCCCGCCCTGGCTGTGCATGAAGAGGAAGTACATACAGATGAGTATGCTAATTCAAGGGCCGACACAGCCAGGAAACGATATCAACATGTATCTTGAACTATTAAAGGAGGAGCTTGAAACGTTGTGGGCGGAGGAAGGGGTAGATACATGGGACGCCGTCGCAGAAGAATATTTCCCTTTGAGAGCCGCGTTGATCACGACGGTGCAGGACTACCTCGGATACGGTTACATTTCGTGCTGTGTGCCATGGACACAAGGCATGTGTCAGGTGCATGGAAGAGACGATGTTTTTGCAGCTTGGTAAGGATCCCGGCTCTTCGAAAACAGTTTACATGGGGCATCGAAGGTGGCTACGAGAAGACTGACCCGTGGAGAAAGCGTGGAGATCTGTTCGATGGTACAAATGAACCCCGAGGACCTCCACGTAAGAAGAGCGGCGAAGAGATCGATACATTACTGAAAGGTTGGAAGGAGTGCCCTGCGCCGGGAAAGATTCGTCAAAATCCTGGAGAGAAGAAGAAGAAAAAGGAAACGACGCCGCTCATTGGTGTATGGAAAAGGAGGTCCGTGTTTTGGGACTTGCCGTACTGGAAAATTCTCGATACACCTCACTACCTTGATGTCATGCATATTACAAAGAACGTGTGCGAGAGCTTGCTTGGCACTCTTCTCAACATGCCGGACCGGACCAAAGATGGGCCGAAAGCAAGACACGACCTGAAAGTTTTGGGCATCAGGGAAGAGCTTCAGATCCCGCCGGCCCAAGAGGGACAATCGGAGGAGGAGGCGGACGGCGGTCGAAGCGCAAAAGGATTAAGCAGCCGGACTATTACTGTCCCCCTCCCTGCTTCACTTTTAGTCCGGCCGAGGTCGATCAATTTTTCAATTGCCTTCTAGGAGTCGAGTGCCCTTCGGTTACTCCGGGCTAATAAGCGAGATACATGGACCCCAAGAAACGAAACTTCAGCGGCATGAAGTCTCATGACTGTCACGTGATGATGACGCAGATTCTTGCGGTTGAAATCCGATTTATAATGGATGACCATGTCCGTGCAAGGCTGATCGGGCTCAGAACTTCTTCGACGTCATAACTCGGAAGTCGATAAGCGTGAAGAAACTCGCAAGGCTCCAGGAAGAGATCGTGGTGATCCTATGTGAGATGGAGATGTACTTCCCGCCTGCATTCTTTGACGTGATGGTCCATCTGTTGATCCATATCATGGATGATATCGTCAGTCTAGGGCCGGCATTCTTAAACAACATGATGCCGTTTGAAAGAATGAATGGGGTCATTAAAGGATACGTTCGTAACAGGTCACATCCGGATGGAAGCATCGTCCAGGGCTGGCTCACCGAAGAGTGCATCTCTTCGCACGAATTATCTAGACATCGAGGACCCTGTTGGTTTGCCTCAAAACAAGCACGTCCGCAGGTTCGAGGGAGTAGGCCACAAAAATGGAAGGAAGGAACTGCACGTGCACATGTCTGGTCGGACTTCCGACTTTGACAGGCCAACTTAGTAGCGCTACAACACATTGACTTGATCGATCCTTGGTTGAAAGAGCACAAAACCATGATAGAGAACAGTGGCAAGCCGATGATGACGGAAGCAGAAATATACGAGAGCACAACTCCTCTTTCGCGCGCTGGTTCAAAGACCACATTGATGCTAATCCCCCACCAATGGATTCTGACAAGGATAAACTAGTATTGGCCTTGTCACATGGCCCCGCGCCCAACATCATGACTTACCAAGCGTACGATATCAACGGGTACACATTCTACACGGAAGAAAAAGACAAGAACAGTGTTTACTTAACTCGGGGTAACGATGGATTCCTGGACGGGTGACGTAAAGACTAGATACTACGGAAGAATCGAGGAAATCTGGGAGCTTAGCTACGCTGGGGAGAAAGTGCCGATGTTCCGTATCAGATGGGCTAAGAGCGTCAGAAAAGAAGACCGGTATTTCACCACCATGTTTCTACCCGAAGCCAACAAATCAAAGTCCACGAACGCCACCGCGCAGAATGAGCCATGGGTACTGGCAGAACACGTGCACCAATGCTTCTTCATAACCGACCCATCCAAGCCTAGCCGTGTTATCGTGAGGAGAGGCAAGAGGACCATCGTCGGAATGGATGGAGTCGCCAACGAGGAAGACTTCGAAGGACAAGTCGGAGACCCAATGATGGAAGAATCCGAGGACGAAGAGACAACATACACCACAAGAAGAAGCAGGACCACGCTACCGAGGTCAGGTCGACCCTTCAAAAGAAGAAGTCACGACACGGGGCTAAATTATTCAACGACGAGCAAGAAAAGCAAGAAGAAAGCGAAACACTCTTCTCAATCGATGATGTAAAACTTTATTTGCAATCTATAACTCATATTTTGTGTAATTCATAACTACTCATATGGTCATGGCCAATATTTTATGTATGACTAATTAATATTGTGTTGGTCAATATTTTGTGTATGTATAGCTCATTTTTTTTGTTTTTGCATACTCATGCATATATATTGCTTTGTTATTATCTTGAAAAGATAAGAAAAATAAAATAGTATAGCATTTGGGGTAAAATAAAAGAAACATAAAATAAAGAGAAAAGAAAAAGAATGGAAAAAAGAAAAGCAAATGGGCAGGCTAGCTAGGTGAATTGACATGTCCCAGGTTACAGCTGTGCCAGGCTTATTGCCGGCGCACCAGGCTTATTAATTCGCCGGGGGTATACTTGTCCCCGGCGAACCAGGTAGGTGGTGCGCCGGCAATAAGCCTGGCATGGCTATACTATGGACTTAACCGTTTTCTCCTCATCTTCTCCAGTACACAGTCTCGATCCCATCCCCTTTCTCCTCATCCGCCGCCGTTCACCGCCAAATCCCCCCTCCACCGTCCGCCTCCGTTCTGCCCCACCACCATCCTCCACCAGCGCCGCCACACCGTTGGAGGAGGGGACATCGGCGCCGCCGTTGGAGAAGAAGGAGCCACGCGCCAGCCGTTGGAGAAGAAGGAGCCGCGCGCCAGCCGTTGGAGGAGGGGACGTCGGCGCCGCCGTTGGAGAAGAAGGAGCCGCACGCCAGCCACTGTGAGCTTCCCTCTCCCCTTCCCTCTTCCCTTTCCTCTCCCCTTCCCTCCCCCTTCCCTATCCCCTCCTCCGTAGGGTTAGGATTTACCTACTGCTAGTTAGGGTTAGGGTTCCTGCTAGATGCTCTCTGGTTGCATAGACATATTGCATCATATTTTTCATGTTGAAAATGAAATTGAATCATATTCATACATTCAAATGAACTACTTCCAATTGAAAAATTGTTGAATAAGAAAATGGAACAAGTGCTGTTGAAAAAAGAACAAGTTCTACTGAATTGGGGTTATTCATAAAAAGAACAAGTGCTGTTATTCATAAAAAGAACAAGTGCTGTTGAAAAAAGAAATTGAGTTGGGGTTTTTTATTATAGTGTAAATGAAATGGAAATGCTACTGGTTCATTTAAAATAGTTCTCTGGTTTAGTTCACTATTGAAATGGAAGTAGCAATATTTAGGCACTTAGGTTGTAGCTACTGGTTTAGTGTAGGTTTCATTCTCTGGTTCATTTCAAAAATGATGAAATGAGCACTTTAGTGTTTAATTCATTCTCTGGTTCATTTAAAACAAAATGAAAATGAATTAGCAGTAGTTCTTGTAGTAGTTTATAGTGCTTGCAGTAGTTCTTGCATGAATGCTTGATGTGCTCTGGTTGCAGTAAGAAAATCCTTAGTTCTTGTAGTAGTTTATAGTTCTTGATGTGCTCTGGTCGATTTAGGGTTTATAGTTTATGCTCTCTGGTTGCAGTAAGGAAAAATTGAGATGTAGGATGCTACTGAAAATTGGTTTAGTTCATTTAGGTTTTGCTCTCTGGTTTGCTAAAATGGTTTGCTAAAATGGTTTGCTAAAATGGATTTAAATTGGTGCTATGCATGGTTGATGCTAGTTCTCTGGTTTAGGATTTAGGACCAAGGGTGTATTTCTGTTGTAATTAAGCAGTAATGTTTAGGTAAACAATAAAAGAAAATAAATTTGTTCTCTGGTTCATTTAGCTCATTTAGGTTTTGTTAGTATAAAATGATATCGTCTATTCATGCTCATGTTGCTCTTTTGCAATTTAGGAATCCAGGATGATGAAAGGCATGCTTGATTTATATTTTGCAATTTGCTCTGAACATTTCTTGCACTTACAGTCAAACTGGCCCTTATGCAAATTTTGGGTCTTTTGATGTCTTCATTGACATAGACAGGAATTGCTTGGACAAGATTTGTAAGTAGAGGAATTAGTTAACAAGAAATTTCACAAAATTTGTTATCAACAAGGAGCTCAGGGAGAACTTTTGACTAACTATGAGAGTATGTCCCACAGGGGCAACAACAACATATTATCATTTCTTGCAAAAAAAAGAAAATGAAAATAAAAATGCTTGCAGTACCTAGGTAGCTAGGCAGTAGGGTTTTTATGCTTGCAGTACCTAGAGAATTTGATATATAAAATTCATTGGTTTGCTTCATGCTAAAGATGGGTTCATTCTTAATACAGAGAACATAGTCAGTATTTCTAATACACCTAGTTACTGTTATGTATTATATTTGCTTCTTATTTTTGAATACATACAAGTGTCCAGGGCTAGCATCAAACAACCACCAGTAGCAAGTGTCCAGGGCTAGCTAGCATCAAACAGCCACCATGGTTGAATGCTCATGTTGATGCTCAATTCTCTGGTTCATTAAAAAGCCTTGTTTCCATATGCTGCTATATATAGACCATGTGTTTTACACATTCTTGGATGTTGCTTAGTATGTAGGTTATTGTTAGTAAGTTCTTGGAGCCAAGCATGGTTTCTTTTCATGGATGTCATAAACAAATACTACTGCTGTTGGTACTACTAGTATTGTTGGTACTACTGTTGGTTTAGATCATGTCATTTTTGTGCTGTTTTGATGCTAAGTTGTTGCAAATGAAAATGAAAAGTTCTTGCCTCTGGTTATATTTGTAAAATGCTACTGCTGGTATTTAGTTCTTGCAGGGATTGGGTTGCTATTGAGTACAGGAATGTCGATTCATTTCCGTTCCGGCAATTCTAGCACTCGGCATGACCAATTTTTAGCAAAGGTCATGCCGAATTTTTCCGTGAATTCTAACTCTTTTTCATCTTCTATTAGTGCAAGCCACCATGGCGTCTCAAGAAGAGTTAGAGGAGCACTACAATAGGCACTTCTTTAGGACGGAGGAGGATGCTGAGGCCGCTGGTGTTGGCGGCGACGAGGACCATGAGATGGAGGATGCCGCTGGGGGTAGTGCCGACGAGCCAAGCGGCAACGAGGCAAGCAGCGCCGCCGGGGGTAGTACCTACGAGCCTAGCGGCGATGAGGCAACCGGCACCGCCGGGGGTGGCGGCGAGACAAGCAGCGACGATCCTAGCGGCACCGCCGGGAGTAGTGGCACCGGGACAAGTGGAGCCAAGAGGCCGCGGAAGGCAAGGCGCCAAAACACGGTCGGCACCGGCAGAGACACAGTCAAAGAGGTGGACCCCGCCAGTGGTTTGCCGGTGGAGCCTAAGGATGTTGCCAAGGGGTACGGCAACCAACTGGCATGTATCCTCCGAGAGGTCATCAATCTCAACGAGACAGACCTCCGAGCTGAGAGCAAAGCGCCTTTGCGAGCCCAGCTCAATGCGAGGTTGCACGCACGATACAAGTTCCTAGGCGACTACGCCTCCAGTCATCAAACCAACAACATTGTGAACTCACAAGCCCTCCTGAAGTTCACCAAACACCTCAGCAGCTATAAGTACATGGTGCAGAAGCTGATTGCTGAGGGCAAAGGTTTCGAAGAGGTCCACTCCGCCTTTCCGCATGTCACCCAGGCGGACTTTGATGCTTTTGTGGCCAATGAAGAGCTACAAGCAACCAAGAATCGCAAGTTGTGGGGGAAGGAAATGCGGGAGCTTAACATCGGCAACCACAACCTTGGGAGCCGTGGGTACGAGGGAAAGGAGCCCTATTGGGCGAAGGAGGACGAGGCGTATGTAAATGCCGGCATTGAGAACCCCTGGCTCAAGTACAAGGACCCGCTTGAAAGAAGATTCATCGGGTCCCGGTACCATAAGAAGAAACTAACCGGGGAACTTGTCACGGACCCGAAGGTCGTAACCGACATAATTTGGTTCATGAACGACAAGAAGGTCCTGGCGTTGGAGAAAAAACTGGTAAGCAATTTACCGGTTTTATTAGATCAATTATCGTTCATATAATAATAGCAACATTTCTAAATGGTTCGCGTTTCTTCCGCAGGAAGAAGAAAGACAAAGACTTTCTCAAGGTGACGAAGGCTCCTCGTCCCAGGCGTCGACGGGCAGGGTAGCATGGGACAAGCCTCTCGTACGGGCGCTAAACATCGTTAATGAGCATTCACCGACGAGAAGGCCGCATAGAGGTCGTGTGGCTGGCGCCGGTACAGGCTACAAGCATGGTCACTATGGCTTGTCGTCTGCGGCCGATAAAAATGCGCGTAATGAGAGGAAGCAGCGGGAGGCGGAGGAAATGAGGGAGTCAATCCTAGCCCAAGTCCAAGCTGGTTTGGTACCGCAACTGGTACCGCAACTCAAAGCTACACTCGTACCTGAAGTCAAAGCTGAAGTCGCCGCTTCAGTCCAAGCAGATTTCAACGCTCTACAAGCGTGGTATGAGGGTGGCAAACAAGGCCCCCGAAAATGCAAGTGGTTAGCTTCAACGGCAGCAACTCGATGGTGCCGCCGTCCGCCGGCAATGACAATGTTATAATGGAGACTCCTCCGGCCGCCGGCAATGTCGCTGGTGCTAGGGATTCACCGTCCATGCCGGGTAGCAGCCCCTCCGTCACTTGCACGCCCGCCGCCGCATGTGCTGGCCCGTCGACATTAGCCGAGCTCAACGCCCTCACGGTAATTAACTAATGTGTACATCAAGTTAATATATTAGTTTCGTCATCCTTGCCCTCTCTCTAACGCCATACACATGTTCTCGCAGGCGCTCTCAACGCCATGCACCTTCCTGATGAGAGTAAATGACGAACTCAAAGACGTCGCGAGGGGGTCCATCCTTCGGCCCCTGGATAAGAAGTGGCACACACGAGATATGGCGGATGACGTTTACCGGGTTGAAGTGGATCGGGCGTTACCGGGCTATGAGGATTTGTTTCCTCCTAATCAACCGCATGGTGCCGATGACGATAGCCCGTTGAATCTGGCCTCACTGAAGGGTTGGGTACTGCTATGGCCGAAGACCCTAATTCGGATCAACACCTACTCGGGGTCGACGGCAAGCAAAGACAAGCACCTTGCGGCGCCACATGTCAGCGTCCCTCCACGACAGCCAGCGGCGCCCGTGGTCATCGCCCCACCAGAACGGCCACCGCGCCGCGAGGTCGCCGCCCCACCACAACAGCCAGCTGCGCCAGAGGCCGAGGAATACGAACGTGACAACTTCCAATGGGATATTCCTACGTCTTCACAAGTTGTCCATGAGGATGCGCCGGGCTTGAAATATGTGTGCTCCAAGAAGCTGTTCGATTCTCAAGAAACGGCTGAGGAGGAAAATCCTGAGGAGGAAAATCCTGAGGAGGTCGCCACCGCCGCCGTTAAAAATATGTTGAGCCCAAACACACTCCGTGCTACGGCCACTACGGCGATGGAGGGTCCATCAGTACAACCCAAGAAGAGGAAGAGGCAAAATAAGAAGGACGCCCAAGACAAGGCGGCGGCGGCCAAATCCAAGGACAAGGTCCCACTCCTTGACAAGTTGCCAAACAATTGGCGACCTCTGCATCACTTGGGTCAACCGATGCTGCCGGAGCATGTCGTGAAGAAACTCACCCCGGATATGAGGAGCTTGCATGAGACTGTCTTGCATGTGGAGAACCTTCTTCTCAAATCAAAAGATCCTGGTTACCCTCTCTTGGTGGCGAAGGTGCCAACTGGCATGAACTTCGTCGAGAAGTACCCCGCGGACTTGTGCTTCATCCGGTTCAACGACATCTTCAGCATCTATCGCATGCAAGCGCTCCACTTTAGTGTGGTTCGCCTAGTTGCTCTTAGCTTGTCCGCCTGCATTGTTAAGGAGGAGACGCCGACCATCGCGATAATGGACCCCTTCTATATGCGGGAGAGCATCATCTGCAACGCTGGGGATCGGGCAATTGCCACCCAGCAGGTCGAGGATTTCATGCTGGCGAACATTAAAAAGGGCGCCATTCTCATCCCTTACTTCCCCGAGTAAGTAATCACTCGCTAGTCCCCCATTACCATTCTATCCTATATCTCCATTTGCATTTCCGAAGGTTAATCCGTGTGTTTTCCGCAGAGACAAGTTCTGCACCCTCATCGTCGTGCACCCGCAACACTCGCATGCAGTCTATCTCGACTCGGGTAGGGACCACAAGAAAGACTACACCCACATCAAGGCCCTTCTCAATGATGCTCTCACCGGCTTCGCCAACAAGGCAGGCCCCCTCAAAGTAGAGAGGAAATCCCGAGGAGGCTTGGTCTTAACCCACACAACCAACTTCCCCTGCCTCAGGCAGTCGACGCCCGACAATGGGATGGACGCGTGGTACACCATCCTTCAGATGCAGGAGTACATAAAGTACGCAGATGACATGTTGCTGCCAGAGAATCTCAGAAACAGGTTTGCAAACATGGCGGATGTCCCTGATAGAGAGATTAGAAAGAACTGGGGTCGCATCCAGCAGTTCATTTGCACGATAATCCTGCAGGATGTCAACAATAGGTCTGGCGAGTTCTTCTACGGCTATGGTCTACCACCTAATGACGAGATAGAACTCCGCTTGGAGATGTCGCGTGATGAGAGGCCGTTCAACTCGCTTGAGGGCTGCCGTCCATTCCCCCCTAGGCGTACAACCTGATCCTACGACGGGAACACTTGCTAAAGCTTGAACGATATGTCCTTGAACTTCCGTACTGTAATAATTGCTATATATTCCCATAGAATCGACTAGTTGCTTTTATTTAGTTGTATGAATGTGCATGTGAACATGTGTCTGTAGTTTCATTTACTTTGCTATATATTTCAAGATTATGGCGTACATAGCTTAATAATTATTTGCATTTACTCGACCACTACTTGCCTCGTATTTGGAGTTCGCCGATGATTAGAATGTTCGGTCAATCATACACTGGGTGGAGCCGGTGAGCCTTGGTGCGACGGCCACAAGTATCAATCTATTGTGCATCCTACCTAGCCTCACCGACTCCATCCCCGGATGTTAATATTTGTTTCGACCGACAAAGTATGAGGCACGCTATTTAATTCGTACTACTTGTCTTCTATTTGAGTTCGCACTTCTTAATTGCATTGGCCGATGATTAAAATGTTCGGTCACTTGTACACTCCGGGGTGGGGCCAGTGAGGCTTGGTGTGATGGCCACAAATATCAATCTATTGTGCATCCTACCTAGCCTCACTGACCCCATCCCTGTATGTTATTATTTATTTCGACCAACAAAGTATGAGGCACATGCTATTTAGTTCATACTACTTGTCTCTTATTTGAGTTGGCACTTGTTCATTGCATTGGTACTAATGTTTTACTTGTCTTGTGAATGGAGATGCCGACGACATATGTCGTGTACAAGGGGAGGGTTCCTGGAGTCTACGACGACTGGGAGGACTGTCGGAGACAGGTGCACCGTTTCAGCGGCAACAGCTACAAGGGATACCCCACTAGGGTGGAGGCGGAAGGAAGATACGCCCGTTATCTAGCGGGAGAGATGAGGGACATAAGGAGGAACCGGATGAAGACCATGACCTTCGTGATGATGGTCATCATGACCATGTTGGTCATGTTCTATGTGATTGTAGTTTAGGTTAGGACCTACATTGTGAGGTGTATGACGATACTTGTGACGACTATGTACCAAGACTTCTAAGTTTGTGAAACTTCGTCGTTCGGTGTTGCATATGCACATGTGTTGTATGAATCAACATTCCGAAACGAGACTTGCGTATTTGTGTACTGATACCGAAATGAAACTTGGCTCTCTATGTGCTTCTCATATTGCATGTAATACTGTATAAATATGAACTGCGTTGTAAATATATACTGCTGTCAAATATGTATTGTAATATGCTGGAAAAAAGCTGAAAAAAGAATTTTCGAATTTATTGCCGGCGCACCTAAATGACCTACTGCCGGCGCACGTGGCATGCGCCAGTGCTGGAAGCACTACTGCCGGCGCAGCTGATGGTGCGCCGGTGAAAATGGTCCTTTGCCGGCGAAGCGTCGAAGGCGCGCCGGCAGTATCCATCTATCGCCGGCGCACTGCCTGGTGCGCCGGCAGTGGCCATTTATCACCGGCGCGTTCGCACTGGCGGGCTCGTGGTGCGCCGGCAATGGGCATTTTAGGTTCGCCGGCGGTAGGCCTTTTCCTTGTAGTGGAGGCTGATTCCGCAAGACCGGCAGCATACCGGAACCCGTTGGGAGAATGCTTGGGAGAAAGATACCTACCGGAACGGGATGCGAGGCACCGTCTGGATAGGGTGTACTTGTCAGAAATGATCGAAGAAGAAGGTCCCCCGGGCCCAAAGTGTTTTGGTCCGAGGATCATGAAAGAAAAGCCACCAGTTCGCAACTTTATGTTGCCTCGTGACACAAAAACATATGATGGCACCACGAAGCCGGAAGACTGGCTCGCGGACTACGTGACCGTGGTATACGTCGCAGGCGGCGGAGGAACCGTAGCTGGAGGAGGAAACCGGCGATGGGCCGTGAGAATCATACCATCGTTTTTGGTTGGACCGGCAAGAATCTGGCTAAACAACTTGCCGGCAGGAAGCATAAATGGCTGGTTGGATTTTGAGGAAGCTTTCGTGAGCAATTTCAGCAGCACCTATCAGAGGCCAAACAGGCCGCAGCAGCTCGCTCTGTGCATACAGCGCCAGAACGAAACAGACCGGGATTATTTGGCCCGGTGGAACACTACAAGGAACTCCTGTGAAGGGGTAATCGAGGCACAAGCCATTGCTTGGTTTAGCAGTGGATGCAGGAGAGGATCACCGTTGTGGCAAAAGCTGCAGCGGAACATGCCGACAACGTTGGCAGAGATGATACGTGTGGCGGATAGCTATGCATTGGGAGACCCAACGCAGCCGGCAGTGCAACCTGAGCCAGAACAGCAGCGCCAAGAGCAACACCGGGATAACCGGAATAACAAAAGAAGGGAAGATTTCCCGGATCGAAGGTACGGTCCGCAGCAAGTTGCTGCAGTACAAGAAAACTCTGAGGCCAGCGGCAGTCAGAGGCAGAGAACCGGATCGCAGCCATGGGCGGGTCCTAAAAAACAGTGGGTAGAAAAGAAGCCTTGGGTTCAGAAAAAGAACTGGCAAGAACCCGCGAAGTACACCATGGAAGCTGCCATGGACCAACCTTGCCGGTGGCACACACCGAATCCGGCACACCCGTCAAACCATCTGACGAAGGATTGTACCTGGACCAAGTACTTGATGCAAAAGGGAACGGTAAAAGATGCACAACCGCCGCAAGACATGCCGCGGCAACAACAGCTACCACCACCACCACCGCTTACCGGGGCAAACGCCTTCCCGGTGCAGCCAAACCGGCAACAATACCAGCAAGTTAACCAAGTGGGAGAAGGCAATGGCCAACCACCTCCACTAGCACCTTTGGGCCGGAATGTTTACAAAGATCCAGATATGTGCTGTGTTGTGTTCGTAACTGAGCCAACCGACAGACAGAGCCTATATCGCCGTTCTATGGAAGTGAACGCGGTGATGCCAGCAGTACCAAAATATATGTTGTGGTCTGATCAAGAGATCTCGTGGTCATTCAAGGATCACCCTAAGATCGTGCCTAACCCGGGTGGCTATGCTCTCGTCTTGGACCCAATCATGCAAGGGCCAAATGCTCGAGTCAAGTTCAGCAAGGTGCTGATAGACAATGGGAGCAGCATAAACATCATGTACCAGCACACCATGAACATGCTGGGCATAATAGAAAACATGCTTCAGCCAATGCGCACAACGTTCCATGGAATCATTCCGGGACTGTCCTGCGCACCGGTTGGAAAAGTCCGGGTGGATGTGTCGTTTGGAGGACGTGACAATTGCCGGGTTGAAAACCTTGAGTTTGAGGTGGTGGACTTAGATAGTCCTTACCATGCTTTGCTGGGGAGACCAGCATTGGCTGCTTTTATGGCCTCAACTCACACGGCATATCTCAAGATGAAGATGCCGGCACCTCGTGGACCCTTGACTGTGGTAGGAAACTACAAAGTCTCACTGGAAACAGCTTCCGCCGGATCAAACCTGGCAGAGTCGCTGGTGATCGCTGAAGAAAAAAGGAGGATCCAACTGCAGTTGCGCTGGCTCAGTCCTCACAGCTGAGTTTAGCGGCAATGAGTGCAAACCTGGGCACACCGGCATTTAAGCCGACAAAAGAAACAAAGGACATTGTGCTGGATCCGGCTTACCCTGAGCGCACCGTTCGTATCGGTGCCGGCATGAATGAAGCATAGGAAAGCGCGCTCGTCAGCTTCCTCCGTGAGAATCGGAATATCTTTGCCTGGTCTACTGATGACTTGGTAGGTGTTCCGAGGGAGCTGGCTGAGCACTCATTAAATGTCCGGAAAGATGCAAAGCCGGTAAGGCAGCCGCTGGGCCGGTTTGCTGAAGACAGGAGAAAGATCATTGGAGAAGAAGTGACAAAGTTGCTGGTTGCCGGGTTCATTGTGGAAGTACTGCACACTGAGTGGCTAGCCAATCTGGTGCTGGTCGAGAAGAAAAAAGAAGAGAACATGGAAACAAAAGCTCCAAAGGTGTGGCGCATGTGCATCGACTACACCAACTTGAACAAAGCTTGCCCGAAAGACCCTTTCCCTTTACCGCGGATCGATCAAGTGATTGATTCCACTGCAGGATGTGAGCTGTTGTCTTTCTTGGATGCTTATTCCGGTTTCCACCAAATCCCCTTGAAAAAGGAAGATCAAATAAAAACTGCGTTCATTACCCCGCACGGGGCTTATTGCTATGTCACTATGCCTTTTGGTTTGCGCAACGCTGGTGCAACGTACCAGCGCTGTATGCAAAAATGCTTGTTTGATCAGATCGGAAAAAATGTGCAAGTCTATGTAGACGATGTCGTGGTGAAAACTAAGGTAAAAGAAACCTTAATCAATGACCTCCTGCAAACATTTGATAACTTGAGAAGATTCCGGATGAAACTCAATCCGGCAAAATGTACCTTTGGTGTCCCTGCCGGCAAGTTGCTTGGCTTTCTCGTATCTAGCCGGGGCATTGAGGTCAATCCGGTAAAATCTGGGCAATTGAAAGAATGACTATAACGCGCGATCTCAAGGACGTGCAGAAGTTTACCGGAAGCTTGGCATCGCTAAGCCGGTTCATAAGCAGGTTGGGAGAAAAAGCTCTGCCGCTCTATGCTCTGATGAAAAAATCGGACACGTTCGTCTGGACCCCTCAGGCAGACGCAGCGTTTAAAGAGCTGAAAACAATGTTGGCCACAGCGCCTATACTGGCTTCACCTCTAGAAAGGGAGCCTATGCTATTGTATATAGCAGCAACAAACCGGGTTGTGAGCTTAGTAGTTGTGGTTGAAAGAGAAGAGGAAGGAAAAACCGTCCAGAGGCCGGTATACTACCTGAGCGAGGTGCTCTCCCTCTCAAAACAAAACTACCCTCACTTCCAAAAGATGACCTATGGTGTGTACATGGCCGCCACAAAGCTTAAGCATTATTTTGAAGAACACCCCATGAAAGTGGTGAGCGAGGCACCCATTTCCGATATCATGTGCAACAAAGATGCTAGCGGTAGGATTGCAAAGTGGGCAATCCAGATATCACCATATGTACCGGTGTACGAAAGGAGAGATGCCATAAAATCACAAGCTTTGGCTGATTTCCTCGTTGACTGGGCGGAAATGCAATACAAACCGCCAGATCAAAGAATAGAGTACTGGAAGATGCACTTCGACGGATCCAAACTAAAAGAAGGTCTAGGTGCTGGTGTGGTGCTTACCTCGCCTAAGGGAGATCATCTCCGGTATGTTCTGCAAGTGCATTTCAGGGCATCGAATAATGTCGCTGAGTATGAGGCTCTGATCCATGGGCTCAAGGTAGCAAAAGAAATCGGTGTGCACCGGATCATTTGCTATGGAGATTCAGATCTTGTGGTGCAGCAATGTTCCGGAGATTGGGACGCAAAAGATGCCAACATGGCTTTGTACCGGTTTCACATGCAAAAGATTGCCTGCTTCTTTGAGGGCTGTGAGTTTCACCATGTACCACGAGCGGAAAATGAAGCCGCGGATTCTTTGTCCAAATTGGCTCATCTAGGCAGGGAATTCCTCCCGGAATAGCCTTGGAACACTTAAGAGTACCATCAATCAAACCAAGCCCGGAATCGGAATCAATTTTCGTACCGGAATCACACATAGTACCCATGGACATCGATGAAGGGAACCCGGGGACTGCTCCGGTAAACTCGGGGACTGCTCCGGCAAGCTCGGGGACTGTTGCAGTTATACCGGAAGAAACAATGCTGGTGGATAACATGGAGATAGATGCACCGGTGTTTCTAGTTCGAGAGACACCGTCGTGGGTT
Source organism: Lolium perenne (assembly GCF_019359855.2). NCBI lineage: Eukaryota > Viridiplantae > Streptophyta > Magnoliopsida > Poales > Poaceae > Lolium > Lolium perenne. The sequence goes on along the minus strand of NC_067247.2, from coordinate 362,540,017 downwards.
AAACCTATTAAGGAATTCCTGATCAACGGCACCTTGCCGGTTGACGAAAATGAATCAAGAAGAATCCAAAGAAGGTCCAAGGCATACACATTCATCAATGGCGAGGTGTACAAGAGAAGCGTTACCGGTGTCCTTCAAAGATGTGTGGAGCCAGAAGAAGGAAAAGAAATGCTTGAGGAGATTCACCAAGGAGAATGTGGGCACCACGCTTCATCAAGGGCGCTGGTAGCAAAAGTTTTCCGGCATGGATTCTACTGGCCTACTGCTTTGGAAAACGCTGAGGATTTAGTAAGAAAATGCAATGGGTGCCAGAGGTACGCCAAGCAAAATCATACCCCAGCGTCCGGTTTAAAGACAATACCACTAACATGGCCATTTGCTGTTTGGTGCCTTGATATGGTTGGCCCATTCAAAACTGCAAGGAGTAGCATGACTCACATCTTGGTTATGGTGGATAAATTCACCAAGTGGCTAGAAGTGAAACCTATCGCAAAGTGTGATGGGCACACAGCGGTGAAGTTCTTAAAAGATGTCATTTTGCGGTATGGATACCCGCATAGCATCATCACTGACAATGGAACCAACTTTGCTCAAGGAGAGTTCAAAAGGTTTTGTGAGGACAACAACATCCGGTTGGATTTGTGCTCGGTGGCACACCCACGAGGCAACGGCCAAGTGGAAAGAATGAACGCTTTGGTACTTTCCGGTATCAAACCAAGGCTCACCGAAGCGGTAGAAAAGTCACCAGGCTGCTGGCTTGATGAGCTACCATCAGTGTTGTGGAGCATAAGAACAACTCCAAACAGGTCCACCGGATACACTCCATTCTTCATGGTGTACGGAGCAGAAGCGGTCATACCAACCGATATCATCCATGACTCACCAAGGGTACAACTCTATACTGAGCAAGAGGTCAAAGAGGCTAGAGAAAATGATGTGGATTTGCTAGAAGAAGCAAGAGAGTTGGCATTGGCAAGAACAGCCATTTACCAGCAAAACCTCAGACGCTATCACAGCCGGAAGGTTAACCCGAGAGTATTCCGGGAAGGAGATCTGGTGCTACGCCTAGTGCAGCGCACTGAAGGCCGGCATAAGCTTTCACCACCATGGGAAGGTCCCTTCATTGTGAGCAAAGCTCTTCACAGTGACTCCTATTACTTGATCGATGCACAGGAGTGGAAAAAAGGAAAGGCTGACAAATCCGGAGAGGAGAGCAAGCGTCCATGGAACGTAGCTCGGTTGCGTCCTTTCTACTCTTGAAGTTGTGGAGTAAGAAGTTCCTTTTTTGTACCTTATATGCTATGAATAAAAAGATGTCGGAACCTCGAATGAATCTCGGGGACTACCCCTAAAGTTGCATGCAATATGTTTATTTTTCAGTTCACCGGTTGCTTAGTGAATATTTTTTCTTTCCGGTTTAGTAGCGTGCTAAACCTACCGGAGTCTTCGACTCAGCTGCTGTCCGCAAAACGGCTTCATGGCAAGCAAGATAAACCGGTAGCAACTAAGCACGCGAACTGCGAAAAGAGAGAGTGGGAACAAGCAATCCGGAAAAATTTAACTAACCCCGGTTAAACCGGTTTTTTGCAAAATTTCGAAGTTATTTCTAAGTTCAAGAAAATGCTTGTTTGGTGAAAGAACCTTGTGCTCTTACGCCAAAGAACGCCCAGAGAAGGCAGGCAGAGCCAAGGCAAAAGAACCAAGTGTGCATCGAATTGGATGCGGAAACAATTTGGAAATCTTTGCAGTGCAGGATAAAATCAAAACCATGAGCAAATATGCTAAGGCAAACATAAGATAATTAACTACCGGTATAACTTACCGGCATAAACTGTTATGCAGCAACCAAAAGGAAACTTAGAGTTTTACATCATAAACCCCGGCATACCGGGGTAGAATTTAACGGGCATTGTTTTAAGACAAACAGGACCAACAGACATATCACAGGCAAACATTTAGCAGAAGATCATCAGGCAGCAGGGGCTTCCGGAGGAGCATCGCCAGCACCAGCATCGTCCAGAGACTCCTCATCGGCTTCATCCTCCTCCTCGTCGAGATAGTTCTTGACGTCAGGAGGGGGAGGGATGACGGTGCGCATGTCGGCGTACTCCGCGATGTGGTACGCGCGATCTTGCCGCTTGGCGGTGAGGATCGGGTCCAGATCGGTTTCCGCACCTTCGCGCACCCCGGTGAGGGCATCCAGGTTCAGCTCCAGATACCAAGAGCAGGCGACGCGGAGTGCGGAGTCTGCCCCAGCGCGGGCAGCGGAGCACTGCCATTCGCGGATCCTCCTGCCGGCACCCTTGAGGCGGTCGCTGATCAAGGTGAAGGTATCTAGCACCACTTCGCCAGGCCACAGAGTCCTGAAGAGCTGGGTAGCCACATCAGGAATATCAGAGAGATTCCGATCGATGGCGCGCATATGAGACACCCGCGCGTTCAGCGCAACCAGATGGTCATAGGGGGTCCATGGCACGCCAAGATTCTCCTGGGCCTGGCCAACACGATGCTCCTCAACCCTCTTTATGGCAAACGTCTGGGAGTCCGGGAAGAGGCCTGCGCAAAGAAAGAAAGAGGCTAAGAAAAGGCACTCGGAAGAAAAGGCAACCGGAAGGAAAGACAGCCGGAAGAAAATGCAACCGGAAGAAAAAAACTTATAAGCAGAAATCGAAAAAGGAAAAAAAGAAGGAACTTACGGAAGGCATGCGCATCAGTTTGCGTGATTAGCCGGTCATATTCCTTCCGCTCCGCCTCCAGCCGCGCGGCCTTATCCTCGACAGCTTTCAACGCTTTGGTGGCCTCCTCCAGCTCGGCCTGCAACACCATATTGGAGTTGCCGGCATCCTCAAGAGCTTCATGCATCTTGGCCGCTACGTCGGCTTCAGCAGCCTTTAGCGCCTTGGCATGGTCAAGGCCCAGCTGGATGAGCTGAGCCTTGAGCTCCTGATAGCTGGTCTTCTGGGCGCCCAGCTCCTCCTGGTGCTGCCGGATAAGCTGCTCCTTCTCCCCTGAAACCCGGAAAAGAAGATGTTAACAAAGTTGTACTATTAAGATGAAAAGAAAAGCAGGCCAACCGGAGAACAGGAAAGTCGTACGTTGGGCGGCGGCAAGCTGCTCCTTGAGGGCCTCAATGGAAGCTTCCGGGATAACTGTTAAACGAAGATCGTAAGTGTTAGGAGAAAGAAAGATTTCCGGTAAAAAGATGCCGGTGGTACAAAAACTTACCTTGGCACTTATCATGTGCCTCAGCAAGATCCCGGTTCTCCCATAGAAGCTCCTCAAAGAGGACCTTCCGAGCGTCAGCCGTGAGCTGTTCAAGAAAAAGAGATTAGTTAAAGTTTTGCGCTAAGAACAAAGTTCTTAACCCGAAACTCGGGGACTGGCAGTGCTAGTTTCGCGCGTTTCTAGATAAGCTTTGCGCTAAGAACAAAGTTCTTAACCCAAAACTCGGGAACTGGCAGTACTAGTTTCGCGCGTTTCTAGATAAGTTTTGCGCTAAGAACAGAGTTCTTAACCCGAAACTCGGGGACTGGTAGTGCTAGTTTCGCGCGTTTCTAGATAAGTTTTGCGCTAAGAACAAAGTTCTTAACCCAAAACTCGGGGACTGGCTATGCCGGTTTCGCGCTAAGTTTTTAAGTTAAGTTTCGTGCTAAGAGCTACGCTCTCAACACAAAACTCGGGGACTGGGAAGATAGACAAGAGAGAAACCGGCATGAAACTAAAGAAAAGATAGAAAAAATCCGGAAGCAAGGAAACCGGTAAAAGTTGAAAAGAGTTAGTAAAACGTACCATCAAGTTGTTCGTGGCATCATACCATGCGCTGTCGAGCTCCTTCACGGCGCAGCGAAGCCGCATGAAGTGCTCCTCGGAAGACCGGTCCCCAACAGGGTCAGGTGTCGGCAGCCTGTCCTTGCCCATACCGCGGGTCGCCGAAGTCATATCCGCGGCGTTCCACTTCTGGGCGTAGGGCAGCAGATGCCCCAGCTCCCGGCCCTCGCGCTGGAACTCAGTGATACGGCCAAGCAGGCCGGTGGCCTTCTTGCTAGCAGCACTGGCGGCCTTGGAGACGTGCAGCACCAAGGGCTGCTGACCGCCGGAAGGGGCGTTGGAGGCCGTCGCCTTCCCCTTGATAAGCTTGGAGATCTTGGGCGGCGGCGCAGTTGGAGCAGCCCCGGAGGGCTTGATGCGAGGAGCATCTGGCGGTGGCGTTGGAGCAGTTCGTGGAGAAGGGGGAGCGCTAGGCGCGTCACCCAGGTTGGAACTTTCCGGCGCGGAAGTTCCCGGCGCGGAAGTTTTCTTCTTCTCAAAGACGGGAGGAACCAAAGGTTCCGCCCGCCCGGCGGCTTCTTCCTCGGCGCCGATGTTGCTGGCGCCGGTATCTTGGTCTTCTGGAGGGGAGACAAAGTCCTCCTCCGTGCGGTGTTCTGGCGGCGTAGGGGCCGCACGCCCCGAACTTGTAGTGCCCCCCAGAGGGGAGGCAGAGATGTTGCCGGCACCAGAAGGTGCCGGGCTTGAGTGAGGAGGAGGGGTTGAGGTCCTCGCGGAACCCTCAGAGCCCGCTGGCCTTGAGCCAAGCTTCAGCGCAGGGCTAAACAAGAGAAAAAGCAAAGAGTTGGAAAGAGCAACCGGCAAAAGAACTTGGTAAAAAGAAACAAGCAAGAAAACGAGAAGCTTACCCAGAGGCGGTCGGCATCTGCTTGCGCTTGTAGCGCCGCATGCCTACCTCCTTCTCCCCCAGAGGCTCCGTCCGGAAGCGCTTAGAGGGAGGGGCCTGGCTGGAACCGGCGTCAGATGCCGGCGCCTTGTTCTTCTGGCCCTGGGCCATGAGCTTGTCTACAAACTCATGACCGGCCTCGGCTCGCAAGGGTGGCGCGTGCTCGTGGATCTACGAGTTCAAGATAGCTGAGAAAAGATCCGCAAAAGAACAATAATGAAAGAAGTAAAAGAAACCGGAAAAGAAAGGTACCTCGAGCAAGGTCAGGTCATCGGAGGAACCGGTTGGTTTCGGCACGGATCTGCCGAGGCGCGAGGCTTGGGTCTTGCCCATCTTCAGATCCTTCCAACGGATGTATGGATCCGGATCGACAGAATCAAGCGCACGCTTCACGCAAGGGCCTCGCCGCTCTGCGTGAATGGTGGGGAAGCGATCCTTGGCCTGAAACAAGAAAAAAGAAGGTTAATAACAGCAAAAGTTACCGGTAAACCGATCCGAATTGCGTAATCTCTTACTTCTTGGGTCGGAGGGTTAGTAGTGCTGAGAGGAAGGAGGCCCCATTCCCAGTCAACCGGCATGGCAGTCTGGCAGATCTGCCTAGCCTTGCGGACGACGTCCTTCTTGGAGAGGGGAAGGCCGGTGATCTTGGTGGGATCGCCAGGACCATACATCTCGCTCATCCTATGCTGCCGGCGCTTGAGAGGAAGCACCCGGCGCGAGATAAAAGTGCGGATAATATCTTCCGAGCAGATGTTAGTCTCCTTCATGAGGTTCGCCATGAAGCGTACCACCCGGTTGGTTTCGACGTGATCCGTCTTCGGGTTGTAGCTCCAGTTGGCTCTGCTGGGTGGCGCCGCGTTGAAAGGCGGCAGATCGATGAGGTTCGCGGGGCCGTTGTTCTTCACGTAGAAGAACGTCCCTTGCCATAAGCGGCAGGACTCGAGGCCGGAGAATTTGAAGAAGGTGCTCCCTTGGCGGGAGCCGATAATGCAAGACCCGCACTGCACGGGGGGTTTAGGCTTAGGAATTTCCTTGCCCTGAACGGAATTGATCCGCAGAGCAAAGAAGTGGGCAAACGTCTCGTGAGTGGGACGAATGCCAATGTAAGCCTCCATAAAGGTGGCAAAGCAGGAAAGATAAAAGATGGCGTTGCCAGGGAGGTGACGAGGTTGAAGTTCATAGAAATCTAAGAACTTCCGGAAAAACGGCGAAGCTGGAAGGCCGAAGCCGCGCTCAAAGTGAGCGAGGAAAACAACATGTTCACCGGGCTCAAGCACCGGTTCAATCTCGTCACCGGGAAGCCGGCAGGTTACTCCTTCCGGAATCCTGCAGGACCGGTATAACCAGTCGATCTCGTACTCAGTGACGTTGGAGCCCATCCAGGCTCCACGAGTGACAGGGGAAGGGTTTATACCGGAAGCTTGGCTAGAGCTACCGGATTCTCCGTGGCTACCGGAATCGGTATCCATCGAAGCGGAATCGGCAGATCTATCGGAAGATTGCCTACGCCGGCTACCGAAAGAAGAGGCAGAGGAGGAACCAGAGGAAGATTCCTCGCTAGACATTGGTTTAGAGGCAGAAAAACAGAAATCCCACAGTTGGCCCCCGCGCGAAGATCTACGAGTAAGAGGAAAATCAAAGAAAAAGGGGAAATAAAAACACTGTCGACCCAAGATCTAGAAAACGAGCAAAGGGCAAGCAAACTGAGATTGGAACTAACCTGAGGTGGCGCGGTCGCTGCGGAAGACGTTCACCGGCGAAGCAGCGGGCCTGCAGTCACCGAGGAGCTCCGACGACGGCGGAGCAGAGAACGGCGCGAAGAAGCGTGAATGCAGCGGTCGCAGCGGAGGCGCTGCGAGGGTTTTCCGCACGGCGAAGTCCGGCGAAGGAGCGGCGCAAGTTCGCCGGGCGGCAGCTCGAGCGAACGACGGCGAACGGAGAATGGCGGAGGCGCAGAGAGCGAGGAGCACTGTGCGCGAAGAGTGGGGAATGCGAGAAGAGGAAGAAGAGGCGACGGTTCCACCTTATAAAGAAGAGAGAAGATGGGCCGAAAACCGTCGGGCCGCGACGGTTCGCACCACGGGCCACCACGTGGCGAGGAGGTACACGCAAAGAAACGAAAAGACCCAGGGGGGCGCACACGGATCTGAAGCGGCAAGTGGGATCCGCTGAGGAGCATTTAATACACGCGCGGGAGTCGAAGCGAAGTGACCTCTGACACTGGCACGCCAGTTAATAGTGCGCATGTCACTGACAGGTGCGGGGCTCGAGATATTCTCGACTTCGCCAAGGAAAGAGTAAATGCTAAAGATACCGGACAAAAAGATGCCGGAGGATACCTTGCAAAGAGAGAAAAGAAAAGTCCGGGCAAAGATGCCGGATCCAAGCTAAGCATCGAAAGGATTAAACCGGTATCCTATAAAGCATGAGAACCTGGCATGGTCTGTAGGATAGAATCCGACAGACTATACCAGCTTCGGGGACTAATGTTGGGGGGATGACCCCCGGTATGCCAAAGGCATGCCAAAGGCATGCCAAACCGGATGGTTTGAGCCATCAAGATACCAGTTTAATATTCTTACCGGAGCACAAAGATAAGAATTTGGCTAAGTGAAGCTAAGCCGGTATCCCCAAGAGGGGTATACCGGAACCGGATAAAGAAGATACCGGAAAGAAGGGCCTGTCGGCAAGACTGGTCAAAGATTCTCTTCAGAGCTAGAAGACAAGGATGAGCTAAGCAAAGTGACTTTAATCGGAGCCCTGGCGCCAAAGGGAAGGGTGACGCTGAAAGAAGCCGGAGGACGTCAGCATCCCTGATTAAAGAAGACCCCGGCGTCATCCATGATTAAAGTAGCTTTGTAAAGTAGTTTGTCCAGTCAAAGATGCCATTAGGGTTTCTTGCACTGTAAGCCACCCTCTCCCCTATATAAGGGAAGGGGGCACAGCCTCTTACGGGCGCGTGTTGATAGAGGAGATTAGACGATAGACCTTGTATCCAAGAACCTGTAACCATGTTGAGATCAATGAAGCTAGCGATCTAGAGCAGAGTTCTTCCTCTTGTCTCTCTTCTTGCATACCGGCCTTTGGTTGTGTTCTTGAGGAAAGCATCCGGAAGTTCATCCCATCTAGTCGCAAACCCTCCCCCGAATCCTCTAGCGCCCATTTGGCCCCAACTTAAGCCATCCCATGGCATCTGCTAGTTCGCCACGACGACACTATCCATTGAACAAAAATAATGCAAGCAACATAAATAAAAGCTATACTATTTTTTGGATTTTTGATATAAAATGCAAACAAGATAAAATAAAATATGCAAGCAAAACAATAACAAAGTAAAAGATTTGAGAGTGAGAGACTCCACTCGCAGAAGAGATGCTTTTCTCCCCGGCAACGGCACCAGAAAAAGTCTTTGTTGAGCGCGGAGTTGATGAAGGAAAATTTATGCGCAATGTTGAGTGGAACCCCAAGAGGAAGGTATGATGAGCACAGAAGGAAGTTTTCCCTAAGTAAGAAACCAAGTTTTGTCAACCAGTAGGAGAAAAACGTTCTCTCCCGAGGTGTTGCGAACCAAATCGAGGCAGGGCGCACTGCCAGCGTCAGCAGCAACGTGAAGACCTGCGCACAAACAACCAAGTACTTAGTCCCCAACTTTCAGCAAGGTTTTCAAGCTCACTGGTTTTGCTGAAAACAAAGGATTAAATGAACCATGTGGAAGAAGAATTGTTTGCAGAGAACAGAACAGGAAAATGTTGTAGAAGATCGCAATTAAAAGAAGAAAGACCGGGGTCCACAGTTCACTAGAGGCGCCTCCCCAATAAATATATATGCTAGGTAAACAAATTACAGATGAGCAATTGAAAAACAGAGGTTCTACGCTAATGGTTGATGTAGAATACATGCTATGAAAGTATGCGGGCATTACAACAATATACATAGACCGTAATCCAACTGCATCTATGACTAATAATCCTCCTTCAGGATTGCATCCGCGACACCCTCCAGTATTAAGTTGCAAGCAACGGACTATCGCTTTAAGCAATGTGTGTAAAGTAAACGATGAAACTACCCTTGAATAGAACACCGCTGTTTTCTCCCTAGTAGCAACAACACATCCACTATCGAGCATAAATACTCCCTCTTGGAGTCGCTAGCATCTACTTGGCCAGAGCATCTACTAGAAACAGAGAGCATGCAAGATCATAATAACATAATGCATAATCTCAACCAAAGCAATCTCTCTATAAATCGGATCCACATCAAACCAACATGTAGCAATTACAAATAGATGATCTTGATCATGTTAGGCAGCTCACAACATCTATACATGAAGCACAAGAAGGAGAGGACAGCCATCTAGCTACTGCTATGGACCCATGGTCCCGTGGAGAACTACTCACGCATAACCTCAGATGAAGACATGGCGATGTAGAGGCCTCTGGCGGTGATTTCCCTCTCCGGCAGGGTGCCGGGATGGACTGCAGAACCCTCCCGAACAAGGGTTTCGGTTGACGGCGGCGTCAGAACTTTTCGTGGATGGAGGCTCGGGTTCCTGGGGTTTTCCCGATACGAGGAATAAATAGGCGGAAGGGCGGAGCAAACGAGGCGACGAGGCGCCAGTACATGGGCCAGGCGCGGCCAAGGGTGGGGTTGTGTCTGCCCTATGTACAGCCACGTGGCAGCTCTCCTGCGCATGTCCTTCTGGCTCCATATTCGTCCCGGAAAAATAAGACTCTGGGCTTTTGTTTTGTCCAATTCCGAGAAACTTTCATGTACAACTTTTCTGAAACACTAAAACAACAGAAAACAGGAACTGGCACTGCGACACTACGTTAATAGGTTAATCCCAGAAAATGCTAAAAAGTGTGGAAAAGTTGCACATAAAACATATAAGAATTGTAACAAAAAAAGCATTGAGCATCAAAAATTATAGATACGTTTGGGACGTATCAACGATATGCGGGCGGATAAAGCGGTGACGTATTCCTCGGTACTCCAAGCAGCAGCATCAGAAGCCGAACCCTCGACGTGAGGTTTTGCAACGCAGCTTCAGCCCGAGTTTGGGATTCCAGAAAGTAACTACAAAAGAATACGGTATAAGAACAAACCGGCATAACGAGAAAGCTTACAGAGAGGGGAGGACTTACTCCGGATTTTCTCATCTAAGTTAGCGATGTTCTTGGCTTGGCTGATCTGGACAAGTTCAAGAGCATCGTTGCGACTCTTCTCCAACTTGCACAGATCCATCTCGGACTTTAGCTCCTCATGCAGCTGATCCTATACTTCCTTGATTTCTTGGGCATGCAGCTCCACCAGCTCCTTCGTCGCATGCTCCAGCTCGACTATTCTAACCGCGGTCGATTCTTTTAACTCGGTGGCATGGCGTTGCTTGGCCTGGATCAGATCCTCCTTCAGGTGAGCGGTTTCCTCTCTCTGCTTTCGGAGTTCAGCCTGATGCTGAGAAGAGAGAGTCTCCTTTTCGCCTGATACCAGTATAGTAACTGTGAGTATGCGTAAAATCAAAAGGTGGAAGCATAAAGCACAATGGGACAAACCTTCCAGAATGGATACACGGCCGGCAAGCTCCTCCAATTGCGTGGTATCATGCGGCTTGGCTGTTCGCAAGAGAAGAACGGTAAAGTATACCGATAAGAAAAGAATACCGGTAGAAGAGGCAAGATCAAAGCTTACCATTGGCAACTTGAAGCGCTTTGTGGGCATTGGAAAGCTCACGGTGCTCCCACAACAGATCCTCGAAGAGCTTATTCCGGGACTCCAGCACACCCTGCACAAGTCAATTGAAAGATGATGCATGCCGACTTTTTGAGCAAGTTTCGCGCTAAGTATTGCATGCTTAACCCGAAACTGGGGGACTATGCATGCCGGCTTTTTCAGCAAGTTTTGCGCTAAGTATTGCATGCTTAACCCGAAACTCGGGGACTATGCATGCTGGTTTTTGAGCAAGTTTCGCGCTAAGTATTGCATGCTTAACCCGAAACTCGGGGACTATGCATGCCGGCTTTTTGAGCAAGTTTCGCGCTAAGTATTGCATGCTTAACCCAAAACTCGGGGACTATGAGGATATATGTATCATATCTAGTAGTGATAAATTGGAATGCTGCGAAAACTTGATTCGAAAGAGGTGCTTACCGATATGTTCTTATCAACATCATACCAAGCGGCGACGAAGTCCCGCATGCAGCACTTCAGCCGGCTCATGTGTTGCATGGTGTTCCGGGGCCCGCGAGGATCTACCGTGGGCAGCCCGTCTTTCCCCAAGCCGGAGGTCACCTCACTAAGATCGGAGCTGTTCCATTCATCGGCGTACTTCTAGAGGGAGCCCAAGTACGCATTACCACGGTTAAGTTCACTAATCACTAGTAGAAAAGAGGGCTTTGGTTTTTTGCTCCAAAGAGCATTAGCACCGGTTTAGGTACCAACCCAGACTAAAGGGGGGCATTAGCACCGGTTCAGGCGGCCAGGACGTCCAGGGGACCAGCCGCAGCCTTAGCACCGGTTCGTACAGGATCTTTAGCACCGATTCGTGTCACGAACCGGTGCTAAAGGTTTGTCACCAAGCACGTGGCAGCCGCGAAACCTTTAGCACCGGTTCGAGACACGGCCAAGCTGCAGCTGCAGCTTGTCGTCAACAGAGGCTGCGGCCCGGCTAGTATGCAAGGTCAGAGCCTGAGAGCCGGTTGGCTGAGCCAAAGTGGCCTAGAGTGCCTCGGAAAGCTGCTCTGATGTAACTTCGGTAGTTTTCCGGGAGGATGGCCTTTTCTTAATACCGGTGGCAAGAGCAGCTGGAGGCTTATGATGTCTACGCACGCTTCTATTCATGTAGACAGTGTTGGGCGAGCAGAGGTTTGTAGAACAGCAGCAAGTTTCCCTTAAGTGAATCACCCAAGGTTTATCGAACTCAGGGAGGTAGAGGTCAAAGATATCCCTCTCAAGCAACCCTGCAATTACAATACAAGAAGTCTCTTGTATCCCCAACACACCTAATACACTTGTCAGATGTATAGGTGCACTAGTTCGGCGAAGAGATAGTGAAATACAAGTAATATGGATGATTGTAAGTAGTAATTGCAATCTGAAATAAAGATGGCAGCAAGCGAACATGTAGCAGAACTTGTTGGAAACGGTGTTTCAATACTTAGAAACAAGGCCTAGGGATCATACTTTCACTAGTGGACACTCTCAACAATGTTATCATAAAGGAATATAAATATAAGCACTTCACTATGCTATTCTGAATTACTCTCTGGCAGGATAACGAACACTAATTCATCATATAGGGTTGCAAAAGCAAACCTTAAAGATGTATTCCTAAGAACTAATAAACACCCCACGCTGTCACTGTGAGCATTCATAGTAGGTACTAACACACCACAATTTCATAGAGACATCCAACTCAAATCATAACCCAGTGAACAAGTATTCTGTGAAATATAGCCTGAGAGACCCACACGGTGCACACACTGTGACCTTTACACACGTGGGACAAGGAGTCTCCGGAGATCACATAAGTAAAATCCACTTGAATAGCATAACGACATCTAGATTACAAAGCTCATCATATGGATCTCAATCATGTAAGGCAGCTCATGAGATCATTGTATTGAAGTACATGGGAGAGAGAGAGATGAACCACATAGCTACCGGTAGAGCCCTCAGCCTCGGGGGAGAACTACTCCCTCCTCATCATAGGAGACAGCAACGGCGATGAAGATGGCGGTGGTGTCGATGGAGATGACTCCGGGGGCACTTCCCCGTCCCGGCGGCGTGCCGGAACAGAGACTTTTGTCCCCCGAAACTTGTCTTCGCGATGGCGGCGGCTACGGAACTCTTCATGGAATATCGTCAATTGTTGTAGGGTTTTCGCTTCTGGAAGAATATACAGGTGGAAGGGCGGCCTCGGAAGGGCCGCAGGGCGCCCTCACCACATGGCGGTGCGGCCAGGGTTGGGCCCGCGCCCTCCTATGGTGTGGGGCCCCCTTGGCCCCCCTCCGGCCCTTCTCTGGCTCTCCGGGTCCGTCTCGGCAAAATATTGACTTCCGTCTTCGTGGGGTCCAATTCCGAGAATATTTTCTGTGTAGAATTTCTGAAACCAAAAACAGTAGAAAACATGAACTGGCGCTTCGGCATCTTGTTAATAGGTTACTTTGTCCCCAAGCTTAGTTCCTACTCGCCCTCGAGTAGGTAAACGATAACAAAGATAATTTCTGAAGTGACATACTACTATCATAATCTTGATCAATACTATTGTAAAGCATATGAGATGAAGTAATTCAAAGCAATGGTAAAGATAATGACTAAACAACTGAATCATATAGCAAAGACTTTTCATGAATAGTACTTTCAAGACAAGCATCAATAAGTCTTGCATGAGAGTTAACTCATAAAGCAATAAATTCTTAATAGAAGGTTTTGAAGCAACACAAAGGAAGATATAAGTTTCAGCAGTTGCTTTCAACTTTAACATGTATATCTCATGGATAATTGTCAACACAAAGTAATATGATGAGTGCAAATAAGCAAGTATGTAGGAATCAATGCACACGGTTGACACAGGTGTTTGCTTCTAAGATGGAAAGAAGTAGGTAAACTCACTCAACATAAAGTAAAAGAAAGGCCCTTCGCAGAGGGAAGCAGGGATTACTCATGTGCTAGAGCTTTTTTTTTTTGAAAACTTGGAAACAATTTTGTCAACGGTAGTAATAATTCATATGTGTTATGCATAAAACATCCTATAAGTTGCAAGCCTCATGCATCGAATACCAATAGTGCTCGCACCTTGTCCTAATTAGCTCGGATTTCCATGGATTATCATTGCATTACATATGTTTCAACCAAGTGTCACAAAGGGCTACCTCTATTCCACATGTACAAAGGTCCAAGGAGATAGATCGCATTTGATTTCTCGTTTTTGATAAATCTCAACTTGAGGACATCCATACCGGGACAACATAGAAAACAGATAATGGACTCCTCTTTAATGCTTAAGCATTCAACAACAGATAATATTCTCATAAGAGATTGAGGATTAATGTCCAAGCTGAAACTTCCACCATGATACATGGCTTTGGTTGGCGGCCCAATGTTCTTCTCTAACAATATGCATACTCAAACCATTCAACTAATGGCAAATCACCCTTACTTTAGACAAGACGAACATGCATAGCAACTCACATGATATTCAACAAATAGTGTAACAGTTGATGGCGTCCCCAGAAACATGGTTACCGCTCAACAAGCAACTTATAAGAAATAAGATACATAAGTGACATATTCTTTACCACAATAGTTTTTAAGCTACTTTCCCATGAGCTATATATTGCAAAGACAAGGAATGAAATTTTAAAGGTAGCACGCAAGCAATTTACTTTGGAATGGCAGAGAAATACCACATAGTAGGTAGTTATGGTGGACACAAATGGCATAAGTTTTGGCTCAAGGTTTTGGATGCACGAGAAGCATTCCCTCTCAGTACAAGGATTTGGCTAGCAAGGTTGTTTGAAGCAAACACAAGTATGAACCGGTACAACAAAACTTACATAAGAACATATTGCAAGCATTATAAGACTCTACACTGTCTTCCTTGTTATTCAAACACTTTTACCAGAAAATATCTAGACTTTTAGAGAGAGCAATCATGCAAACCAAATTTTAACAAGCTCTACAGTAATTCTTCACTAATAGGTTCAAACTACATGATGCAAGAGCTTAAACATGATCTATTTGAGAGCTCAAAACAATTGCCAAGTATCAAATTATTCAAGATAATATACCAATTACCACATGAAGCATTTTCTGTTTCCAACCAAATAGCAATGAATGCAGTAGCTTCCAACTTTCGCCATGAACATTAAAAGTAAAACGAAGAACACCAGTGTTCATATGAAAAAGCGGAGCGTGTCTCTCTCCCACACACGGATTGCTAGGATCCGAATTTATACAGAGAATGAAAATAACAAAACGAAAATAAAACACACAGACGCTCCAAATAAAGCACATAAGATGTGACGAAATAAAAATATAGTTTCACTAGAGGTGACCTGATAAGTTGTTGATGAAGAAGGGGATGCCTTGGGCATCCCCAAGCTTAGATGCTTGAGTCTTCTTGAAATATGCAGGGATGAACCACGGGGGCATCCCTAAGCTTAGACTTTTCACTCTTCTTGATCATATTATATCATCCTCCTCTCTTGATCCTTGAAAACTTCTTCCACACCAAACTCAAAACAATCTCATTAGAGAGTTAGTGCATAATCAAAAATTCACATGTTCAGAGAGGACACAATCATTCCCAACACTTCTAGACATTACCCAAGGTTACTGAAATTTAATGGAGCAAAGTAATCCACTCAAACACAGTAAAAGAGGCAATGCGAAATAAAAGGCAGAATCTGTCAAAACAGAACAGTCCGTAAAGACGAATTTTTTCGAGGCACTTAACATGCTCAGATGAAGAAGCTCAAATTGAATGAAAGTTGCGTACATATATGAGGATCACTCATGAATTTTCGCAGATTTTTCTAAGTTTCCTACAGGGAGATCTAATCAAATTCGTGACAGCTAAAAATCTGTTTCTGTGCAGAAATCCAAATCTAGTATCAACCTTACTATCAAAGACTTTACTTGGCACAACAATGCAATAAAATAAAGATAAGGAGAGGTTGCTACAGTATTAACAACTTCCAAGACACAACAAAACAGTAGCAAAATAAAAAGATGGGTTATCTCCCAAGAAGTGCTTTCTTTATAGCCATTAAGATGGACTCAGTAATTTTAATGATGCTCACATAAGAATGAGAGTTGAAGCAAAGAGAGCATCAAAAAGCAAGTATGAAACAAATTTAAGCCTAACCCACTTCCTATGAAAAGGAATCGTGTAAATAAACAAGTTATGTAAGCATAAGGCAACAAGCATAGAAAGGCAACACAAGCGCAACTTCAAGATTCTCAACATAAAGAGGGGAAACTTAATATTATTAAGATGCATAGAACCATGTTTCCCTCTCTCATAATAACTTTCAGTAGCATCATGAACAAACTCAAAAATATAGCTATCACATAAAGCATTCTTATTCACATGCATAAAAGTATCATTACTCTCCACATAAGCATAATCAATTTTATTAGTAATAGTGGGAGTAAAACTATCACAACCATCATTGTAATCATCATAAATTGCAGGCATGGTATAATCATAACAAACTTTATCCTCCATCATTGTAATAATCGTAAATAACTTTATCCTCATTATAATCATCATAAATGGGAGGCAAAGTATCATCAAAGAAAAATTTCTCCTCAAAACTTGGGGGACTAAAAATATCACAACCAGCTTCCCCAAGCTTAAATTCTTCCATAGCATTAGCAATTATAGTGTTTAAAGAGTTCATGCTAATAACGTTGCTACAACTATTTTGCAAACAAAGTTCCATGGGTTTTTTAATTCTCTCTTCAAACACATCATGTCCTAATTCAATATAAATTTCATAAAGATCTCTAATTTTTTTGTTGTTTTCCATTAAGCCTAACTAGTGAAAAATAAAAACAAGAAACAAAAAGATGCAATTATAGGATCTAAAGGAAATAGCTTTGAGCACTCACACACCGGCAACAGTGCTAGTAAATAGCTTAGTAGTCGGAGGATGTGAATACCTTTTACCTTACCTCCCCGGCAACGGCGCCAGAAAATAGCTTGATGTCTACGCACGCTTCTATTCCTGTAGACAGTGTTGAGCCTCCAAGAGCAGAGGTTTGTAGAACATCAGCAAGTTTCCCTTAAGTGAATCACCCAAGGTTTATCGAACTCAGGGAGGTAGAGGTCAAAGATATCCCTCTCAAGCAACCCTGCAATTACGATACAAGAAGTCTCTTGTGTCCCCAACACACCTAATACACTTGTCAGATGTATAGGTGCACTAGTTCGGCGAAAAGATAGTGAAATACAAGTAATATGGATGATTGTAAGTAGTAATTGCAATCTGAAATAAAGATGGCAGCAAGCGAACATGTAGCAGAACTTGTTGGAAATGGTGTTTCAATACTTAGAAATAAGGCCTAGGGATCATACTTTCACTAGTGGACACTCTCAACAATGTTATCATAAAGGAATATAAATATAAGCACTTCACTATGCTATTCTGAATTACTCTCTGGCAGGATAACGAACACTAATTCATCATATAGGGTTGCAAAAGCAAACCTTAAAGATGTATTCCTAAGAACTAATAAACACCCCACGCTGTCACTGTGAGCATTCATAGTAGGTACTAACACACCACAATTTCATAGAGACATCCAACTCAAATCATAACCCAGTGAACAAGTATTCTGTGAAATATAGCCTGAGAGACCCACATGGTGCACACACTGTGACCTTTACACACGTGGGACAAGGAGTATCCGGAGATCACATAAGTAAAATCCACTTGAATAGCATAACGACATCTAGATTACAAAGCTCATCATATGGATCTCAATCATGTAAGGCAGCTCATGAGATCATTGTATTGAAGTACATGGGAGAGAGAGATGAACCACATAGCTACCGGTAGAGCCCTCAGCCTTGGGGGAGAACTACTCCCTCCTCATCATAGGAGATAGCAACGGCGATGAAGATGGCGGTGGTGTCGATGGAGATGACTCCGGGGGCACTTCCCCGTCCCGGCGGCGTGCCGGAACAGAGACTTATGTCCCCCAAAACTTGTCTTTGCGATGGCGGCGGCTACGGCACTCTTCGTGGAATATCGTCGATTGTTGTCGGGTTTTCTCTTCTGGAAGAATATATATGCGGAAGGGCGGCCTCGGAGAGGCCCTAGGTAGCCCTCACCACATGGCGGCGCGGCCAGGGTTGGGCCCGCGCCCCCCTATGGTGTGGGACCCCCTTGGTCCCACTCCGGCCCTTCTCTGGCTCTCCGGGTCCGTCTCGGCAAAATATTGACTTCCGTCTTCGTGGGGTCCAATTCCGAGAATATTTCCTGTGTAGAATTTCTGAAACCAAAAACAGCAGAAAACAGGAACTGGCGCTTCGGCATCTTGTTAATAGGTTAGTTCCGGAAAATGCATAAAAATGATATAAAGTGTATATAAAACATGTGAGTATTGTCATAAAAGTAGCATGGAACATAAGAAATTATAGATACGTTTGAGACGTATCAGCTTATTCTTGGAAGAGACTGGTAGAGTAACAGAAGGTGCAGGAGGGCCCTTGGCGGGAGATTTGGCTGGCAGAGTAACAGAAGAGCTAGACGGCATGAAAGTTTCCGGTGGGGCAGAGGATGAAACCAGTGAAGATGAAACTGGTGGTGCTTCAGGAGTTTTGTCGGGGGCGGGCGGAACTACAAAAGAATCCGACCGCCCGACTTGATCAAAGTCGGCGCACATGTTGCTGGCGCCGGGGTCTTCTTCTCGTTCAGGAGGCGAAGTGAAGTCCCCTCATCACGATGATCTTCTGTTCTTGGGGCCGTGTTCCCCTCACTTCTTGTTTGTTCCTCCGGGGCGGAGTGAGATCCCCCGGTACTGGAACCAACCGGCATCGCCCGAGAGGCACGCTTCTTGTCCTTAGAGGGATTGGGCATCTAGAAGGGGGCTTCTTCTTCAGCGTTTCCTTTCGGGGTGCTGGTACTCTTGGAAGGAAGGCAATTTCTTCCGGGGGCGCTCCAGTTAACTTCGAGTGGGGCCATGCCCATAGAAAAGAAAATGTTAAGTATGGAAAGATACCGAAGACAGATAATACCAAAAACGCATGGTACCAGAAAGGAACGGTTATCATGACTCACCCGGTAGAAGTGGGAATGGCCCTGGACCTCTTCTTGTCCCGCGAGGGACCAGCACCAGCTGTTTTCCGGCGTTTGGCAGTTGGTGGAGCACCAGAACCAGAGGTGGAGGCCGGCGTCTTCCGGGTGCGAGAGATTGGAGGTGCCCCGGGCATCGCAGAAAGAGGCATCGCGTTCTCCACCACCTGACTTTCCGGATCAGCTGAAACCAGCATCGCGGGAAACGCGTAGGAGATGGGAATGGGGTCATATACCTCTGGAATAACGCATTCATCTTCCTCGCTACCGGTATCATCGGCTCGAGCTCTTGATGAAGAAGGTGTTGCGGGCTTACCGGAGCCCGAGTCGAGGATGGCATCCATCTCATGTACCGGAGTATTCTTGACAGAATCCGGATCCTCCACGTCCCACTATGTCCAGTCGGTGGTGAACTCAGCCGGTTCTTCACATTGTAGGCGGCAGAAGTTCTGAAAAAAGAACAACTAAACTGTTAGAAAATGTATGCGAATATTCCGGAAGAGCTATTCCGGAGTCCCGCAAGTCCTTACTTAGGGTGGTGGCGAATACTTGCGGGAATAGGGTTTCAAGCCCCATTTCCAGTCAATCGGCATTTTGGTCTTGGAGATGAGCTTGGCCTTGGCGACCACATATGCTTTGGAGAGCTTGAATGTAGAAATCCAGGTGGGGTCCAAGCACCCACTCATCTGAGAAATCTTATGAACACAGCGCTAAAGGGGAAGAACCCAGCGTGTGACAAAAGTATGCACGATGTCATCCGCCGTGATCTCATCATGCTTTCGGAGAGCCACGATATACCGCACGATCCGGTTCGTCTCGTTGTGGGACTACTTTGGATAGTAGAACCAGTTGACCCTTGAGGGGATCACCAGGAACATATGCCGGAAGGTTAATGAGGTCCATCGGACCGGTATTCTTGACATAGAAAAATGTCTTCTGCCACTTCCGGCAGGATTCTAAACTGGACAAACGAACGTGCGGGCTCTTCTGGCGAGGGCATACTATGCAGGCGCCGCACTGGACGATTGGTTTAGGAAGCGGCACCTCTGGATCTTGAATGGAGTTGATCCGGAGGTTGTATAGGCGCGCAAAACATTGAATAGAAGGCCAGAGGCTGACGTACCCTTTGCAGAAAGCTACGAAGGATGAGAGGTAGAAAATGGCGTTGCCGGGTAGATGATGATGTTCAAGCTCATAGAAGTCCAGGAAAAACCAGAAGAAATCGGAAACCGGCAGACCTAAACCGCGCACGAATTGGGTAGTGAACACTACCACTTCGCCCGGCTCCACTACCGGCTCTCTTTCATCACCGGGGATCCGGAAAGCAACTCCTTCCAGTATACGTCTAGACCGGTATAGCCATTGTATCTCAGCCTCCGAGACGTCAAAGCCTTCCCACCGGCCTCGCAAATAATCCGTGGAGCTGGGGCCGGCTTCGGGCTCTCCGGTAACTTCGAGCACTTGATCCTCGGAAGCCATTAAGAGGGATAGCTGATCCGGTAAAGGCTAAAAACTACTTTCCTCGGATCTACGCATGAGAGAAGATCTAAAAGCAGAGAAAAAGGAGAGAGAAATGCATAAGAATTTGCTCAAGATCTAACATGCGCAGTGAAGAACACGAAGAACGCGAATGCGAAGGAAGTAATGCAGATGGAATCAATCCACCGCAAAAGGGTGGCGCTACACTGACCTCGTCGGTCGCAGCACAGGAATCACCCGTGAGGAAGAAGCCAGGGAGGAACGGCGCTCGTACGGCAAGGTCCGGCAGCGGCAAGTGATGGGCTCGGGTGAGAAGCGGCGGAGAATGAGTTGTGAGGAAGGAGGTAGAAAGAAGGGAACCGTCGGCCCTTATAAAGGGAGCGATGTGCATTAGGAACACAAATCGTTCCCCCACGATCGCCCCAGTGCCACGCGGCAGATGGGTACACACGCGAAATAGGAGGACGGAGGACAGGCCACACGGATCAGGTGCGGAACATCAAATGAGCGCGGGAGACGAGGGATTTTACCCCGCTGACAAATGCCATGTCAGGAATAGTGGCGCATGTCTCTGACAGGCCCTAGTTTCAAGATATTATCGACTTCCTCGAGGAGAGGTTTCTCCAAAGAAACCACCGGAATAAAGTCGGAAAAGATGTAAATCAAATCGGTTTATTCCGGTGGCAAAAAGAACGGTGTTAGAGGTTACCTGCTGGTTTATAAATGCAAACCGGAATGATTAATCCGGTACGAGTTCTGCGGAAATCTGCCGCGGCCCACTGGTTGGCTTCGCCGGACCACACCAGCTTCGGGGACTAATGTTGGGGTGATGACCCCCGGTAGGCCAAGAGTAAGGCAAAGTTGGCTAATTATGATAAGTTAAACAACTGCTTTGTATGAGTAAACCGAATAAGTGTATTTACGACAAAATACGTTGGAGACTGAGTTTAAGAAGTAGGGATTTCTATTTTCGTGCCCTCGGTTCCTTAGTTGTGCTCAGTTTTCCCCAGCCCCTTAGTTTTTCCTCAGTTTTCCCCAAGTCCTTGTTTGAAACCCGCAGAAGCAGCTCAGACGGCAGGATTCCCGTTAAGTTGACCGTTCCGTGCTGTGCTGACGTGTGGGGCCGCGTCGTGTGGGCCCTCGTCGCGTGGAGCTGGTCGAAAGGGACCGCGTGGGACAGGACGAGATAGCGTTTGGTTGCACGTGAGCAGGAGCTCAGTTTTGTCTCTCTCGGCCCAAATTGGCATTTTCCCTTTTAAGAGCACCTTTTCCCCTCTTTCTCTCTCTGTCTTTTTCACCAAATTAGTATCAAATCTAGAGAAGCTTCTCTATTTCTGCCTTTTGACCCTCGTTTTTTGCCCAATATGGCAGCAAATCTAGAAGCTAGTATATGATAAATTCACAAAGAGCATAATCGAAACGTATAATACATAAACTGCATACAGCAGCCAAAAGCAGCCAATAACATTGTTAATGTTCACAACAAACTAAGATGAAAAAAAATACAAGACGCACGCAATGTATGGCCAGCTAGAAGATTCCTCATTGCTCATATATTTCTTCGTCGTCCCATCCGTGCATTATCCCAAGGAAATATTCATTGAACTCCTTCCGTCTGCAGTATGCGGCCAATACATCCTCCAGACGGTATGGCCTGTGTTCATTTCTCAGACCGTAGTTTCCCATTCTATTCACATATCGTGGCCACTCATCCCAGGCCTTTGTATCATGAATGTACTCTCTGATATAACCCAAATCGGCGTAGTAGATGCAGCCAGGTAGAAGTGTCGGGTGCACTGTGGTGTCGATGGAGATACACCGGATATAATGCACGAAGAAGGCATGACTGCCAATGTTACTGACCGGATGGAGAGAGCGGCTCTGAGTGTCCACACGGTACACCAATGGTTGGTCTTCCAAAAGCATGTTGTCCAACAACACAAGCAGCAGATCACCATCCGACTTCACAAGATAGAACTTGTCATTTCCAAGTTGTGGAAATGAAATTAGTGTCTCCATCTTGACAGTGCTCGCGCGCTGCTGCAACTGTACATTGGTGCACACTATTCTTCCGGACTCAAAATTATCCACAGCTATTGCATACAGTTCACCATTGAACGGGGTAATGCAACGCAAACTATGGTTCTCCATCGAAAAACTACCATCTCCCCAATCTTCATATATATCCTTAGTTGGAGTGCTCTCATCGACCCAACTAATTTCGTTCGGGTAATGTGAGCAAACTAAGACCATAGTCGGGGATTTGATCACAGCGACTGAATTCACAAAAACAGATGGCATCTGCGCCTCAAACATAGTGTTCGATGCCTTTGTGAGTGGGTTCAGAAGCCGTATCTTGTGCGGCGGGTTCTTCTGGGCAAGCACGATGACACCACGGCAAAAGCCGACGAAGTAGTATCTAAAATATATTGATGAAGATAACATTCAACACTAAGATTGAAAATAAGAATATATTAACCCTATAGATATGGAGGAATTTGGAGGAATTTGAACCTTGCACGAACTTCCGATAGATCTATGGTGACGTAGCGGGATGTGCCGAGTTGGAGGAAGGTGAACTCAGCGGCGCGTGGAAGGGCATGGTCTACCATGATCCATTCGTGCAGGTGCACGTCGGGCTCATGTAAACATGAGCGCCAATTTCTACAGACTTGCCTCATAGCAGAGTAGGCGTCCACGTACTCCTCATTCGCCAGTAAGCATTCGCCGATCTTGTGAAGTGGTCCGTCACCCACGAGAGAGGTCCAGCTCACGGAGGCGCCGCGCTTGGATGCGCCGCCCTCGGAGGTGACGGGCTCGGCGGCGACGGGCTCGGCGGCGACGGGCTTGGAGGCGGCGGGCTCGGCGGCGACGGGCTCGGAGGCGACGGGCTCGGCGGCGACGGGCTCGGATGCGACGGGCTCAGATGCGACGGGCTCGGCGGCGACGGGCTCGGATGCGACGGGCTCGGAGGCGACGGGCTCGGGGGCGATGGCCGCCGGCGCATTCTTCTTCTCCATCGCCGGCAGGGCTCGTACGGCGGTTGGGGTTTTTCCTTCGATTTGGAGAAGTTGATGGGACGTGAGAGGCGTGGTTTCGTGCGTGAGCGAGAATGAGACGTACTGTGTGCAGAGGGAGGGAGAGAGGGGCTTACGCGTCCTAAATGCGACCCGCGTCCACTAGTGCACGTTTGCACCGCGACACGCGTCAACAATGGCACGTCTTCCACTTCTGCACCGCAACACGTACTCGAGTCTAACCTTGGAAATTTAGATATACTCAGGTATACCCTCGAGTCATATACTAGCATTTTTTGTGTGCTCAGTTTTCCCCTTGGGTGCTAATACTGGCTAGTGCAATATACTCAGTTTTACCCTCAAGTGGATGGTCAACAAAGAGTCAACAAATGGGATTAACCAGTTAAATAAGTTATTTAATGTGCAAAAAATTACGAAAAAGAGTGGCACTTACTCATGGAGTCTTTACCACAAGTTGCCACTTCTCAAATCATAGATAAATCGTAGATAAATCAAGTTTTACCACAAATTGCCACTTCTCAAATCACCTAGTAGCTATGAAGGTGCATGGTTTTCCACAATAAGCCCTACCCAAAACAGCTTTCCCCAAAACATACTTTGTCTGAATGAGGCCATAATTTTCACACTCATGTATATTTGTATTGCAAATAGTTTGAGGTAGGCCAAGATGGGTTTCATTGTACAAAACACGCATTTTTCATTTTTTAAATCTCATATTTGAATTCCTTAGTCTGTTTACTACTCACTTGCCCTTGGTTTCTTGATACTACTCAGTTTTGCCCTCTCCCTTCACAAATTCTCATAGACGCCCAACATTGCCCCAATTGGTCTAGCCCATGTCATGCGGATCGTGCCCGCCGACCGTTGATCGTATGATTTAACGGGCAGGATAACCCCTATCTCTCTCTAGTCGGGGCCACCATCCTCTCTCTCTCTCTCTATCGGCGGTTAGCTTCCACCCTCTATGTATGCTAAAGGGCGGTTACCCAGTACGCTAAAGTTTGGTTTTCTGCATTATTTTTCACGAGATAAATTATAAACTCTTTTAGGTATTATTTTTCACGCAAAAATGATAAACCATCACCGATTTGTACTTTTCACGCAAAAAATGATACACCATCACCCATTTGTTGTAGCCATTACTTTTCACGCAAAAAATGATACACCATCACCAATTTATTGTAGCCATTACTTTCCACGCAAAAAATGATACACCATCACCCATTTCTTGTAGCCATTACTTTCCACACAAAAAATGATGAACAATCACCGATTTCTTGTAGCCATTACGGTAAAATGATAAACTATCATGAATTACCATTTCTTTTAGGCATTACTTTTCATGGTAAAATGATGAACAATCACCCATTTCTTGTAGCCATTACGGCAAAATGATAAACTATCATGAATTACCATTTGAAGGGATCTCGGGATACTAAATTAGTGTCATAAATGCTACTACTTTTTCCTATATATGTGGTCAAAGTTTAAAGGGAAGTTTGACTAAACACAAAACCTAGATGACTACCCCCACAACGATCATGTCCTCCTTAGGCTGGCCATAGTGCTAGTATCTAAATAGATCTTGTACACACATTTTGTATTGAGATTCTACAAAACAATAAATTTAGAAGATTATGATATTACCCTATAATACCACCCACTATAGTGATAGTATCATAGGCAAATACCATATGCATGATACAACAATATGATACTATGCACTATGACTAGCCTTAATTTATTGTGTAAACCCCCACAAGGCCACAACGGTCACCTCCTCCTTAATTTATTGTGTAAACCCCTACAACGGTCATCTCTCCCTTATAAACACCCACAACGGCCATCCCTTGTGTCAATAGGTTCTGCCTCTCTCTTCTTCGTTCACATACACTTGATCCATTGCCATGGCTTCCACGTGGATTATCATCATTGCCACGATGATTAATTATGGGGGCTACATGTATTTCGCCCTCCGTTTCGTTTCCAGACTATGTTACTATTGCATAATATCAGTGGCGGAGCTAATAACTAATAACCATGGTGCCAACACATATGGTGAAAATTTGCTATTTTGCAAATAAAACAAAAATTACCACCCTGCAGGTTGCACTTGCATCTGATCCGCCAGTGCATAATACCAGACACTATGATAGCCATAGACATCTTGCATGAAAATTCCACCTAAATTTTTCCATGAAATAATTAGGCAATAAATGGACTCTATTAATATTACATGTACTACTACTCGGACGACGAAGATACTGACGATGAAAGCGACGACGACGTGAAGCCATGCATCCATCCCCTTTAGATAAGGGAATTATGACCAAGAATATATATGTAGCTTCATATGCATCGATTTAGAGATCTAGCTATATATTATGCATTTAAAAAATTATATCGCAATTTCCACCATGATTCGAGCACCACAGCCTCCAAACGGCTATGCTCGCCGCCACTGCTAGGTCACCGTCGGGAAGCACCATGTTTAGCATAAGATTCACTTTAGATTAAGCTGCGAAAATAGTCACCTGCCATTGGCTTAGGCGGCCCCACAGAGCGGCTCTATATGATATTCTCTAAATAAATAGACGACCCCAGCGGTCATTGGCTGCGGAGGCCCCACAGAGCGGGAATATATAATTTTCTCTAAATAAATAGAAGACCCCACTGGTCATTGGCTGCGGCAGCCCCACAGAGCGGTAATATATGTCTTTTCCTGAAAAATAGACGACCCCACTGGTCATTGGCTGCGGCAGCCACACAGAGCGGTTATATATGTATTTTCTTGAAAAATAGACGACCCCACTGGTCATTGGCTGCGGCAGCCCTATAGAGCGGCCCCATTTGTCATTGGCAGCACCGTGTATATAATCAGGAAATAAAACGGCCCACGCGTCAGCGACAAATGGATGGCTACCCGTCAGCACGAGACGGTCAGAGAGGAACTGCCCTCTGTGCAGCCCCACCTCGATCTGTGCAGCCCCGCCCGTCAGAACGGTAACGGTAAGGCCTCTGACCTGACGGCAACCCTCCCGTCCGAGGGGTTTCAAACTAGAGGGAGGAGAAAACTGAGGAAAAGTTAAGAGGCTGGGGAAAACTGAGCACAACTAAGGAACTAGGGGCACGAAAATAGAAATCCCTACGAAGTAACCAGGATATGGGATCAGGTATACCCAAAGAGTATGCCGGATCAAAGGTAACCGGCCAGAGCTAAACCGGATATCAAAAGGTTGGATGAATGGCAGAGATGATAAAAAGGGCACCATCGGGTTACTCCGGTTAAGCCCAGGAGAGGTCTGGTATAGGGCTAACGGTCCCTAGTGGGTCAAAGATCCGGTCCTGATCAAAGCACGAGGAGGATGTGAGCAAGTTCAACTTTAAACGAAGCCCTGAAGCCAAAGCTGAAGGATGGCGAAGAAAGTGTCGTAGGCCGACCAAGCGAGGTCACCAGACAAGCAATGCAGAGGGGAACGTCAAGCCTGGAGCCAAAGAAGCTTTATAAAGTAGCTTAGATAGGGAAATATTCCCCTAGAGTTCCTTCCCTTGTAATCCTCCTCTCCACTATATAAGGAGAGGAGGGGCTCCCCTGAGAGAAGATCGATCATTGAGAGGGAGAGAAGGGAGGCAATAGCTAGTACCGTACGGCTTCTCGCTCTAGTTCTTCTTCTACCTCTGGCAAGAGAGCTGTTGATCCACCATTGTAGCTCCCTGTTGTGTTCTTATAGTGACAACATGCAGGAGTAGGGGTGTTACCTCCTCACGAGGGCCCTGAACCTGGGTAGATCCCCGTGTCTCATTTTCTTGTTCTTGTTTGATTTCTTGTTTGAGTTCTTGCTTGAGTTCTTCCTCTTTGCATCTTACCTCGTCCGGATCCTCTTGCGCACATTCGGCCCAATCTAAGCCATCCTATGGCATCTCTCTGTTCACCACGACGACACAATCACTCTCTTTAATGGGTGGAACATCCACTAAAAAATCCCAAAGGTTTTCCTTTAAATGAATAAGAAAATTTTAATTCTTTTGTTTTAATATTTGTTAATTCCATTAATTAACAAATATTAACATATACCTCCTTGAACTATTTCAATATCACCCGAAACAATTTCGATGCTTCTTGAAACAATTCTTCCCGAAACAATTCCGGTGATTTCCAAAATACTCTCCGATATTTTGTATCTTCTCAGAAGCACCGGCGAACTTTAAGTGTGTCACCCTATTGTTCATGAATAATGTGGACATGATCAAGAAACTTCTACGATCAATAGTCAACAGCAGGATTTGTAGATATGTAATGAATCCCACACATTCAACGATGAATCTTGTGATCATGTGAACCATAAATGTTGTAACTAGTTCCTTTTGTCTTGCGATATTTTACTTGTCTGAGATCCGATCGTCGGTATCAATCGTACCTAGTTCGATCTCGTTACCATACAAGTACAATATACTCGTTCCGTGATACGACATCCTTGTGACCTAGTCACGTTCTTGCAAGTGGTGTCGATGCGATATCTCCAAGAGGGCCCAGAGTATATCTCTTGATTATTTGGATGGTCAAATATCACTCTTGATCCATGAGCCTCAACTAATACTTTCAGAGTACCCAACACCACCTTTATAGTCACCCTGTTAGGGTGTGACGTTTGATGTCATCAAACCACTCCCCCAATGTTAGTGATTGACATGATATCATGGTTTAAGGATTAGGGCTATTTCATATGTGTTTGATACAACAATGTAAAATTAATGACTTGAATGTATTGCTATAATTACATGGGTGTGTTCATCATATTATTCTCCTAATGATCTCTTTATTAACAACATCCAATTTTCATGGTCAGAAAATCTTGATCATCATTTAATCAACGAGCTAGTTAAAGGAGAAGCTTTACTAGAAACGCTTGTTTGTTTATTAGACACACATGTATTAACGTTTCCGATTAATATAATTCTAGTATGAGAAAAAACATCTATCATAAACATGGAATAATATAATAACCATTTTATTATTATCTCTCGGGCATATTATGTTCACATCTCTATCCTAGCCCTCCATTATTTTTTTGAGATATGTGATAAAGATTATTATATGTTGCCCAGGAGTCACACATGTTTTTATTGGCTCACATAAAGTGATCATTAGGACCCACCAAGATTCCTTCCCATTTCGCATATGTTTGGATGGTCAAGATAGAAAGTTACCTACTCATACGTTTACCAAATCCATATTCACACACACACACCATGGTTGTGCCTGACATGTAGACACAAATAAGCAGGTTTTGGGTGCTCGAGTTGACCATGTCCAGCTCGAGCTTGACATGAAAGAGGTGAGCATAGCTCGCGTCCACCACGTCCCTCCCCATAATAAAGATTTATCTCTCATGTCTGCTTCCTCTCCTTGTGCTCACCAATTAATCATGTCCAACACCCTATTCACCTTGACGTACCCCTGCAAGTTGAGCCAGTGATCCAGTCCAGTCGCGGGATGAAGTCGCCGAGCATTGAGCAAGCCGTTGAGGAAGAACTTTCCCATTAATCACGCTAGCCAAGCTTGGCATGAACCAATATCCGGCACCATCTCCTTTCGCGCCAAGGGAGTCAGTGGCACCACAGAGCTCGGGTCTGGTAGTGACACTAAAAGACCATGCAGTCACACGCAAGTGGGAATGCAACGTCGGTGTAAGATGTTGCGCTACCCAAAATTCCTTTTATGACGAAATGTACTACTACGCAAAATCTTGTGTAGTATCATTGATCTGGACCATTAGATCTTACGAAATAAACGAACCAGGATCGTTTGATCTATCATAAAATAAACCCAATACTAATATGAAATAATAATGTACCAACAAAGAACAAGTAGCTATCATCCCTTTTGATTGCAACTTCCCAAGAAATCCTCATAAAAAGTCGAGGAAATATAAGTTCGGATTATCTACTTTTGTCACCACCAAAGAATATTCTAGTAGTGAAGTTAAAATAGTTAACTCATATGTGGCAGTGAAAAACAAAAGAGATATATTTGAGCGTCCCGTTAAGGTGACCATGAGTGTTAATGAGATCGATTCGCTTTGTGATTTAGGCTATATATAGTGTCTGAACCATACTTAAAATCCATTTTATTGACTAAACCTTGGTACTTATGTTGTTACTAAGATTAAGCTGCACTTAGCTGATTCTACTTTTAAGCAAGCCATAGGTATCAGGGAAATTAGAGTGGTGCAAATAAAGAGGTGTCACACAGCGAAAATGCCGAATGGAACCTGGCAACGCGCGAGGACGAAAACACAGCCAAAGAGAGAGTGGCACGTGTTTGTCAACATACGCTTTATATTAACTCCGACCAACTGCAAGTTGTCTCTCACAGTGCGTCCTCGCCCGCTAAGCTGAAGCCACTATTTTTTTTAGATAAAAGGCAATTTTATTACCCGACTTTAACTTAATAAAGCTCAGGATCACACGAGTTCGAACATAAAGTAATATTCATACATGCTGCGGCATACAGCTTAGCCAAGGTGAGACAAAACTAGATAAAACACTCCTAGAGGAGGAGACACGATCACTGCCAGGCGCAGCAGTGACAAGGTGGCGAGAGTGGACGTTGGCCGCGCCTCAGAGCTTCAACTTCTTGATTTCATGGAGGCGTAGAGCTCCCGTAGCTCGCGCTCCATCCAGTCGAGCCCTTCCCTTTCCAGTCCCTTGAACTTGGGCCTCTAGAGCTGCAGAAAAATCACAGTTTTGTATATAATGTCAGCTGGGCGGTTAATCACTTTTTTCTCAATGGCAAGCTTATTGCGGGTAGTCCAAAGAGCCCACGATTGGGCAAGGAACAAAGTCCACAGAATGCGACGAGAATAGCCTGCGAAACTAGATAGGATAGCATGAAATTGTGGGAAGTTGGCCGGCCTCCAGTTACACCCCAGTAAATGGCGCAGCACTGCCCAAACGAACTTAGCAGGCGAGCAGGAGAAGAAGATGTGCGTCGCATCCTCTGGGGCTCCACAGAGCGCACATCCTCCAGTTGCAGGACCGTGACGAGTAGTAATCTGGAGGCTAGTAGGGAGTCTATCTAAAGCAATCTGCCAGGAGAAGATTTTTATTTTTAAGGGGACCTTGGATTCCCACATGTCTTTGAAGTGTGCCACCGACGCGCCCTAGGAGAGCTTGAAGTATAGGGATTTAACCGAAATTTTTTCAGAATTCTCCAAATGTCATCTGATCTGATCCTTTCCATGAACCAAAACAACATCGTCAACCATGTCGCATAGGTCCCTCCACTGAGTGGTGCAAACATGGTCGAAAGCTCGGCGAAACCGGATGGCTAAGCCTTCCCCTTGAAGAGCCTGAGCCACCGAAACTGCCTCATCATCACAAATGGCAAAAAGAGCCGGGAAAGACTCTTTAAGAGGCCTTGTGTCAATCCACCGGTCAAGCCAGAAGTTGGTGCAGGCCCCGTCCCGCACCAAGTGTTTAGCGCCAACTTTGAAGAGGTGTTTGACCTTGTGCAGGCTCTTCCAGAATGGCGATCCGCCTTGCCCAGAACCGCGGAAGATGTCATCGGCGTCGCGGTACTTAGCTCTGATCAATTTGGCCCAAAAAGTGTCTTCCTCTTGATACAGTCTCCAAATCCATTTTAGGAGAAGGGCTTGGTTCATTTTCTTTGTGTTTAGAAGGCCAAGGCCTCCAACCTCTTTCGGTCTACAAACCGTGGGCCAATTGACCAAATGGTATTGCCAACTTTTTTTTTTTTGAGATCAAACGGCTGCTACTTTATTAGTGATCAACCAAGTCTGAGAACAACAACTCAACAATGTAGCCCGGGGGAGTCCCCAACCAGGATTTACATACTTTATTCTCGCAGCCATCCTTCGCTAGCCTATGCGCTACTTCATTGGAAGAACGTTTCACATGAACTACCTGATGGTCATCGAAACCATTCAACAGAGCCTTGACGTCTTCTATCAGCGGCCCTTGGATCGAGCGGTCCAAGTTCCTGTTCCGAAGCTTCGTCACCACGGCCTGGCAATCCGACTCCAGCACCAATTTTGACACCCCTGCCTCCTTCGCCATCTGTACTGCCCGGCTACATGCAAGAACTTCCGCCCTCTCTGCATCCAGAACCGATGGAAAAAAATAGCACGCTCCGGCCACGAAGCTGCCATGATGATCCCGTAGGAGCGCTCCACCGCCATCGAAATCAGAGTCACGAGGGAAAGCTCCATCCGCGTTTACCTTGTACCATCCCTCATCTGGCCTGGACCAGTGTCCTTGCCTGACGACCGAGGATCGGGGAGGGGCACAGTTCGCCGTCTTCCATTCTTCCGCGAGAAATAAGATCCTCCGAGCCGAGACACGTGGATCTTCAATCATTGCTGTATCCCTGGCTTCATTCCTTGCCCACCACAAGTGATACAAGGTCATCATGCTCACCTCCAGCTCCCTCGATTCTAGCCTGCCAAACCAGTCCAACATCCATATCCGAAGTTCACTTTGCTGACGCAAGAAGTTCGGTAGAGGCGTCAGGGGAAGTCCAGAGAGGTCAGAGACCAACTCCCAAACCCTTTTAGCCTGGGGACACTCCCAAAACCTGTGTTTCAGAGTTTCTTCCCTGTTGCAGGCAATGCAAAGGATGCCCTGCTTGATCTTTCGCCGACTTAACTCCGCCCCTACCGCCAGTCCATTCTTCATAAGCCGCCAACAATGAATTTTTACCTTATTAGGTACATCCGCCGCCCAAAGGGAGAGCCATCCCTTGTGTTCATCACAGTTACTCGAAGTGCCAGGTTTACCTGCTTGGAGACGCTTCAAATAGGTCTTGAGATGGTATGCCGATTTGACAGAAAAGATCCCGTTTTTGGTGTAATTCCATGCAAGATAATCACAAGTTCCAGCTCTACCTACGGGAATTTTCAGAATGTCTTCAACATCCACATCGAACAAAACCGCTCTCAGCTTCTCCTCATTCCAACCTCCTCCTTCTGGCAGTAAGAACTCACTGACCCTCTCCACATGCTCATCCGGGCGATGGCCCAGAGGTGACTTAGATGAATCACGAGGAATCCACTTATCCTCCCAAACCTTCACACTCTGACCATCACCGATCCTCCACACTAGCCCTTCCTTCAATAGGTCGCGGCCATGCAAGATGCTCCTCCACGTATGCGACGCACGTTTTGGGCACTTAGCATTAAGGAAATCACCACCTTTAAAATAGCGTGCTCGCAGTACCCTGGCACAAAGAGAGTCTGGATTGGTGACCACTCTCCAAGCCTGCTTAGCCAAGAGAGCTTGATTGAAATCCTCAAAATTCTGAAAACCCATGCCTCCCTGCTTCTTTGATTCACACATCCGCTGCCAGCTTATCCAATGTACCTTGCGCTTGCCGTCCGCCGCACCCCACCAAAACCTGGATGCAATCGAAGACATTTGTTGGCATTGCCCCTTGGTTAGCTGAAAGCAACCCATAGCATATGTAGGTACAGCCTGTAACACCGACTTTACTAGCACCTCTCTTCCCGCCTTCGACAATCCTTGGCCCTTCCACCCTCCCACCTTTCCTCGCGACCGATCAGTGAGGGATTTGAACGCGCCGCCTTTTGAACGACCCACCACAGTAGGGAGCCCCAGGTACTTCTCAGACAGGGCCTCACATGTGATACCAATGGTGGCCTTAAGATCCGCCCGAGCTGTCTCATGGCAACCTTTCCCAAAATATATAGATGATTTCTGGTAATTCACCTTCTGACCCGAACAGACTTCATACTTACTCAACAACTCCCTTAACGCCACCATACTCCCATGGCTAGCTTCCATAAACACGACGCTGTCGTCCGCAAATAACAAATGCGTAATCGTTGGGCCTTCTTTGCCGAAGCTAACCCCCGCTAGATCTTTCTGTATCTGTGCTTGACGTAGTAAGGCAGAGAAACCCTCTACACAAAACAGGAACAAGTAGGGAGAGAGAAGGTCACCCTGCCGTAGTCCCCTGGATGGCGAGAACCTCTCAGAGATCGCACCATTCAGCTTCACCGAGAATCTGACAGACGATACGCATCTCATGATCATAGCCACCCAGTCCTCTGCAAACCCCATCTTAAGCATCATCAATTTAAGAAAATCCCATTCGACCCTGTCGTACGCTTTCATCATGTCTAGCTTGACAGCACATAAAGGTTTCTTCCTCTTCCTCGTCCTTATTGCATGTACACATTCGTACGCAATGAACACATTATCCGTAATGAGCCGTCCGGGTACGAAAGCACTCTGCTCCTCAGAAATAAGGATGGGTAGAATCTTCTTTAACCGGTTCGCCACAACCTTGGAGGCTATCTTATACAGTACATTACAGAGGCTGATAGGCCGAAACTGTGAAAGCAACTCCGGTGAGTTAACTTTCGGAATTAAAACCAGGACAGTGTCGTTAAAATCTTCCGGGCATCCTCGCCCCGCCAGGAACTCCCGAACCGCCCTACAGGTGTGAGCCTTCAGCAACGCCCAGTGGCGTTGATAGAAGAGGGCAGGGAGTCCGTCCGGGCCAGGGGCTTTTGTTGGCCCCATCTGGAACAAAGCCTCCTCAATTTCGACATCCGATATTCTTGATGTCAAAGCCTAGTTCATGTTCTCTGTAACGGATGACGTAATCAGTTCCAGGACCTCAGCACTGTTGCTAGATCCCTCTGACGAATATAGGTTGGAATAAAAATCCCGCGCCAAAGCCCCCATCTCCTCCGTCGTTTGACACAACGTACCGTCTGCTCTCCTCAGCCTCTTGACAGTATTTTTCCTTTTTCTATGAGATGCTCTATTCTGGAAAAACTTTGTGTTTCGGTCTCCTGCCTTGAGCCATTCCTGCCTAGATCGCTGCCTGTACATGATTTCCTCTTTTTCATATACCTCATGCAGTTTGCCTTCTATCTGTCTGACCTCCAGTGAGGACCCCGACACCCGTTCCGCAACCTTAGCATCCTCCAGTTTAGCCTTCAGTCTCTTTATCTCGGCTCTGACTGAACCAAACGTCTCAAAACTCCATCTCTTCACCCTCCCCGAGACACTCTTCAATTTATTCCATAGACCATGAATACCCTGATCCCCCGACCTCGTCGCTTCTCATGCCTCTTGAACCATGGTATCATAGCCGTCATGCTTACACCACATTTCCTCAAACTGGAAGCTACGTGACAGCATAGAGGTACTGCCAGGAACCTCATCTTGCACTTTGATTAACAATGCCAAATGATCAGATTCCTCCGTGATCACATGTTCAACCTGCGACAATGGAAACATTGATAGGAACGCCGCTGTCGACGTGCCTCTGTCCAGTCGCACCTGAATATGATCAGCACCCTCCCTCCGATTACTCCATGTGTAATCATAACCTGAATACCCCAGGTCCGTAAGCCCGCACACCTCCAAACATTCTCGAAAATCATCCATCTGACGCTCACTGCGCCGGTTACCTCCCAGCTGCTCCTCTTGTTTCAGAATCTCATTAAAATCACCGGCACATAGCCAGGGGAGGTCGTCTTGGCTCTTCAGGTATCTCAACGCCTCCCAAGTTCTATGACGCAACTCCTTCTTTGGTTCCCCATAGATTCCAGTGAATCTCCAGGTTTTATTATCAAAGGTAATCTTGGCGTCAATATAGTACTGGCACCATGGCCGCGTCGAAACCTCCACATCTGTACGCCACCATAGAGCCAACCCACCGCTCTTGCCGCAGCAGTCCACGGCAACTCCATTTGAGAAACCCAAGCTCCATTTCAATCTGTTCATGTCTCTAGCATTCTTCTTAGTCTCACTTAGAAACACCACCGCCGGGTTGTATGACCTGCATAGGTCACGTAACTCGCCTACCGCCGCGTCCAACCCCAGTCCACGGCAGTTAAGCCAACTGAAGCCACTCTCCCTCCCCAAATCAAGCAACTCCTCACCCCGCCGGACCCCAGCTCCCCTTCCTCTCCACCTCTTCCTCCTTGTCGTTCTCCGGTCCCTACAATCTTCGTCCAGGCCGACAACACCTCCTTCAAGCAGGCGCACGCGGCACGAGCCCTTGAGCTCCATCGCCATTGCCACCTCGGTAAGCTCGCCCAACCCCACTGCATCTCGTCCTCCTCAACGCTTCGGACGGCGGTGAGGCCTTGCGGGCTAGCTCAGGTTGCAGAGGAGGGCCTTTTGGTCGAGCTAGCTCGAGTGGCGGAAGGCTTCGGCGGGGCGTTGCGGCCGTCAACAGGCGCCCTCAAGCTCCAGCGCGCCTCCTGGGCTCCTGGCCGGCGGTGATGCCCACCACGGCGGCAGTGCGGCACCGCGGGCTAGCTCAGGCGGAGGAGGAAGGCTTCTTGGCCGAGCTAGCTCGACGACGGAGATCTTCGGCGGGACGCAGTGGTCGTCAACGGTGAGCTGATGCGCGCTTGGCCGCCGTGGGGGCGGCGCCGGCTCCATCTTCGTCAATCGAGAGACCCCTGCGGGCTGTGGCCCCGCCAGCAAGCCCCATCAGCACCACGGCGGCGGTGCCGTCCCGTGCTGAAGAAGACGACTTTCTATCTATCAGTATGAGCGCGCCGCAGTTGTCCGTTCAGCTGGTGTGTTTGATTTCTTTTGATTCTCTCTCAGGCCGTATTGCGTGTTCCTTTTTGGTTTCCACTTGGGCGTGGGTTTGTACAGATTTACACTGATCTTATTCCGATCTCGTAGAGGGGATATGTATTTTTTTTCTTCTTCCGATCCAAATGTTCCAGCGGTAATAAATGTTAGCATTTTGTTCATGAATTTATCCAGAACTTGTCAACTGATTGTGAACTAAACGAACTCAATTATTAACTTAGTTATTTTGAATGCAACAGTATTATGTTTATGTTTTTGCATTTTTTACTATCTGCAACAGAAAAATATGTTAAGAACTCTCTGTTCGAAAATTGTCGATTTTGACTATTTTCATCCTTGATTAATTGGGAGAACTGCCATTGAATCTTTCCATATTTTAAAAGTAATGTTTTCAAAAATAATTTTACAACACAAAACCATTAGTACAAAATGACATATTTTCACATTCAACATCTCATCGTGATTTTTTTAATATTCTACAAGGTAAAAGTTGATCTTACAAATCTAAACTGCTTCCAAATGGAGTAGTCAGCGGAAAAATTGTTTTAAAGTTCATTTGAAGGGAAAAAATCATATGAAGAAAAATATCTGTCGGCAATGCTAATTAGTATTATTTTTAGCTATGGAAGTATAAATCCAACTTCATTAACAATGACTTCAATTTTCTGTTGTTGCATTTTTTTACCATTGTTAAAAAACTGTGGTTAAAACTCTGTGTTGCAAAGTTAATCATGACCACCATAATTAGTCACATGAAATCCAATATGCCTTTATTACTTGTAAACGCGTATAACAATAAATTCACAGACAAACATTTACTTCAAAACATAAATGCGATGGACTACACAAAGTATACCTGGTTCTGCATTTACTATCATCCCACTTGCGTACGAGGCTGCGCCGTATAAAAATGCGTATCTGCTAATTGTAAAAACACTAATGATTTGTATTTGCTGATTGCTATTTTACGTGCTAATCACGCGGCACCAACCAACGCGTGAGATTTTGACCTCGCCCGTTGCCAGGTCCCAATCGTGCACGTCCTGTCACACAGTCCATGATCTTGTTATCTTACTAATGTGCCTTAATTAAGATCTTGAAAATAAAAGACTGTTACATGTTTGATTAATCTACATAAAAAAAACGCGAGATTTGAACTATCCGTGAGATATTTTTTTTTGATCATTTTCCAAGGAAAAAAAAGGCTAAGGTCTACAACAATGGAATTATCACTTTGAAGCATAAGTGCTACGGGTTTGGGTGTTCCACTGCTGAAGCCAGGTTGATCACCACTACGATGTGTAAACGAATCGGATTAGATAGGATAATGTTCTCTTCATATCGTTTACCATATTTCTTGCTGGATTCAGAGCGGGTTGAACGACCAGATGCAGATTTGAATGCAAATTATATTGTGTTACGAATTTTGAGCAAAAAAACATCAAAATCGCATCGAAAACAGACAAAAGTTATGAATAAATAAGCGCAAAGAATTATCATTTATTTTCACCATTCAAATGATCTGAAGAAATTTTGTATCCAATAGCATAACACTTTGAGCGCAGTGGCACATATACTGTAGCAAATAATATTTCAAAAGAACACTTCGTAAAGCACCGGTACCGTCCGATCAAGATGATCAATGATCTGTGTATGGAGGTGCACGATGACGTTGTAGGTGTGCTCGCGGTGATTAGCCTATGGTTGTATACGCACTAGTACAGATCAGCCCTTTTAAGGCCCTATGTTACACGGAAGACTTTTTTTTTGAAATTTCAAATATATATATTGTTGGAGAAATGCCCAAGAGGTAATAATAAAATGGTTATTATTATATCTTCGTGTTTATGATAAATGTTTACATCCCATGCTATAATTGTATTAACCGAAACATTGATACATGTGTGTTATGTAAACAACAAGGAGTCCCTAGTAAGCCTCTTGTATAACTAGCTTGTTGACTAATAGATGATCATGGTTTCATGATCATGAACATTGGATGTTGTTAATAAAAAGGTTATGTCATTGGGTGAATGATATAATGGACATACACCCAAATAAGCATAGCATGAGATCAAGTCATTAAGTTCAACTTGCTATAAGCTTTTGATACATAGTTACCTAGTCCTTCGACCATGAGATCATGTGAATCACTTACACCGGAAGGGTACTTTGATTACATCAAACACCATTGCGTAAATGGGTGGTTATAAAGATGAGATTAAGAATTCGGAAAGTATGAGTTGAGGCATATGGATCAAGAGTGAGATTTGTCCATCCCGATGAAGGATAGATATACTCTGGGCCCTCTCGGTGGAATGTCGTCTAATTAGCTTGCAAGCATGTGACTAGGTCACAAGAGATGATATACCACGGTACGTGTAAATAGTACTTGTCGGAAACGAGGTTGAACTAGGTATGGAGATACCGATGATCGAACCTCGGACAAGTAAAGTATCGCGTGACAAAGGGAATCGGTATTGTATGTAAATGATTCAATCGATCACTAAGTTATCGTTGAATGTGTGGGAGCCATTATGGATCTCCAGGTCCCGCTATTGGTTATTGGTCGGAGAGGAGTCTCAATCATGTCCGCATAGTTCACGAACCGTAGGGTGACGCGCTTAAGGTTCGATGTCGCATAAGTAGATTCGGAATATGAGATGGAGACCGAAGTTTGTTCGAAGTATCGGATGGGATCCAGGACATCACGAGGAGGTCCGGAATGGTCCGGAGAATAAGATTCATATAAGGGAAGTTGATTTCTGGGTTTCGGAAAAGTTCAGGATTTTTCCGGTGGAAGACTGGGAAGGTTCTAGAAGGTTCCAGGGGTCCCACCAGTGGCTCCACGACCCTAGGAGGCCTAGCATGGGATGAGGGGATGCACCCTAGCCTAATGGGCCAGGGGCACATGCCCCTCAAGGCCCAAGTCGGCCAGCCCACTAGGGTTCCCCAAAACCCTAGGGGGGATCAACTTGGGGGGGAAGAAAACTTTCCCCCCTCCTTGGCCGCCGGCTCTAGATGGATCTAGGGGGTTGGGGGCCACCCAAACCGACCCTCCCCCCTATATAAAGTGGGGAGGGGGCAGGGGGCACACACCCTTGAAACACTAGCCATGGCGCCCTCCTCTCTCCTCCACTACACATCTGCTCCGGCTTGGCAAAGCCCTGCAGATTTTCTCCACCACCACCACCATGCCGTCGTGCTGCTGGGATTCCGAGGGGATCTACCACACCTCCGCTGCCCGCTGGAACGGGGAGAGGACGGGCTTAATCAACACCGTACGCACGACCGAGTACGGAAGTGCTGCCGGATTGCAGCACAGGACGATCGACTACATCAACAACGAGATCTAATCTCGTAGGCTTTGGAATCTTTGAGGGTTAGTCTCACATACATCTCGTTGCTTCGATCTTGGTAGATTAGATCTTGCTTCTTCCTAGATTGGATCTTGGTTTTTGTTCATGTTCACGGTAGAAAATTTGTGTTTTCCATGCAACGAACCGATCAGTGGTATCAGAGCCGTGTCTATGCATAGATCTGTTGCACGAGTATAACACAATGGTTTTGTGGGCTTTGATGCTCTTGTTGTTTTTAGCTAGTGTACTTTGCATCTTGCGAAATGGTGGGATGAAGCGGCTCGGGCTAACTTTACATGACCGCGTCTCATGAGACTTGCTCCACGCTTGACATGCAACTTGTATTGCATAAGTGGCTTTGCGGGTGTCTGTCTCTCCCACCATAGTTAAGATTCAATTTACTCTTTCAATTGACAACATTATTATCACCGCTGTGGTTCATGTTCGTAGGTAGATTGGATCTTACTCGAAAACCCTAAACAACGTAAAATATGCAAACCAAATTAGAGGCGTCTAACTTGTTTTTGCAGGGTTTGGTGATGTGATATGGCCATGATGGGATGATTATATTTGATGTATGAGATGTTCATTATTGTATTGTGGCAACCGGTAGGAGCCTAATGGTTTTCTTTAATTTTGTTAAGACCTGTGTGTCTATTCACCATGTAATAGCCTTATTCCATTACTATGAGTTAGTAGTTGTAATAGTTGTTATGGATGGTGGACAAACATGAAGCGACACCATGGACCTTGGTGCAATGCTGGTGATGATGGAGATCATGCTTGTGTGCTTTGGAGATGGAGATCAAAAGCACAAGAAGAAAGGCCATATCATATCACATATTATGAATTTCATGTGATGTTAATCCTTTA
Organism: Lolium perenne; assembly: GCF_019359855.2. Taxonomy (NCBI): domain Eukaryota; kingdom Viridiplantae; phylum Streptophyta; class Magnoliopsida; order Poales; family Poaceae; genus Lolium; species Lolium perenne. The sequence goes on along the minus strand of NC_067247.2, from coordinate 362,500,140 downwards.
TGCATCTTATCTTGCTTAGATCGCAACGGTAGCATTATAAGATGATCCCTCACATTAATATCAAGATAATAAAGTGTTCTCCCCTCGTATGCACCGTTGCTAAAGTTCATCGTTTTGAAGCATCTCGTGATGATCGGATGTGATAGATTCTACGTTCACATACAACGGGTGTAAGCCATGTTGCACACGCGGAAATACTTGGGTTTGCTTGACGAGCCTAGCATGTACAGACATGGCCTCGGAACACAGGAAACCGAAAGGTTGAACACAAGTCATATGGATGATATGATCAACATGTTGATGTTCACCATTGAAGCTACATCATCTCACGTGATGATCGGTTTTGGTGTAGTGGATATGGATCGTGTGCCACTATGAGGGATGTTGTATTAAGTGGGAGTTCATTAGTAATTAGATTAAAACATAAACTAATTATCATGAACATAGTCTGAATAGTATCTTGAATTAAATTTGTAGAATTGGAATCCGTTATCTAACATGTGCTAGTCTTGTAATTGAGATAGAAATATTGTTAAGTCTGACAAGAAACTTTACGGACTGGTACCGTATTGTTAAAGAATCAAGAAATTATTAACTCCTATTGCAAACTTTTAGTAAACTTCACATTGCTGATTCAAAGAGCAATGGTTTCAATTAGTACCTAAAATCATCTTGTCTCCGTGAAACTTGAAGTTAAAATCCGTTTAAAAAGTAAGGAGCTGGAAATTTTTTTTTTCGGAAATAAGCAAGGTATGAGATAAATGTGATATCTAAGACCTTATTTCAAGATGATAGAATATAATCTAGTGAGACTACATAAACTCATAAGTTTTATGGGAATATACGAAGGTTGAAGACGCCTGGCGTCCCAATCCTCCAACTAGTTGGGCACTAACGATATTCGCATACCCATGAAGTGATCGTCCTTAGTATCACCGTTGCTAAGACTCGTCGTTTCGAAGCATCACGTGATGATCGGGTGTTATAGATTCTACTTTTGCATACAACGGGTGTAAGCCAGATTTTCACATACGAGTACTAAGGTTAAACTTTACGATCCTAGCATGTACAGACATGGTCTTGGAAAGTCGTCATGATTTGATGGATAAAAATTATGAGTGAAATTGTTCATCACATTAAAAGGTTACTAATACTGAAATCTAGAACACTTGTCATGTGATGATCAACTTCAAAGTATGAACATCAATGTTATTAGTATTTGACCAATGGACCTAGAAGTTATTGAAGTTGAAGTGTTTTCTGAGAATGGGGAAAGCTAAAAGAGAAAATACAAAAGATTTTGGCAGAAGGAAAGAAAAGACTAGAAAGTCTAGCTCAGGTGTCTATAGATGATATACATGTTATGAATGTATTCCTTGTTTGGTCACACAATGAAATTCTTGGGTATTTATACTATATTGGTTGGTATGAGGTGTCATACAAAACAACACAATACAAGAATACAATGGCCTAAATGACTGACAAGGAATATGGTAGGAATGCACGTCTGGAACAAAAATAAAGTGTTATTCTGTTCGTCGTTGACATTCTACCTAGCCCTTCAGATTTATAATAAAGAACTTCATAATTGTTATTTTGTTATGGTCAAATGAAAACAATGAGTTGTTCAAATTATGACAGTATTCCATGTATGATGGATAAGTTATTATAAATCTTTATGGTGAAGCACACATGCATAACACTGACGCTAAAATGCCATAAGGCAAATGATGTGAATTCCACTTATTAGTGGAACCGCCATTTAGGTCATGTTAGAAAGGAACGCATGAAGGAACTCCATGCAAATGGATTTTTGGAGTCATTTGATTTTTGAATCGTTTGGCGCTTGCAAATATCTTCTAAAGAGAATGACTGAAATACCGTTCATAGGCCAAGAGTTGTACGGGCAACTAACTTAGTGGAAACATACATGATGATCTATGTGGTTCACTGGGCATATTTGTGTGCGGGAGATTCTTCTACTTCATGAAAACTTCCAACAATTAATTGAGTATATATATGTGGATATATTTATTAGATAAGGAAGAAGTTTGAAACATTTGAATGGATTCAAATAAATTTCAGCATGAAGTGGAAATCATCGTAATAGAAAAGTCAAATATCTATGATTGGATCATGGTGAAAATATTTGAATTACGAGTTTTAGCGAACATCTAAGAGAGTTATGAAATTGTTCTACAACTCACGTTTCTTGAAGTATCATAGTGATGATGGAGTATCCGAGAGACGTATCCAAACCTTGTTGGATTAATGATGAGATAAAATAAAATGACACCATTATATTTTTGTGGATTATGCTTTAGAGACTACCGCTTTTACACTAAATAGAGCATCATCATAATCCGTTGAAATGACACCATACTAGTTATGGTATGGGTATAAACCCCAATAGTCTTTTCTTAAATTTTGGTATGCGTAGCATAAGTAAATGAGTTTACAACCAAAACCGGATGAATGTCTTTGTTGTTGTCCCATAGAATAAATTGGGAATTCTTTCAACTATGAAGTAAAAGACAAAAGTGTTTGTTAATGTTACTTGCTTATTTCCAAGAAATTATTTTCTAGCGAAGTATTTGAGTGGGAGGACAATGGAACTTGTTAAGGTTCATGAACCTGAGTATGATGATCAGAGTAGCGCAGCATCGGAAATGGTTCCGGAAGCGGCCACGACGATCATGGCTCCCATGTCTACAAAGTGTTATAGTCATGGAGATCAAAGTACCTATTGAACCTTGTAGATGTGGTTTACTTTGTGATCAAATAAATGATTTGTGGACAAAGGATTGATTTTGAACAATGATAAACCAACTACATACAAAGAAGTTATGATGGGCCCTGACTCCGTTAAATGGCTATGCGCCATGAAATCCAAGATAGGTGAATACTTTTTGAAAGTAAATGGATCTATAAAATTGATGGACTTGGATGAAATATCCTTGAAGAAGTTCGACTTGTCGAAAAGTTGTTTACGACAAAGTTCAAAGAGTTGACTACGATAAGATTAGATCTTCCATAGCGATGATTATAGTCCATGTGGATTATTCTAGTAATCGCTACATATTTCTTTTATGAGATATGATAGTAGGATGGCAGAAATACATTCCTTACCAGAAGTGTGTATGAAGGATGTATACTAGATACAAACCAAAGAGTTTTGCTAGTCCATGGAATACTAGATAGGTATACAAACTTCACTGGATGAAGTAAGTTTCACGGAGTTGGAATCTTCACCGAATGAAATAATCAAAGAGTTTTGATTTCATCATAAACGATGAAGATGCTTGCATTTGCAAGAATTAAGTGGGAGCGCTGAAACATAGTTATAATATTATACTAGATAATTCTCCGCGCGTTGCTGCGGAAATGTATGGTAAAAGATATTTTATATATCAAATTATATTTAAAACATGAAATTGTGGAAAATAGATATCAATGTTTGCATAAATACTAAATACAAAAAATCAAAATTAAACTATACCCTAAGAAACATGAAATATAAGCACCCTTTATCTAAAAAAAATAAGAGAAAGATTATGTGAGGACAGTATCAAGGCAATCTGGGATACACGTCAATGATATTATCATGACCCGTATCGATGGCTGGAAGCGCAAAAAGTTTCATACAAAACTAAAGAAATAAATTAGGAGAGTTATAAGAAATATAAGAACTAATGGAATTGCGTATTAAATCAATGGATACTATGCCTTAAGGTAGGATCCCTACATGCACGTAAAATAAGTTCTCAGCCTGAACGCTGCTCTCTGCGTGTTTCTTCCTTTTCCTCGCGGAAGGCCAAATCCACCACACATCGGTGTCTTTTTTAGTAGATCGGTCTGGAGACTGAGGACACGGTAGCTGCAGAGGAAGAAATAATACAGCCGATCTGAAGGTTCTTTGCTTTCCAAGAAAGAATAATCTCGCATCAGCAAGGCCGGACAAACTCCCCTCACCGAGATCATAAAGTCATGATGGCCTGTATCAGTGAATCTTCCGGTTACCTTCCTCCGATGGCGGCGCTAGCTCGATCCTTGTTGTGATGCGATCTTCTGTATTCCTTCTCATCGCAAAGCTGCGAAAGAGGAGATTAAAATTGATGGGATCAGGAAATGTTAAATAACAGGTGAAAAGATGAAAAACAGGTTGTTAAATGTGGAAAAGGGAGATGAAGCTGAACCATCGGCATGAAGTAGAGAATAAATTGATGACGATCAGGAAAGGTTAAATAAGAGGTGAGGAGAGAGAAAACATATTGTTAAATGTGGAAAAGGGAGATGAAGCCCAACCATCTGTAAGAAGTAAAGGGTACCAGATCGCCCATAATTTCAAGAGTCGCTTGGAAAACTCAAACGTATATGACTCTCTCTTTAAATTAAGTTGTGAAATACATGATAAATGATTATGTGGCAGGTATGTTTAGGTGGCAGGCTATGATTGCTTAAAGATGATTGATGAGGTGGCTATCTTGCATGTTGAGAGAATTCAACTTAGTGGGTTGCTCCTATTTAGATATTATAGATGTGGATGACATATCATTGATTATAAATGGTGTATTTATATACATGATGTGATTAAAAGGTTTCATTGAGAATTAACTTCAGTGAAAGGATATGTACTGAAACATATTTAGTGTCAAGATCTATGAAGATAGATTGAAACACATAATAATTTTAAGTTAAAGTACATAGAATGAATATTGAAGTAGTTCAATATAAAAATATTAAGAAGGTGTTCTTTTCCATGTAAAGGTTTAACAAGACTTGAGTGTATTTGACACTCGATGAGTAAAAACACATGAGTGATTTTAGATCATGAATAATATGTACAAAATCAGATGTCATGTGCTCTAAAGTGTTACGAGCATATACCAGAATGATTCATGTAATGATCATTGGACAATAGTAAGAATATCCCCGAGTGCTTTAGAAGAACCAAGGATATATATATATATAGTTTTGTATGGGGTAATGACAAACAAATCCCTGTAAGGTGTTGCACCGATATTAGTTTGGTCACATATAAAAATAAAATTTCAATCTCAATTAGGCTAAGTGTTGTTTAAAAGGTGGCACAATGAGCTAGAAGAAGTCTATGCTAGATTTAGATGAGTTCTAAATATTGTGACGGATTCTACAAAAGAAGGCAAAGTATGTCACTATTTTGACAATGTGATACGTCTCCGACGTATCGATAATTTCTTATGTTCCATGCCACATTATTGATGATATCTACATGTTTTATGCACACTTTATGTCATATTCGTGCATTTTCTGGAACTAACCTATTAACAAGATGCCGAAGTGCCAATTGCTGTTTTCTGCTGTTTTTGGTTTCAGAAATCCTAGTAAGGAAATATTCTCGGAATTGGACGAAATCAACGCCCAGGGTCCTATTTTGCCACGAAGCTTCCAGAAGACCGAAGAGTCAACGAAGTGGGGCCACGAGGTGGCCAGGAGGGTAGGCGACGCGGCCCCACCCTTAGCCACGCCGACCTGTCTCCTGGGCCCCTCGCGACGCCCCCTGACCTACCCTTCCGCCTACAAATAGCTTTCGTCGCGAAAGCCCCAGTACCGAGAGCCACGATATGGAAAACCTTCCAGAGACGCCGCCGCCGCCAATCCCATCTCGGGGGGATTCAGGTGATCGCCTCCGGCACCCTGCCGGAGAGGGGAATCATCTCCCGGAGGACTCTACGCCGCCATGGTCGCCTCCGGAGTGATGTGTGAGTAGTCTACCCCTGGACTATGGGTCCATAGCAGTAGCTAGATGGTTGTCTTCTCCCCATTATGCTTAATTGTCGGGTCTTGTGAGCTGTCGAACATGATCAAGATCATCTATCTGTAATTCTATATGTTGTGTTTGTTGGGATCCGATGAATAGAGAATACCATGTTATGTTGATTATCAATTTATATCTATGTGTTGTTTATGATCTTGCATGCTCTCCGTTATTAGTAGATGCTCTGGCCAAGTTGATGCTAGTAACTCCAAGAGGGAGTATTTATGCTCGATAGTGGGTTCATGTCTCCGTGAATCTGGGGGAGTGAGAGAAACCTCTAAGATTATGGATGTGCTGTTGCCACTAGGGATAAAACATTGATGCTATGTCCGAGGATGTAGTTATTGATTACATTACGCGCAATACTTAATGCAATTGTCTGTTGTTAGCAACTTAATACTGGAAGGGGTTCGGATGATAACCTGAAGGTGGACTTTTTAGGCATAGATGCATGCTGGATAGCGGTCTATGTACTTTGTCGTAATGCCCAATTAAATCTCACTATACTCATCATAATATGTATGTGCATGGTCATGCCCTCTCTATTTGTCAATTGCCCAACTGTAATTTGTTCACCCAACATGTTGTTTATCTTATGGGAGAGACACCTCTAGTGAACTGTGGACCCCGGTCCAATTCTCTATACTGAAATACAATCTACTGCAATACTCGTTCTACTGTTTTCTGCAAACAATCATCATCCACACTATACATCTAATCCTTTGTTACAGCAAGCCGGTGAGATTGACAACCTCGCTGTTTCGTTGGGGCAAAGTACTTGGTTTATGTTGTGCAGGTTCCACGTTGGCGCCGGAATCCCTGGTGTTGCGCCGCACTACATCTCGCCGCCATCAACCTTCAACGTGCTTCTTGACTCCTACTGGTTCGATAAACCTTGGTTTCTACTGAGGGAAACTTGCCGCTGTGCGCATCACACCTTCCTCTTGGGGTTCCCAACGGACGCGTGTCGAACGAAAAGACAATACGTCAACCACGCGCATCACAATGACTGAGGATGTTTAAGTCGAGCAGTTCTTTCAGAACTTGGTGTAGTTCCGATAGTGTCAGAACTTTGAAGCTATATTGTGTGTGACAATATTAGTGACATATTTCAGACCGCTGAATTAAGATTCCACCAGAAGACTGAACATATATGATTAATGCCGACTCATTTGGAAAATGAGTGATGCATTGAGACGCAAATAAATTGCAAAATACATACGTTTCTGAGCATGTCAGATTCGTTGACTTAAACCTCTCCCGTGAGCAAAACATGATAAGCACCAGAAGGCCAAGGTGTTATATATTTACAAATGTAAACTAGATTATTGACTCTAGTGCAAGTGGGAGACTGTTGGAGATATGCCCAAGAGGCAATAATAAAATGGTTATTATTATATATTTGTGTTTATGATAAATGTTTACATCCCATGCTATAATTGTATTAACCGAAACATTGATACATGTGTGTTATGTAAACAACAAGGAGTCCCTAGTAAGCCTCTTGTATAAATAGCTTGTTGATTAATAGATGATCATGGTTTCATGATCATGAACATTGGATGTTGTTAATAACAAGGTTATGTCATTGGGTGAATGATATAATGGACATACATCCAAATAAGCGTAGCATGAGATCAAGTCATTAAGTTCAACTTGCTATAAGCTTTCGATACATAGTTACCTAGTCCTTCGACCATGAGATCATGTAAATCACTTACACCGGAAGGGTACTTTGATTACATCAAACGCCATTGCGTAAATGGGTGGTTATAAAGATGAGATTAAGTATTCGGAAAGTATGAGTTGAGGCATATGGATCAAGAGTGGGAATTGTCCATCCCGATGACGGATAGATATAGTCTGGGCCCTCTAGGTGGAATGTCATCTAATTAGCTTGCAAGAATGTGACTAGGTCACAAGAGATGATATACCATGGTACGAGTAAAGAGTACTTGTCGAAAACGAGGTTGAACTAGGTTTGGAGATACCGATGATCGAATCTCGGACAAGTAAAGTATCGCGTGACAAAGGGAATCGGTATCGTATGTAAATGGTTCAATCAATCATTAAGTTATCGTTGAATGAGTGGGAGCCATTATGGATCTCCAGGTCCCGCTATTAGTTATTGGTCGGAGAGGAGTCTCAATGATGTCCGCATAGTTCACGAACCGTAGGGTGACGCGCTTGATACGCGTACAGCACGCGTCCGTTGGGAACCCCAAGTGGAAGGTGTGATGCATACAATGGCAAGTTTTCCCTCAGTAAGAAACCAAGGTTTATCGAGCCAGTAGGAGCCAAGAAGCACGTTGAAGGTTGATGGCAGCGGAGTGTAGTGCGGTGCAACACCAGGGATTCCAGCGCCAACGTGGAACCTGCACAACACAACCAAATTACTTTGCCCCAACGTGACAGTGAGGTTGTCAATCTCACCGGCTTGTTGTAACAAAGGATTAGATGTATAGTGTGGATGATGATGTTTGCATAAAACAGTAGAATGAGTATTGCAGTTGATTGTATTCGAAGTAAAAGAATGGACCGGGGTCCACAGTTCACTAGTGGTGTCTGTCCCATAAGAAATAGCATGTTGGGTGAACAAATTACAGTTGGGCAATTGACAAATAAAGAGGACATGACCATGCACATACATGGTATGATGAGTATTGTGAGATTTAATTGGGCATTACGACAAAGTACATAGACCGCTATCCAGCATGCATCTATGCCTAAAAAGTCCACCTTTAGGTTATCATCCGAACCCCCTCCAGTATTAAGTTGCAAACAACAGACAATTGCATTAAGTATGGTGCGTAATGTAATCAACAAATACATCCTTAGACATAGCGTTGATGTTTTATCCCTAGTAGAAACAGCACATCCACAACCTTAGAACTTTCTGTCACTGTCCCAGATTTAATGGAGGCATGAACCCACTATCGAGCATAAATACTCCCTCTTGGAGTTACAAGTAACGACTTGGCCAGAGCCTCTACTAATAACGGAGAGCATGCAAGATCATAAACAACACATAGATAATAGATTGATAATCAACATAGCATAGTATTCATTATTCATCGGATCCCAACAAACGCAACATGTAGCATTACAAATAGATGATCTTGATCATGTTAGGCAGCTCACAAGATCTAACAATGATAGCACAATTAGGAGAAGACGACCATCTAGCTACTGCTATGGACCCATAGTCCAGGGGTGAACTACTCACACATCACTCCGGAGGCGACCATGGCGGTGAAGAGTCCTCCGGGAGATGATTCCCCTCTCCGGCAGGGTGCCGGAGGCGATCTCCTGAATCCCCCGAGATGGGATTGGCGGCGGCGGCGTCTCTGGAAGGTTTTCCGTATCGTGGCTCTCGGTACTAGAACTATTATCGACGAAGGCTTATGTCAGCGGAAGGGTAGGTCAGGGGGCGCCACGAGGGCCCCACACGCCAGGGCCGCGCGACCAGCACCTGGGCCGCGCCGCCCTGTTGTGTGGGCGCCTCGTCGCCCCACTTCGTTTCCCTTTCGGGCTTCTAGAAGCTTCGTGGAAAAATAAAATCCTGGGCGTTGATTTCGTCCAATTCCGAGAATATTTCCTTACTAGGATTTCTGAAACCAAAAACAGCAGGAAACAGCAACTGGCTCTTCGGCATCTCATTAATAGGTTAGTGCCGGAAAATGAATAAATATGACATAAAGTATGTATAAAACATGTGAGTATCATCATAAAAGTAGCATGGAACATAAGAAATTATCGATACGTTGGAGACGTATCAGCATCCCCAAGCTTAGTTCCTACTCGTCCCGAGTAGGTAAACGATAACAAAGATAATTTCTGAAGTGACATGCTATCATAATCTTGATCAATACTATTGTAAGCACATGTAATGAATGCAGCGATTCGAAGCAATGGTAAATACAATGAGTAAACAATTGAATCATATAGCAAAGACTTTTCATGAATAGTACTTTCAAGACAAGCATCAATAAGTCTTGCATAAGAGTTAACTCATAAAGCAATAAATTCAAAGTAAAGGTATTGAAGCAACACAAAGGAAGATTAAGTTTCAGCGGTTGCTTTCAACTTGTAACATGTATATCTCATGGATATTGTCAACATAAAGTAATATAATAATTGCAATATACAAGTATGTAAGAATCAATGCACAGTTAACACAAGTGTTTGCTTCTTGGGATAGAAGGAAGTAGGTAAACTGACTCAACATAAAATTAGAAGAAAGGCACTTCGTAGAGGGAAGCATTGATTGCTATATTTGTGCTAGAGCTTTTATTTTGAAAACAAGAAACAGTTTTGTCAACGGTAGTAATAAAGCATATGTATTATGTAAATTATATCCTACAAGTTGCAAGCCTCATGCATAGTATACCAATAGTGCCCGCACCTTGTCCTAATTAGCTCGGATTACCTGGATTATCATCGCAATACATATGTTTTAACCAAGTATCACAAAGGGGTACCTCTATGCCGCCTGTACAAAGGTCTAAGGAGAAAGCTCGCATTGGATTTCTCGCTTTTGATTATTCTCAACTTAGACATCCATACCGGGACAACATAGACAACAGATAATGGACTCCTCTTTAATGCATAAGCATTTAGCAACAAATAATATTCTCATATGAGATTGAGGATAGTTGTCCAAAACTGAAACTTCCACCATGGATCATGGCTTTAGTTAGCGGCCCAATGTTCTTCTCTAACAATATGCATACTCAAACCATTCAACTCATGGTAAATCGCCCTTACTTCATACAAGATGAACATGCATAGCAACTCACATGATATTCAACAAAGGGTAGTTGATGGCGTCCCCAGGAACATGGTTATCGCTCAACAAGCAACTTATAAGAGATAAGATGCATAAGTACATATTCAATACCACAATAGTTTTTAGGCTATTTGTCCCATGAGCTATATATTGCAAAGGCGAAGAATGGAAATTTTAAAGGTAGCACTCAAGCAATTTACTTTGGAATGGCGGAGAAATACCATGTAGTAGGTAGGTATGGTGGACACAAGTGGCATAGTGTTTGGCTCAAGGATTTTGGATGCATGAGAAGTATTCCCTTTCAATACGAGGCTTAGGCTAGCAAGGCTATTTGAAACAAACACAAGTATGGACCGATACAGCAAAACTCACATAAAAGACATATTGTAAGCATTATAAGACTCTACACCGTCTTCCTTGTTGTTCGACCCTTACTAGAAAATATCTAGACCTTAGAGAGACCAATCATACAAACCAAATTTTAGCAAGCTCTATGTATTTCTTCACTAATAAGTGCAAAGTATATGATGCAAGAGCTTAAACATGAGCACAACAATTGCCAAGTATCACATTATTCAAGATATTATACCAATTACCACATGTAACATTTTCCGTTTCCAACCATACAACAATTTAACGATGCAGTTCAACCTTTGCCATGAACATTATGAGTAAAGCCTAAGGACATATTTGTCCATATGCAACAGCGGAGCGTGTCTCTCTCCCACACAATGAATGCTAGGATCCAACTTTATTCAAACAAAAACAAAAATAAAAACATACAGACGCTCCAAGTAAAGCACATAAGATGTGATGGAATAAAAATATAGTTTCATTAGAGGAACCTGATAATATTGTCGATGAAGAAGGGGATGCCCAAGGCATCCCCAAGCTTAGATGCTTGAGTCTTCTTGAAATATGCAGGGATGAACTACCGGGGCATCCCCAAGCTTAGAGCTTTCACTCTCCTTGATCATATTGTATCATCCTCCTCTCTTGATCCTTGAAAACTTCCTCCACACCAAACTCAAAATAACTCATTAGAGGGTTAGTGCATAATCAAAATTCACATGTTCAGAGGTGACATAATCATTCTTAACACTTCTGGACATTGCACAAAGATACTGAAAGTTAATGGAATAAAGAAATCCATCAAGCATAGCAAAATAGGCAATGCGAAATAAAAGGCAGAATCTGTCAAAACAGAACAGTACGTAAAGACGAATTTTTTAGGTGCACCAGACTTGCTCAATTGAAAATGCTCAAATTGAACGAAAGTTGCATACATATCTGAGGATCACTCACGTAAATTGGCAGAATTTTCTGAGTTATCTACAGAGCCTACTGCTCAAATTCGTGACAGCAACAAATCTATTTCTGCGCAGCAATCCAAATCTAGTATGAACCTTACTAGCAAAGACTTTACTTGGCACAACAATGCAACAAAATTAAGATAAGGAGAGGTTGCTACAGTAGTAACAACTTCCAAGACTCAAATATAAAACAAAAGTACTGTAGCAAAATCATGGGTTGTCTCCCATAAGCGCTTTTCTTTAACGCCTTTCAGCTAGGCGCAGAAAGTGTGTATCAAGTGTTATCAAGAGATGGATGATGCATCTACAGCGGGGCTTGGAGTTTTCTCAACCATGCATTGTATTTTGTATATGTAAGTTTCAGAGGCTCCCTTTTCATTAGTTTTAGGCTTGCTATTCTCATCAAACAAATTTTGAGGGACAAGCCAAGCATAATTATCTTCTAGAGCTTCATGCATTCCTAGGAGCTTGCAAGGTATTGGTGCTTTAATCTCCCCACCATCATTAACATTGTTAGTGTACCTTATTCTATCCATGTCCATCTTTTCAAGTGTTCTTTTAAAATCGGTGAACATACCAAGCCTCTTATGCTTAATAAAAACTTTTCTAGCTTCTTTAGCTATATCTTCAAATTCTCGAACAAGGACTTTTAAAATAAAATCCCTCTTTTCTCCCCTCTCCATATCAGAAAGTGTAAGAAACATGTGTTGTATCATGGGGTTGAGACTAATAAATCTAGTTTCTATCATGCGTACCAAACAGGCAGAGGCACTTTCATAGGTAGGGACAGTTTTTGCTAGGGGTATATCTTCAAGATCTTCATTCATGCTAACATGGGTGAAAAATTCTTTTATATTATCTCTTCCAATTATAGACCCTTGTCCTACATATATATCTTTTAGAGTGAACTTAGGAGGAATCATGATGAAATAAGTAAAAGTAAATAAAGTAAATTTTTTTGTGGTTTTAATATGGAGAACAAGACAGTAAATAAAGTAAAGCTAGCAACTAATTTTTTGTGTTTTGTTTTAGTGCAGCAAACAAAGAAGTAAATAAAGTAAAGCAAGACAAAAACAAAATAAAGAGATTGGAAGTGGAGACTCCCCTTGCAGCGTGTCTTGATCTCCCCGGCAACGGCGCCAGAAAAAGAGCTTGATACGCGTACAGCACGCGTCCGTTGGGAACCCCAAGAGGAAGGTGTGATGCGTACAGCGACAAGTTTTCCCTCAGTAAGAAATCAAGATTTATCGAGCCAGTAGGAGCCAAGAAGCACGTTGAAGGTTGATGGCGGCGGAGTCTAGTGCGGCGCAACACCAGGGATTCCGGCGCCAACGTGGAACCTACACAACACAACAAAATTACTTTGCCCCAACGTGACAGTGAGGTTGTCAATCTCACCGGCTTGCTGTAACAAAGGATTAGATGTATAGTGTGGATGATGATGTTTGCAGAAAATAGTAGAATGAGTATTGCAGTTGATTGTATTCGATGTAAAAGAATGGACCGGGGTCCACAGTTCACTAGTGGTGTCTCTCCCATAAGAAATAGCATGTTGGGTGAACAAATTACAGTTGGGCAATTGACAAATAAAGAGGGCATGACCATGCACATACATGTTATGATGAGTATTGTGAGATTTAATTGGGCATTACGGCAAAGTACATAGACCGCTATCCAGCATGCATCTATACCTAAAAAGTCCACCTTCAGGTTATCATCCGAACCCCCTCCAGTATTAAGTTGCAAACAACAGACAATTGCATTAAGTATGGTGCGTAATGTAATCAACAAATACATCCTTAGACATAGCATTGATGTTTTATCCCTAGTAGCAACAGCACATCCACAACCTTAGAACTTTCTGTCACTGTCCCAGATTTAATGGAGGCATGAACCCACTATCGAGCATAAATACTCCCTCTTGGAGTTACAAGTACCGACTTGGCCAGAGCCTCTACTAATAACGGAGAGCATGCAAGATCATAAACAACACATAGATAATAGATTGATAATCAACATAGCATAGTATTCATTATTCATCGGATCCCAACAAACGCAACATGTAGCATTACAAATAGATGATCTTGATCATGTTAGGCAGCTCACAAGATCTAACAATGATAGCACAATTAGGAGAAGACGACCATCTAGCTACTGCTATGGACCCATAGTCCAGGGGTGAACTACTCACACATCACTCCGAAGGCGACCATGGTGGTGAAGAGTCCTCCGGGAGATGATTCCCCTCTCCGGCAGGGTGCCGGAGGTGATCTCCTGAATCCCCCGAGATGGGATTGGCGGCGGCATCTCTGGAAGGTTTTCCGTATCGTGGCTCTCGGTACTGGAACTATTATCGACGAAGGCTTATGTAGGCGGAAGGGTAGGTCAGGTGGCGCCACGAGGGCCCCACACGCCAGGGCCGCGCGACCAGCACCTGGGCCGCGCCGCCCTGTTGTGTGGGTGCCTCGTCGCCCCACTTCGTTTCCCTTTCGGGCTTCTGGAAGCTTCGTGGAAAAATAAAATCCTGGGCATTGATTTCGTCCAATTCCGAGAATATTTCCTTACTAGGATTTCTGAAACCAAAAACAGCAGAAAACAGCAACTGGCTCTTCGGCATCTCGTTAATAGGTTAGTGCCGGAAAATGCATAAATATGACATAAAGTATGTATAAAACATGTGAGTATCATCATAAAAGTAGCATGGAACATAAGAAATTATCGATACGTTGGAGATGTATCAGCGCATAAGTAGATTCGGAATATGTGATGGAGACCGAAGTTTGTTCGGAGTATCGGATGGGATCCAGGACATCACGAGGAGGTCCGGAATGGTCCGGAGAATAAGATTCATATAAGGGAAGTTGATTTTTAGGTTTCGGAAAAGTTCGGGATTTTTCCGGTGGAAGACCGGGAAGGTTCTAGAAGGTTCCGAGGGTCCCACCAGTGGGCCCATGACCCTAGGAGGCCTAGCATGGGCCGAGGGGATGCACCCTAGCCTAATAGGCCAGGGGCACATGCCCCTCAAGGCCCAAGTCGGTCAGCCCACTAGAGTTCCCTAAAACCCTAGGGGGTCAACTTGGGGGGAAGAAAACTTTCCCCCCTCCTTGGCCGCCGGCCCTAGATGGATCTAGGGGTTGGGGTCCACCCAAACCGACCCTCTCCCCTATATAAAGAGGGGAGGGGCGGGAGGCACACACTCTTGAAACCCTAGCCCTGGCGCCCCCTCTCTCCTCCACTACACATATTCTCCGGCTTGGCAAAGCCCTGCAGATTTTCTCCACCACCACCACCATGCCGTCGTGCTGCTGGGATTCCGAGGGGATCTACCACACCTCCGCTGCTCGCTGGAACGGGGAGAGGATGGGCTTCATCGACACCGTACGCACGACCGAGTACGGAAGTGCTGCCGGATTGCAGCACAGGACGATCGACTACATCAACAACGAGATCTAATCTCGTAGGCTTTGGAATCTTCAAGAGTTAGTCTCACATACATCTCGTTGCTTCAATCTTGGTAGATTAGATCTTGCTTCTTCCTAGAATGGATCTTGGTTTTTGTTCATGTTCACGATATAATTTTTTTGTTTTCCATGCAACAAACCCATCATATATAACCACCAGCAGGTCGTCTCATTAAAAACCTTCCAGCCCCCTTAGGTACCCTGGAAGGAAAAGAGTGCGTCTGAAACCTGTTGGGTCCCAAATTTACATGATAGTTACATCGTTCAGAATAGAGGGAAGGAGGAAGCTAGGGATCATCGACCCAGGTACAAGTATATCTAGTAGACAAGCCATGCCTAGCTAACTCATGGGCTACACTATTAGCTTCCCTACAACAATGCTTGAATTTCACACGTCCGATGAGGGTGCAAAGGTCCACACAATCAACAAACACCGCTGCAGCCTCGTCGAACCATCTCATATCTCCAGAGCATGCCTCCACAATATCAATTGAGTCCGATTCCGCAATATTTTATCCGAGCAGACCATCTGATTAGCAAGAATTAGACCCTCTTTCATTGCTCTTGCTTTAGCTAGTTTAGCCGAGGCCATATGTGGAAACTAAATGGCCACACCGGCTATAAACTTACCATTGGAGTCTCTAAGAACTACTCCCACAGAACCTAGTAAGGAATCTGTAGAAAAAGACCCATCAACATTGACTTTAACTTGACGTAAATCAGGTTTACACCACTTGGTCTCATCTTGTCTTCTACTATTCGCTCCCTTAGACGAATTTGAGGCAATGACCAGCGCAGACATCTTGCATTGCACCATAGGAGGGATGGTTTCATCATGTGTTCTTTTTCACCGAAGCCACCATAAGTGCCGGCATGCAATAACCGATGTTTCCTTGAGACCAAATTGAAAGCCATGGAGTGGCACACTTGGCATTCTAATCACATGCTCAAGAACAGAAGAGCCGGATAAGTCAACAACGAGAGCTTCGTCAAGAATCTCCTCAAGCCCAAGTAATGACCATAATTCTCTCGCAGTAATACATTGAAACAGTAGGTGCCTAATATCCTCAGGAGCCTGGTGGCAAATTGGACATTCACCACTAGTTCCAACATGTATGTTTACCAATATAGATTTCAGAGGTAGAAGTCCATGGAGAGCCCGCCAAGTGAAGATTTTGATTTTACTCAAAATTTCAAGCTTCCATAATTCTTTTCATACCGTATTATTGATTGATGTCCTTGGCAGGGCGAGCTGGCTCGCATAAGGGCCAAAAGAATGTGTCCATTGAAGATGGTATGCGGAACGAATAGAAAATCGGCCATTCTTTTCGTAGTGCCATGCAACAAAGTCATCAAACCCATGAATATTCAGAGGAACTTGCAGAATTTGGTTAACATCGGCAGAAAGGAAAAGCCTACGAAGGAGGCCTTCATCCCATGTCCCAGTTAGCGGGTCAATCAGCTCCGCCACCTTCCTCTGCGTAATTTGCCCCCTATGAGTAATGATCCTTCTATCAGAGCCTGAGGGAATCCAAGGGTCTAAGAAGATATCAACATTTCATCAGTACCAATCCTCCAAATATATCCCCTTTTGAATGTAGCAAGGCCTGCAACAATGCTCTGCCAAGTGAAGGAGGAACCCCCTTTTGGTCCCACCTTAAGAATATTTCCATGAGGGTAGTATTTATCCCGAAGAACTTTAGCACACACAGAATCAGGGTCACAGATCAAACACCAAATTTGTTTTGATAGCATGGCAAGATTAGAAGAATGGAAGTCACGGAAGCCCATACCACCCTCACTCTTCGGATAGCACATCTTCCACCAAGCAAGCCAATGCATCTTCTTATCATTCTCGTCGTCACCCCACCAAAATTGGGCAATTGCATCAGTCATGTTCTTACAAATCTCCTTAGGAATTAGAAACACTGACATAGCGTAAACTGGAATAGTCTGCGCCACAGCCTTTAGAAGAATTTCTTTTCCCCCAATAGATAGGTACTTTTCCTTCCAGCCATTGATTCTCTGAATAATCCTCTCAATTAAGTGCTCAAAACAGTCACTTTTATCTGCTCCCACAAGAGCAGGGAGACCCAAATATTTATCTGAGAGAGCTTCCGTATCAATATGAAGCGCCTCACAAATTTCAGCTCGTAGTAAAGCATTAGTAATAGGAGAAAAAAATATACTTGACTTAGCCAAACTCACCAACTGACCTGAATTGGCACAATAGGTATCTAGAATTTGTTGTAGGGAAGTTGCATTGTTCATGTCCGCCTTCATGAGAATAAGGGAATCATCAGCAAATAAAATGTGTGAAACTGACGGTGTATTTCTGCACACCCTAACCCCATCGATGCCACCAACTTCTTCTTCATACAACAAAAGACCAGATAATCCTTCAGCACAAATAAGAAACATATACGGAGATAGAGGATCTCCCTCACGGAGCCCTCTGGTAGGAACAAACATCTCAGTCTCCTCAGAATTGAATCTAACATGATATCTCACAGACCTGACACAGACCATCATGAGAGCTACCCACCTCTGTTTGTGCTACGAATCATATCTAACCCCTAATAATTCCGATCGTGTTCACGTGGACAGGGCAGCCCCAAAGAGCGTACAATGCACACATAAATAATTGTGAGACTGAAACAAAAGCTTTGCACATGGCCCAACACGTACTAATTGTTAGTATACATAATCAACAAATTGAATGACTTAGTTCCGTGTGTAAATTTTTTGTGACATTTCCTTGAATGGGCCAGCCACAACCGGCCCCTCCCGTAACCTGACTTGTTGTCCATCCTTTGATTTTTAAAAAAAAATAGAGAAGAGAAGCCCCAACGGGTTTGCAGTTTCACTGAAGAAACTCCTCGAAACAGGCTTTCATTCCGCTTTATAAATAAAGCAACCACATCCATACAAGGTTTAGATACAACACAGCTAGAACATAGCACACACCAACGGTCTGCTGGAGCAACAACACATCATGCCCAAGAATAGAAAAAAGAGATACACCACCCCACAGAAGAGGGTCACTCAGAGGCTGGACGACGTAGAAATGCGATGTGTTGCCGCAAGAAGATCCTCCAACATGCTGTCCAGGCGCTCCCAATCCCGCTACCTACATAGCGGGTACCACTGCTGCAACAAAGCCAAGAAAGAAAAGATAGAGTCAGAAGCGCGTCGACGTAAGATACGCTCTATGACCATCTTATTGCGTACAGTCCATAAGGTCCAGGTCAAGACCGCGAACAATAGCCAGAAGAGGCGCCTCCTCCTATCGGTATTGTTCGCATGGACCTCAATGAACTCTCCGAGGGTTGAGGCTTGCCACTCAGGGCCCAGCGCCTCGTGGAGGTAGCTCCAAAGGAAACGGGCCGCAGGGCAAGAGAACATGATGTGTGTCGTCGTCTCCGGGACTGCACATAAAGTACACATCTCGTTGCCCGGCCCATTCCGCTTCGCCACCTCCACCCCCGAGGGCAGGTGATCCCTAAGCAGCTGCCACAAGAAAATCTTCGTCTTAAGCGGGATAGGCGCTTTAAAGAGAGGGGACGTCCAAGGTAGAGGAGGCCCCCTAAACAGGGCCCTATAGGTTGTTCTCACGGAGAACGAGCCAGAAGGCGATAAGCGCCAAGAAGGCGAGTCCAATCCTCCCGACAAACGTCTAGGAGGAGGTCCCGCAGCGAAGCCAGACTCAGGGCCTCTCCCTGGGTCAGGCCGCAACGGAACCGGAGATCCCAACCCCCCTGGGCAGCGTCCACCACCATAAGAGGAGGGTCTGCGCACATGGCAAAGAGATCCGGAAAGTCAAGGCAAATGGGACGGACGCCAAGCCATGAGTCAAGCTAGAACATCGTCCCTCTACCATCGCCTATGGAGTGGGATAGTCCCGCTCTAATCTCATGCTTAATGTCCTGGAGGGCTCTCCAAAATTGAGAACCCTCCCGGTGGTCACACGCAAGGAGTGGCCGGCCCCGCAGGTATTTCTCCTTAATCAACTTAAGCCACTGACGTGGGCATTACCCTTCGGGTAACCGACATTGCCCTATCCTATATTATCTAGTTGGAGGCCCACGAAGTCACTTGGAGGCAAGACGGGCCACTTGGATGGCGCACCAGAAGATTCCTTGGTGGGCAAGACAAGAAAGCAGCCGAACAAGGAAAGTTTAGATTTAAAAACTACTGTAAACCTAGTCGTACTCGGTTAGACCTCTTGAGACCTGGCCCCCTATATAAAGGCCAGGAGAGAGGCTGCCGAGGGACACGTTCAATATTAGCAATCTTAGCCACCAAAAACTCCAGAGCTAGGTCATCGTAGTACTTAGCCTCTCGACGAGATCTCAGCCGAACTATTCGGCACCCCATTGTAAGAGCATCCCCACTCGTTGGCTCTCTTCACGCCCAAATCCGGCGAAATTTTCATCCGGATTGGACGAAAATTTGGCCTGGGGGGCAGTATATCTCCAGTCGTGTGCTCCCCAAGCGGCGTTTCTCGGGGAAAAAGAGGATAGCCCGGGGAGTCCGGACGAAAGAGGAGACATGTGGGCGTGGGCGATTGTTTTGCTCCATCCGGAGTCCCCGGGAGACCCCCGGGAAACCGAGGATGGCATGGGGAGTCCGGACGAAAATAGGCTCAAATCCGGATCAAAATGAGAAACCGGGGGCCTGACTGGGCCGTTTTTCGCCGTCCGGATGAAAAAAAGTGGTCGTGGGGGGCTTCTGGTGGAGACGAGTGGAGATGCTCTAACCCAATATCTTCATAATCAAGATCAGACAGGCAGGACGTAAGGGTTTTACCTCATCGAGGGCCCCGAACCTGGGTAAATCGCTCTCCCCGCTTGTCTGTGAACCGATGTCTCGTGTCAGCTTACAGGATTCCATCAACCCTATGCCCCAATCGGAGGGCATTGCCGAGGAGTACCCTCGACAATTGGCGCCGTCTGTGGGAACCCTGTCGGCACAAGATCGGACATCGGCAGAACCAGTCATGTCATCAGCAGCTTCATCAACACCGTCATCGCCAAGTCTGGGAAGCCCGATTCGCTTCGGCTCCTACGAATTCACCTCGCACAGCGACTCATCTCGCTCGACCTTTTCCGATCTACAAGGAAACATGGAGATGACCTTTGGGAGCGTCCACTACAACGTCAACTCGGAAGGAATCCTTCGGCTGCTGGAACCACCCACCTCCAGATCGACGGGTCCAAGCACGTCGTCATCAGTCGACCTTTCGGCTGGTCTGACAGGCTCAACGAGTTCGCCCGCTCCATCGACTCCTCGTTCGACGTCTTCCATGTCGGTTGGATCCGACAATCCCACATTTTCGGAAATAACTTCATACTACTGCTTGAACTGCGACACCAGGCACGGGCTAGGATCAAGCGACACACCGTTCATCTGCAATGCCCAGTACTCATCGGGAGAGGACAGTGTCGACAGCATCGTCCGAAGTGTCAACCGAGGAACAGCGCACCACCAGGTCTATGTTGCCAACAACACGAGGAACATGGGAGACGGAGATCGCACCCCCCACTCCAGCAGACGAGCAAGTTTTGAGAACAGTGCCAATAACAACAACAGCGATCACACTATCGCAGAGGAGGAGTGGGCAGCAGCCAAGGCAGCCATGCTTAACAACACGCCGCTCCCAGCAGGAACCACGGTTGGCACCCTCAACGCTTACCGCTCCATATTGGAGAAAAACCGGGAACGACTATCCAAAGAACAAGCCACCCTCGAGAGACGCCTATCCGCGGCAGACCGATCCAGTGAACGACAAAGAGGCTCGCAAGGAAGCGCCTCTCGAAGTACTCAAGGGGCAGGAAAGCACCGATCAAGACTATCCAGGCTCTCGGAAGACGACACCAGAGAAATAAAGTCGAATCTGACCAAGTCCTTTATGACCACGGACACCGCGGGCATGCCACGGCCAAAAACCATCACGGGAGCAACCGCCAACCTCGCTGCGTACCTCATCAATCAGCGCCCTGAAGGTTCCATGGCTCAAGCCCACCGAGGTGCCCTAGAAAGTCTCGCAATATTGGGAGACAATCTGGTCCCGCGGAAGGAAAAGACCACGTTGCAGGCCAGTGGCTCAAAGCATCATGCGAGAGATGCTCGGGATGAAATCACCCAGAGCAGAATCGACAAAGCAAGGCGACGACGCGCCGCTAGGGAGGAATATGACAGTGATTCTTCGGATGAAAGTCAAGAGAACGACGGCGAGCTAAGGGGAGCCGATTGTTTAAGCTATAAAATCCGTGAGGCAATGCCACCCAGAAAGTTCAAACCCACCCCTACTGACGCTGCCAAATACGATGGGCAGCAGGAGCCAAGGTCCTGGATAGACGACTATTTGCAGACTGTGATTCTGCACAAGGGGAATCAGATAGCAGCAATGCAATGCTTGCAGCTTTACCTAAAGGATTCAGCGCGAGCCTGGTTAAGGGGTCTGCCGAAGGGTTCCATCAAATCATGGGACGACCTAGTAGACGCTTTCGTTGCCAATTTCCAAGCAACGTACAAAAGACCCGTCGGGATTGAAGAGTTACGGCATTGCCAGCAAAAGCAGAAGGAATCGATGCGCGCATACATCGGGAGATTCACCAAGCTCCTAAACGTTGCCGAAGATGTATCTGTCGACAGAGCAATCGACGCCTTCAGCGATGGCATCCAACGTGAAAGCTACATAGAAGAACTCGGACGCAAAAAGCCAAAAACCATAATCAAGTTAATGGAAATCGCCAACAGCTGGGCTGATGGCGAGGACAATGTACGAAAGCCGCGACAGCGCAGTGACGACGAAGACGACGACCAGCCGAAGCACGACTCGGGTGGACGAAGAGATCACCACAAGAGAAGGAAGAACCGCAGCTTTGACGACAGTAACCTGGTAGCCACAGGGTACTCTGATCGGCAGGACGATCGATATGACGACAGACGAGACGATCGGCAGGACGGTAATCGGAACAACTTTGGGAACCGTGGCAATTATAAACCACGGCAACAGAGGACCCCCGAACTACCCTACGCTGAGCAGATCAACGCTCCCTGTTACTTGCACTCGTACATTGATTCTAAGGACGGCAAAACGAAGTCAAGCCACTTGCTCATAGACTGTCGGCAGTTCATTGACATGCAGAAACTCATCCAGCAGCAGCAACCGCCACCACCACCTCCACCACAGCACCAAGTCCAGCAGGCTCAACCTCATCAACCCAACAAAGCATTTCCACCACCACGTGGGCAGATGAGCATGATCCACGGGACAGATGTTTCCGGAAGAGAAATGAAGAAGCTCACTCAAGAAATCAATCTGGCAGAAAGTATCATGGCAAACATCCCCGAATATGTCGAGTGGTCATCTCAGAGCATTACATTTAGCCGAGCAGATCACCCGATGACCATACTGAAACCAGGACACGCTGCCTTAGTAGTCGAGGCGCAGGTCGGGGGGTTCAAGATGAGCAAAGTCTTCATGGATGGTGGAAGCGGATTAAACCTGATATTTCTCGACACAATCAAGAGTATGGGGATCACCATGAGAATGCTAGAAGAAATGGACACATGCTTTCATGGGATTCTCCCTACTTCACCAGCGTACTCTCTTGGCAAAGTTTACCTGAACGTCGTCTTTGGCAAACCCGACAACTTCAGGAAGGAAAAGATCGAGTTCGAAGTCGTGAACTGGGAGTCGCAGTATCACGCTATACTCGGGAGGCCAGCTTATGCCAAGTTCATGGTTGTACCGCACTACGCATACCTTAAGCTGAAAATGTCTGGGAGCAACGGGACAAACATCACAGTCTATGGAAGTTTCTCACGCTCGGACAATTGTGATCGCGACTTTCAGAGGATTGCTGCAAAGTTTGGACTGAAGCAGGAAATTACTGACCTTCCTTCAAAGTCGTCGTCACGCGATAATAAGGAAGAAGAACGCGTCAGAGGAGCGAAGAAGAAGCCAGCCGACCTTGCTATAGAAGCTTCGGCAGCACAAACCTCTGCAGCTAAAGCTGCGGCAGCAAAAGCTTCGGCAGCTGATGGCACAGAAGACATAGGAGACGGCAAGACACTGACAATCGCTGACCAGACCCCTGATGAAATCAACGATGCTTCGATAACCACCAGCGTGGTGGACAAGCCAAAAGATGAGAAGAACCCCTTCCTTGCCTAAGCAATCTACTAGTGTTTAGTTTTCCCTTTCTTTTCAAGCAGGGCTCTCCTTTTTTCGCCCTTTAGTCTCATGTTTTTATTATTAACGAGAACTTAAGTTTCGATTCCTTGAAAAGCATTGCAGTAAATCGGAGCACCTAAACCGCATCATCGTAAACCCTGCTTACGCCCCTTGGCGAACGACGGTGCAACATAGTGCGCAGCAAAAGATCGTGCTCCGAAAAAGCCTCTACGAGTGCTACAGGATGCAAAATAAACAAAGACATTAACTCTTCCCTCTGCTATAGATGCCTCTACGAGTGCCTAAAATAGCAAGAGTTCGGAAATACATATAAACACAACCCACATTCGATGTTTTACTTATGGAAATATCAAGGAACAACGGGCCCATTGGCAGAGTTATTCCACACGATATACTCGGGAACTCCTGTCAAAACATACATCGGTTGAAAGCAAAGTTGCACATACAACGGGTTTAGCAAGACCTGCAACACGAGCTGATCACTCAAATAATTTGGTGACCAACGAATACACATACATCTAAATGGGCAATTAAGATTTGCTCCTTCAAAATTTGCCAACGGCATTGACAGGGTATAAGTACATATACATGTATCTGCCGAGCAAAGGTTCCCGACTACGCAATCCAAACACTTGGATAAAGTAGCCAAAATATCTATTTAAAAAATAAAATTAACCCTGAATCACCCTTGTGATGCGTGTGGTTGGCACGTCCGTTGGGAACCCCAAGAGGAAGGTGTGATACGCACAGCGGCAAGTTTCCCTCAGTAAGAAACCAAGGTTTAATCAGACCAGTAGGAGTCAAGAAGCACGTTGAAGGTTGATGGCGGCGGGATGTAGTGCGGCGCAACACCAGGGATTCCGGCGCCAACGTGGAACCTGCACAACACAACCAAAGTACTTTGCCCCAACGAAACAGTGAGGTTGTCAATCTCACCGGCTTGCTGTAACAAAGGATTAACCGTATTGTGTGGAAGATGATTGTTTGCAGAAAATAGTAGAACAAGTATTGCAGTAGATTGTATTTCAGTAAAGAGAATTGGACCGGGGTCCACAGTTCACTAGAGGTGTCTCTCCCATAAGACGAACAGCATGTTGGGTGAACAAATTACAGTTGGGCAATTGACAAATAAAGAGAGCATGACCATGCACATACATATCATGATGAGTATAGTGAGATTTAATTGGGCATTACGACAAAGTACATAGACCGCCATCCAACTGCATCTATGCCTAAAAAGTCCACCTTCAGGTTATCATCCGAACCCCCTCCAGTATTAAGTTGCTAACAACAGACAATTGCATTAAGTATTGCGCGTAATGTAACTAGTGACTACATCCTTGAACATAGCACTAATGTTTTATCCCTAGTGGCAACAGCACATCCATAACCTTAGAGGTTCTTGTCACCCCTCCAGATTCACGGAGACATGAACCCACTATCGAGCATAAATACTCCCTCTTGGAGTTACTAGCATCAACTTGGCCAGAGCATCTACTAATAACGGAGAGCATGCAAGATCATAAACAACACATAGATATAACTTTGATAATCAACATAACAAGTATTCTCTATTCATCGGATCCCAACAAACGCAACATATAGAATTACAGATAGATGATCTTGATCATGTTAGGCAGCTCACAAGATCCGACAATGATAGCACAATGGGGAGAAGACAACCATCTAGCTACTGCTATGGACCCATAGTCCAGCGGTAGACTACTCACACATCACACCGGAGGCGACCATGGCGGCGTAGAGTCCTCCGGGAGATGATTCCCCTCTCCGGCAGGGTGCCGGAGGCGATCTCCTGGATCCCCCGAGATGGGATCGGCGTTGGCGGCGTCTCTGGAAGGTTTTCCGTATCGTGGTTCTCGGTACTGGGGGTTTCGTCACGGAGGCTATTTGTAGGCGGAAGGGCAGGTCAAGAGGCGGCACGGGGGCCCCACACCACAGGGCCGCGCGGCCAAGGGGGGCCGCGCCGCCATAGGGTGTGGCCCCCTCGTGGCCCCTCTTCGTCTCTCCTTCGGACTTCTGGAAGCTTCGTGGAAAAATAGGCCCCTGGGCTTTGATTTCGTCCAATTCCGAGAATATTTCCTTACTAGGATTTCTGAAACCAAAAACAGCAGAAACAAGAATCGGCACTTCGGCATCTTGTTAATAGGTTAGTTCCAGAAAATGCACGAATATGACATAAAGTGTGCATAAAACATGTAGATAACATCAATAATGTGGCATGGAACATAAGAAATTATCGATACGTCGGAGACGTATCAGCATCCCCAAGCTTAGTTCTGCTCGTCCCGAGCAGGTAAAACGATAACACAGATAATTTCTGGAGTGACATGCCATCATAATCTTGATCATACTATTTGTAAAGCATATGTAGTGAACGCAGCGATCAAAACAATGTATATGACATGAGTAAACAAGTGAACCATAAAGCAAAGACTTTTCATGAATAGCACTTCAAGACAAGCATCAATAAGTCTTGCATAAGAGTTAACTCATAAAGCAATAATTCAAAATAAAAGCATTGAAGCAACACAAAAGAAGATTAAGTTTCAGCGGTTGCTTTCAACTCATAACATGTATATCTCATGGATATTGTCAACATAGAGTAATATAATAGGTGCATTAAGCAAGTATGTAGGAATCAATGCACAGTTCACACAAGTGTTTGCTTCTTGAGGTGGAGAGAAATAGGTGAACTGACTCAACATTGAAAGTAAAAGAATGGTCCTCCATAGAGGAAAAGCATCGATTGCTATATTTGTGCTAGAGCTTTGATTTTGAAAACATGAAACAATTTTGTCAACGGTAGTAATAAAGCATATGCATCATGTAAATTATATCTTATAAGTTGCAAGCCTCATGCATAGTGTACCAATAGTGCCCGCACCTTGTCCTAATTAGCTTGGACTACCTGGATTATCACCGCAATACATATGCTTTAACCAAGTATCACAAAGGGGTACCTCTATGCACTTTGTACAAAGGTCTAAGGAGAAAGCTCGCATTTGGATTTCTCGCTTTTGATTATTCTCAACTTAGACATCCATACCGGGACAACATAGACAACAGATAATGGACTCCTCTTTTAATGCTTTAAGCATTCAACAACAATTAATTCTTTTCTCATTAGAGATTTGAGGATGTTTGTCCAAAACTGAAACTTCCACCATGGATCATGGCTTTAGTTAGCGGCCCAATGTTCTTCTCTAACAATATGCATGCTCAAACCATTCAACTCAGTGTAGATCGCCCTTACTTCAGACAAGACGAACATGCATAGCAACTCACATGAAATTCAACAATGAAAAGTTGATGGCGTCCCCAGTGAACATGGTTATCGCACAACAAGCAACTTAATAAGAGATAAAGTGCATAATTACATATTCAATACCACAATAGTTTTTAAGCTATTTGTCCCATGAGCTATATATTGCAAAGGTGAATGATGGAATTTTAAAGGTAGCACTCAAGCAATTTACTTTGGAATGGCGGAAAATACCATGTAGTAGGTAGGTATGGTGGACACAAATGGCATAGTGGTTGGCTCAAGTATTCTGGATGCATGAGAAGTATTCCCTCTCGATACAAGGTTTAGGCTAGCAAGGCTTATTTGAAACAAACACAAGGATGAACCGGTGCAGCAAAACTCACATAAAAGACATATTGAAAACATTATAAGACTCTACACCATCTTCCTTGTTGTTCAAACTCAATACTAGAAATTATCTAGACCTTAGAGAAACCAAATATGCAAACCAAATTTTAGCATGCTCTATGTATTTCTTCATTAATGGGTGCAAAGCATATGATGCAAGAGCTTAATCATGAGCACAACAATTGCCAAGTATCACATTACCCAAAACATTTATAGCAATTACTACATGTATCATTTTCCAATTCCAACCATGTAACAATTTAACGAAGGAGAAACTTCGCCATGAATACTATGAGTAGAAACCAAGGACATACTTGTCCATATGCTACAGCGGAGCATGTCTCTCTCCCATAAAGTGAATGCTAGGATCCATTTTATTCAAACAAAACAAAAAAAAACCAAAACAAACCGACGCTCCAAGAAAAAGCACATAAGATGTGATGGAATAAAAATATAGTTTCAGGGGAGGAACCTGATAATGTTGTCGATGAAGAAGGGGATGCCTTGGGCATCCCCAAGCTTAGACGCTTGAGTCTTCTTGATATATGCAGGGGTGAACCACCGGGGCATCCTCAAGCTTAGAGCTTTCACTCTCCTTGATCATGTTGCATCATACTCCTCTCTTGATCCTTGAAAACTTCCTCCACACCAAACTTGAAACAACTCATTAGAGGGTTAGTGCACAATATAAATTGACATATTCAGAGGTGACACAATCATTCTTAACACTTCTGGACATTGCATAATGCTACTGGACATTAGTGGATCAAAGAAATTCATCCAACATAGCAAAAGAGGCATTGCGAAATAAAAGGCAGAATCTGTCAAAACAGAACAGTTCGTATTGACGAATTTTAAAATGGCACCAGACTTGCTCAAATGAAAATGCTCAAATTGAATGAAAGTTGCGTACATATCTGAGGATCATGCACGTAAATTGGCTTAATTTTCTGAGCTACCTACAGGGAGGTAGACCCAGATTCGTGACAGCAAAGAAATCTGGAACTGTGCAGTAATCCAAATCTAGTACTTACTTTTCTATCAACGGCTTAACTTGGCACAACAAAACACAAAACTAAGATAAGGAGAGGTTGCTACAGTAGTAAACAACTTCCAAGACACAAAATAAAAACAAAGTACTGTAGGTAAAAACATGGGTTGTCTCCCATAAGCGTTTTTCTTTAACGCCTTTCAGCTAGGCGCAGAAAGTGTGTATCAAGCATTATCGAAGGGTGATGCATCGGCATTCTTACCAGGGGTGTTACTCTTACCTTTCTTACTCTTATTCCTACTCTTTGGTCTAGGGAATACATGACCGCATCCGGGTGTAGAGGTAAAATTTAGAGTGCCTTTCCCAACATCTATGATTGCTCCCATGAGTTTCATCAGGGATCTTCCAAGTGTGATTTGTCCTGTCCCTACACATTCAATAACGAGATAATCAATGGATACCGTCCTTCCAAGAAAGGTTGTGAAAACACCTTCAGCTATGCCCATAGGAATTACAACAGAGTTATCCGCAAGAGTTATTTCTTCTCCCCCTTCAGTAAGTCCCCAAAGTGTCAAAGATTTATAAATTTTTTCAGGCATGAGGCAAAACTCGGACATAATATCACAACGAGCAGGAAAAGTTTCACCACCAATAGTAACTTTAACAGTAGGCACCCACATTGAAGGTTCAAAGCTTAATGGAACATAATCATAATATTCGCGAATTCGATTATACACTTCTTTTAAACAGGATATATTTGTTTCAATAGTGTCTAATCTATTATTCACGCTAGCATGAGATGGATCAAAATTATTATCGGGGCTAAATGATGTAATCAATTTCCTTATAGCATTAAAAGCTTGATCCCCATCACAATGAAGGAAATCTCCTCCCACTACAGCATCTAAGGCATATCTATAGCGAAGAATAAGCCCGAAATAGAAATTACTAAGAAGCAAACTTAAGGTCATTTTAGGTTCAGTTTTACCATAAGCATCAAAAATTCTAGACCATGCTTCTTTAAAATTCTCTTCACCTCCTTGTTTAAAGGTGAAGATTGACTCCTCAGGTGATAGAGTAACAACTACGGGACTAGACATTATAATAAGGTAAATGCAAGTAAACTAATTTTTTTTGTGTTTTTGATATAGTGAACAAGATAGCAAATAAAGTAAAACTAGCAACTAATTTTTTTGTATTTTGATTTAGTGCAGCAAACAAAGTAGTAAATAAAACTAAGCAAGACAAAAACAAAGTAAAGAGATTGAGAAGTGGAGACTCCCCTTGCAGCGTGTCTTGATCTCCCCGGCAACGGCGCCAGAAATTTGCTTGATGCGTGTGGTTGGCACGTCCGTTGGGAACCCCAAGAGGAAGGTGTGATGTGCACAGCGGCAAGTTTCCCTCAGTAAGAAACCAAGGTTTAATCGGACCAGTAGGAGTCAAGAAGCACGTTGAAGGTTGATGGCGGCGGGATGTAGTGCGGCGCAACACCAGGGATTCCGGCGCCAACGTGGAACCTGCACAACACAACCAAAGTACTTTGCCCCAACGAAACAGTGAGGTTGTCAATCTCACCGGCTTGCTGTAACAAAGGATTAACCGTATTGTCTGGAAGATGATTGTTTGCAGAAAACAGTAGAACAAGTATTGCAGTAGATTGTATTTCAGTAAAGAGAATTGGACCGGGGTACACAGTTCACTAGAGGTGTCTCTCCCATAAGACGAACAGCATGTTGGGTGAACAAATTACAGTTGGGCAATTGACAAATAAAGAGAGCATGACCATGCACATACATATCATGATGAGTATAGTGAGATTTAATTGGGCATTACGACAAAGTACATAGACCGCCATCCAACTGCATCTATGCCTAAAAAGTCCACCTTCAGGTTATCATCCGAACCCCCTCCAGTATTAAGTTGCTAACAATAGACAATTGCATTAAGTATTGCGCGTAATGTAACTAGTGACTACATCCTTGAACATAGCACTAATGTTTTATCCCTAGTGGCAACAGCACATCCATAACCTTAGAGGTTCTTGTCACCCCTCCAGATTCACGGAGACATGAACCCACTATCGAGCATAAATACTCCCTCTTGGAGTTACTAGCATCAACTTGGCCAGAGCATCTACTAATAACAGAGAGCATGCAAGATCATAAACAACACATAGATATAACTTTGATAATCAACATAACAAGTATTCTCTATTCATCGGATCCCAACAAACGCAACATATAGAATTACAGATAGATGATCTTGATCATGTTAGGCAGCTCACAAGATCCGACAATGATAGCACAATGGGGAGAAGACAACCATCTAGCTACTGCTATGGACCCATAGTCCAGGGGTAGACTACTCACACATCACACCGGAGGCGACCATGGCGGCGTAGAGTCCTCCGGGAGATGATTCCCCTCTCCGGCAGGGTGCCGGAGGCGATCTCCTGGATCCCCCGAGATGGGATCGGCGTTGGCGGCGTCTCTGGAAGGTTTTCCGTATCGTGGTTCTCGGTACTGGGGGTTTCGTCACGGAGGCTATTTGTAGGCGGAAGGGCAGGTCAAGAGGCGGCACGGGGGCCCCACACCACAGGGCCGCGCGGCCAAGGGGGGGGCCGCGCCGCCCTAGGGTGTGGCCCCCTCGTGGCCCCTCTTCGTCTCTCCTTCGGACTTCTGGAAGCTTCGTGGAAAAATAGGCCCCTGGGCTTTGATTTCGTCCAATTCCGAGAATATTTCCTTACTAGGATTTCTGAAACCAAAAATAGCAGAAAACAGCAACTGGCACTTCGGCATCTTGTTAATAGGTTAGTTCCAGAAAATGCACGAATATGACATAAAGTGTGCATAAAACATGTAGATAACATCAATAATGTGGCATGGAACATAAGAAATTATCGATACGTCGGAGACGTATCACCTTGCAGAGTCTCTCTTTCTTCAGGTACCTTTGAATCCTTTTCAAGCTTGTCGACAATAATATTGGCAGGCAACAATACCTTCGGGTACATCGTTTCCAAATCACCAACTGCATTGGCTATAGTCAATCACTACAAGAAAAGTTGCCATGGCCGACGAAGTTGAAGTCGCCCCGTGGTTGCTGGTGTACCATGGCCGACGATTTTGGGTCTGTCCGTTGTGCATGTCAAAACGTTTTTTTCTCGTTTTTGAGGCCACCTAGCCCGACGAAACCGGCCAAAACGTTGCGTATGGTGGCCCGGGACGTGGTGCATCTCGAATTCTCGGGTTTGCCGGCCGAGTCAACGCAAATCCGCACCGCCGAGGGATGTAGGGCCCAGATGGCAGCCTCTCTGGCATTGTTTTTTTTCTCGATCGTGCCATCTCGTTCAACGCTCTCCGATCGAGCCGTTTACGATGCAGGATCATGGGTCCCGCATGTCATCCTCTATGAACCAAAATTCTTTCTATTCTTGGATTTTTTTTGACACCCTGATTTCTGGCTACTTCCTTTTTCTTTTGATCCCTTGCCGCCTTGGAAACGTTGAGACCGCTGCTGCTAATTGGGACCCGCATGTCATCCTCTATGAGCAATCAACTTTCTTTTCTTGGAGTTTTTTTTTGCACCTCAAATTTGGTCACTTGCCTTTTTCTTTCGATCCCCTGCCGCCTCTCAAACGGTGATACCGCTGCTGCTAAATGGGACCCGCATGTCATCCTCTATGTACAATCAAGTTTCTTTTCTTGAATTATTTTTGGCTCCTGATATTTGGTCACTTGCATTTTTCTTTCGATCTCATGCCACGTTGAGGACCCCCGCAGCTCATGGGACCCGCATGTCATCCTCTATGTACAATAAAATTTCTTTTCTTGGATTATTTTTGGCTCTGATATTTGGTCACTTGCCTTTTTCTTTCGATCCCGTGCAGCCTCTCAAACGGTGATACCGCCGTCGCTAAATGGGACCCGCATGTCATCCTCTATGTACACTCAAGTTTCTTTTCTTGAATTATTTTTGGCTCCTGATATTTGGTCACTTGCCTTTTTCTTTCGATCTCATGCCACGTTTGAAACGTTGAGGAACCTGCTGGCTCATGGGACCCGCATGTCATCCTCTATGTGCTATAAAAGTTTATTTTCTTGGGTTTTTTTTCACCCTCTGATTTTTGGCTATTTCCTTTTTCTTTTGATCCTCTGCCGCCTTGGAAACGTTGAGTAAGCTGCTGACTCATGGGACCCACATGTCATCCTTTATGTACAATCAACTTTCTTTTTCTTTTGATCTCAAGCCGCATTTGAAACGTTGAGACCGCTGCTGCTAATTGGGACCCGCATGTCATCCTCTATGTACAATAAAGTTTTTTTCTTGGATTATCTTTGGCTCCTGATATTTTGTCACTTGCCTTTTTCTTTCGATCTCATGCCGCCTTTGAAACGTTGAGTAAGCTGCTGGCTCATGGGTCCCGCATGTCATCCTCTACGAACAATAAAAGTTTCCTTTCTTGGAGTTATTTTTGACCCCTAATTTCTGGCTATTTGCCTTTTTCTTTTGATCTCCTGCCCCCTTTGAAACGATGACGACGCAGCTGGCAGGTCGGTCCCACATGTCATCCTCTGTGAACAATAAAAGTTTCCTTTGATGGATTTATTTTGAACCCCTAATTAATTTCTGGATATTTCCTTTTTTTCCTTTGATCCCCTGCCGCCTTGGAATCGTTGAGGATGCTGCTGCCTCATGGGTCCCGCATGTCATCCTCTCAGAACGGTAAATGTTTCTTTTATTGGATTTTGTTTACCAAATGATTTTTGGCTTATTTTTTCTTTCGATCTCCTGCAGCCTTTAAAACGTTCAGGGCGCTGCTGGCTCACGGGTCCCACATGTCAGCCTCTATGAACAATAAACGCTGAGGATGCTGCTGCCTCATGGGTCCCGCATGTCATCCTCTTTGAACGAAAATGTTTCTTTTCTTGGATTTTTTACCAACAGATTTTTGGTTTATTTTTTCTTTCCATCCCCTGCCGCCTTTAAAACGTTGACGACGCTGCTGGCTCATGGGTCCCCGATGTCAGTCTCCCCATACAAGAAACATGTGATATCTTGATTATTTTGCAGACAATAAACAGTGTATTGCGCTCTGAGCTATTTCAAACGGATAAATTAAATCTTTATTTTTACATAAACAAACTTATATGTTGAATCTCCTTGTTTTTTTGTTTTTGCGAAGCATAGGACTTTCCTGTTTTTTTAGAAAATTCCGAACTTTCCTGTTTTGGAGTGGGCTGAAATTGTTCGAGTCAAAAGGCCAAGCAGGATAGTTCGAAGGCCCAGATGTCCAGATGCAGCCCAATTGAAATCTTTCTTCTTCGATATTTTTCACCCCCTGATTTCTGGCTACTTCATTTTTCTTTTGGTCCTGTGCCGCCTTGGAAACATTGAGACCGCTGCTGCAAAATGGGACCCGCATGTCATCCTCTATGTACAATAAAATTTCTTTTCTTGGATTATTTTTGGCTCCTGATATTTGATCACTTCCTTTTTCTTTCGATCCCGTGCAGCCTCTCAAACGGTGATACCGCTGCTGCTAAATGGGACCCGCATGTCATCCTCTATGTACACTCAAGTTTCTTTTCTTGAATTATTTTTGGCTCCTGATATTTGGTCACTTGCCTTTTTCTTTCGATCTCATGCCACGTTTGAAACGTTGAGGAACCTGCTGGCTCATGGGACCCGCATGTCATCCTCTATGTGCTATAAAAGTTTATTTTCTTGGGTTTTTTTTCACCCTCTGATTTTTGGCTATTTCCTTTTCCTTTTGACCCCTGCCGCCTTGGAAACGTTGAGTAAGCTGCTGACTCATGGGACCCGCATGTCATCCTCTATGTACAATCAACTTTCTTTTCTTTTTGATCTCAAGCCGCATTTGAAACGTTGAGACCGCTGCTGCTAATTGGGACCCGCATGTCATCCTCTATGTACAATAAAGTTTCTTTTCTTGGATTATCTTTGGCTCCTGATATTTTGCCACTTGCCTTTTTCTTTTGATCTCATGCCGCCTTTGAAATGTTGAGTAAGCTGCTGGCTCATGGGTCCCGCATGTCATCCTCTACGAACAATAAAAGTTTCCTTTCTTGGAGTTATTTTTGACCCGTAATTTCTGGCTATTTGCCTTTTTTCTTTTGATCTCCTGCCCCCTTTGAAACGATGAGGACGTCGTTGGCGAGGTCGGTCCCACATGTCATCCTCTGTGAACAATAAAAGTTTCCCTTTGATGGATTTATTTTGAACCCCTAATTAATTTCTGGATATTTCCTTTTTTTTCCTTTGATCCCCTGCCGCCTTGGAATCGTTGAGGATGCTGCTGCCTCATGGGTCCCGCATGTCATCCTCTCAGAACGGTAAATGTTTCTTTTATTGGATTTTGTTTACCAAATGATTTTTGGCTTATATTTTATTTCGATCTCCTGCCGCCTTTAAAACGTTGAGGACGCTGCTGGCTCACGAGTCCCACATGTCAGCCTCTATGAACAATAAACGCTGAGGATGTTGCTGCCTCATGGGTCCCGCATGTCATCCTCTTTGAACGAAATGTTTCTTTTCTTGGATTTTTTTACCAACATATTTTTGGTTTATTTTTTCTTTCCATCCCCTGCCGCCTTTAAAACGTTGACGACGCTGCTGGCTCATGGGTCCCCGATGTCAGTCTTCCCGTTCAAGAAACATGTTATATCTTGATTATTTTGCAGACAATAAACAGTGTATTGCGCTCTGAGCTATTTCAAACGGATAAATTAAATCTTTATTTTTACATAAACAAACTTATATGTTGAATCTCCTTGTTTTTTTGTTTTTGCGAAGCATAGGTCTTTCCTGTTTTTTTAGAAAATTCCGAACTTTCCTGTTTTGGAGTGGGCTGAAATTGTACGAGTCAAAAGGCCAAGCAGGATAGTTCGAAGGCCCAGATGTCCAGATGCAGCCCAATTGAGATCTTTCTTCTTCGATATTTTTCACCCCCTGATTTCTGGCTACTTCATTTTTCTTTTGGTCCTGTGCCTCCTTGGAAACGTTGAGACCGCTGCTGCAAAATGGGACCCGCATGTCATCCTCTATGTACAATAAAATTTCTTTTCTTGGATTATTTTTGGCTCCTGATATTTGGTCACTTGCCTTTTTCTTTCGATCCCGTGCAGCCTCTCAAACGGTGATACCGCTGCTGCTAAATGGGGCCCGCATGTCATCCTCTATGTACAATCAAGTTTCTTTTCTTGAATTATTTTTGGCTCCTGATATTTGGTCACTTGCATTTTTCTTTCGATCTCATGCCACGTTGAGGACCCTGCAGGCTCATGGGACCCGCATGTCATCCTCTATGTGCTATAAAACTTTCTTTTCTTGGATTCTTTTTGGCACCTCATATTTGGTCACTTGCCTTTTTCTTTTGATCCCCTGCCGCTTCTCAAACGGTGATACCGCTGCTGCTAATTAGGACCCGCATGTGATCCTCTATGTACAATCAAGTTTCTTTTCTTGAATTATTTTTGGCTCCTGGTATTTGGTCACTTGCCTTTTTCTTTCGATCTCATGCCACGTTGAGGACCCTGCTGGCTCATGGGACCCGCATGTCATCCTCTATGTGCTATAAAAGTTTATTTTCTTGGGTTTTTTTCACCCTCTGATTTTTGGCTATTTCCTTTTCCTTTTGATCCCCTGCCGCCTTGGAAACGTTGAGTAAGCTGCTGACTCATGGGACCCGCATGTCATCCTCTATGTACAATCAACTTTCTTTTCTTGAATTATTTTTGGATCCTGATATTTGGTCGCTTGCCTTTTTCTTTCGATCTCATGCCACGTTTGAAACGTTGAGTAAGTTGCGGACTCATGGGACCCGCATGCCATCCTAATTTCTGGAGTTTTTTTTTTACCCCCTAATTTCTGGATACTCTTTTTCTTTTTATCTCAAGCCGCATTTGAAACGTTGACACCGCTGCTGCAAAATGGGACCCGCATGTCATCTTTTATGTACAATAAAGTTTCTTTTCTTGGATTATTTTTGGCTCCTGATATTTGGTCTCTTGTATTTTTCTTTCGATCTCATTCCGCCTTTGAAACGCTGAGGAAGCTGCTAGCGCATGGGTCCCGCATGTCATCCTCTATGAACAATAAAAGTTTCCTTTCTTGGAGTTATTTTTGACCGCTAATTTCTGGCTACTTCCTTTTTCTTTTGATCCCCTGCCGCCTTGGAAACGTTGAGTAAGCTGCTGACACAAGGGGTCCGCATGTCATCCTCTATGTACAATCAACTTGCAAGATCTTGGAGCGAAAGAGCTTGTATAAGTGGGACCCATATGCCATCCTCTATGTACAATAAAAGTTTCTTTTCTTTGATTATTTTTTGCTCCTGATATTTGGTCACTTTCCTTTTTATTTCGATCTCATGCCGCCTCTGAAAAGTTGAGTAAGGTGCTGGCTCATGGGACCCGCATGTCATCCTCTATGTACAATAAAGTTTCTTTTCTTAGATTTTTTTTACCCCCTGATTTTTGGTCACTTGCCTTTTTCTTTCGATCATATGCCGCCTTTGAAATTGAGGTCGCAGGTGGCTCAAGGGTCCCACATGTCAGCATCTATGAACAATAAACCATTCCTTTGTTGGATTTATTTTTTACCCCTAATTTCTGGCTATTTGCCTTTTTCTTATGATCCCCTGCCCCCTGTGAAACGCTGCTGGTAGGTCGGTCCCACATGTCATCCTCTATGAAGAATAAAAGTTTCCTTTTTTGGATTTATTTTTGACCCCTAATTTCTGGCTATTAGCCTTTTTCTTCTGATCCCTGCCGACTTCGAACTGATGAGGAAGTCATGCAGATCGGTCCCACATGTCACCTCTATGAACTATAAATGTTTCCTTTCTAGGATTTATTTTTTACCCCTATTTTCGTGCTACTTGCCTTTTTCTTTGAAACGTTGAGGACGCTACTGTCTCATGGGTCCCACATGGCATCCTCTCTGAACGATAAACCTTCATTTCTTGTTAACGACAGGTTTATCAGTATTATTTTTGCAGACTAATACAAGCTCTTTCGATCCAAGATCTTGCAAGTTGATAGATTAAATCATGGAATTATCAGGATATGTTTTAAATTTCAAATCCACTTTATGAATTTATAAAAATACCGTTATCCATGTGGTTATGGAGCGATCAAGGATTTTCATATTGTGCATGAGCAGTTTCAAAAATTGGAACCCAATAATTCAAAATAAATAAAAACAACTTTTATGTAGAATCTCCGTGTTTTTTTTGCCAATCATAGGATCTGTGTTTCATTAGAAAAGGGCCGAAATTGCATGAGCAGAAAGGCCCATTTGTGGTTATTGGGCTTCGACAGCCGGAGCAAGTAGACCGATAACAATTACCATGTAGATGTTCGTTGGCAACCCAAAAGTGAAATATTGGGTCCAACAGGGGAGGTTGAACAGTACTTTTTCTATTGGGAAGGTGGTACATGGGGTTATCCTGACAAAAAAAAATGGAACATGGGTTACTGAAGGTTGCCCATTTGTGCCCAATATGTTTGTCAGCAGGAGCTTTACCTTCCGCCGCCGCCGCCATGGTCGAGCTAGCGGTACGGCGGCGTCTCGAGCTCGGGGTAGCGCAGCGTCCGCGCGCGCCCCAAATTAAGGTACCTATTAAGCGGAGATACGTACCGGCGATGAGCACATCGGCCTCGCGACGGCACCTACGATAGGCTCGGCTGGCCTTGGGGCATTTACCCCTAGCCTCTTCCATGCTCAAGTTTTAGAAATGTTTCTGGCTCTGTTCAACACTGGATCAAATTTGTCAACATGACCATTTTTATGGAGTAGCAACGAGTTGAATCTCTCAAAACTCTTTAAGTTCTGCAATATAACGACTAATTGGGACTACCTTATACAAAATGATTACATATCCTTATTTTGGAAGCAAGCAATCACACACTTATAGTTTGCTAGTCAGCTAAACGTAACGTTAAAAATCAGCAATTATAATGAATAAACCTGTAATCTTCACTTAAAATGCATTAAGGAGCATCAAATTTGACAAATCAAACCATGTCTTACTGAAAATTGACATGTCTTTCTCATGCAGAAATTAAAATTATCCATGCATGTGCGTTTATACAGGTTAAGTTTTGCACGTATTATTTTTTGTACTAACTTTTCTGACTACCTTCAAAGCTCCAATCCTTCTTCATCATCTTTTTTGTACCGCACTGATGCAAGTGAATGCGAGCTGCTCGCCAGACGCGACTTCGTGTCCAATATGTGTACATGTACTATGCCTTCTCCATCTAGTGCTAGTTACGCCTCTGTGCTAATTAATTCTATCCCAGTGCCTACATCCAGCACAAACCTCTGTCATTGCAGCTGTGACTCACCTCGACCATTGGAGCCCAATCACAAGAGCGAGTTCGATCAGTCGTCTCAACCAGAGAGGCATGTGTCTCATGGTTAGCTATCTACAACTTGCTGTCTTACTAAAACCGTGCCTATCATAGAGATCACCTCGCTGGTGTAGCAATGGCTGCAAGTAGCTGCTATGGGGATAAGGAAGAAAAGATTTAAATAATGGGGTGGGGCCAACAAGCAGGAAAGCTATCTATAGCTTTATGGATGTTTCTGGAATTGGGTAGAAAATAGTAGATGACACTGTAGCAGCGAATCCCAGAGACCAAGGCCGTTGGATGATGTCTAATGAATGGCAGAACTGTGTTCAAGAAAAAAACGGCAGAACAAAATAGGCGAAATTAGCTTGAATTTTGATAATAAATCTTGGGCATTTTCCCTCGAACATGATGTACTACTACTACTGTACTCAACTTTGGGTAGTCTCTGGACTAGTCTCCCTCGTCCACCAATTATTATTATTATATTATACTATATACTACTGCGGAAAGTTGAGGGGAGTCCCTAGTCCCGAGCACTTCACCCACTTCCCCTGGCCTCATCCCAGAGATCTCACACCAACCACCTCACCGTCGACTAGCCGCCGCCCACACCCCTCCGAAGAATCCCCAATGGCGGCGACGCCCCTACTAGAGCGCTCCTCACGCGAGCGCATCATCGAGTCTGGCCCACATGTCTTCCATGCCTGCCGTGTGTCGGCAAGCACGACCGACTTCTCCGTCGGCGAGCCGCCGGCCGTGGGCGAGGGCGAGGCGTCCCCGTACACTATGACAGTGCACATCTTCTTCTCGAGGACGTACGAGCTCAGGAGGATGGCCGGCCCCCTCCCTGCCCCACTGGATGAGGACGATATCGCCACTACACCCTGCGAAGAGGTGGTGCTGGATCTTGGCTTGCCTCCGAGGGAGCTGCGTAGTGGGGGCTATGTCGTGCGAACTATGCGCGAGATTCTTGCCCGTGTATGGCTGCTCAAGAACCTGAACCTCACGGAGGAGGAGTGGGACATCATCATGCCTTACGATGTTATGCACCTGATGTGGCAGCAGGCGTGTCGTCGGGTCGGTGGCCTCCACTTCGACCTCACCCTTAGGGTGGACCACCGGCTCATCGTCAACTTGCCGGCGCTGCAAGACAGTTGGGTCCTAGTTGCGCCGGAGGATGGCCACTGCAGCATATGCATGCAGGGGCTGTCGCGGCGCACAACGGTGCGTCTCCGGGGATGCAAACACCCGTTCCATAGGAAGTGCATCTTCTCCTGGTTTGTAACGAACGCCAGCTGCCCTATCTGCCGCGATAAAGTGCTGACCCATCTTATTTTCGATTTTGTAGCATAGTATGAATAAAAACCCTGTATGATAGGGATGCCATGCCAACTTGAATCCTATGTGAAGAGAAATTCTATTTGATTGTGGTTATAAGATATTTTGCATTAGTTTGATCTATTATCATTCTATTTTCCTATGGGATATGACCCTATGAATCAAACAGCCTGGGATTACTTCCACACAATTAAGTTTGACCAACTTTTAGTAGGACAACAAACATAAATAATTAGTCATCATGGGATTACAATCCAACAGATAATTGTCTTCAGGACTCATACATTTTCCAAATAGAAAAATCAAAACAAATCATGGTTCTTCATCTCACAGCATGATACAGAGACAAGAGTCTAATCATCATCATCATCATCATCACCTCCGTCTTCATTCTGATATTCGTGCATGGTCTCATCCTACTCGTCGTGTCCATTCTCCTCCTGAGATTCACCGGGTAGCTTCAGTTTATCCATCTCTTTGTCGACTATACTAACCTCAACAGTGAAATCTACTTCTCCATCATGTGCAGGGATACCTGTATCCAACGAGGTTTCATCAATGTCAGCAACTTTAGTTTGCCTAGAACCAGTGAAATCATCTTGCTGGGCACCAATTATTGGATCCGCATTCTCATCCAAATCATATATGTTCCTTGCCACAAACTTTTGCACATACTGCCATCCTTTTCTAAATCTGTCTTCCAAGAAAAGTACCTTGGCCGCTTGAGGTACCAAAATATAAGGATCATCCTTGTACCACTGAGCAGTAGTATTGACTGATATGAAATACCCATCATTTCTGGCACCTTTGCCCTTGTTTGGATCTTGGTTGTACCAAAGAACACTTAAATAGAACCACAGATCGGACAGTAACCTTATCACTATAGAACAATTGAATAACCTCTTCTATGTGACCATAATGGTCAAATGACTCTGATCTCTTCTTTCTGGTTGTCAAGTGATCTCCACTGGTTGTGATGCCACTATTTCGTGTCTTCAGATGTTGTTCACGCTCATAGGAGCTGTAATGGACACCATTGGCATTGCAAGCTGCAGCTACCAACACCCTCTTATCTGGACGACGTGATAGGACAAGGAGATCAGCACTAACAGCGCCTGGATTCTCCGCATGGAGTTTCGAGATCTACGATTACAAAATAGACAAGAGGTCATCTCATGTGAAAACACATAGACAAGTCAGAGTACAATTGAACATCTTACATGTTTCTCAAACCAGTCCTGAAACCCACTCCCACGTGCCAATAGCTTTCCATTCGTTTCCATGTACAACCTGCAAAACATAGCCAAGTCAGCTGAATATATTTCATTTTGATACAAGTTCATAGTATATGCGAGGAACTGAGGATTTCGTGTGCATAGTACTCACTTAACATATTCATCAGCCTCTGCAGCATTATTCAGCACATACCAAGACAGCTGTTCAAATTCAGACTGCTCTAATGTTTTTTCGGTCCTCTTTCCTATTAGCTCAACACCATGATTAAAAACAGATCCTCCAACTTCCAAAATTCTGCGACCCCGGTTGAATCTGGTCTCAATACCAGGAATATATCTTGTTGCAAATGTATATGCTTCAACAGCAATATACGCCACTGCAATGCAAGCCTCCGGTCTAGCTTTGTTCCTAACTGTATTCTTGAAAGTGCACAGTCGACGTTCTATAGGGTACATCCATCCATACTGTACAGGACCTCTTAAAAGTGCCTCATTAGGTAGATGAACAGCCAAATGCACCATCACATCAAAGAACGCTGGAGGATATATCAGCTCCAGCTTGCACAGGATTACTGCTATGTCCACCTTAAGACGTTTTACAACAGTTCTGCTTAGAGTTTTACTACATATTTCCCTAAAGAACCTTCCCAACTCTGCAATCACGTTGTACATATTTGGCTTCACTAAATCTTTAATGCCAATAGCTAAAAGCCTTTGCAGCAGGATGTGACAATCGTGAGTTTTCAACCCTTGGAGCTTGTTTCCTTCAGCATTGAGACAGTTTGCAATGTTGGAAGCAAATCCGAACGGGAACATCACACCTCGGAGGTACTCACAAAATAATCTCCTTTTAGGCATTGGCAATGTGAATTCCGCGCCTCGAAACTTATAATGTTTTTCCTTGCCTCTGTTCACTTTGTCATTACGATCCAGTTGCAAGTGCCTGTTAACATTCAATGTTGCACAATCAATCCTAGCATTTGAGCTATCTTTTGTCTTGGATGGAATGTTGAGTAATGTGTCGATAATGCTGTCACATATATTTTTCTCCATGTGCATGATATCAATATTATGCCGAAGCTTCTTACCAGCCCAATACGGCAAGTCCCAAAGAGTGGCCCTGCGCTTATAAAATATTCTCGGTCTATCATTTTCCATTTCCTTCCTCTTGGTACATGCTGCTATTTCACCTCCCATCTTCCTTTTGGTAGCTGCTAGACTCAGTTCATCTCCTCTCTTCTTCCTTTTTCTACCTGCTACTACTGCTGCTGCATCTTCTGTATTCTTCTCTGCTGTACCTGCTGTGGCGGCTGGTGGTTTTCCTGGTTTAACATTTCTGACCGCTTCTAGGTGCGCCTCCAACTCGTGACTCGTAAAGTGCCGCGGTTTAGTCTTTGCACAGGCCTGATCACCAATAAATTGCAACTTTTTATTATTTTTTCGGAAACTGTGACCTCTTGGAAGGAAACGGCGATGGCCCATATAGCATATCTTGTTTATTATCCTCACTGCCAGCTGATCTGTATCACAGTGAACACATGCATTATAACCTGATGTTACTCTGCCTGACATAGTGCCCAAAGCTGGATAATCATGGGTGCAATACAGTACAGCAGCACGTAATAGAAAATTTTGTTCTTTAGGTTGACACACATCCCGTGTAGGGACACCCTTCCATAATGTTTGCAAGTCTCTAATAAGAGGCTGCATGAACACATCAAAATCCTTCCCAGGAGATTTGGGACCTGGGATGAGTAAGGCCATCATACAGTTCGACTGATCGGTGCATGTCCAGGGAGCCTGGTTGTATGGTGTAACTAGTACTAGCCACATGCTATACGAGTTGCTCATGTTGCCAAATGGGTTGAATCCATCTGTAGCAAGGCCAAGTCTCAGGTTCCTTGGATCTGCAGCAAAATCTGGATGATCCAGGTCGAATTGCTTCCATTCATCGCCATCAGCAGGATGCCTCAGTAAATCAGGGTCGGGCGTGAGAATCTCTTTGTGCCATCTTGTTTCCCGAGATGTTTGTTCTGAAGCAAACAACCTCTGCAATCTTTGTACAAGTGGAAAGTATCTCAGAACCTTCCAAGGAATCTTTTTCTTACCACCAGCTCCATCATGTTTCCATCTTGATTCCTTGCATACTGGACATTCATCGAGGTCATTATACTCCATCCAAAACAGTGCACAGTTATTTTTGCAAAAATCAATCTTCTCATATCCAAGTCCCGGTACCTTGATGTACTGCTTCACCTCATAAAAGGATTTTGGCAATCCAGCCCCAGGGAGTGCATCGCTGTATGTCTTCGCAACTGCATTGAAGGCTTTATTGGTTATCCCCTGGTATGACTTGTCATGAAGTAATTTAACAATTAATTCGAATCTTGACACAACAGAACCAGGGGCCACTAAGCGCTTAGCATCTTCTATCAGGTCATGGAAAAGAGGCTTTTTGTGATAACCATGGGGCTGTTGGCTTGCATATGGATACAGATCCCGTAACAAATTAGCAGTAGCCTCATCCTGGACGAGATCTTCAGCCGATAACCATCAGAATAAAGAGGATCAATAATCTCAGGCTGATCATAGTGTTCACCATGGTTAATCCACCTGATATATGTCTGGTCCATCCCATAAACGAATAAATGATCTGAGACTACATGTTGAGGCTTGGACCCAATATTCAAACATACGTGGCATGGACAAATCACTTCCTTTGTTGTGTCTCCGTCAGTAAAATCACTAACTTGCTTCATGAAGTCTTCAATACCACTCAAATATGTTGGTGTGTTTAATGAGTGAAATAATATCCAAGTTCTGTCCATCTGTTGAGGGAATAGATGGTCAAAGAAGCGATAAGCTATTTCAACAAACAGGTCACCTACGAATGTAAGCAAACATACCTGAGCAAACAGGTCGAATATAAAACTATAAATGCTACATTATTTGAGCCGATTTCAACAAACGAACTGAGTGCAAAACTACGGCTACCTAGCGAACAGATTTTATTTTAGGCTGACCAGTGGGTTTCCCCACTTTGTATTTTTTTCTTTTTATTAATAAAAAGAGGGAAATATGTACAAAAATTGCTGGAGAGCAGCAACTAAAAGGATCATAGATCCCAAACAGCAAAATATATATAAAATGTTCTACCCATGATATGATTTCCTCTTTGCCTTATGAACAAGGAGAGCAATTTCATCCTTGAATCTCTTGTGCCATCTGTAAATGCTTGGGGGGGGGACAGATATATCGAAAGCAATACAATACCAACACATTCTTTCTTCTTTTTTGCCGTAATTCCGCCGATCTATTAGCAGTGCAAAGAAGTCAAAAGTAATAAGATTACAAACAGGTCCATATACCACCAAGGCCGTACCTGAGAATACGGAGGGCCTGAGCAAAACAAGAAATAGAGGACCTCAACATGATCATTGGCAACTAAAATGATTTTATATATACTACTCACTCCATTTCAATAAACAATGCACCCTTGTTTTTCGTTTTTTATCTTCAAAAAAATATTAATTTATCTCTCTCTTTAAAAATGATGTTTCAATTTTATGTAGATATACATGTATTTAGATGAGTTTAGTTTGCAGATACA
Organism: Lolium perenne; assembly: GCF_019359855.2. NCBI lineage: Eukaryota > Viridiplantae > Streptophyta > Magnoliopsida > Poales > Poaceae > Lolium > Lolium perenne. The sequence goes on along the minus strand of NC_067247.2, from coordinate 362,455,345 downwards.
TGCAAGTTTTGATGAAGTTGAAACATATTTTTCAGGATGAAGTATATAAAAAAATTGATATAAAACTGGTATCATTAGAAAGTATTTTCCATCACGGTTCTAACAATGCTGCTTATGTATTATATGATCGTGATATTGTTGTCCTATTTATTTGGTCAAGGTTCACATTGAAATGTGGTAAAATAAATTAAAAGAAGTGCATCGTGTGAAAAAGCAATCTAAGAATTCAAAAGTGCTAATTGTTAGTCGAAACATGACATCTTTCAAAAATGAATCTTCAATTAGTACTTCATAAAAATCACTGATTCAAAATATTAATATTCATTGGAAGACTAACTGAATTAGCTGCACTCGCGATGAAAGAGAAAGAGAAGATACGGGTAAGAGCAAGTACAATAAGGTACAGTCTTTTGTTTGTTTGTTTGGGTTGCTCATCAAGCTTATCGCTCGATACAATAAGTTACAGTCAGCGGGAGTGGTGTTTTGGAACATGGGTGCATAGTGGGTGGTATCATGGAGTACTATAATAGGTATGCTATATCTATACTCCTATATAGTGTAGCAATTTTGATAGTTTGAATCCAAGCATCATAATGCAATCTCTACTGTTGATTGTGCACCATCGGACGGTCTAAAACATTGGGATTCACAGCTACAGTAGCACCCATCATTTTCTACGTCATTCTGGAAACATCTATATATTTGTTCTAGCCAATTCACGCTCCCTCCATACGCGACGCTGCTGGTCACGGCCCGACAACAAAACTCACGGACGCCTATGATCTCCATAGATCAGTCAGAGTTGAATGCGATGCATGCGAATGGTAGTCACGCTTAAACTTCGGTCAGTACCGAAAGTGTGGCGAGTAGGTCGGTAGCACTGCACGGACATGCAGTTGCATAAGTGCTGGTACATTCCCTATAGGTGGCACTGGGCATGGATGGGAGGATAAATTATTGAAGATCTGAATTTTGACAGCTAAAAAGAAATAAGTACAAAACCTAAGACGTGCAAAATTCAATAGTATATTCAAGAGCACATACATGGCAGAAAATTGCAATTCTGCATGAGAAATACAATTCAATGTTAGTAATACATAGTTTTCCCACATTTTACGCTATGCAAGCTATTTTGAGTTGAAATTGTAACGACTGATTTTTAACGTGCAAAGCACATGAAGCTGACTAGTTTATTATAGTGGAGTATTGAAAATGGCATAGAAGGGGATATTGCGAATTGAGAGTGGCATAAACACAACTTCAGTTTTTGTAATGGCATAAACACAACTTGTCAATTGAGGAGTGGCATAGAACCAATTAACCGTTGTTTCAATAACAGCCATCAAAAGCCGATCGAACGCACGAGGATGGATCCAAAATTTACCCATTTTTAGTTTCACAAGAAAATTTTAAACTTAAAATTCGTACTGCCTAGAAGTATTTGAACCAAAAATCCAGTAAATCTTATATGTTGGGTTATGCATTCTGGGGGAGTTTCATCAGATTCAGCCATATTGTTTATCAATAAACCTCATTTTATGTTTTACAACCAACTTTAAACTTAAAATTCAAACTGTCCAGAAAAAAGAATAACATTCCAGTAAATCTTATACTATATTTCTTCTGCATTCTGGGAAAGATTGGTCGGATTCAAAAAAATAGTTTGGGAATAAACATTGTTTTAGTCTGGACACGACTTATTGTAGAGTGATTTTTGGTTGGATACATTCATGTGCGTTCGATTGGCTTTGGATGGTTATAATTGAACCAAAGTCAACGCTGGACTTCTGACCTGAACGTCACTGGAGCTGCGTCAAAAGTCCAGCCATGACTTTGTCTCAATAACAGCCATCAAAAGCCGATCGAACGCACAGGAATGGATCCATCCAAAAATCACTCAACCGCTGGAATTTTGACCTGAAAGTCACTGAGGCTGTGTCCATACTTGCCCAACAGGTTGCGTATGAATGTAAACCAACATATCTGAGCAAACAGGTCGAATATAAAACTATATAACTAAATGCCACGTTATTCTTTATCGAAAAAAAATGCCACGTTATTTGAGCCGATTTCAGCAAACCAACCGAGGTCTATTTTTTAGGGTCGACAAGTGGTTTCCTCGCTGTGTTTTTTTCACTGTAATAAAAAAGAGGGAAAAGGTTACTGGAGAGCAGCAACTAAAAGGATCATAGATCCCAAACAGCAAAATCTAGCTAAAAAAGTTCTACCCATGATGATAAGCCATGATATGATTTCCTCTTTGCCTTACAAACAAGGAGAGCCATTTCATCCTTGAATCTCTTGCGTCTTCTGTAAATGCTTGGGGGCGAACAGATCAATCGAAAGCAATATAATACCAACAAATTTTTTCTTCTTTTTGGCCGTAAATCCACCGATGTATTAGCAGTGCAAAGAACCCAGAAGTAATAAGATTACAAACAGGTCCATAGAGGACTGGCACCAAGCAACGACTACAGACATTGGGCAATGGTGAGCAAGATAAAGGTACGATTTAATGAATTCGAGCAAATAGGTAAAGCGGAAAACAATGTCTCCTATGTTTATGTTATCTTTTTGAGATCCCGGTGGGGTTAAGAAAAAGGCTAGACTATTATAGATCGCGTTTCTTTTGGCAGAGTGATGGTCATAAGCGTAAGTATAGGTTATCGAGGTGGGATATCTTGTGTCGCCCTAAAGACCAGGGAGGGTTGGGAATTGAAGTATTGGAACTAAAGAATAAGAGTCTAATTAGTAAGTGGTTGTTTGAACTTTTGAATGGAGATGGGGTGTGGCAGGAATTGCTTCGTAAGAAATATATTCAATCTAAAACATTATCTCAAGTAAAAGCAAAGCCACTTGATTCTCCTTTTTGGAAAGGTTTGATGAAAGTGAAAGATGATTTTCTTAAGCGTGGATCTTTCAAAATTAGTTTCTGGGAAGATAAGTGGTTGGGGAACGCACCTTTGTCACAGCAATACCCATCTCTTTTTAACATTGCTGAAAGAAAACATGTCTCAGTTGCGCATGTTTTAGAGAATAACCCTCTTCAGATTTCATTTAGAAGGATTCTAACACCCAACAAGTGGGTTCTCTGGTTAGAATTAGTGGAACGTCTTATGCATGTTCGGTTGTCTAATGAAAATGATTCCTTTGTTTGGGCTCTAAATAGTTCAGGCAATTTTACTGTAAAGTCATACTATCTTGATTTGTTACAAGATAAAAGGATCTTCTTAAGGAAATATATTTGGAAAATGAAGGTACCGCTGAAGATTAAGATCTTTATGTGGTTTCTCTATCGGAGAGTTATTTTAACCAAAGATAACCTTGCAAAAAGAAATTGGCAAGGATGCAAGAAATGTGTTTTCTGTGGTAAGGATGAATCTGTTCAACATTTGTTTATTGACTGCCCTCTAGCTAAGGTTGTTTGGCGCATAGTATATATGACTTTCGGTTTATCCCCACCTGTGAATATCACTCATCTTTTTGGTACTTGGCTTAGTGGTATTGCAAAGAAAGATGTACTGCAGATTCGTGTGGGTGTATGCGCTTTGATTTGGGCTATATGGAATATGCGTAATGAAGTGGTTTTTAACAAGCCGAAACCTCAACCTTTCTTGCAGGTAATTCCTTTGGCTATTCATTGGATTCGTACGTGGTCTTATCTATACTCCTATATAGTGTAGCAATTTTAATAGTTTGAATCCAAGCATCATAATGCAATCTCTAATGTTGATTGTGCACCATCGGACGGTCTAAAACATTGGGATTCGCAGCTACAGTAGCACCCATCATTCTCTACGTCATTCTGGAAACATCTATATATTTGTTCTAGCCAATTCACACTCCCTCCATACGCGACGCTGCTGGTCACGGCCCGACAACAAAACTCACGGACGCCTATGCTCTCCATAGATCAGTCAGAGTTGAATGCGATGCATGCGAATGGTAGTCACGCTCAAACTTCAGTCAGAACCGAAAGTGTGGCGAGTAGGTCGGTAGCACTGCACGGACATGCAGTTGCATAAGTGCTGGTACGTTCCCTATAGGTGGCACTGGGCATGGATGGGAGGATAAATTATTGAAGATCTGAATTTTGACAGCTAAAAAGAAATAAGTACAAAACCTAAGACGTGCAAAATTCAATAGTATATTCAAGAGCACATACATGGCAGAAAATTGCAATTCTGCATGAGAAATACAATTCAATGTTAGTAATACATAGTTTTCCCACATTTTACGCTATGCAAGCTATTTTGAGTTGAAATTGTAACGACTGATTTTTAATGTGCAAAGCACATGAAGCTGACTAGTCTCCAACCAGAGGATCATCGGGCTGCCATGGAGTCTGGGTGCAACCGACTGGAGATGGTCGCACGGGATTTTTACAACCAGTGTGGCTGGCGACATCAGCTTAGATTAAATCTTTGATGTTTTCTTGGAGACAACTTCTTTGTTTATTTAGATGGTTGATTTTAGTCTCGACTTTAGTCGATGAGTGAGATGTAATAAACTGTAAACGCTGGAGTCTCTTTTAATAAGGTAATAAAGCAGCCATATGCATCATTTTGATGCAGAGGCTGGGGTATTATCCCCATTTCGAGAAAAAAGAAAAAAAACACATCGAGAGGAAAACAATATCAACCGATCGATTCGAACGAACTAACGAACTTATAAGGGCTGGGCGACGGCGACTGACTTCGATTGAGCTATAATGAATCGTACTTGCCCAGGCCTGAAGATAGCATGCATACCGTGAGGATCTACCAGCTGACCGCGCCTGCCGGTGCGGCTGGAGGAGAACGGCGCCACCAGCAGTCGCCGGCTGACGCGGCTGATAGACAGCGTGGGGAAGTTTTGGTGCGCGGCCTGGTTCACCGAGGGTGTGTCTAGAGAAGAACAGGGCGCCGAAGGAGGTGTCTAGAGAAGAACAATCTGGGATGGGTGCTGGGTTAAAGGCGAGCGTTCGAAATATTGGGCGCGCGTTCGAAAGTTTAGGTGCGCGAGGGAGGTGTCTGCTGGTGAAAATTTCCCCGTCCTCTACTTCTTCTTTTTTTTCTTTTGAGAACACAGTACAACGCAGACGCTCACAAACACGCACGTACAAACACCCCTATGAACGCACGCACGCACACCCTACCCCTATGAGCACCTCCGAGGGACTGAGCCGGCATATCTTGAGGTTGACGAAGTCACCACTGGCGCCTCCTCTTCTTTTTTGGGCTAATCTATTTATCTATAATATCTATCTATACCTCTATCGATCTACATGTTTTTTAATTTTTTTCTATTCTATACATGAGTTTTTGAATTTGAATTTTTTCACTCTGTCAGCCTTCCCGGCCAATGCTCATTTGTAGCTTAAAGGTGCTATCTACCGCTCATCATACAAGGACTCTTCAGATCTAACGGCTGTGAATGAACGGATTCGTCACCCATGCTTCCCCTTGGACTGGCGATGCTGAAAGAAAGCCTGAAACACTGGAACCCTCTAGATACTTCGGGGTACCTCACTGCTCCACATTATTAAACAGGCCTTTTCCGACATGGGAAGTCAAAAGTTGGGGGCTCCATCCAGTACATATGAATGCTCGCTAGCTGCATGGTCTAGAAGCAGACTAGAGTAAATCATCAATTCATCAAATCAATTGGTGTATATTTTTTTAGGAGCTAAGACGCCGGCATGAACCATTTTCAAGCGTTTAAATTCCTCCTACCTGAAAAATGATTCTTTAGATTGACATCAACAAGAGAACTCTTTTAGAAAGAGTGAGAGAAAGGGAGATATGATTGCATACACTATTCTTAGAAGGGAAATCATGTACTTGTTCATGGAGAGATACAAGTATATCGACTATCTACACTACAATTTTGAAATAAAAGAAACAAAATTGCAAATGTCTATTCTAACTAGATATGTTGATATTTCTAAATAGTACCAAAGCAATACTTATTCTAAGCTGGGCACTCAACTTCTGAAATGCGCGAGTATTCGTAGGTCGATTTTTTTCGTTTTTATTATTATTACTAGGCAGCACATGTGTTTGCCCGTCCAGTGAAACTCTTTCATTTCATTTTTCTTTTCCGCAAGGTCGGGAGTCGGAGGAAGAGGGATCACACGGGAGGAGACGAAGGGAGAGCAGTCACGGGGCCCCACTTATTTATGGTGTCTACATTTTTTCGGGTGATGCTGACTGTTGTGCAGGGTTGTCAGTGCGTTAGGGTGCCCCAATTATCCAATTGTTGGATAATTGGAGAGATGGAGAGAGAGAGAGAGTCTTGATGCCTCTCTCTTGACAAAGAAGATGGCTGGGAGTTTGCCTACCTAGCGTACGTGACTTGTGCTCAGTGAAGTGTGGGACCTCACGCATGGGAACCACACGTAAGTGACAGACTTGTTGCTCTAATAACTCGGGTGATTATTATATTGTATTAGTACATAGTTTCCTATGGATCCTTCTTAGTCACTCCAAAATGAAGCTTTTGGGAGGTTTTTGAAATTTCCATGTTTGAAACCAAATCGACTTCTCTTCATGCATGCTTGACTTCATAAGACAGAGTTTAGCTAGGGGTATGGGGTAGATACATGATTTTCCTGGTTTGAATATGTCTAGACCTTGTTTATCAACTTAATTGAATGCTTACTATATGACATAAGAAGACTATGTGCCTTGTTTTTTCATTTTTTTAATTTTTTTCTAAAATTTGTATACCCATTTGAATCTTGGTCAAATTCTAGGTTTCACCAAGATTTGAATAAGTTTAAAACATGAATATGAAAATGTAAGCATGTATGCTTCTTAGTCACTCCAAAATGAAGCTCTTGGGAGGGTTTTTGAAATTTCCATGTTCGAAACCAAAAACCACATATCTTCATGCTTGACTTCGTGAAACAGAGTTTAGGGTTAGGGGGAAGATACATGATTTTTCTTGTTTGAATATGTCTAGACCTTGTTTATCATCTTAATTGAATGCTTACTATATGACATAAGAAGACCTTGGTTTTTCATTTATTTTTTTTGAATTTTTATGCCCATTTGAATCTTGGTCAAATCCTAGGTTTAACCAAGATTTAAACATGTTTAAGACATGAAAATGAAAAGGGAAGCCTGCATCCTTCTTAGTCACTCTAAAATGAATTTTTTAAGAGGTTTTTGAAATTTCCATGTTTAATTTGAAACCCAAAACCACTTCTCTTCATGATTGACTTCATTAAACAGAGTTTAGGGTTAGGGGTAGATACGTACATACATGATTTTTCTGGTTTGAATATGTCTAGACATTTTTTTTATCAACTTTAATGCTTTACTATATGATCGACATAAGAATGCTATGTGCTTTGGTTTTTCATTCTTTTGATTTTTTATGAATTTTTATGCCCATTTGAATCTTGGTCAAATCCTAGGTTTGACAATGATTTAAACAAGTTTAAAACATGAATATGAAAATTAAGCATCTATCCTTCTTAAGTCACTCCAAAATGTAACTCTTGGGAGGGTTTTTGAAATTTCCATGTTTGAAACCAAAACCCACTTCTCTTCACGCATGCTTGACTTCATAAGACAGAGTTTAGGGTTAGGGGTAGATATATACATGATTTTCTAGTCTGAATATGTCTAGACCTTGTTTATCAACTTGAACGCTTACTATATATATGACATAAGAATGCTATGTCCTTTGTTTTTTCATTCTTTTGATTTTTTCCTAAAATTTTATGCCCATTTGAATCTTTTGGTCAAATCCTAGGTTTGACCAAGATTTAAACAAGTTTAAAACATGAAAATGAAAAGGGGAGCCTGCATCCTTCTTAGTCACTCTAAAATGAATTTTTTAAGAGGTTTTTTGAAATTTCCATGTTTAATTTGAAACCCAAAACCACTTCTCTTCATGATTGACTTCATAAGACAGAGTTTAGGGTTAGGGATAGATACGTACATACATGATTTTTTCTGGTTTGAATATGTCTAGACATTTTGTTTATCAACTTTAATGCTTTACTATATGATCGACATAAGAATGCTATGTGCTTTGGTTTTTCATTCTTTTGATTTTTTATGAATTTTTATGCCCATTTGAATCTTGGTCAAATCCTAGGTTTGACAATGATTTAAACAAGTTTAAAACATGAATATGAAAATTAAGCATCTATCCTTCTTAAGTCACTCCAAAATGTAACTCTTGGGAGGGTTTTTGAAATTTCCATGTTTGAAACCAAAAACCACTTCTCTTCATGCATGCTTGACTTCATAAGACAGAGTTTAGGGTTAGGGGTAGATATATACATGATTTTCTAGTCTGAATATGTCTAGACCTTGTTTATCAACTTGAATGCTTACTATATATATGACATAAGAATGCTATGTCCTTTGTTTTTTCATTCTTTTGATTTTTTCCTGAAATTTTATGCCCATTTGAATCTTTTGGTCAAATCCTAGGTTTGACCAAGATTTAAACAAGTTTAAAACATGAAAATGAAAAGGGAAGCCTGCATCCTTCTTAGTCACTCTAAAATTAACTTAATTGAGAATGCTTACTATATGACATAAGAAGACTATGTGTGCCTTGGTTTTTCATTTTTTGATTTTTTTTAAATTCTTATGCCCATTTGAATCTTGGCCAAATCCTAGGTTTGACCATGGTTTAAACAAATTTAAATCACGAATATGAAAATTAAGCATCCATCCTTCTTATTAGTCACTCCAAAATGTAAATCTTGGGAGGGTTCTTGAAATTTGCATGTTTGAAACCAAAAACCACTTCTCTTCATGCATACTTGACTTCATAAGATAGAGTTTAGGGTTAGGGGTAGATATATACATGATTTTCTAGTTTGAATATGTCTAGACCTTGTTTATCAACTTGAATGCTTCATATATATATGACATAAGAATGTTATGTCCTTTGTTTTTTCATTCTTTTGATTTTTTCCTGAAATTTTATGCACATTTGAATCTTTTGGTCAAATCCTAGGTTTGACCAAGATTTAAACAAGTTTAAAACATGAAAATGAAAAGGGAAGCCTGCATCCTTCTTAGTCACTCTAAAATGAATTTTTTAAGAGGTTTTTGAAATTTCCATGTTTAATTTGAAACCCAAAACCACTTCTCTTCATGATTGACTTCATAAGACAGAGTTTAGGGTTAGGGGTAGATACGTACATACATGATTTTTTCTGGTTTGAATATGTCTAGACATTTTGTTTATCAACTTTAATGCTTTACTATATGATCGACATAAGAATGCTATGTGCTTTGGTTTTTCATTCTTTTGATTTTTTATGAATTTTTATGCCCATTTGAATCTTGGTCAAATCCTAGGTTTGACAATGATTTAAACAAGTTTAAAACATGAATATGAAAATTAAGCATCTATCCTTCTTAAGTCACTCCAAAATGTAACTCTTGGGAGGGTTTTTGAAATTTCCATGTTTGAAACCAAAAACCACTTCTCTTCATGCATGCTTGACTTCATAAGACAGAGTTTAGGGTTAGGGGTAGATATATACATGATTTTCTAGTCTGAATATGTCTAGACCTTGTTTATCAACTTGAATGCTTACTATATATATGACATAAGAATGCTATGTCATTTGTTTTCATTCTTTTGATTTTTCCTGAAATTTTATGCCCATTTGAATCTTTTGGTCAAATCCTAGGTTTGACCAAGATTTAAACAAGTTTAAAACATGAAAATGAAAAGGGAAGCCTGCATCCTTCTTAGTCACTCTAAAATCAACTTAATTGAGAATGCTTACTATATGACATAAGAGGACTATGTGTGCCTTGGTTTTTCATTTTTTGATTTTTTTTAAATTCTTATGCCCATTTGAATCTTGGCCAAATCCTAGGTTTGACCATGGTTTAAACAAATTTAAATCACGAATATAAAAATTAAGCATCTATCCTTCTTATTAGTCACTCCAAAATGTAAATCTTGGGAAGGTTCTTGAAATTTGCATGTTTGAAACCAAAAACCACTTCTCTTCATGCATGCTTGACTTCATAAGACACAGTTTAGGGTTAGGGGCAGATATATACATGATTTTCTAGTTTGAATATGTCTAGACCTTGTTTATCAACTTGAATGCTTACTATATATATGACATAAGAATGCTATGTCCTTTGTTTTTTCATTCTTTTGATTTTTTCCTGAAATTTTATGCCCATTTGAATCTTGTCAAATCCTAGGTTTGACCAAGATAATTTAAACAAGTTTAAAACATGAAAATGAAAATTAAGCATCTATCCTTCTTAAGTCACTCCAAAATGTAACTCTTGGGAGGGTTTTTGAAATTTCCATGTTTGACACCAGAAACCACTTCTCTTCATGCATGCTTGACTTCATAAGACAGAGTTTACGGTTAGGGGTAGATATATACATGATTTTCTAGTCTGAATATGTCTAGACCTTGTTTATCAACTTGAATTCTTACTATATATATGACATAAGAATGCTATGTCATTTGTTTTCATTCTTTTGATTTTTTCCTGAAATTTTATGCCCATTTGAATCTTTTGGTCAAATCGTAGGTTTGACCAAGATTTAAACAAGTTTAAAACATGAAAATGAAAAGGGAAGCCTGCATCCTTCTTAGTAACTCTAAAATTAACTTAATTGAGAATGCTTACTATATGACACAAGAAGACTATGTGTGCCTTGGTTTTTCATTTTTTGATTTTTTTTAAATTCTTATGTCCATTTGAATCTTGGCCAAATCCTAGGTTTGACCATGGTTTAAACAAATTTAAATCACGAATATAAAAATTAAGCATCTATCCTTCTTAGTCACTCCAAAATGTAAATCTTGGGAGGGTTCTTGAAATTTGCATGTTTGAAACCAAAAACCACTTCTCTTCATGCATGCTTGACTTCATAAGACAGAGTTTAGGGTTAGGGGTAGATATACACATGATTTTCTAGTTTGAATATGTCTAGACCTTGTTTATCAACTTGAATGCTTACTATATATATGACATAAGAATGCTATGTCCATTGTTTTTTCATTCTTTTGATTTTTTCCTGAAATTTTATGCCCATTTGAATCTTTTGGACAAACCCCATGAAAATGAAAAGGGAAGCCTGCATCCTTCTTAGTCACTCTAAAATAAACTTAATTGAGAATGCTTACTATATGACATAAGAAGACTATGTGTGCCTTGGTTTTTCATTTTTTGATTTTTTTTAAATTCTTATGCCCATTTGAATCTTGGCCAAATCCTAGGTTTGACCATGGTTTAAACAAATTTAAATCACGAATATAAAAATTAAGCATCTATCCTTCTTATTAGTCACTCCAAAATGTAAATCTTGGGAGGGTTCTTGAAATTTGCATGTTTGAAACCAAAAACCACTTCTCTTCATGCATGCTTGACTTCATAAGACAGAGTTTAGGGTTAGGGGTAGATATATACATGATTTTCTAGTTTGAATATGTCTAGACCTTGTTTATCAACTTGAATGCTTACTATATATATGACATAAGAATGCTATGTCCTTTGTTTTTTCATTCTTTTGATTTTTTCCTGAAATTTTATGCCCATTTGAATCTTGTCAAATCCTAGGTTTGACCAAGATAATTTAAACAAGTTTAAAACATGAAAATGAAAATTAAGCATCTATCCTTCTTAAGTCACTCCAAAATGTAACTCTTGGGAGGGTTTTTGAAATTTCCATGTTTGAAACCAAAAACCACTTCTCTTCATGCATGCTTGACTTCATAAGACAGAGTTTAGGGTTAGGGGTAGATATATACATGATTTTCTAGTCTGAATATGTCTAGACCTTGTTTATCAACTTGAATTCTTACTATATATATGACATAAGAATGCTATGTCTTTTGTTTTCATTCTTTTGATTTTTTCCTGAAATTTTATGCCCATTTGAATCTTTTGGTCAAATCCTAGGTTTGACCAAGATTTAAACAAGTTTAAAACATGAAAATGAAAAGGGAAGCCTGCATCCTTCTTAGTAACTCTAAAATTAACTTAATTGAGAATGCTTACTATATGACATAAGAAGACTATGTGTGCCTTGGTTTTTCATTTTTTGATTTTTTTTTAAATTCTTATGTCCATTTGAATCTTGGCCAAATCCTAGGTTTGACCATGGTTTAAACAAATTTAAATCACGAATATAAAAATTAAGCATCTATCCTTCTTAGTCACTCCAAAATGTAAATCTTGGGAGGGTTCTTGAAATTTGCATGTTTGAAACCAAAAACCACTTCTCTTCATGCATGCTTGACTTCATAAGACAGAGTTTAGGGTTAGGGGTAGATATACACATGATTTTATAGTTTGAATATGTCTAGACCTTGTTTATCAACTTGAATGCTTACTATATATATGACATAAGAATGCTATGTCCTTTGTTTGTTCATTCTTTTGATTTTTTCCTGAAATTTTATGCCCATTTGAATCTTTTGGTCAAATCCTAGGTTTGACCAAGATTTAAACAAGTTTAAAACATGAAAATGAAAAGGGAAGCCTGCATCCTTCTTAGTCACTCTAAAATCAACTTAATTGAGAATGCTTACTATATGACATAAGAAGACTATGTGTGCCTTGGTTTTTCATTTTTTGATTTTTTTTTAAATTCTTATGCCCATTTGAATCTTGGCCAAATCCTAGGTTTGACCATGGTTTAAACAAATTTAAATCATGAATATAAAAATTAAGCATCTATCCTTCTTATTAGTCACTCCAAAATGTAAATCTTGGGAGGGTTCTTGAAATTTGCATGTTTGAAACCAAAAACCACTTCTCTTCATGCATGCTTGACTTCATAAGACAGAGTTTAGGGTTAGGGGTAGATATACACATGATTTTCTAGTTTGAATATGTCTAGACCTTGTTTATCAACTTGAATGCTTACTATATATATGACATAAGAATGCTATGTCCTTTGTTTTTTCATTCTTTTGATTTTTTCCTGAAATTTTATGCCCATTTGAATCTTGTCAAATCCTAGGTTTGACCAAGATAATTTAAACAAGTTTAAAACATGAAAATGAAAAGGGAAGCTTGTATCCTTCTTAGTCACTCCAAAATGAAGTTTTGGGAGGTTTTTGAAATTTCCATGTTTGAAACCCAAAACCACTTCTCTTCATGCTTGACTTCATAAACATGAAAATGAAGACTTTTGCTAACGGAGGGAGTAAGCACTCTAGCTATGAAAAGTATCAAACGATGCATACCAAAATGATTTTTTAGAGGAACACTAGTTCGGATTATAAAATTTTATATTAGCAGGCCAAATCGAACCCCGTAGTTGGATTTTCAGAAATTGATCCGTAGTACTGGGCAAAACCCTAGTTTAGCTTATTTAATAATAGATTCGTAGGTCGATTTTTTACGTTATTATTATTATTACTAGGCAGCACATGTGTTTGCCCGTCCAGTGAAACTCTTTCATTTCATTTTTCTTTTTCGCAAGGTCGGGAGTCGGAGGAAGAGGGATCACACGGGAGGAGACGAAGGGAGAGCAGTCACGGGGCCCCACTTATTTATGGTGTCTAGATTTTTTTGGGTGATGCTGACTGTTGTGCAGGGTTCTCAGTGCGCAGGGGGTGCGAGCGAGCGATGCCGAGAATGAGAGAGAGATTTTTTTTAGAGGGACAACCAAACGATCCTGAAGGACCCAGATTTTCCAATACGCATCAGAGCACAGTTTACAGCATGACACAAAATAAACAGGAAATTACGTCTAAATCCCTAAGATTTACATGGTAGACCCCAGGCTAAAGGCAAGAAATGCGATCGGGTCCTTAACAGCCACCGTCCGGATTGATCCTCGTCGGAGCCGAGCACGAACAACTTGGCGCGACCAAATCGGCATGGCTACAGAGCCTGCACACCATGGCCTCCGAGCTGAGCTACAAACGCCCTACCAAAACCGGCAGCCAACGGAGGTGGATAATTGGAGAGATGGAGAGAGAGAGAGTCTTGATGCCTCTTGATACGTCTCCGACGTATCGATAATTTCTTATGTTCCATGCCACATTATTGATGATATCTACATGTTTTATGCACACTTTATGTCATATTCGTGCATTTTCTGGAACTAACCTATTAACAAGATGCCGAAGTGCCGCTGTCTGTTTTCTGCTGTTTTTGGTTTCAGAAATCCTAGTAAAGAAATATTCTCGGAATTGGACGAAATCAACGCCCAGGTTCCTATTTTGCCCGGAAGCATCCAGAACACCCGAGAGCCGCCAGAGAGGGGGCACGGGCCCACCAGACCATAGGCCGGCGCGGCCTGGGGGTGGCCCACGCCCCCCTATAGTGTGGGCCCCCCAGAAGTCCACCGACCTTGCCCTTCTGCCTATTTAAAGCCTCCGTCGTGAAAACCCTGATACGTTTGACGAAACCCACAGAAACCTTCCAGAGCCGCCGCCATCGCGAAGCCAAGATCTGGGGGACAGGAGTCTCTGTTCCGGCACGCCGCCGGGACGGGGAAGTGCCCCCGGAAGGCTTCTCCGTCGACACCGCTGCCATCTCCACCGCCATCTTCATCACCGCTGCTGCTCCCATGAGGAGGGAGTAGTTCTCCATCGAGGCTCGGGGCTGTACCGGTAGCTATGTGGTTCATCTCTCTCCTATGTACTTCAATACAATAATCTCATGAGCTGCTTTACATGATTGAGATTCATATGATGATGCTTGTAATCTAGATGTCGTTATGCTAGTCAAGTGAATTTTACTTATGTGATCTCCGGAGACTCCTTGTCCCACGTGTGTAAAGGTGACAGTGTGTGCACCGTGTGGGTCTCTTAGGCTATATTTCACAGAATACTTATTCACTGTTATGAATGGCATAGTGAAGTGCTTATTTATATCTCTTTATGATTGCAATGTGTTTTGTATCACAATTTATCTATGTGCTACTCTAGTGATGTTATTAAAGTAGTTTTATTCCTCCTGCACGGTGTAATGGTGATAGTGTGTGCATCCGTGTTAGTACTTGGTTTATGCTATGATTATGATCTCTTGTAGATTATGAAGTTAACTATTGCTATGATAGTATTGATATGATCTATGCCTCCTTTCTTAGCATGAAGGTGACAGTGTGCATGCTATGTTAGTACTTGGTTTAGTCGTATTGATCTTTCATGCACTCTAAGGTTATTTAAATATGAACATTGAATTGTGGAGCTTGTTAACTCCGGCATTGAGGGTTCGTGTAATCCTACGCAATGGTGTTCATCATCCAACAAGAGTGTAGAGTATGCATTTATCTATTCTGTTATGTGATCAATGTTGAGAGTGTCCACTAGTGAAAGTCTGATCCCTAGGCCTTGTTCCTAAATACTGCTATCACTGCTTGTTTACTGTTTTACTGCGTTACTACTGCTGCGTTACTACTGCTTGTTTACTGTCCTGGGCAAAGCACTTTTCTGGTGCCGTTGCTACTGCTTATTCATACCACCTGTATTTCACTATCTCTTCGCCGAACTAGTGCACCTATTAGGTGTGTTGGGGACACAAGAGACTTCTTGCTTTGTGGTTGCAGGGTTGCATGAGAGGGATATCTTTGACCTCTTCCTCCCTGAGTTCGATAAACCTTGGGTGATCCACTTAAGGGAAAACTTGCTGCTGTCCTACAAACCTCTGCTCTTGGAGGCCCAACACTGTCTACAGGAAAAGGAGGGGGGCGTAGACATCAAGCTATTTTCTGGCGCCGTTGCCGGGGAGGAAAGGTAAAAGGTACTCACACTCCGGATCTCGGCTACTAAGCTATTTTCGCCGTTGTAAGTACTCGAAGCTATTTCCTTTAGATCCTGCAATTGCAACTTTTTGTTTCTTGTTTACACTAGTAAGGCATAATGGAAAACAACAAAAATATGAGAGATCTTTATGAACTTTATCTTGAATTAGGACATGATGTGTTTGAAGAGAGAATTAAAAAACCCATGGAACTTTATATGCATGCTAATGGGAATGTTATTGATATGAATGCTTTGAACACTATTGTTGCTAATGCTATGGAAAATTCTAAGCTTGGGGAAGCTGGCTTTGATGAGTATGATATTTTTAGTCCCCCAAGCATTGAGGAGGAAATTTACTTTGATGATACTTTGCCTCCTATTTATGATGATTATAATGATAGAAGTCTTTTGTTGCCACCTGTTATGGAGGATGAATTTGATTATGATTACAATATGCCTCCTATATTTGATGATGAGAATAATAATGATAGCTACTTTGTTGAATTTGCTCCCACTAGTACTAATAAAATTGATTATGCTTATGTGGAGAGTAATAATTTTATGCATGAGACTCATGATAAGAATGCTTTATGTGATGGTTATATTGTTGAGTTTTCTCATGACACTACTGAAAGTTATTATGAGAGAGGAAAATATGGTTGTAGAAATTTTCATGTTACTAAAACACCTCTCTATGTGCTGAAATTTTTGAAGCTCTACTTGTTTTATCTTCCTATGCTTGTTACTTTGCTCTTCATGTACTTGTTTATTTACAAGATTCCTATGCATAGGAAGCATGTTAGACTTAAATGTGTTTTGAATTTGCCTCTTGATGCTCTCTTTTGCTTCAAATACAATTTCTTGCGAGTGCATCATTAAAACTGCTGAGCCCATCTTAATGGCTATAAAGAAAGAACTTCTTGGGAGATAACCCATGTGTTATTTTGCTACAGTACTTTGTTTTATATTTGTGTCTTGGAAGTTGTTTACTACTGTATCAACCTCTCCTTATCTTAGTTTTGTGTTTTGTTGTGCCAAGTAAAGTCGTTGATAGTAAAGTTCATACTAGATTTGGATTACTGCGCAGAAACAGATTTCTTTGCTGTCACGAATCTGGGCAAAATTCTCTGTAGGTAACTCAGAAAATTATGCCAATTTACGTGAGTGATCCTCAGATATGTACGCAACTTCCATTCAATTTGAGCATTTTCATTTGAGCAAGTCTGGTGCCCTTTTAAAATTCATCTTTACGGACTGTTCTGTTTTGACAGATTCTGCCTTTTATTTCGCATTGCCTCTTTTGCTATGTGGGATGGATTTCTTTGTTCCATTAACTTCCAGTAGCATTGGGCAATGTCCAGAAGTGTTAAGAATGATTGTGTCACCTCTGAACATGTGAATTTTTGATTATGCACTAACCCTCTAATGAGTTTGTTTCGAGTTTGGTGTGGAGGAAGTTTTCAAGGGTCAAGAGAGGAGGATGATATACTATGATCAAGAAGAGTGAAAAGTCTAAGCTTGGGGATGCCCCGGTGGTTCACCCCTGCATATATCAAGAAGACTCAAGCATCTAAGCTTGGGGATGCCCAAGGCATCCCCTTCTTCATCGACAACATTATCAGGTTCCTCCCCTGAAACTATATTTTTATTCGGTCACATCTTATGTACTTTACTTGGAGCGTCGGTTTGTTTTTGTTTTTGTTTTGTTTGAATAAATTCTTGTGTGGGAGAGAGACACGCTCCGCTGTAGCATATGGACAAGTATGTCCTTAGGCTCTACTCATAGTATTCATGGCGAAGTTTCTTCTTCGTTAAATTGTTATATAGTCGGAATTGGAAAATGATACATGTAGTAATTGCTATAATGTCTTGGATAATGTGATACTTGGCAATTGTTGTGCTCATGTTTAAGCTCTTGCATCATATACTTTGCACCCATTAATGAAGAAACACCTAGAGCTTGCTAATTTGGTTTGCATATTTGGTCTCTCTAAAGTCTAGATAATTTCTAGTATTGAGTTTTGAACAACAAGGAAGACGGTGTAGAGTCTTATAATGTTTACAATATGTCTTTTATATGAGTTTTGCTGCACCGTTCATCCTTGTGTTTGTTTCAAATAGCCTTGCTAGCCTAAACCTTGTATCGAGAGGGAATACTTCTCATGCATCCAAAATATTTGAGCCAACCACTATGCCAATTGTGTCCACCATACCTACCTACTACATGGTATTTCTCCGCCATTCCAAAGTAAATTGCTTGAGTGCTACCTTTAAATTTCCATTCTTCACCTTTACAATATATATCTCATGGGACAAATAGCTTAAAAACTATTGTGGTATTGAATATGTACTTATGCACTTTATCTCTTATTAAGTTGCTCGTTGTGCGATAACCATGTTCCTGGGGACGCCATCAACTACTCTTTGTTGAATATCATGTGAGTTGCTATGCATGTTTGTCTTGTCTGAAGTAAGGGAGATCTACCACCTTATGGTTAGAGCGTGCATATTGTTAGAGAAGAACATTGGGCCGCTAACTAAAGCCATGATCCATGGTGGAAGTTTCAGTTTTGGACATATATCCTCAATCTCATATGAGAAAATTAATTGTTGTTACATGCTTATGCATTAAAGAGGAGTCCATTATCTGTTGTCTATGTTGTCCCGGTATGGATGTCTAAGTTGAGAATAATCAATAGCGAGAAATCCAATGCGAGCTTTCTCCTTAGACCTTTGTACAAAGGCATAGAGGTACCCCTTTGTGACACTTGGTTAAAACATGTGCATTGCGATGATCCCGGTAGTCCAAGCTAATTAGGACAAGGTGCGGGCACTATTAGTATACTATGCATGAGGCTTGCAACTTGTAAGATATAATTTACATGATACATATGCTTTATTACTACCGTTGACAAAATTGTTTCTTGTTTTCAAAATCAAAGCTCTAGCACAAATATAGCAATCGATGCTTTCCTCTTTGAAGGACCATTATTTTACTTTTATTGTTGAGTCAGTTCACCTATTTCTCTCCATCTCAAGAAGCAAACACTTGTGTGAACTGTGCATTGATTCCTACATACTTGCATATTGCATTTGTTATATTACTCTATGTTGACAACTATCCATGAGATATACTTGTTACAAGTTGAAAGCAACCGCTGAAACTTAATCTTCCATTGTGTTGCTTCAATGCTTTACTATGAATTATTGCTTTATGAGTTAACTCTTATGCAAGACTTATTGATGCTTGTCTTTAAGTACTATTCATGAAAAGTCTTTGCTGTATGATTCACTTGTTTACTCATGTCATATACATTGTTTTGATCGCTGCATTCATTACATATGTTTACAATATGATCAAGTTTATGATGGCATGTCACTCCAGAAATTATCTTTGTTATCGTTTACCTGCTCGGGACGAGCAGAACTAAGCTTGGGGATGCTGATACGTCTCCGACGTATCGATAATTTCTTATGTTCCATGCCACATTATTGATGATATCTACATGTTTTATGCACACTTTATGTCATATTCGTGCATTTTCTGGAACTAACCTATTAACAAGATGCCGAAGTGCCAGTTGCTGTTTTCTGCTATTTTTGGTTTCAGAAATCCTAGTAAAGAAATATTCTCGGAATTGGACGAAATCAGCGCCCAGGTTCCTATTTTGCCCGGAAGCATCCAGAACACCCGAGAGCCGCCAGAGAGAGGGCACAGGCCCACCAGACCATAGGCCGGCGCGGCCTGGGGGTGGCCCGCGCCCCCCTATAGTGTGGGCCCCCCAGAAGTCCACCGACCTTGCCCTTCTGCCTATTTAAAGCCTCCATCGCGAAAACCCTGATACGTTCGAGGAAACCCACAGAAACCTTCCAGAGCCGCCGCCATCGCGAAGCCAAGATCTGGGGGACAGGAGTCTCTGTTCTGGCACGCCATCGGGACGGGGAAGTGCCCCCGGAAGGCTTCTCCATCGACACCGCTGCCATCTCCACCGCCATCTTCATCACCGCTGCTGCTCCCATGAGGAGGGAGTAGTTCTCCATCGAGGCTCGGGGCTGTACCGGTAGCTATGTGGTTCATCTCTCTCCTATGTACTTCAATACAATAATCTCATGAGCTGCTTTACATGATTGAGATTCATATGATGATGCTTGTAATCTAGATGTCGTTATGCTAGTCAAGTGAATTTTACTTATGTGATCTCCGGAGACTCCTTGTCCCACGTGTGTAAAGGTGACAGTGTGTGCACCGTGTGGGTCTCTTAGGCTATATTTCACAGAATACTTATTCACTGTTATGAATGGCATAGTGAAGTGCTTATTTATATCTCTTTATGATTGCAATGTGTTTTGTATCACAATTTATCTATGTGCTACTCTAGTGATGTTATTAAAGTAGTTTTATTTCTCCTGCACGGTGTAATGGTGACAGTGTGTGCATCCGTGTTAGTACTTGGTTTATGCTATGATTATGATCTCTTGTAGATTATGAAGTTAACTATTGCTATGATAGTATTGATATGATCTATGCCTCCTTTCTTAGCATGAAGGTGACAGTGTGCATTCTATGTTAGTACTTGGTTTAGTCGTATTGATCTTTCATGCACTCTAAGGTTATTTAAATATGAACATTGAATTGTGGAGCTTGTTAACTCCGGCATTGAGGGTTCGTGTAATCCTACGCAATGGTGTTCATCATCCAACAAGAGTGTAGAGTATGCATTTATCTATTCTGTTATGTGATCAATGTTGAGAGTGTCCACTAGTGAAAGTCTGATCCCTAGGCCTTGTTCCTAAATACTGCTATCACTGCTTGTTTACTGTTTTACTGCGTTACTACTGCTGCGTTACTACTGCTTGTTTACTGTCCTGGGCAAAGCACTTTTCTGGTGTCGTTGCTACTGCTTATTCATACCACCTGTATTTCACTATCTCTTCGCCGAACTAGTGCACCTATTAGGTGTGTTGGGGACACAAGAGATTTCTTGCTTTGTGGTTGCAGGGTTGCATGAGAGGGATATCTTTGACCTCTTCCTCCCTGAGTTCGATAAACCTTGGGTGATCCACTTAAGGGAAAACTTGCTGCTGTCCTACAAACCTCTGCTCTTGGAGGCCCAACACTGTCTACAGGAAAAGGAGGGGGGCGTAGACATCACCTCTCTCTTGACAAAGAAGATGGCTGGGAGTTTGCCTACCTAGCGTACGTGACTTGTGCTCACTGAAGTGTGGGACCTCACGCATGGGAACCACACGTAAGTGACAGACTTGTTGCTCTAATAACTCGGGTGATTATTATATTGTATTAGTACATAGTTTCCTATGGATCCTTCTTAGTCACTCCAAAATGAAGCTCTTGGGAGGGTTTTTGAAATTTCCATGTTGGAAACCAAAAACCACATATCTTCATGCTTGACTTTGTGAAACAGAGTTTAGGGTTAGGGGGAAGATACATGATTTTTCTTGTTTGGACATATCAACTTTAATGCTTTACTATATGATCGACATAAGAATGCTATGTGCTTTGGTTTTTCATTCTTTTGATTTTTTATGAATTTTTATGCCCATTTGAATCTTGGTCAAATCCTAGGTTTGACAATGATTTAAACAAGTTTAAAACATGAATATGAAAATTAAGCATCTATCCTTCTTAAGTCACTCCAAAATGTAACTCTTGGGAGGGTTTTTGAAATTTCCATGTTTGAAACCAAAAACCACTTCTCTTCATGCATGCTTGACTTCATAAGACAGAGTTTAGGGTTAGGGGTAGATATATACATGATTTTCTAGTCTGAATATGTCTAGACCTTGTTTATCAACTTGAATGCTTACTATATATATGACATAAGAATGCTATGTCATTTGTTTTCATTCTTTTGATTTTTCCTGAAATTTTATGCCCATTTGAATCTTTTGGTCAAATCCTAGGTTTGACCAAGATTTAAACAAGTTTAAAACATGCAAATGAAAAGGGAAGCCTGCATCCTTCTTAGTCACTCTAAAATTAACTTAATTGAGAATGCTTACTATATGACATAAGAAGACTATGTGTGCCTTGGTTTTTCATTTTTTGATTTTTTTTAAATTCTTATGTCCATTTGAATCTTGGCCAAATCCTAGGTTTGACCATGGTTTAAACAAATTTAAATCACGAATATAAAAATTAAGCATCTATCCTTCTTATTAGTCACTCCAAAATGTAAATCTTGGGAGGGTTCTTGAAATTTGCATGTTTGAAACCAAAAACCACTTCTCTTCATGCATGCTTGACTTCATAAGACAGAGTTTAGGGTTAGGGGTAGATATACACATGATTTTCTAGTTTGAATATGTCTAGACCTTGTTTATCAACTTGAATGCTTACTATATATATGACATAAGAATGCTATGTCCTTTGTTTTTTCATTCTTTTGATTTTTTCCTGAAATTTTATGCCCATTTGAATCTTTTGGTCAAATCCTAGGTTTGACCAAGATTTAAACAAGTTTAAAACATGAAAATGAAAAGGAAAGCATGCATCCTTCTTAGTCACTCTAAAATCAACTTAATTGAGAATGCTTACTATATGACATAAGAAGACTATGTGTGCCTTGGTTTTTCATTTTTTGATTTTTTTTAAATTCTTATGCCCATTTGAATCTTGGCCAAATCCTAGGTTTGACCATGGTTTAAACAAATTTAAATCACGAATATAAAAATTAAGCATCTATCCTTCTTATTAGTCACTCCAAAATGTAAATCTTGGGAGGGTTCTTGAAATTTGCATGTTTGAAACCAAAAACCACTTCTCTTCATGCATGCTTGACTTCATAAGACAGAGTTTAGGGTTAGGGGTAGATATATACATGATTTTCTAGTTTGAATATGTCTAGACCTTGTTTATCAACTTGAATGCTTACTATATATATGACATAAGAATGCTATGTCCTTTGTTTTTTCATTCTTTTGATTTTTTCCTGAAATTTTATGCCCATTTGAATCTTGTCAAATCCTAGGTTTGACCAAGATAATTTAAACAAGTTTAAAACATGAAAATGAAAAGGGAAGCTTGTATCCTTCTTAGTCACTCTAAAATGAAGTTTTGGGAGGTTTTTGAAATTTCCATGTTTGAAACCCAAAACCACTTCTCTTCATGCTTGACTTCATAAACATGAAAATGAAGACTTTTGCTAACGGAGGGAGTAAGCACTCTAGCTATGAAAAGTACCAAACGATGCATACCAAAATGATTTTTTAGAGGAATACTAGTTCGGATTATATAATTTTATATTAGCAGGCCAAATCGAACCCCGTAGTTGGATTTTCAGAAATTGATCCGTAGTACTGGGCAAAACTCTAGTTTAGCTTATTTAATAATAGATTCGTAGGTCGATTTTTTTACGTTATTATTATTATTACTAGGCAGCACATGTGTTTGCCAGTCCAGTGAAACTCTTTC